>NC_079503.1:67086271-67708538 GCF_030052815.1 Hevea brasiliensis | reverse complement strand
ATACTGACTTAACCTAGTACATTAACCTAGTTTCCTTGGTTTTTGGGTTTTGGTCAAATCATCAATGTTGTAGATCTATGTCTGTGGAAAATTTTCCACTAGTTTCATTGGATTTGGGTTTTTATAAACCAAGTTATTACCATTTTCTCAAAACTGGTCGAGTAGACTTATGTTCAGAAAATTCTAGGCAGAATGGATTCTGGTTAGTTTGGTAACCTAACGTGGGCTAGCAATTTCATTTGGTTAGAGGCATTTCTGGGCTTGGTATTCTTAATGAAAGTTGTAGTCCTATGTCTAAGCTTTCCAACGATATAAAATTAAGGTCATTTGGACTTGTCTAGAGGGAGTTATGGCCACTGTTCATTTGGTCATTTTTTTTTTGTTTAGTGTTTGGATATCCAGATTTGGACAGTAAATTGATCAACTTATGGACAGAATTTGGGCAAGGTTTCTTCATAAAAAATGGGGTATTTTGAGTCTAGTTTCACCTCCAATTGGCCTCATACTAATTGGAGCTACACAACTTCAGTTATAACTTAAATAGTATGTTGGACTCATAAGTTTGAATTCCTGCACAAGAGCATGCACTCCCTATATTCATTCCTCCTTACTCCCAAACTACAATTTATCATTCATAGTACTTCAAATGATCAAAAAACAGTCTTAACAAGATCAATCTCAAGCCATAACACCAAAGTACCAAAATTAATTCAAAACTCTAACTTAAAATTTCACAACTCATGGAATCTCTATCTAATTTGATGTCTATCATAAATAACCACCTCAATAATACTAACAAACCAATTTAATTCATCAAAAATCATCAAAACCATACTCAATTTAGGGCTACTGAAAATTAGGGTTCTCACTTGTTAATGTTCTTCTTTTATTTTCATGCAATTTTAACTTGACTTATCATATTTATCATACTTTAAAGAAAGAGGGAAGCATAATAGTGCACTAACCTCTTTGATCTCTTTCTTGGCTTGTATAAACCTCGAAATTTCTTCACTTTATGATAATCAAAAGCTTCATCTTGATGTGAGGGTAAATTTTAATGAATATGGTCTAGGGTTTTATGGCAAGAAAAGGGGAGAATCAAGCTTAGAAAATCAAAAAAAATGGTGGAAGTGTTATCTATGGCAACCAGCCAAGCGTGGGAGAAGAAGAAAAAAATGCTTTCTTTTTAATTTTTGTCTCTTTTAAATCCCTTCTTATCTCTTTAATTTGTTTGTTTAATTCCTATTGGTCCACAATTTTTTTAATGATGTCATATGACATCATAAATATAAAGTAATAATTTTTATTTCTTTTCTTTTCTTATTTTCTTATTTTCTTATTTTCTTTTACAAAATTTATCATTTAAATTAATTTTTGGTATTTTTAATCTATTTTATTTTAGTTGACATTTAGGTAAAATTTTAACTATGGGGTTAAAATAATCAAAATGCCCTCCGTTTAGCTTAATAAGCTAGAATTGTCTGTACCGATTGTGTTGATTTTTCTTGTATTTTCTTAACAACTTATTGTCATCGACCCCTCAATAACTCTTCACCGGAGTCCCAAAAATTATTTCCCAAGGGTTCCTCGTGGGTCTAGAGTCAGCAACTATCTTCATAGTCGCTTCCCCATACGGTAACCCATCACTGTGACTCCGGCTCTGTAACACCCTCACTGTACCAATTCCATACATTCTACTGTTCCAGTGATCGGTGTCGGTCTGGACAGCTAGAACGTCTGGAAAAATATTTAGACAAGAGTGAGGAATCATATATAACTCAAATATTAATAAGAAAAATTTAGGAAAAATTTCAGAAATAAAATACAACCAAGTTAAATGAGCTGGTGTCCTAGCGATGGGTAACCTAGTGGGAAGTTGCGGTCTTCGCAGCTAGAAGCCCTAAACCCAAGAGAAAATTCCCGAAATAATTTTTGGGACTCTAGAGAAGAGTCATTGACGTTTCTATGGCATTAGAATGCCAAAAAAAGGCTTAGAAAAATTTTTCGATTAGTATAGACGATTTTGGCTAAATAAGCCAAACGGAGGGCATTTTGATCATTTCGTCTTCAGAGATCATTTTGATCATTGGTGCCCAAATCTAAGCTCAATAATAGTTGTATATGGCTGCCATTGAACATGATTTTGGTGTTTTAATTCATGGATTGTATGTATATGAAGAATTGTAGTTGTTGGAGTTAAGGTTTGGGCACCAAAACTGGGATTTTGTTTATGTATTGATGAAAAGAAGTTGTAATGGTCAGTTAGTGACCATTTGGTCATGTTTGAGTAGAAAATTGAGTGAATGGTGCCATGGGAATTGAGGTTAGATGTGCTACCTTGTGTGCACTGCAGGTCTGGATGTGAGTCCAGCATGTTTGGGCAGCTATAACTTGGGTTGTGTAGGTTCAATTGGGGCAAGGCCAATGGACATGAAATTAGACACATAATGGCACAACTTTGATGAAGGAACCCTGTCCAAAAACTAAACTTAGGATGCCTTAAAAATTGACCAAATCCGGGTAGCACCAATTCTGCCTGGGCAAAATGACCAAATCAACATTGTTTATTCATTTGGTCATAACTTAGTATAGAAAGGACCAATTAACCTGAAATTTATATCAATGGAAAGCTGAGGCAATTTAGAACAACTTTCATGTAGAACACAAACTCAAATTCTAGATTTAACTAAATGAAATTGCTAGCTAAAGTTGGACTACCAAATCTGGCAGAACAAAAAATTACCCAGAAATTCTGGGTAAAGGCAATCCGATCAATTATGATGCAAATAGCTATAACTTGAGTTAGAAAAATGTAACTATACACAATAAAGAACAACTTTGATTAAGAACATTTGGCCAAATTCTCACTGTAAAATGGCCTAATGAAACAGTGAAGTCTAGCACCCAAATATTCTCTATTGGTTAGAAGTATAGATTGGCAACTAATGCCAACACTTTTGGGAACCAAAATGTGGTAAATCTATGTGATTAAAACTCATGTAACTATTATATATGAGAAAGTCAATGTTTTGACTTAAATGACCAAATGAATAGTAACCTTACATGTTAAGTACAAATATTCAAGAAATAACTTTGTAATATGCCCTAGTAGGCCTAATGTGATTGGTTTGGATATGTTGGCATGCCAATAGGGTTTTGATAGTAGTACTGCATATGGCTTCATGTCATTCTGTGATATGATAGCCTATGGCTATACTGATTATGATGTTATAATTGGCTTTATGCCTTATTGCTTTTATGGCTTGTTAGCCATTCTGTCTGTACAACGGGAGACACATTGTGACCGATGGTGTGACGGCCCGAGGTACCTGGTACCCAGTGCTAGTTTACCCATTTATCCAGTCCGGTTAATTGGTATAGGTTACTTGGGCATGGAAAAGTATAAATGTAATTGAATTGATTATTGAAGAAAGTAAGGAAATTAAATATCAAGATAAAGAACAAGAATGATTACAATAAAATGAGGCTCAAAATAATCAAAGAAAATGATTAATAAAATGCTAGAAAAAAATTGAAATGAACTAGACTGATAATAAAAAAAAAAGTTATTTATTATTGAATGCACCAGAAACTTTAATTATTATGAAATAATTTAAGAGAACATAGAAGGTATTGAATTAAATGATACAAAAAGATTAATAATAGAAATATAATTTAAATAAATGTTACAAATGTACCTTTCATAATAATATTAAGTTAAGAATAATGCTATTAGAATATTAGTATATTGTATATTCTTACTGTAACCTTATGAACTAAGCACCTACAAAGAGGAATAAATTATGAAAAAAAAAGGGGATATTAAATTTTAGAAACCTTATTGAAGCATAATTAGATCTAAATTATCTGAACCATGTTTATTTCCATTTATATTTTGTATATTATTTTCTTGTTATATTATTGCACCACTAAGCAGCAATACTTAGCGCGATGGATTTGTTTCCTTGCGCAAATACTGAAGGTAAAGCCTAGTGAATATTAAACAGAGATTTTGGAGTTCTGATCTGTAGAAGTGTTTGAAGTATTCAAGATTGTCACTTCCTCAGCAATGCATGTAGATAGGGCCCATATAGGTCATAATTTATATGATGTATAAAATGCTTAGTTATAGTATTGTAATGTAAATCATGAAAATGTAATTAATAGGTCTGCGATGTAAATTAATAAATCGGTTAATTCATATATGATTAAATTGTATATCATGTAAATTAATGAAGATTGAAAATTTTCATATATGAGTTTAGCATGAATGGGAATGTAGCCAATTGGATATGAATAAAATTGTATAGATTTGAATACAGAATTGAAATATATAGATGATGCATGAAATGATGAGATTTTTATTTTAAAATATTATTAAAATTTTCAAACAGGTGAATATTAAATTAAGCCAAACGATAATAAAATAGGGGAAACTCCGTTAGTTTCTCCATCGAAAAATGATTGATATTAAAAGATAATAACTTGAAAATGATTAAAGGAATAAAGTAAGATAAGATAGGGTGCTCTGACATCGAATGTTGCACGCCTTGCTCGGCTACACTATAGTCGGATGAGGGGTGTCACATTTATTGGTATCAGAGCACGGTTTAGGCGTTCCTAGGCATAAATAGATGGAAAGGGATAGTGTGCATAACATGCATTGAATTCATATGAGTCGAGGTGGCACTAATGTAGATCTTCAACTATGTACGTCAGGAAAATTTCAAGGATGAAATTTTTGTTAGAGGGAAAGAATTGTAACACCCTCACTGTAGCAATTCCGTACATTTTACTGTTTCGGTGACCGGTGTCGGTCTGGACAGCTAGAACGTCTGGAAAAATATTTAGACTAGAGTGAGGAATCATAAATAACTCAAATATTAATAGGAAAAATTTAGGAAAAATTTTAGAAATAAAATACAACGAAGTTAAATGAGCCATTCCCTAGCAATGGGTAACTTAGTGGGAAGTTGCGGTCTTCGCAGGTAGAAGCTCTAAACCCAAGAGAAAATTCCCGAAATAATTTTTGGGACTCTAGAGAAGAGTCATTGAGGTTTCTATGGCATTAGAATGCCAAAAAAAGGCTTAGAAAAATTTTTCGATCAGTATAGACGATTTTGGCTCAATAAGCCAAATGGAGGGCATTTTGATCATTTTGTCTTCAGAGATAATTTTTGACCAACTAGTTCAGTTAATTAAATAATTATTATGACATAAAATATGAATAAATATTGCTAAAAATTAAATTGAAAATAAGTAGTAAAGAAAAGAAAAGAAAATAAAAGAAAAGTGAAATTATGACATCACATGATGTCATTAGGGAGCTCTCCACCAATCACAACTTAACAAAATTGCTTAAGGGATAAAAGTGGACAGCAGCTGCACATCCACATGAGCTGGTTTCTCCAGCAGTTTCTATAAACAAATAAATATATAAAAGAGAAGAAGAGGATAGCAGAATCGGGAAAGAGGAGAGGAGGAAAAAGAAAGGAAAAGAAAGAAAGAAAGGAAGAAGGAGAAGAAGAGAAGGGAAGAGAGAGTTGGAGCTTTTTTTTTTTTTTTTTCTGAGTTTCTCTAGCAAGAAAGAACACTAACAAGGGGAAAAGAAGGGTTTTGGTCTAAGATACAAGAATTAAAAAGAGAGGAATGGAGAAGGAGGTGAACAGTAGTAGAAACAGGGGTTCAGCAGGGGCAGCATGTTTCTCTTCCGTCCAGGTGAGTTTGGCTCAACTTAAACTGTTTATTTTTGGATATGTTTGAGGTATGTATGTGTAGAAGTTATGGTTAAAATTTGGTGATTGTTCAACGGTTGGATTTGGAGAAATATATTCTTGAACACAGGCTATCTGCAAGTTGAATTTTAAATTTCGGCTACTGAAATTTGAGAAACATAAATAGTTAGGATGCTTATAAAATTATGAAATTTGGTAAAAATGATATTTGGGATGTTGAGGCTATTGTGTTAAAATTTGGTGAATTTTAGACTTGTGGTTTATGAGATATAAATTGTTTTGCATGAGCTGTCTGAGTAAGACTGATTTATGCAAAAATTCAGATTTTGAAGGGTTGAATGAATATTTTGATATCTCATGATATAGAGATGATTTGATGCTAAAATTTTTACTGATATTGTATAGGGATGTCTTGAATATATGGTTAAAATTTGGGATTTATCTGATGGTTAGCTCATTATATATAAATTTGAATGCACAAGTTGTTAGATTGGGTATTAATGGTTTGTGAATTTGAGATTTATGATAGGAGTTTAGTCGAATTTAAGGGGAAATGCTATTGAATTTTTATTGGATATTTAATTTGGGAAAGTAAAGTTATAATTGATTATGATTATTATGATTCTAGGAGAAATCTTGAATAATAACAAGCTCAAGTTTGGTTTCAAAAAGGTTAGTGCTAATTTTCTTGCTTCCACTCTTTTCTAAGCATGAATCTAAGTTGAGTTAAGTTGAAAATTTGATGAAAAATGAATTAAAGATGTATGAACTTGCCCTATGAAATTTTGGCAGCCTTAGGGTACCTTAGGGTTTCATCAATTTGATTGTATAATAGTTGTGTATGGCTGCCATTGAACATGATTTTGGTGTTTTAATTCATGGATTATATGTATATGAAGAATTGTAGTTGTTGGAGTTAGGGTTTGGGCGCTAAAACTGGGATTTTGTTTATGTATTGATGAAAAGAAGTTGTAATGGTCAATTAGTGACCATGTGGCTATGTTTGAGTTGGAAATTGAGTGAATGGTGCCATGGGAATTGAGGTTAGATGTGCTGCCTTGTGTGCACTATAGGTCTAGATGTGAGTCTAGCATGTTTGGGCAGCTATAACTTGGGTTGTGTAGGTTCAATTAGTACAAGGCCAATTAGACATGAAATTAGACACATAATGGCACAATTTTGATGAAGGAACCCTATCCAGAAACTAAACTTAAGAGCCTTAAAAATTGACCAAATCCGAGTAGCACCAATTCTGCCTAGGCAAAATGACAAAATGAACAGTGTTCATTCATTTGGTCATAACTCAGTATAGAAAGGTCCAATTGACCTGAATTTATATCAATGGAAAGCTGAGGCAATTTAGAACAACTTTCATAGAGAACACAAACTCAAATTCTAGACTTAACTAAATGAAATTGCTAGCCAAAATTGGACTACAAAATCTGGCAGAACCAAAAATTGCCCAGAAATTCTGGGTAAAGGCAATCCGACCAGTTATGGTGCAATAGCTATAACTTGAGCTAGAAAACTCCAAATGGTGTGATTTAAAAAGTGAAATGTAACTAGACACAATAAAGAATAACTTTTATTAAGAACATTTGGCCAAATTCTCACTGTAGAATGGCCTAATGAAACAGTGAACTCTAGCACCCAAAATTTGAAATTTTGATTTATTCTCTATTGGTTAGAAGTATGGGTTGGCAACTAATGCCAACACTTTTGGGAACGAAAATGTGGTAAATCTATGCGATTAAAACTCATGTAACTATTATATATGAGAAAGTCAATGGTTTGACTTAAATGACTAAATGAATAGTAACTTTACATGTTAAGTACAAATACTCAAGAAATAACTTTGTAATATGCCCTAATAGTTCTAATGTGATTGGTTTGGATAGGTTGGCATGCCAATAGGGTTCTGATAGCAGTACTGCATATGGCTCCATGCCATTCTGTGATATGATAGCCTATGGCTTTACTGATTATGATGTTATAATTGGCTTTATACCTTATTACTTTTATAGCTTATTAGCCACCAGGAGACACATTGTGACCGATGGTGTGACGGCTTGAGGTATTTGGTACCCAGTGCTAGTTTACCCATTTATCTAGTCCGGTCAATTGGTATAGGTTACTTGGGCATGGAAAAGTATAAATGTAATTGAATTGATTATTAAAGAAAGTAAGGAAATTAAATATCAAGATAAAGAACAAGAATGATTACAATAAAATGAGGCTCAAAATCTTCAAAGCAAATGATTAATAAAATGCTAGAAAAAAAATTGAAATGAACTGGACTGATGATAAAAAAAAATTATCTATTATTGAATGCACTAGGAACTTTAATTATTATGAAATAATTTAAGATAACCTAGAAGGTATTGAATTAAATGATACAAAAAAATTAATAATAGAAATATAATTTAAATAAATATTATAAATGTACCTTTCATAATAATATTAAGTTAAGAATAATGTTATTAGAATATTAGTATATTGTATATTCTTACTGTAACCTTATGAACTAAGCACCTCCAAAGAGGAATAAATTAGGAAAAAAAAAAGGGATATTAAATTTTAGAAGCCTTATTGAAACATAATTAGATCTAAATTATCTGAACCATGTTTATTTTCATTTGTATTTTGTATATTATTTTCTTGTTACATTATTACACCACTAAGCAGCAATGCTTAGGGCGATGGATTTATTTCCTCGCGCAGGTACTGAAGGTAAAGCCCAGTGAATATTAAACAGAGATTTTGGAGTTCTAATCTGCAAAAGTGTCTGAAGTATTCAAGGTTGTCACCTCTTCAACAATGCATGTAGATAGGGCCCATATAGGTCATAATTTGTATGATGTATAAAATACTTAGTTACAGTATTGTAATGTAAATTATGAAAATGTAATTAATAGGTATGTGATGTAAATTAATAAATTGGTTAATTCATATGTGATTAAATTGTATATCATGTAAATTAATGAAGATTGAAAATTTTCATATATGAGTTGAGCATGAATGGGAATGTAGCCAATTGGATATGAATAAAATTGTATAGATTTGAATACGGAATTAAAATATATAGATGATGCATGAAATGATGAGATTTTTATTTTAAAATATTATTGAAATTTTTAAACAGGTGAATATTGAATTACGCCAAACGATAATAAAATAGGAGAAACTCCGTTAGTTTTTCCGTCGAAAAATGATTGATATTAAAAGATAATAACTTGAAAATGATTAAACGAATAAAATAAGATAAGATAGGGTGCTTCGGCACCGAATGTAGCACGCCTTGCTCGGCTACACTGTAGTCAGGTGAGGGGGCTCATTTAACTCATTTGCAATTCATTTCTTTTATTTTTTCTTAATTTTTCTTGGTTTTTATTCAATCAATTTATGCCTCCTCACTCTAGTTTGAGTGTAGTTCCAGATATCCTAGCTGTTCGAATAGACATTAGTCATCAAAATAGTAGAATGTACGGACTACCTAAAGTGAGGGCGTTACAATTCTTGCCCTTTAATAAAAATTTCGTCCTCGGAATTTACTCGGTATAAATAGTCAATCAATTTATGCCTCCTCACTCTAGTTTGAGTGTAGTTCCAGACATCCTAGCTGTTCGAATAGACATTAGTCATCAAAATAGTAGAATGTACGGACTACCTAAAGTGAGGGCGTTACAATTCTTGCCCTTTAATAAAAATTTCGTCCTCGGAATTTACACGGTATAAATAGTCAAGGAATTGCACCTATCCTCTTTCATCTCGTATACAGAGTCTATCATTACATATACTAAAGTATTATAATGAGAAATATACCTCTGATAGCATCTGTCGGCTCTGGCTCCTCTTGTGCTCTTATAGTATATACACGAGGTGCTACTCTGACCTCGAGCCACTCAATGGTTTCAGAAACCGGTCTCTGTGATGTATCCGTCGCCTCTGGCCTCGTAGGTCATCTACCCCTCTGAGCTATGGGGACAGATCTCTCAGTCGGTGGTGGGGTAGTGGAAACACTCCTATGGGGACAATCCCATAGAAAATGATCAGTAGCTCCGCATTGGAAGCATCCCCCGGTTAACAACCGGCACTCTCCTCGGTGCCTCCTCTCATATTAGGTGCGTAATGGTGTGGAGGTTAATCCCTCCCACTGACGCTCTGGACTGTCCTCCTTTCTGTGTAAACAGAGACCTCTGTCTCTGGCCCTGGCCTGGTGAACCCTTAGGCCTCTTACCCTCAGAAACTGGGGTACTAGACTGAACTTGACCATAACTCCTCTTTCACTGTCTGTCTCTCCGGGTTTGCTCATCATTTCGTACTCTTTCTACATTTAGAGCTGCAGCCACTAACTTGGAGAACGTCACTATAAGCCTAATATTATCGTTCAGTCCATCCTCAAACCTATGACACCTATCTGCCTCTGAAGGCAATATCTCCCGAGCATATCTACCTAACCTCACAAACTCCCTCTCATACTCAGAGACCGTGAACTGCCTCAACCTTAGAGTTAAGAACTCTCTCCTTCTGGCCTCTAAGTATATATGACTAATATACTTCTTCTTGAACTCAGTTAAGAAGAAATCCCAAGTAAGTGCTATTGGCTACACTGCTTTAGACACCATATCCCACCACTGATAGGCTTCCTCTTATAAGAGTGATAGAGCGCATTCTAGCTGCTGCTCTGGTGTGCAGTGTTGATGCTTCAATACTTTCTCAGTCCGCTCTAGGCAATGGTCAGCAGCGGCTGGGTCGTTCTCCTTCTTACCCATAAAGTCGACGGCCCTATATTTTCTTAGCTTCTCTAGTGGGGACCGCTATACTAGTTATGGCTGTGGCTGCGGCTGTGGCTATGGAATGCCTAAACCTTTGCTCTAATACCAAAAAATGTAACACCCCTCTCCTGTCTATAGTGTAGTTGAGTAAGGCATGCTACATTTGGTGTTGGAGTACTCTTTCCTATCTTATCATTTATAATATTAATTTAATGTCCATTTAATTTTATTTTCTCACTTATAGGAATTTTTTTTATCCTATTTCATTTTTATGGGGACCCAGACAGAGTCCCCTCTGTTCTATTAGTGCATGGTGGGTTTCATGTTACTTGTTAAAACAATTCATAACCTTTACATCTATTCATCCATCATATTATTCATCATGCTCATATCAACTTTCAAGAAAATAAAATACTGTATTTCATTCATATAAAGTCAAATACAATATTTATAATTCATATACAATCCAAAATTATTTACATCATTTAATTACGTACAATACCAAAATGCAAAATCTAATATGTATATGAGCCCCACCAAAACAACTGATGAGGTAACAACCCACACTGTAGTAGATATGGTCCAAGTCCAGTCTAAGCACTACTGCTGCTGCTGCCCTCCAGTACCTACGCGTGGTAAGAACCAATGCGCTAAGCATATTTCTTACTTGTGCATAAATTGAAATAAAAATATCGACATAATTGAAATAATTATCCTGCATATAACATTATAAAGAAATATACAATTATATGAATTTACAGTTTTTTACATGTTTATAAAGCTTTGGAAGCAATTAAGTTAATCAGGATCTTTTTATTCATGTAATTTATATTAGGTCTTATATACTTTATATCAATGGTTCGCTCATGTACTTGTTTAAATTTAAAATTTTATCTCTCATAATTGTGCCCAAGTAACCTATGACAAACTATAAAGACTGGATACACGGGAGTATACTAGTTAGACATCTGTATATCCATCTAGTATACGACAGTCATGTCAAGCACAAGGCCGGTGGGCAAGCATAAGCCAGTAATAATGAAAATTGGCACTATGGCCATCGGGCAGGTATAAAGTCAGTAAAACAATCATCTTAGACATATGTTGTCTGTCAATGATTATCCCTGTGAGTAGTACTGCAATATATAATCCCTAATTGGTATACCAATTGATCCAAGCTATATAAATGAGTCTAGGTATACTTTGGGTAGAATAATATTGTCAAGTATTTATAATTTCATTAATTCATGTTATTTTTATGTTTAACAATTTATTCTAATTCATTTCATCTCATATACTCAATTATTTTATGGACCTTTCTCAAGGTCCAGATTTAGTGTCTTCAATTCATGTAACCAATTGGCCAAGATGTGGCCACTATTTGGCTATACTTCCTTCATAGAAGTTGTTCCTCTATGTCTTGTTTTTGTTTTCCCTTTTGAATCATATTATTTGAAGTTTTAGTACTCAAGTTATGGTCAAATAACCATAATTGGTTCACTATCTCTTTCTGGGTCTAGAATTAGGCAGATTCTAGAGTCTATATTGGTCTAATTAATTGAACATGTTATAGTAATTTTTAGGCCTAATATTCTTCATAACAGTTATTACCCTATGTCTTATGGTCCCTTAGAAATTTTAATTTCAATTTTCCAAATTTTTTAGAATTAGTTATGGCCAAATCACTGGCCTAGACTCAGGTACCCTGAGTCCTCAGGGTCCAGGTTCAGGTCAGTAATTTTGACCTCAATTTTAGGATTCTTATGTTCATAGTTTGAAGATCATGTCTGAAAAATTGGATCCCTGCTTCTTAGGGTTCCAGATCAGTATGACTCATCCTAATTGGAGTTTTCTAGTAGTAGATATGACTAAATGAGTGTTCTGGGATCAAATGGTCACTTAGGTAATTTCCAGAATTTATATATTGACTTGACCTAGTAAATTGACCTAGTTTCCTTGGTTTCTGGATTTTGGTCAAATCATCAATGTTGTAGATCTATGTATTATGGAAATTTTACCACTGGTTTCATTTGATTTGGGTTTTTATAGACCAAGTTATGACCATTTTTCCAAAACTGGTCGGGTAGGCTTATGTCCAGAAAATTTGGGGCAGAATGGATTCTGGTCAATTTGGTAACCTAAATTGGGCCAGCAATTTCATTTGGTTAGAGGCATTTTTAGGCTTGGTATTCTTAATAAAAGTTGTAGTCATATGTCTAAGCTTTCCAACGATATAAAGTTCAGGTCATTTGGACCTGTCTAGAGGGAGTTATAGCTACTGTTCATTTGGTCATTTTTTTTAGGTTTAGTGTTTGGATATCCGGATTAGGACAGTAAATTGGTCAACTTATGGACAAAATTTGGGTAGAATTTCTTCATGAAAAATGGGATATTTTGAGTCTAGTTTCACCTCCAATTGGCCTCTTACCAATTGGAGCCACACAACTTCAGTTATAACTCAAAAAGTATACTGGACTCATAGGTCCGAATTCCTGCATAAGAGCATGCACTCCCTATATTCATTCCTCCTTACTCCCAAACTACAATTTGTCATTCATAACACTTCAAATGATCAACAGATAGTCTCAATAAGATTAATCTCAAGCCATAACACCAAAGTACCAAAATTAATTCAAAACCCTAACTCAAAATTTCAAAACTCATGGAATCTCTATCTAATTTGATGTCTATCATAAACAACTACCTCAATAACACTAACAAACCAATTTAATTCATCAAAAATCATTAAAACCATACTTAATTTAGGGTTGCCGAAAATTAGGGTTCTCACTTGTTAATGTTCTTCTTTTATTTTCATGCAATTTTAACTTGACTTAGCATATTTTTCATACTTTAAAGAAAGAGGGAAGCATAATAGTGTACTAACCTCTTTGATCTTTTTCTTGGCTTGTATAAACCTTGGAATTTCTTCACTTTATGATAATCGAAAGCTTCCTCTTGATGTGGGGGTAAATTTTAATGAAGATGGTCTAGGGTTTTATGGGAAGAAAATGGGAGAATCAAGCTTGGAAAATAAAAAAAAAATGGTGGAAGTGTTATCTATGGCAGCTGGCCAAGCATGGGAGAAGAAGAAAAAAAATGCTTTCCTTTTAATTTTTGTCTCTTTTAAATCCCTTCTTATCCTTTTAATTTGTTTGTTTAATTCTTATTGGTCCACAATTTTTATAATGATGTCATATGACATCATAAATATAAGGTAATAATTTTTATTTCTTTTCTTTTCTTTTCTTTTCTTATTTTCTTTTACAAAATTTATCATTTAAATTTATTTTTGGTATTTTTAGTCTATTTTATTTTAATTGAAATTTAGGTTAAATTTTAACTCTGAGGTTAAAATGATCAAAAATGCCCTCCGTTTAACTTAACAAGCTAGAATTGTCTGTACCGATTGTGTTTATTTTTCTTGTATTTTCTTAGCAACTTATTGTCTTCGAACCCTCAATAACTCTTTATTGGAGTTCCAGAAATTATTTCCCTAGGGTTCATCATGGGTCTGGAGTCAGCAACTATCTTTACAGTCGCTTCCCCGTACAGTAACCCATCTCTGTGATCCCAGTTCGTTAAACTCATTTGCAATTTATTTCTTTTATTTTTCCTTAATTTTTTTTTGTCTTTATTTGGTCAATTTATGCCTCCTTACTCTAGTTTGAGTGTAGTTCCAGATATCCTAGCTGTCTGAACAGATATTAGTCTTCGAAATAGTAGAATGTATGGACTACCTAAAGTGAGGGCGTTACAATTCTCCCCCTCTAATAAAAATTTCGTCCTCGAAAATTACTTGGTGTAAATAATCAAGGAACTGCACCTATCCTCTTTCATCTCATATACAGAGTTTATCATTACATATACTAAAGTATTATAATGAGAAATATACCTCTAACAGCATTTGCCGGCTCTGGCTCCTCCTGTTCTCTCATAGCATATACACGAGGTGCTACTCTAACCTTGGGCCGCTCAATGGTCTCAGAAGCCAGTCTCTGTGATGTACCTGTCGCCTCTGGCCTCACAGGTCGTCTACACCTCTGAGTTGCGAGGGCAGATCTCTCAGTCAGTGGTGGGGCAATGGGAACACTTCTATGGGGACAATCCCGTAGAAAATGATCAGTAGCTCCGCATTAGAAGCATCCCTCAGTCAATAATCGGCACTCTCCTCGGTGCCTCCCCTCACAGTAGGTACATAATGGTGTGGAGGTTAATCCCTCTACTGCGATGCCTCGAGAACTCCCCACTGATGCTCTGGACTATCCTCCTCTCTGTGTAAACTGAGACCTCTATTTCTGGCCTTGGCCTGGTGAACCCATAGGCCTCTTACCCTCAGAAACTGGTGTACTGGATCGACCTTGCCCAGAACTCCTCTTTCACTGTCAATCTCTCCGGGCTTGCTCATCATTTCTTACTCTTTCTACATTTAGAGCTGCAGCCATTAACTTGGAAAAGCCGATATACTCATGTGTCGTCACTATAAGTCTAATATTGTCGTTTAGTCCATCCTCAAACCTACGGCACCTATCTGCCTCTGAAGGCATTATCTCCCGAGCATATATACCTAACCTCACAAACTCCCTCTCATACTCAGAGACCGTGAACTGCCTCTACCTTAGAGTTAAGAACTCTCTCCTTCTGGCCTTTAATTATATATGATTAATATACTTCTTCTTGAACTTAGTTAAGAAGAAATCCCAAGTAAGTGTTGTTGGCTGTACTGCTCTAGACACCATATCCCACCACTGATAGGCTTCCTCTTATAAGAGTGATAGAGCGCATTCTAGCTGCTGCTCTGGTGTGCAGTGTAGATGCTTCAATTCTTTCTCAGTTCAGTCTAGCCAATGCTCAGTAGCGACTGGGTCGTCCTCCTTCTTACCCATAAAGTCGATGGCCTTATATTTTCTTAGCTTCTCTAGTGGGGATCGCTGTACTGGTTGTGGCTGTAGCTGTGGCTGTGGCTGTGGAATTGCCCTAGTAAACTGGAGGAGCATCTAGGTCATCTGCTCCAAGAATGCCTGCTGTGCTCTACCCGCAGCACCATGTGATGACTCCTCTCTCCTACCTCGCTTTTGACTAGGAGTAGGTATATGACTACCAACTTCCTCCTCCTCCGGTCTGTAAGACCCTTGCTTTGAAGGATCAAACTACATTAATCATATAAAATAAACAAAGAATAGATCTGCATTAGTATCACATCGACTCCTAAATAGGGGCTCATGCATGTTATACACACCATATCTTTCTGTCTACCTATGCCTAAGAATGCCTAAACCTTTGCTTTGTACCAATAAGTGTAACAACCCTCTCCCGTCTACAGTGTAGCCGAGTAAGGCGTACTACATTCGATGCCAGAGCACCCTATCCTGTCTTATTGTTTACAATATTAATTTAATGTCCATTTAATTTTATTATCTCACTTGTAGAATTTTTTTTTATCCCATTTCATTTTTATGGAGACCCAGACAGAGTCCCCTCTATTTTATTAGTGCATGGTGGGCTTCATATTACCTGTTAAAATAATTCATATCCATTACATCTATTTATCCATCATATTATTCCTCATGCTCATATCAATTTTTAAGAAAATAAAATACTGTATTTCATTCATATAAAGTCAAATACAATATTTACAATTCATATACAATCCATAATTATTTACATCATTTAATTATGTACAATACCAAAATGCAAAATCTAATATGTACATGAGCCCTACCAAAACAATTGATGAGGTGACAACCCACACTGTAGCAGATCTAGTCCAAGTCCGGTTTAAGCACTACTGCTGCTGCTGCTCTCCAGTACCTATGCGTGGTAAAAACCAACGCGCTAAGCATATTGCTTAGTGGTGCATAAATTGAAATAAAAATATCGAAATAATTGAAATAATTATCCTGCATAAAACATTATAAAGAAATATACAATTATATGAATTTATGGTTTTTACATGTTTATAAAGCTTTGGAAGAAATTAAATTAATCGGGATCTTTTTATTCATGTAATTTATATTCGGTCTTACATACTTTATATTAATGGTTCTCTCATGTACTTGTTTGAATTTAAAATTTTATCTCTCATAACTGTGCCCAAGTAACCTATGACAGATTATAAAGACTGGATACACGGGAGTATATGTAACACCCCTCACCCGACTATAGTGTAGCCGAACAAGGCGTGCTACAATCGGTGCCGAAGCACCCTAACTTATCTTACTTTATTTTTTTTAAAAATTTTGTTATCGTTATATTTAATATCGATTATTTTTTGATGGAGAAACCAGTGGAGTTTCCCCTATTTTATTATCGTTTGGCGTATTTCAATATTCACATGTTTGAAATTCAACAATATTTTAAAATAAAAAAAAATCTCATCCATGCTAATCATAATTATCTCATCAATCATTCTCATAGTTTTCTCATATTTCAAATCTCATCCATACATTTTAATTTCATAATCATTTCCATACTCATATTATCATTTGAAAAATCATTATGTAATTTAAATCTATACTCATTTGTACAAATTCATTCATGCTCCATTCTTATAGAAAAATTATCAAATTTGCATTAATTTACATCATTTGCAATAATTAAATAAATCCTTAATTCACATGATATACAAATTAATTACAATTTGCTAATTTATATTACAATATAAGAAATAAATAACATACACAAAATACATTATATGCTTAATGTGAGCCCTATCTACATGCATTCCTGAGGAGGTGACAACCTTGAACACTCTGCAGATCAGAACTCCAAAATCTCTGTTTAGTATTCGCTAGGCTTTAACTTCAGTACCTGCGCGAGGAAACAATTCCATCGCGCTAAGCATTGCTGCTTAGTGGTGCAATAATATAACAAGGAAATAATATACAAATAAAGATAGAAATAAAATATAATTCGAATAATTAAGATTTATTTATACTTCACATGCGGTTTCTAAAATTTAATATGTTTTATCCTAATTTAGTCTTCTTTGAAAGTGTTTATTTCGCCAATGTACAGTAATAATGTACAAAGAAAAATGATCTGAAAATAATAAATTTATGCTTATATTATTATATAAGTCACATTTGCAATATTTATTTATGTTATAATTTTCTTTGCTAATCTTTTAGCATTTTCTCTATACTTGCTAGGTTGTCTCAGATTATTTCATAATAAGTAAATTTTGATATCGGTCCAGTTCATTTCGATTCTTTCTAATAAATAACTATTCTAATTTATTTTAGGTCATCTTACTCATTTATTTAATTTCTAATATTTTTAATTACTAATATTCTTAACTTATTTCAATAAATTTCACTGCCCAAGTAACCTATGACAGGCTGACTAAACTGGATAACGGGTCGTTGGCACTGGACACCGCGGTGCCTCGGGCTGTCATACCATGGGATGCGGAACGTCAACCACGTATGCAGTCAGTATGGCTAAAAAGCCATGATAACACATAATCGGGCATTAAAGCCATGAATACGGGCATAAAAGCCATGAATACGGGCATAAAGCCATGAATACAGGCATAAGGCCTTTCGCAGTACTGCTAAAACAATACCCTATTGGCATGCCAATCTATCCAATCTGACACACGTGTCTAGGCAATACAAGGGCACACAATATCATCAAATATTAATATATTGTGTTTTATGAGTTTATTATTTCATGATAAATTTCATAATTTTTACATTCATCATAATATTCATACATTCCTTACATCATTCATATTGATCACAATTCATAACAATGGTGTTCATATACCATTGTACTCAAAACGTTCTTCCTTTCCCTTATAAAGAAAACTAATGTTCCATTCATATTTTCATGTGATTCATTTATTCATTACAATATTTATATGAATTCATAACTCATACAAGGTGTTATTATCTTATTTGTAATGGAAACATAAATCCTAATATAAAACTCATCCTATTTATACTCAACAATCCATCTAGTTTAATTTCATTTCATATTCAAGTGATATTACTTATGTTTTATTAGACCTACTAGTAATGGGAACACAATTCTTAACTATATACTCACATAACTTAAATGTTCATTAAGTCATTTAGGTGAATTACTACTTCTATTCCAAGTAATCCATGAATGTTTCATGGATTTCAAATTTCATACCTTAATTTCCTCTACCAATTTAGTTATTATACTTTGTGTCTTTGTATTACTATTCACATTACTATTCACTCAAATTGTTGACTTTTTAATACATAATAAATTTATTGAACCTAAGTTCACCAAGATACCACATTTTGCATTTTATTTTTGTTGGTATTGATTTCCAATACTATTTCAAAGCTTATCTTATGTTATTCAAAATTTTCAGATTTCATGCCCTAGGTTTACTGTTTCATTAGTCATTTTTGCAGTGGGAATTTGGAAAAATATTCAACATGAAAGTTGTTCCTTATTTTGTCTAGTTAAATTTCTTTTTTTGAATCACTCTATTTGGAGTTTTTTAGCTCAAGTTATGGCCTAAAAACCATGACTGGCCGGATTGGGCAGAACCCAAAATTCTGGGTAAAATTGTTTCTGCCAGATTTGGTAACTCAAGTTTGGTTGGCAATTTGACTAGGTTATGGTCATAATTTGGGTCAGGTTTCTTCATGGAAGTTGTTGGTCTATATCTCAACTTGTTGCTGGTAAAATTTCAGGTCAATTGGACCTTGCTACATTGAGTTATGGCCAAATGACCAAATACTGTTCATTTGGTCATTTTGCCCAGGCAGATTGCAGTTCACCCGAATTAGGGCAAACTTTTGGTCTAGTTGGTTTGGTTTTCTGGGCATGGTTTCTTCACCAAAGTTGTGCCATTATGTGTCTAGTTTCACCTCCAATTGGCCTCATACCAATTGGAGTCACACAACCTCAGTTATAGGTCAAACAATACCCTGGACTCATAGGTCCAAATTTCCTGCATAAAAGAAGCACTCCCAATTTTCAATTTCACCCAACTTCCAAACTTCAATTCACATTTATAACACTCCTAATAGTCAATAATCAACCTCAACATCATCAAATTCAAGTCACAACACAAAATTCCATATTTGAGCAAACCCTAAATCAACTTGCATAAATTTTAAATTCCAAGAGAATTTCTAGCACTAACCTTATTTTTCTAGCTTCAAGCAACCTTCAATCACCCTTCACTTCAATCAAACTCCACTTCCCCCTTGTATTCCACTTCTGGCCAGATTTCTCACTTGGAAATTTGGCGTGTTTTCTTCACTTCAAGGCTGGATATGAAGTTCCCTCAAGGTTTCCAACAATTTTGGTGAAGAGAGGGTGGTGGTTTGAATGCTTGGAATGGTGGATCTATGGTGAAAATGAAGAAAATTGAGAGAGAATGGTGAGGCGGAATTGGGACGGCAGATTTTGCTGGAGAAGAAGGTAGCTTTTTCCCATTTTAAATTCATTTTTATCCATTTTTATTAGTTTGTCAAATGGTGATTGGGTGGAGGCATTGTTAATGTCATCATGTGATGTCATAATTCCCAATTTCTTTCATTTTCTTTTTCTTTTCTTCTCTACTCATTTTTAATTTAATTTTTAGTAATATTTATTCATATTTTAAATCATAATAATTATTTACTTAATTGGACAAGTTGGTCAAAAATCATTTCCGAAGACGAAATGACCAAAATGCCCTCCGTTTGGCTTAACAGACTAAAATTGTCTGTACCAATTGAAAAATTTTTCTAAGTATTTTCTTGGCATTCTAATGCCATAGGAACCTCAATGACCCTTCTCTGGAGTCCCAAAAATTATTTTATGAATTTTCTCCCGGGTCTAGGGCTCCTAGTTGCGAGAACCGCAACTTCCCACTAAGTTACCCATCGCTAGGGCACCGACTCATTTAACTTGGTTATATTTTATTTCTAAAATTTTTCCTAAATTTTTCTTATTAATATTTGAGTTAATTATAGTTCCTCACTTTAGTTTAAATATTTTTCCAGATGTTCTAGCTGTCCGAACTAACACCGGTCATCGGAACAGTATAATGTATGGAATTGCTACAGTGAGGGTGTTACAGTATACCAGTTAGACATCCGTATGTCCATCCATGTCACACCTTATCCTTTCTAAGGCATGACATATTCCCGTAGCATACCTAATGAATTACCGAACTCCACCTACCGATAACCCATTAGTTATGTTACAAAGGATTTTAAAATAAATCATAGCTTTTTATCTTATCAATTCTTTTACGGAAAACTGCATGAGAATAGTTAAAATTTCATGTAAACATTCGTTGGAAATAATGATAGACTAAATATTGCAAAAGTTACATTTTCATAAGTCTCAAAATAAAATACAAATAGTTACAAACTCAAAATACTTTAGTAATGTGGTACTTTTTAATACAAACTGCTCAATATCCGTACATCTATACATATAGGTACAACATATATCCAAAGGAATCACAAGGGTATACCTAACGTAAATACCCACAATCAATACCAAAATGCTGCTTCCTAGTCTCTCACTCGGTAGCCTTTGTCACACCTTACCCCTCTGTAAGGCATAACATGATCCCGTAGAATACCTAATGAACTACCGAACTTCACCTACCGATAACTCATTAAGTACCCTACAAGGGATTTTAAAACAATTTTCTTATCTTTGACAAGTGGTGAGCATTTCTAATAAGTATTTAAACATTTAGTTGAAATTAAAACTAATTAATATTTTTGGCCATTTTAGTTTTCCGCAAATCTTATAAAAATTTTGACAGAGTTTCCTCTGTATTTTGAGAAAACCGTTCTTCGAATACCTGTAAAAAGCACTTCTAAAAGTTTTTCTCAACTAATACTTCGGTTTCACAATCAAACTCAATCAATTTCTCAAAATTCAAAAGTTCAATAGTTCTCAAAATACTGTCAATCAATATCATTCATATTTCATTAAAAACAAAATAATTTATACACAACCTTACAAATTTATATCAAAAGAAACACAAACTAAACCTTATTACAAACTTCATACAAATTTGTGTACAGGCTGCTCAAGACCCATTTTTACATGTCCATACATTTATGTGCAATATATACATCAAAAGAAATATTTACAGTTAGGGTATAAATTATACCCGAAGGCTTCAAGCTGATGACTTAACACACCTCAAGAAATTGCTCACGCTCCTCTAGTCTCTGTATCTGCATAAAGAATAAAGCTATCACGAGTACTAGGACTCAGTGGTGCACAATATACTAAAATAATCTTTATGCAAAACTTAAAGCACATTCATTCAAAAATTTGGCTAAACATGAAAATTAAATACAATCATGCATTGTAAGATTTTACATGTAAACCAAGTTAATTTCAAAGTATCAAAACACATTTCATAAAATCCACAGCTAGATCATGCCATTCAAAACAAATAGAATCTCAATAGCCAGAGGCTAAAGAGAAATCACATGAATCTCAATAGCCAGAGGCTAAAGAGAAATCATATCACAAGGCTAGCTAGCTCAAATATATGGATATCCATTCATATCCTCTTCTACTGGCACACCTCAACACTTCTCTAGAGAAGGAATCAAAATTCGAAACTAATTACCCCCACTAGTCGTGCTAGTGAGGTGTTCAAATATGTGGTTATGACACTGTGGTTTCAAAACTTATCTTAACAATTTGCTAAACATTGTCTTTTCAAATATACATAATAACTTTCAACAATTTAGATCAAACATCATAAAATGCCATAATCCAATATTTCATATTATTCAAAACGATATGCAAAAGATGATTATAAAAGTATATGTTGTGCACAAACCTCAAATGAGTCGCCTGTTGGCCTTGACTCGACTCCTCGGGTTCTGTCCCGGTATTCTTTTCCATTGAAACACGAAATTTTCCAATGTTTCAGTACTAAAACTTAAAATAAATCCAAAATAAACTTAACTTCACATTTACCTAGCTCTAATGTGTTAAATTCGACGTTCTCGAAATTTTGTGTTTCGGGTTACTATTCACTGCACTATTCAAGTCAAATTATTGACTTTCTAAGGCTTAATGGGTATGGGAACTCCAACTTCACCCACATACCACATTTTGGTCACCAAACTTGTTGGTTTTGGTCATTTGTTTAAAGCTGAGGTCATTTTGGCAAAATTGCCAATTTTTGGTTTTGGTTCTCCGAAGTTGCACTGTTCCACTGGTCGATCTACTGTTGGAATTTGACAAAACTTTCTTCATAGAAAATATTCCTTATTGTCTTAAGTGTATTCTCATTTTTGGATCACCTCAATCGGAGTTTTGTAGCTCAAGTTATGGCCAAAATAAGTTTACTGTTCACGTGTCTTTGTTCATCTTGAGATTTTGGTCTTGTGATTTTTGGTCCAAATTTGGTCAATAATTTGATAAAGTTAAGTTCATAATTTGGTCTCACTTTCTTCATATGAAATGTTTTACTATGTCTTAGGTTTCCATCGGTTCAAGAATCGCCTAAATCCGAGTTTTCTAGAGGGAGTTATAGCCATCCAAACATTGCTGCTCAATGAAAATTCTGCAGAGTCGCAGGTTTGGTAGCCTAACTTTGCTCAATAATCTGAATAGGTTAATGGCATAATTTGGGGTGATGTTCTTCATAAAAGTTTTAGATCTATATGCCCTCTAACCCCTGGCCAAATTTCAGGTCAATTTGACCTGTCTAACTCGAGTTATGACCAAATGAACAGTTACTGTTCATTTGGTCAGTTTAGTGCAGTGGCAGCCTGCTATCAACTCACTTTGGTCAATTGTTTCACTAAGTTTTGGTCAGTTTTTGGCCATGGTTCCTTAATGAAAATTGTGCTCTTTTTTGTCTATTTTCATCTCCAATTGGTGGCATATCAATTGGACTTGTAAAATTTGAGTTTTGGTCCTTCAAAGTGGGTTTGGTCATGCTGTGACGCCATGACCATTGACCTACGAATTTGGTTTAATTTCCTACCATTCCCACACAACTTATTTGGTCATTATTGACCATTTTTCAGTCCACAATTGGTCAAAGATATCATTTATGCATTTCTCCAAAATTTTGTCTCAAAACCCTAACATTCAAACCCTAGCTCTTCCATCTCATGCATTAAATCACAACTAGTGCACTTAACCTTAACCATTCACTAATCAAAGCTTTTAAACTTATTCTAATGCATCAAATTCATGTAAATCATACTCCTCTCAAGCTGCCCAAATTTCAGTTTGGTCCTTCTCTGATGTTTTTATTTCATTTCATAACTTCTAAGCTCATGTCAACCATTGCATATGCATTTAAAGAAGTAATATAATGAGTTAACACACTAACCTTTCTTAAATCTTCAAAACCCTAACTTTTGTTCTTCTTTCTTTCTTTCTTTCTTGCTCAATCCTCTTCTCAAGTTGCCTAAATAAGCTTTAACTATGGTGGTTAATTTTTCTATGGTGAAATTTTATGATATACAAGCTCAAAATTGAGCTTTAATGGAGTTTGTGGAGATGGAGAGTTAAGAAAAAGAGAGAGATGAGAGAGGAGATGAAGGTTGACGGAGATGAAGAAGAAAAAAAAAACCAATTTCTTTTCTTTTTATTTTGCTTACGGAAGACCACAAAGTCCAAATTTAATAATTCATTTAATTAATTCTTTTATGACATCACCTTTGACTTTTCTAACTTCTTTCTTTTTTTTTTTCTATTTATTTTTTTTATTAGTTCTTTAATTTAATTTTCGATTATGAAATTTTCTTTTCTTTGATTTTATTTGACAGTTAGGTCAGGAGTCAGCTCTCGGGGTCAATTGACCAAATCGCCCCTCGCCGGTTCATCCCGGTTTGCAAATAATCCAATATTTCTTCTGGCTCCCTGACCTAATTATTTGACTGACTTAATAGCTCTTTTTCGTGATTTTCTCTTTTCCACTATGTTCATAAGGGTCTTAAGGACCGCAGTGTCACTTTTTACGGTTCGAAATTTGAGTTTAAAATGACTTCGCAGTCGTTCCCGAGGAGGTCACTCATCGCTGTGACTCTCGGCTCGTTTAACCTCTTATGTTCTGTTTTTCTTATTTATAGTTAACTAATTAAACATTACTAATTATTTGTGTTTATGGTTTCTCAAATTGTCTTAAGTGTGGCCCTAATTCCATTAATTGTCCGGACCGACACCGGTCACCGGAACAGTGAAATATACCAGGCTATACCAATAGAGGTGTTACAGCCTTCTCCTTTCCCTTACCTGCGACAGCATAAAGAAGCTATTGCTGAGTATATCACTCAGTGATGCACAATTAATAATTTTAAAACTTAAGGTAAAACACAATTTGTCAAAGCATAATAAATCACATTTTTCTTAAGCATGAAAACTTCACAATAGTTCTAAGTCCATAAAGGCCATTTATTGGAATAACATTTCAAATGAGAAATCACACTTCATAAATCAAAATTCACAAAGCATTAGTATTGCCAATATCAACGCATAGTTTAGGCCATGATACAAAATTTCACAATCAGTGCCGTGTTGTACACCATGACAAAGTAATCTCAATCTCACTAACCGTTATTAATGAGGGAAGGGCTAGCTAGCTAATGAGTACTCATGTAGTCTTACCCCACTAATCGTTATTAATGAGAGACACAATCAATATCAATTATCAACCCCAAGTAGATGTTACTACTGGGGAGTTCGGAAAGGGACTGTCATGCTAATTGTGGTTTCAAAACAGTTTTCAAAAATTTCCCACTCAACAATCACATTTATAAACCAATAAACACATTTAAATTCATCATAATATCCATATAAAGGTGGCAACACCCAAATTTCTTAAATGCAAGAGAAAAATCATATTTCAGTCAAAGTAAACTCATTCAAAGCAAACTCATTCAATTTAACATATTCCAAGCAATTTACAAGTTTAAAAACGAAGAAAAGGTTAGTTGTGCACAAACATTCAATGCTCTCCTTTCTCTTTACTCACTATTCCTTGTCCGACCCAACCTCTTTCTCTACTGAAAATACAAAAATAGAATACCTCAATACTAATCTTAATTGCTGCCAAGAACTCATTACATGAATATCTAATGCATCCCAAATTAGCTTTGCAAATTTTAGAGAGTTTTGGTTTTGGACAACTTGGTACCCCAATCTTTGAACCCAATTTTTACCTAGTTTTGATCATAATTTGGTGAGGTGTTCTTCATGAAAATTGTTCATCTAGGTCTTAACTTTATTTTTCTTTTTGAATCACCTAATTCGGAGCTGTGTAGCTCAAGTTATGACCAAAACATAATTACTGTTTACGTCACTATTCATCCTGTAGATTCAGTTCTGGTAGATTTATCGATCCAAATTCGTTCAGCAATTTGATCAAATTAAGTCCATAATTTGGTCTAATGTTCTTCATACGAAATATTCTACTATGTCTTAGGTTTCCATCGGTTCAAGAATCGCCTAAATCAGAGTTTTCTAGAGAGAGTTATGGCAATGCAAAATTTACTATTTATATGGTAAATCTGCAGATTTCCAGATTTCTGCAGATTCGGTGATTTAATTTTACTTAGCAGTTTGATTGGGTTAAGTCCATAATTTGGTCTCAAGTTCTTCATATGAAATATTCTACTATGTCTTAGGTTTCCATCAGTTCAAGAATCGCCTAAATAAGAGTTTTCTAGAGAGAGTTATGGCTATGCAAAATTTACTGTTCATATAGTCAAATTCTTCAGGTTCCAGAATTTTGTCTCTAAGTTCAAGGCTCATTTTGGATAGCTTAAGGTCATTTTGAGGCAGGGTATCTTCACGAAAATTCTAGCACTATATCTTAAGTTTTGTTTCCAATTGGTTTTACACCAATTGGAGTTATGTAGTTTATGTTATGGGCTTCCAAATACACTGAATTCAGTGTGCAAAATTCTGCCCTAAGTTCAATTTTTCATTTCTTCAATTACTTCCATTAACCAACCTCAATTCACATTTAATTCACCCAAAATGACTATAATTTAGCATTGACACATCAATGGCACTTCCTAGCACAAACTCCACAATTTTTAAACACCAAAGTTTGCAATTTTCTCTAATCCTACCATTTCATTACTTCCATTCATCAACCCAATGTCAATTCAAACTAAATAAACCTCAAATGATCATAATTTAACACTACACACACCAATTTCACTCTCTAGCACCAAAACTCAATTCCCCATGAACCCTAATCTTTCATAATTCAATTTATGCAATCCCATAAAATCTTACTACTCCCAATCATGCATACTACTTCAATTTAACTTAGATTTATCATCAATTTAACTAAAATACATAAAAATCCTAATTTTCCCTAAGTTGGCCAAAACCATTGTTTAGATTTCCATACATGTTTCCTTTCAATTTCTCATGTTATTTCATCACAACCAAACTTGATTTAAAGCATACTTGGTAAATCAAGCATGAAAGAGAGAGCTTACCTCACTTGATGATTTTTCCCACTTCCAATCTCTTCCAAATCTTGTTCCTCTTCTAATCTCTTGTTTCCCCTTGCTTTTAATCTCTAAATCAAAGATTAATTTGATGTTTTTTACCAATTAGATGGAAAACCCATGGAGAAAAAGCAAGGAATTGAGTTTTGAGAATGGGTGTCAATAGAGAAAGGAGGAAGAAGAAGAAAGAAAGAAAGAGGGAAGGAGAGAGAGTGGGTGGTAACTAAATGGGAAAAAAGGGAAGAAATGACTTTTTAATTTGTCTTATCTTTTATATATATTTATTCCCAAAATTAGTTTATTTCAATTAAAAATTTTAATTGTGTCAAAAATGTCATAAAACTTACAATTTTATTTCCTTTCTTTTCTTTTTATATTTACACTTAATTTTCCTCAATATTTCTTCATAATTCAATAATTTATTTTTATTTAATTAAATTGATCTTTTGGTAAAAAAAAAATCAACTCTTAAAGTGAATTAACTAAAATGCCCCTTATCGGGTCATAATCCCTCTTTTACAATATACCTGGTGAATCTTTATATTTTTGGGTCACTTGAATTTTTATTGTGTCTATCTCAATTAATTTTTTATTTATTTTTGATCCTCAATGTGTCTTTAAATAGTACTAGTCACGGACTAAAAATGGCACTATTCATAACTCGGAGGTTCGGGGTGTTACAATTCTCCCCTCCTTAAAAATAAATTTCGTCCTCGAAATTTACCTGGTCTCAGTCTCTGAATAGCTGTGGGTGCTGTCTTCTCATGTCCTCCCCACGCTCCCATGTAGCCTCCTGGCCTGAATGATGGTTCCACAGTACTTTCACTAGAGGTATTTGCTTGTTCCTCAGCTGCTTTACCTCATGTGCCAAGATCTTTATGAGCTCTTCATCATATGTCAGGTCTGGATTCACCTCAATCTCCTCTACTAGAAAAATGTGAGAGAGGTCTGATCTGTACCTCCTCAACATGGAGACATGGAAGATATTGTTAATCTTTTCCAACTCCGGAGGTATTGCAAGTCTATATGCCAATGGACCCACTCTTTCCAGAACCTCATACGGCCCAATGAAACGAGGACTTAGTTTCTCCTTTCTACCAAACCTCATGATCCTTTTCCATGGGGAAACTTTCAAGAATACCTTGTCACCCACACTGTACCGAATATCTCTTCTCTTTAGGTCAATGTAGGACTTCTGTCTATCCGTTGCAACTTTGAGTCTGTCTCTAATGAGCTTAACCTTTTCTTCCGTCTGCTGCACTAATTTTAGGCCAATCAACTTCCTCTCGCCCACTTCATCCCAACACAAGGGGGTTCTACACTTTTTGCCATAAAGTGCTTCGTATGGAGGCATCTCGATGCTTGACTGATAACTGTTATTGTAGGCAAATTCAATTAAAGGCAAGTGTGTGTCCCAACTCCCTTCAAACTCAATCACACAGCCCCGAAGCATATCCTCCAAAATCTGAATGATTCTTTCAGATTGACCATCTGTCTGTGGATGGAATGCTGTACTGAAGTTCAATCTAGTTCCTAAGAGTTTTTGGAGACTACCCCAGAATCTAGAAGTGAACCTTGGGTCTCTATCTGACACAATAGACACTGGCACTCCATGTAACCTCACCACATCATCAATGTACATTTTGGCCAATCTTTCTAGGCTGTAATCCATCCTCACTGGCAAAAAGTGTGCAGACTTTGTTAATCTATCAATAATAACCCAAACTGTATCATGATTCTTTTGTGTACGTGGAAGTCCTGTCATGAAATCCATAGTGATTCTTTCCCATTTCCACTCGGGAATTAGCAAAGGCTGTAGCAACCCTGCAGACACTTGGTGTTTTGCCTTTACTTGCTGACAAGTTAGGCATTTGGCAACATTTTCTGCAATGTCTTTCTCATTCATCTCCACCAATAGTGCTCTTTCACACTTCTGTATATTTTGGTTCCACCAGGGTGCATTGCAAATGGTGAATCATGTGCTTCCTTTAAAATGGTCTACCTCAGTTCAACATTCTTTGTAATGCACATTCTACCCTTATATAACAACAAGCCCTCATCATTTACTGATAATTCTGGTTTCTTACCATCCCGAGCCTCTTCCATCAACTTCATGTACTTATCATCCTTCTATGCAACTGCTTTAATTTGTTCTGCCAGCATTGGCTTCACTTGCCAAGTAGCTACCATCTGACCATCTTCATTAATCTCCAAATTAGCATGCAATGCCCTTAACTCATGCATCATGGACAATTAAGAAACCCTCAAACCAGCCATAGTCTTGCGACTTAAAGCATCAGCTACAACATTAGCTTTTCCAGGCTGATAGTCTATCAAACAATCATAATCTTTTATCAGCTCTAACCATCTCCGCTGCTTCAAATTTAACTCCCTTTTGTGTGCCCTAGTGCTTCAAACTTTTATGATCTGTGTATATATAACATCTCTCCCCATACAAGTAATGTCTCCAGATTTTCAAGGCAAAGACAATGGCTGCCAGCTCCAAGTCATGCGTAGGATAATTCCTCTCATGCGGTTTAAGCTAGCGTGAAGCATAGGCAATGACATTCCTATCTTGCATCAACACACAACCCAATCCATTATGAGAAGCATCACTGTATATGGTATACTCCTTACCCAAAGTGGGCAAGGTTAAGACTGGAGCTTCAGTTAAACGCCTCTTTAACTCATCAAAACTTTCCTGGCACCGATCAGTCCACTGAAATTTTATATTCTTCCTAAGTAGCTTGGTCAGTGGAGATGCTAGGATGGAGAATCCCTTCACAAACCTTCGGTAATACCCGGCTAAACCAAGGAAACTCCAAACTTTTGTGACATTTCTAGGTGGCTTTCGATTAAGAATGGCTTTTACTTTGCTAGGATCCACCTGGATACCTTCTGCATATACAATATACCCCAAAAATGAAATCTCCTTTAGCCAAAACTCACATTTCGATAGTTTGGAATACAACTGCTTCACCCTCAAAGTCTGCAATACTATCCTCAAGTGCTTGTCATGTTCCTTTGCATTCTTTGAGTACACCAAAATATCATCAATGAACACCACAACAAACTGGTCCAAATATGGCCTGAAGATAGTGTTCATCAGGCCCATAAAAGCAGCTAGAGCATTAGTCAACCCGAATGGCATTACCAAGAACTCATAGTGGCCATACCGAGTCCTAAAAGCAGTTTTAGGAATACTTTGCTCCTGCACCCTCAACTTGTAGTAGCCCGATCTCAAGTCAATTTTGGAGAATATAGTTGCATCCTTCAACTGATCAAACAAATCATCGATCCATGGCAGAGGATATCTATTCTTTATGGTCACCTTATTCAATTGTCTGTAGTCTATGCATAGGTGGAGAGTACCATCCTTTTTCTTCACAAATAATACTGGTGCTTCCCAAGGTGACACGCTAGGGCGGATGAAACTCTTATCTAACAATTCCTGCAACTGCACCTTCAACTCTTTCAACTCAGCAGGTGCCATCCTATAAGGAGTGATGGAGATTGGCTCACACCAGGCATATTCTCAATTTCAAATTGCACATCTCTTTCCAGAGGCAATCCTGATAATTCTTTCGGAAAGACATCCGAAAAATCCCATACCGTAGGAATATCTTTAAGATCTAGACTCCCCACCTGGGTGTAACACCCTAGGCAAATCCCACATCGATAAAACATGGGAGAGATGCTGGGTTCATAAGATGGAGGTTCCTAACCCCTATTGACGCGTTTTAAAATCGTGAGGGCTTCGGTCTAGAGCGGACAATATCACTAGTGGACCGGGCCATTACATTTGTGGTATCAGAGCTGCTCCGCGTGCACCCTTGAACGATGGTGGGGCAAACCTCAGCGAGGACGCTGAGTCCCATAAGGGGGGTGGATTGTAACACCCTAGGCAAATCCCACATCGACAAAACACGGGAGAGATGCTGGGTTCATAAGATGGAAGTTCCTAACCCCTATTGAAGCGTTTTAAAACCGTGAGGGCTTCAGCCCAGAGCGGACAATTTCACTAGTGGGCTGGGCCATTACAAAATGCGTCACTAGGGGTTACGAACTGTCAACTTATGAACCTAGCATCTCTCCCGTGTTTTGTCGATCTGGGATTTGCCTAGGGTGTTACAATCCACCCCCTTTATGGGACTCAGCGTCCTCGCTGAGGTTTGCCCCACCATCGTTCAAGGTTGCACGCGGAGCGGCTCTGATACCACAAATGTAATGGCCCGGCCCACTAGTAATATTGTCCGCTCTGGGCCAAAGCCCTCACGGTTTTAAAACGCGTCACTAGGGGTTACGAACCACCAACTTATAAACCCAGCATCTCTCCCGTGTTTTGTCGATGTGGGATTTGCCTAGGGTGTTACACTGGGTGTCTATCACATGAGCTAGATAAGCTTCACATCCCTTTCTAATCATCTTTCTAGCAAGTGCAGTTGAAATTATGTTGGATGGCAATAACTGTCTCTCCCCGTGTATCACTACGTCTGCATACTCAGGAAGACCAAAAGTGACTGTCTTTAGTCTACAGTCGATCATGGCGTGATGTCTGGCTAACCAATCCATAGCCAAGATGATATCATAATCTCGGAAGGGCATGCTAATTAAGTCTGATAGGAATGTATATCATTGGATCACCAAAGGACAATCCTTATACAATTTGTTTATCCTAACCTCTTGCCCTAAGGGACTAGTTACTAGCACATCATAATCCATTTTCAAGCAAAGAGTGGCAACAGAACATGCAATACTGGCACTAGCATAAGAATGTGTAGAACCAGGGTCAAACAGAACATATACATCTCTACCAAAGATGGAGAAAGTACCAGCCACAACATCTGATGTCTCAGCTTCCTCCCTCTGGCGCATGGTGTACACCCTGGCTGATGCACCACTTTGCTTTGGTTGGCTCGCTGTGCCCTGGCTACCAGAAGTGTTACCTCAACCCAGCCTCGGCCTCTACTAGCTGTCTATTGTCCTCTGGAAGCAGAACCTTGAATAGATCCCTCAGTGGTGGTAGGCGGCCCAGACCTGCGAGCACTAGTGCAATCTCTAGCAAAATGCCCACTTCCACCATAGTTGTAACAGGCTCCTATGGCCTTATAAACACACTCCTCCATGATTTCTGCCACAGGTTTCACAGGTACGAGTAGGAAAGAAACCCCTAGATGTCTACTATCTGGATTTAGGTGGCCTCTGCCCTGAGAATCTTTCCCTACTAGATCCTCTGTTACTTAGTCCCACAAAGCTTTTCCTCTTAGCCGAATTGTTTCTTGGACTCTGACCTGTAGGCTTACTGCTCTTTTCTTTTTCAGTGGTTACCTTCTCAGATGCCCCTTCCAGTTTTATCCTTTCTAATTCAAGGGCCTGTGATATCAACCCAGAGAAGTTGTCATGTCGAAACCCAACCACTTGCAATCTCAAACTAGGCCTCAAACTGGCCTCAAACCGTTTGCATCTGTCTCTACTGGTAGTGAGTAGGCTTCCAGCATAGTGGCTGAGGCGAGAAAAGTCTCTCTCATACTTGGCTATAGTCCTGTTCCCTTGCTTCAAACTGAGAAACTCCTGCAGCTTCATATCCACATAGGTATCAGGAACATACTTCTGTCTAAACTCCCTTAGGATGTCATCCCATGTCAGCATTGGCGGCTCAGCCAAACTGTGGGGAATGGTCTTCCACCACTCATATGCATCTCCATGCAGCAGGGAAATTGAATATTCAAACTTTAACTCATCTGTGCAGTGCAATTTCTTGAAGACCCTTTCCATCCATTCTAACCATTGCTCAGCTTCCAATGGGTCCACTGTACCCTTGAACTCTGTTGCCCCATACTTCATTAACTTGTCATATTGTCAGGCTGGGGATGGTGGTTGCACTGGAGGTGCTTGCATAGGAGCTTGGACGGGGATATTGCCAGCCATTTGCTGAAATAGTGCAGCCATCTGCTGAGCGAACTGAGCAGGAAACTGCATGGGTGGGACGGGTGTAGCTGACCCACTGGCATTCTGAGGAGCTGGGGCCTCCCCCTGTACCTTAGCTAGTACTGATTGCTCTACTGTGTGATCCCCCTCTTCCATATTGAATCACAAAGAATTCTACTCCCTGGACAACCAACACAAGGAGATTTCCCTCCATTAGTCCATATTTATAATGTAATGCACTATATGTATCAATTAATGGCAGTTGAGTAATTGTACTTATCAAAAATTTTCAAACATGCAATTTCAAAACTTGTCTAAAAACCAAAGCTCTGATACCACTAAAATATGTCACAGCTTATCCATGGTAAGGCATAATATGTTCCCATAGCATATCTAATGAATTACCAAACTCCAAAACAAATCATAGCTTTTTATCTTATCAATTCTTTTACGGAAAATAGCATGAGAATAGTTAAAATTCCATGTAAACATTTATTGAAAATAATAATAGACTAAATATTGCAAAAGTTACATTTTCATAAGTGTAACACCCTTATTTGTATAGCCTGGTATATTTCACTGTTTTGGTGACTGGTATCAGTTCGAATAATTAAAGGGATTAGAATCACATCTAAGACAATTAGATAAGCCCTAAAAACAAATAATTAGTAATTATCAAATAGTTAAGTATAAATAAGAAAAACAGAACATAAGAAGTTAAATGAGCCGAGAGTCACAGCGATGAGTAACCTTCTTGGGAAGGACTACGAGGTCGATTTAAACTCGAATTTCGAACAGTAAAATGTGACACCGCGGTCCTTAGAAATATTGTGAACACAGTGGAAAAAAGAAAATCACAAAAAAGAATTATTAAATAGGTCAAATAATTAGCTCAGGGATCCGGAAGAAATATTAAATTACTTGCAAATCGGATCAAACTGGCGAGGGACAATTTGGTCAATTTACCCCTAGAACTGACTCCTAACCTAACTGTTCAATAAAATCGAAGAAACGAAAATGTCAGAAGCGAGAATTAAATTAAAGAACTAAGGAAAAATAAATGAAAAAAAAAGAAAAAAAGAGAAAAGAAAAAGGTTATTACATCATGGATGACATCAATTATGATGTCATAATTGATTTTATTTTTCCTACCAATTTTGAGTAAGATAAAATGTATTAATTAAGATAAAATAACATAAAAAAAACCCTCATCTTCTTCCCTCACCCAAACCAGCCAAACCCTCTCTCCCTCTCATCTCCATTTGTGTCCACCATTGAAGAGTTATTCAAACTTGAATAACTTGATTTTCTCTTACAAAATCTAACCCTAAACCCTAAAAAGCTTCTCAAGAACCCTAGACAAGAAGAATAAAAGAAAGAAGGAGGAAGAAAGATAGAAAATTGAAGCTTTGGAAATCCAAAGCAAAGGTTAGTATTTTAATTCTTCACTTCCTAGATTTAATTCATGTGTAGGTAGTGAAATAGCTTGGAAATTATGAGAAAATTGAAACAAATCAAAAGTGTGGACTATAAGTGAAATTTGGCCAGCCTATGTGAGGGTTGGAAGTGAATGATTTTGATGCAATTAAATGGTTAATCTAGGTGAGTCAGAGGTATAGGCAATGAATATGTAAGTTAACTTCATTAAATTCCAAGATTTAGTAATTAGGGTTCTTGGGTATTTTGACAATTGAGAAAAAATTGTAGAAAATGGTCTAATGATGTGGTTGACTTACTTGAGTTGAGAAATGGTCAAGTGTGACCATTTGTGGTATGTATGAAGTGTTGGAACCAAGTTTAAATTCGGATTGGTTATGGTCAATCTGCAGGCAACTTGACCTAGGTCCTTTTCAGGGACCAAAATTGAAAATTTACCAACCCAATTGGTGTGAGGCTAATTGGGAATGAAACTAGACACAAAATGGCACATTTTTCATTCAGGAATCATGCCCAGAAAGTGACCATAACTTAGTGAACAAATTGGCCAAATCCGGATTAGGCAAACTGACCTGTACAAAAATAACCAAATGAACAGTAGTTATGCAAATGACTATAACTTGGTCTAAGAAGGTGTAAGTGACCTTAAATTTACTAGTAGAAAGCTGAGACATACCTCTACAACTTTCATGAAGAAAATAAACCCAAGTTTTGACCATAACCTGTTTGAAAATCTACCTGCAATCAACCACAAAAATTGCCAAAATCCAGAATTTGCCCAGAATTCTGGGTAAAACTAAATCCGGCCAGCCATGTTCAAATTATCTATAACTTGGGTTACCAAACTCCAAATGGAGTGATTCAAAAAGAGAAATAAAGTTAAGATAATAAGGAACAACTTCTATGTAGAAAACTTAGCCAAATTATTATAGCAACATGACCAATGGAAAAGTGCAATACTGAATACCAAAACTGAAAATTTGAAATTTGTGCCTAAAAGACTTAAGATTTGAGAAAACAACCAAAACCTACAAATTAGGTAACCAAGATGTGGTATGTGGGTGAAATTAGAATTCCCATACCTATTAAGCATTAGAAAGTCAACAAATTGACTTGAATAGTATCATGAATAGTAACCCTGAAATACAAATTTTAAAGAACGTCAAGTTTAGCATATTAAAGCTAGGTATAAGTAGATTTTAATTCATTTTTGGACTTATGATAAATTGTGATACTGAAACACTGTGAAATTGTGTGTTTAAGTTGAAAAGAATACCGGGAAAGAACCTGAGGCATCGAGTAAAGGCCAAGAGGCGACTCGCATAAGGTTTGTGCACAACATAGAAATTTCTGTAAATTTTCTTCTACAAATTATTTTGAATGAATTATGATATTAAATTGTGAATTAATTGTATTGAAATATTTATTATGCTTTTGACTTAAATTGTTGAAAGTTTACTTGTATATGTTTGAAATGGCAATAAATGTTTAGTAAATTGTTAAGATAGTTTTGAAACCACAGGGTCATGACCATATATTTGAATACCTCACTAGCATGACTAGTGGGAAGAAATAGTTTCGAATTTTGATTCCTTCTCTAGCTGAAGTGTTGAGGTATGTGCTAGTAGAAGAAGAAATTAAATGGATATCCATATATTTGAGCTAGCTAGCCTTGTGATTTCTCATAAGCCTCTGGCTATTGAGATGAATATTGTTTCGAATGGCATGATTTAACTGTGTGTTTTTATGAAATTCATTTTGAGATTTCCTAAATGAGATTGTTTGGACTAAAAATTTATAAATCATGTTTTGTATCTGTTTTTCATGTTCAGTCCAATTTTTGAATAAATGTGATTTGAATTATGCATAAACTGTTATTTTTAGTATGTTGTGTACCACTGAGTCATAGTACTCAGCGATGGCTATTATTACTGTCGCAGATATAGCGACTAGAGGAGCAGCAGAGTGAACTGCTGAAGATCTTAGAGCTACACCCCCTGAAGTTCTGTCAGATATATTTTATACCCTGTTTGTAATATTTATTTTGATGTTTGTAAGTGTATATACATGTAATAACTGGTCATAAGCAGTTGTATAGAGTTTGTAATAATAGTATTTTGGTTGATTAATGTAAAATGAATTTATTATAATAAAATATGAATGGAATTATTGAATACTGTTTTTGATGACAATTAAATTGAGAAATGATATTGAATTGTGTTGAGGTAGCAGTGAGTTTGATGAAAAAGAATTATTGGAAGTGTTTTTACAGGTTTTTGAAGAATCGTTTTCTTAAAATACAGACGGCATTCTGCCGAAAATTTTTCAAAATTTGCGGACAAATAAAAATGGACAAAAATTCTAACTAGTTTTCAAACTCTAATTAAATATTTTTAATACCTATTAGAAAATGCTCACCACTTCCAAGAAGTAAAAAAATTGTTTTAAAATCTCTTGTAGGGTACTTAATGAGTTATTGGTAGGTGAAGTTCAGTAGTTCCTTAGGTATTCTATGGGATCATGTTATGCCTCACAGAGGGGTAAGGTATGACATGTTTTGGTGGTATCAGAGTGAATTTTTGAAATATGTTTTGATTTGTGAATTTGTATCTTTTCTTTGATAAGTACAACTGCTCAATGTCCTTATTTGTTACTTACATTGTATTACATCATGAATATGAACTAATGGAGGAATCTTCTTGTGTTATTTGTTCAGAAGATATTCTAACTCCAGACTGAAATGGAAGAAGGGGATCTCTCTATTGAGCAATCTGTTGAAGCTGAGGCACAAGGGGAAGCCCCAGCTCTATAAAATGTCAGCTAGTCAGTGGCACCAGCCCCACCAATGCCCCAATTTCCTGCACAATTCGCCCAGTAGATGGCTGCAATGTTTCAATAAATGGCTGGGGGTATGCCTACTCAAGCTCCACCCAAGACTTATGTGGTGCAACCTCAAGCTCCAGTCAGACAGTATGACAAGCTGTTGAAGTATGGGGCGATAGAATTTAAAGGTACAGTAGACCCTTTAGAGGCAGAGTAGTGGCTAGAGAGAATGGCCCAAGTGTTCAAGAAGCTACACTGCCAAGATAAACTAAAATTCGAGTACTCAGCATCGTTACTGCAAGGGGATGTATATGATTGGTGGAAGACCATCCCCCAAAGCTTGGCAGAACTGCTAGTACTAACCTGGGATGACTTCATCAGAGAGTTTAGGTAGAAATATATCCCAGATACATAAGTGGATAAGAAACTACCAGAATTTATGAGTCTAAAGCAAGGTAACATATCAGTGGCAGAATATGAGAGGGAGTTCTCCCACTTAAGCCACTATGCTGGGAGTCTCCTTTCTACCAGCAAGAAAAGGTGCAAGAGATTTGAGACCGGTTTAAAGCCCAGTCTGTGGATGCAAGTAGTGGGATTCAGACATAGTAACTTCTCTGAGCTCATCTCACAAGCACTTGAGCTAGAAAGGATTGAATTAGAAGTGACACTAGCAAAAGAGAAATAAGAAAATACTAAGAAATCAGAGAAAGACAAAGGGGAAAAATTAGTAGAGCAAAGTCCCAGTGGTACATTTGGAAAAAAGAAAATATTTAGGGGACCAAGCAGAGGTAGAGGTGGAAGGTTTGGAAGGGGTAGATTCTTTGGACAAAGACCCCCTAGATCTGGTCAGCAGTCGACCAGGGGTTCATATACTGCCTGCCCCTATGAGACATGTGACAAGATTCATGGGGGAGAATGTTATTGGGCAATAGGAGCTTGCTTTAACTGTGGAGGTAAAGGCCATATTGCTAAGGACTGCACCAGTGCCCCTAGATTTGGGCCAGCTTCTACAACTGCAGAAGGGTCTGTTCAGAGTCCTGTTATAGAGGTTCACAACCGGTTAGCAAAGGAAGAGGCAGAGGTAGAGGCAATGCTTCTAGCAGTCAGGGTACTATTAGCCAGTCAGCACAAGGGAGTGCTCCAGTCAGAGTCTACACTATGAGACAGCCGAAAGAGGCTGAGACTTCCGATGTTGTAGCTAGTACATTCTCTATCTCTGATCAAGATGTATTTATACTGTTTGATCCTGCTTCAACGCACTCATATGTTAGTCCTAGCATAGTCAGTTCACTTGTTGTTCTGTGTGCCAAAATGGATTTTAAAGTACTAGTAACTAGTCCGTTAGGATAAGAGGTCCGGGTCAATATAATTTATAGAGATTGTTCTTTGGTGTTCCAAGGACACACCTTTCTATCGGATTTGATTGAAATGCCCTTTAAAGATTATGATATCATCTTAGGCATGGATTAGTTAGCCAGGCATCGCGCTATGATTGACTATAGATTGAAGACAGTCACTTTTGGTCTCCCTCTGTACGGTGATGTGGTAATACATGAGGAGAGGCAGTTACTGCCATCAAACATCATTTTGGCTGCACTAGCCAGAAGGATGATCAGAAAGGAGTGTGAAGCATACTTGGCACATGTGATAGACACCCAAGTGGGGAGTCCAACACTAAAGGACATCCCTACAGTATGTGACTTTCTGGATGTGTTTCCTGATGAATTGCCAAGATCACCTCCAGAAAAAGAAGTGCAGTTTGAGATTGATGTCATGCCTAGTGTGGATCCAATTTCCATAACACCATATAGAATGGCACCAGCAGAATTGAAAGAGTTGTGCAGTTGCAAGAGCTGCTTGACAAGGGCTTTATCTGCCCTAGTGTGTCACCTTGGGGAGTGCCAGTGTTGTTTGTTAAAAAGAAGGATGACACTCTTTGTTTATGTATCGATTATCGGCAGTTGAATAAGGTGACAATAAAGAACAGATACCCATTGCCCTGTATTGATGACTTGTTTGATCAGTTGAGGGGTGTAGCTGTATTCTCCAAAATTGACCTGAGATTAGGTTATTTCCAGTTGAAAGTGCAAGAGCAAAGTATTCCTAAAACTGGCTTTAGAACCCGCTATGGCCATTATGAGTTCTTGGTTATGCCATTCGGGTTAACTAATGCTCTGGCTGCTTTTATGGATCTGATGAACACTATCTTCAGACCATACCTCGACCAGTTTGTTGTGGTATTCATAGATGATATATTGGTATACTCGAGGAGTGCAGAAGAGCATGATAGACATCTGTGGATTATACTGTAAACTTTGAGGGAGAAACAACTATACGCCAAATTGTCGAAGTGTGAATTTTGGCTGAAGAAAATATCCTTCTTGGGGCATGTCATATCGGTAGAGGGCATCAAGATAGATCCAAGTAAGATAGAAACTGTCCTTAATTGGAGGCCACCCATAAATATCACGGAGATTCGCAATTTTCTGGGTTTAGCTGGATACTATCGCCGATTTGTGAAAGGGTTCTTTATGTTGACATCTCTATTGACTAAGCTACTTTGAAAGGATGTGAAATTTCAGTGGACGGATAAATGCCAACAGAGTTTTGATGAGTTGAAGAAATGTTTGACTGAGGCTCCAGTCCTGACTTTACCTACTCTGGGTAAAGAATACACAGTTTACAGTGATGCTTCTCACAATGGGTTAGGTTGTGTATTGATGCAAGAGCGGAATGTCATTGCCTATGCATCACGCCAGTTGAAACCGCATGAGAGGAACTATCCGACACATGACTTGGAGCTTGCAGCTATTGTATTTGCTCTTAAAATCTGGAGACACTATTTATATGGGGAGAAATGCTACATTTATACAGATTATAAGAGTTTGAAGTATCTGGGTGTTACACCTTACTCCTCTGTAAGGCATAACATGATCCCGTAGAATACCTAATGAACTACCGAAATTCACCTACCGATAATTCATTAAGTACACTACAAGGGATTTTGAAACTATTTTCTTACATTTTAAAAGTGGCAAGCGTTTTGGTAGGAATTAAAATCATTTATTCAAAGTTTAAAAACTAGTAAAATTTTTTGTCCATTTTTATTTTTCTGTAAATTTTATAAAAATTTCGGCAGAGTGCCGTCTGTATTTTGAGAAAACAGTTCTTCAAATACCTAAGAAAAACACTTTCAATAAATTTTTCACAACTCCCAACCTCCAAATAATCTCAAGTCAACACAATTCAATTCATTCCACAATTCAACCAAAAATGTATCAACTTAAAATATTTCATTCATAGTGCATATAGTACGAAATTCATAAATACAAATCTTAATTTACAGAAAGAAAATCCAAAAATAATATTATTACAATTTATTATACAACTGCTCAACTTTAGATTGATACATAAAACATCACAATATTTACATCAAAATAACTACAAGGGTATAAAATAATACCCGTACAAAAAGATTAGTATGATCCTCAATTTTAATAGCAGCTCACTCTGCTGCTTTCTCCTTGCTCTTATCTACGACAGCAAAACAAGCTATCACTGAGTATAGAAATACTCAGTGGTACAAAATAAAAATTTAAAATACAATACATAAATCATTCATTGACAAAACACAATTTAAATATTTCTCAATCATATTTCACAAATTATCAAAACTCATAATAACACAATTTGGTCAAATAATTTAATAAACACAGTGTTGCCAAATCATACACAACTTAAGCCATGACACAAAATTTTCGATCAATGCTGCGTTATACACCACGACAAAGCAATCTATAACCCCACTAATCGAAATCAATGAGGGAGGTGGCTAGCTAGCTAATGAGTACTCATTCGATCTACAACCTCAACTGGTAAACCAGAGAGGGAGGAAAAATAATCGATCTCACCCCATGAATGGAGGAGGAATAATAAGGCACTGTCATGCTAAGTGTGAAATAAAAATCTATTTCAAATATTTTATTCAAATAATTCATGAGAAATCTGATAGATTTCCAAAGTCATAGTTTCATACACAAAGTGGCAACACAATTCATGATTAACACCAAATTTTCATAAATCATACCAAATCAATTTTTTTTTTCAATGTCAAAATGCTCAAGTAAGGTTTATTATGGACAAACCTGATGTGAGTCGCCTCTAGGCCTTGACTCAGTCTCTCAGACTTTTCGAGCCTTTTTCAGCTGAAACACATAGTTTCACAGTGTTTCAGTACCATAACTTAGCATAAATCCAAAAATAAATTCAAATTCACTTTTATCTAGCTTATATATACTAAACTTGACGTTCTTTAAAATTTGTATTTCGGGTTTACTATTCACTACACTATTTAAGTCAATTTGTTGACTTTCTAAGGCTTAATAGGTATGAGAATTCCAACTTCACTCACATACCACATTTTGGTCACTAAATTTATTGGTTTTGGTTGTTTACTTAAATTCTAAGTCTTTTAGGCAAATTTGTAAATTTTCAGTTTTGGTGTCTTAAGTTACACTGTTCCATTAGTCATTTTTCTGTTAGAATTTGGCAGAACTTCCTTCATAGAAAATGTTTCCTATTGTCTTAAGTTTATTCTCCTTTTTGAATCACTCCAATTGGAGTTTTGTAGCTCAAGTTATAGCCATTTGAACCATGGCTGTCGGATTAGACTTAACCCAGAATTCTGGGCAAATTTTGGTTCTAGCAGTTTTAGGTCACCAATTTTGGGTGGCCAAATGACTTGGTTAATGACATAATTTGGGTTTGTGTTCTTCATGAAAGTTTTAGGTCTATATCTCATCTGTCTACTGGTAAAATTTCAGGTCATTTAGACCTGCCTAGCTCAAGTTACGGCCAAATGAACAAACACTATTCATTTGGTCATTTTGTACAGGGCAGACTGAGATTTTCCGGATTTGGTTAATTTGTTCACTAGGTTTTGGTCACTTTTCGGGCATGGTTCCTAAATGAAAATTGTGTCATTTAGTGTCTATTTTCATTCCCAATTGGTCTCATACCAATTGGACTTTCAAATTTTCAGTTTTGGTCCCTCAAAGGGACCTTGGTTCTGCTGCCAGCAGCATGACCACACTCTATCCGAATTTGCTTTTAGTTCAAACACTTCTAACACACTTCATTTGGTCACAAATGACCATTTCTCACTTCAAACTAGGTCAAAGACATCAATTACCAATTTCTCATATTTTTGTCTCTAAACCCTAAGTATCCAAAACCTTAGTTCACAAATTCTTTGTATTTAGTTAATTCAAAGCCTTTAACTATAATCACTTAACTACTTGAGGTTCATATTCCCATCCAAATTAATCAAACCATGCAAATCACACTCCCCACCATGCTGGCCAAAATTTCAGCTTGGTCCTTCAACAATTTATTTCATTTCATTTTAAGTTTATTTCTATGTTAATTAAGCTATAAACACAACTAATAAACTAATTTTGCAACTTAAATCACTAACCTCATTATTTGATTTCCAATTCTTCAATTCTCTTATTTTTTCTTTTTCTTTGCTCTTTCAATATTCTTCTTAGGTTGAGGTAACAAGCTTTGATGGGGTGTTTATGGAAAATATTTAGGTTAAGTGAGGAAATTCAAGCTTGAGTGCAAGCTTCAATAGAGGTTTCAAAATGGAGAGGGAGAGAGAGAGTGAGGGCGGCACTTAGGGAAGAAGAAAACCTTTGTTTATTTTTTTTCTTTTCTTTTCTTTTCTTTTTTTGTATCTTAGGAAGACCATAAATAAATTTAATTAAATTTATTAGTTATAACATTTATGGCATCATGCATGATGTCATGCATGATGTCATTTTCCTTCACTTTTTCATTTTCTTTTTTTTTTTCATTTTTTGTTCTATTAGTTCTTTAATTTAATTACCGACTCTAAAATTTTCTTTTCTCCGATTTTGTTTGACAGTTAGGTCAGGAGTCAACTCTCGGGTCAATTGACCAAATTGCCCCTTGTCGGTTTAACCCGATTTGCAAATAATTCGATATTTCTTTTGGCTCCCTGACCTAATTATTTGACTGGCTTAACAGTTCTTTTTCGTGATTTTCTCTTTTTCACTGTGTTTGTAATGGTCATACGGACTGCAGTGTCACATTTTACGGTTTGAAATTTGACTTTAAATCGACTTCGCAATCGTTCCCGAGAAGGTCACCCATCGCTGTGACTCTCGGCTTGTTTAACTTCTTATGTTCTATTTTTCTTATTTATACTTAACTAATTGACAATTACTAATTATTTGTGTTTATAGCTTATCTAATTGTTTTAAGTGTGGTTCTAATCCCCTTAATTGTTTGGACCGACACCGGTCACCGGAATAGTGAAATGTACCAGGCTATACAAATAGGGGTGTTACAATTCTCCCCCCCTTAAAATAAATTTCGTCTCAAAATTTTACCTAGTATCAATCTCTGAACAGTTATGGGTGCTGTCTCCTCATGTCCTCCCCTCGGTCCCAAGTAGCTTTTTGGCCCGAATGATGGTTCCACAGCACTTTTACCAATGGTATCTGCTTGTTCCGTAGCTGCTTCACCTCATAAGCTAGAATCTCTATGGGTTGTTCTTCATATGTGAGGTCAGGATTCACTTCAATTTCTTCCACTAGTAGTACATGAGATGGGTCTGATCGATACCTCCTCAACATGGACACATGGAAGACATTATGTATCTTCTCCAACTCTGGAGGTAGTGCCAAACGATATGCTAAAGGACCCACTCTTTCCAGAACCTCATATGGCCCAATGAAACGAGGACTCAGTTTCCCCTTTCTGCCGAATCTCATAATCCTCTTCCAAGGGGAAACCTTGAGGAATACTTTGTCACCCACTACATATTCAATATCCTTTCTCTTCAGATCAACATAGGACTTCTAACGGTCTGATGTAGTCTTAAGTCTATCTCTGTTCACCCTGATCTTCTCTTCAGTTTGTTGAACAATTTTGGGTCCAATCATCTTTCTTTCACCCACGTCATCCCAACACAATGGGGTTCTACATTTTCTGCCAGATAAAGCTTCATATGGAGGCATCCCAATGCTTGATTGGTAGCTATTGTTATAAGCAAACTCAATCAAAGGCAAGTGTGTGTCCCAACTGCCCTCAAATTCAATCACACAAGCCCGTAGCATGTCTTCCAAGATCTGAACTACCCTCTCAGACTGGCCATCTGTCTGTGGGTGGAATGCCGTACTGAAGTTCAATCTAGTTCCTAGGGCTCTATGAAGACTACCCGAGAATCTAAAAGTGAACTTAGGATCTCTGTCTGGTACAATGGATACTGGCACTCCATGCAGTCTCACAATCTCATCAATGTACAACTTGGCCAATCTTTCTAAACTGTAGTCCATCCGAACTGGCAAAAAATGAGCAGACTTGGTCAGTCTGTCAACAATGACCCATACTGCATTATGACTCTTCTGTGTCCTCGGAAGTCCCATCACAAAATCCATCGTTATTCTCTCCCATTTCCATTCTGGCACTGGTAGTGGATGTAATAACCCAGTTGGTACTTGATGCTTTGCCTTCACTTGCTGATAAGTTAGGCATTTGGAAACAAATTTTGCCACATCTCTTTTCATACCCATCAACTAGTATTGCTCCTTTAGCCCTCTATACATTTTTGTGCCACCAGGGTGCATGGCAAAAGGAGACTCATGTGCTTCCTTTAAAATGATCTGCCTCAAATCAACATCATTAGGAACACACATTCTGCCCTGGTGAAGCAGTAGACCGTCATCTCTTATTGAGAATTCTAGTTTCTTGCCTTGTCTGAGTTCTTCCAATAGCTTCTGATACTTCTGATCATTCTGAGCAGCCATTCTAATCTGATTAATCAATACTGGCTGTACATGCCATGCAACTGCTGTCTGCCCCTCATCATTAATCTCTAAGCTGGCATGTAATGATCTCAACTCATGTACCATAGACAAAGGAGTAACCCGTAGACTTGCCATAGTCTTGCGACTTAAGGTGTCAGCCACCACATTAGCTTTCCCTGGCTGATAGTCTATCAGACAATCATAGTCTTTTATCAACTCTAACCATCTCCTCTGTCTCAAATTCAACTCTTTCTGGGTGCCCAAATATTTCAAACTCTTATGATCTGTGTAGATGTAGCACTTCTCCCTATACAAATAATGTCTCCAGATCTTAAGAGTGAACACAATGGCTGCAAGCTCCAAGTCATGTGTCGGATAATTCCTCTCATGCGATTTTAGCTGGCGTGATGCATAGGCAATGACATTCCGATCTTGCATCAACACACAACCTAACCCATTGTGAGAAGCATCGCTGTAAACTGTATATTCTTTACCCGGTATAGGTAAAGTCAGGACTGGAGCTTCGGTTAAACATCTCTTCAATTCATCAAAACTCTGTTGGCATTTATTCATCCACTGAAATTTCACATCTTTTCTAAGCAGCTTGGTCAATGGAGATGCCAACATGGAAAATCTCTTCACAAATCGACGGTAGTATCCAGCTAACCTTAGAAAACTACGAATCTCTGTGATATTTCTGGGTGGCTTCCAATTAAGGACAGCTTCTATCTTACTTGGATCTACCTTGATGCCCTCTTCTGATACTACATGCCTCAAGAAAGATATTTCCTTCAGCCAAAATTCACACTTAGACAATTTAGCATATAGCTGTTTCTCCCTCAAAGTCTGTAGTACAATCCGCAGATGTCTATCATGCTCTTTTGCACTCCTCGAATAGACCAATATATCATCTATAAATACCACAACAAACTGGTCGAGGTATGGTCTGAAGATAGTGTTCATCAGATCCATAAAAGCAGCTGGAGCATTAGTTAACCCGAATGGCATGACCAAGAATTCATAGTGGCCATAGTGGGTTCCAAAGGCAGTTTTAGCAATACTCTGCTCTTGTACTTTCAGCTGATAATAGCCTGATCTCAGGTCAATTTTGGAAAACACAGCTGCACCCCTTAACTGATCAAACAAGTCATCAATGTGGGGCAAAGGATATCTATTCTTTATTGTCACCTTATTTAACTGTCGATAATCAATACACAAGCGGAGAGTGCCATCCTTTTTCTTTACAAATAACACTAGCGCTCCCCAAGGTGACACACTAGGGCGGATGAAGCCCTTGTCAAGCATCTCTTGCAACTGCACTTTCAACTCTTTTAGTTCTACTGGTGCCATTCTATATGGTGTTATAGAGATTGGGTCCACACCAGGCATAACATCAATCTCAAACTGCACCTCTCTTTCTAGAGGTAATCCTGGCAATTCATCAGGAAACACATCCGAAAAGTCACATACAGTAGGGATGTCCCTCAGTGCTGGACTCCCCACTTGGGTGTCTATCACATGCGCCAAGCATGCTTCACACCTTTTTTGATCATCCTTCTGGCCAGCGCAGCTGAAATGATGTTTGAAGGCAATAACTGCCTCTCCCCATGTATTACTACATTACCATACTGAGGGAGACCAAAAGTGACTGTCTTCTGTCTACAGTCAATCATTGCATGATGCCTGGCTAACCAATCCATGCCCAAGATAATATCATAATCTCTGAAGGGCATTTCAATCAAATCAGATAGAAAAGTGTGTCCTTGGATCACCAAAGGACAATCCCTATATAGTCTATTTACCCTGACCTCCTGGCCTAATGGACTAGTTACTAGCACATCATAGTCCAGTGGTACACACTGAATAGCAGTAGAACACATCACACTAGCACTAACATACGAATGTGTGGAGCCAGGATCAAATAACACATGTACATCTTGGTCAAGGATGGAGAAAATACTAGCTACTACGTCTGATGTTTTAGCTTCCTCCCTCTGATGCATGGTATACACTCTGACTGGTGCGCTACTAGATACTGGCTGGTTAACAGTGCTTTGACTTCCAGGAGTGTTACCAGGACCCCTACCTTTGCCTCTACCTCTACTAGCTGGCTGTGACCCTCTAGGTGCAGAGACTTGGGCTGATCCTTCAGATGTAGCAGAAGTTCCAGACCGACGCGGACTAGTACAATCCTTAGCGAAATGTCTGCTCCCTCCACAGTTAAAACATGCACCGATGGCCTTGAAACAAACCCCACCGTGTGTTCTACCACAAGTTTCACACTGCCGTACTGATAAGGCTCCTCGGGGTGCTTGCTGGTCCACGACCGGGATGGTCTTTGGCCAGAGAATCTGCCTCTGCCAGATCTACGGGAGCTGGATCCCCCAAACTGTTTCCTCTTCCCAGAACCACTCTCAGGTGCTTGTCCAGTAGTCTTTTCAGTCTTCTCTTTCTCTTGTGTACCCTTCTTCACTGCCCCTTCTGATTCTATCCTTTCCAATTTCAGGGCCTGTGAGATCAACTCAGAGAAATTCTGATGTCTGAATCCCACAACTTGCATCCTCAGATTCGGTCTTAACCCAAACTCAAACCTCTTACATCTGTCTCCGGGGGTGGAGACTAAGCTTCCAGCGTAGTGGCTCAGTCGAGAGAAATCTCTCTCATATTTTGCTATGGTTTTGTCTCCTTGTTTCAAACTCAGGAATTCTTGTAACTTCATATCCACATATGCATCGGGGACCCACTTCTATCAAAACTCCCTCAAAAAGTCTGACCAAGTAAGGACTGGAGGTTTTACCAAGTTGTGGGAGATAGTCTTCCACCATTCATACGCATCCCCTTGCAACAAAGAAATAGAATACTCGAACTTTAGCTCTTCTGCACACTGCAGCTTCCTGAAAACCCGTTCTATTCGCTCTAACCACTGTTCTGCCTCCAGTGGATCCACAATGCCTTCAAACTTGGTGGCCCCAAATTTCATCAATTTTTCATATTGCCAAGCTGAGGGCTATGGTTGTGCTACAGGTGCCTGCATCTGAGCTTGGGGTGGCACATTTCCTGCCATTTACTGGAAAAATGCAGCCATCTGCTGTGCAAACTGAGCAGGAAACTGCGGTGCTAGAGTAGGAGCTAGAGTGGCTGACCCACTTACGTTCTAGAGTGCTGGGGCTTCCCCTTGAACCTCAGCCTCAACAGATTGTTCTACAGAATGATCTCTTTCTTCCATTCCATTTTCCCAAAATTTCTACTTCCTGAGATCAAACACAAGGGAGTTAACCTCCGTTAGTGCATATTCATGATGTAAATATGTCATATGTATCAATTAAAGACACTTGAGCAGTTGACTTATCAAAGAAATATTCACATACATAGTCAAAATTTATTGTAAAACCTTGCTCTGATACCACTAAAACATGTCGCACCTTATCCCTCTGTAAGGCATAAAATGATTCCCTAGAATACCTAATGAACTACCAAACTTCACCTACCGATAATTCATTAAGTACACTACAAGGGATTTTGAAACTATTTTCTTACATTTTGGAAGTGGCGAGCGTTTTGGTAGCAATTAAAATCATTTATTCAAAGTTTAAAAACTAGTAAAAATTTTTGTCTATTTTTATTTTTTCGCAAATTTTATAAAAATTTCGGCAGAGTGCCGTCTGTATTTTGATAAAACAGTTCTTCAAATACCTAAGAAAAACACTTCCAATAAATTTTCCACAACTCCCAACCTCCAAATAATCTCAAGTCAACACAATTCAATTCATTCTACAATTCAACAAAAAATTTATCAACTTAAAATATTTCATTCACAGTGCATATAGTACGAAATTCATAAATACAAATCTTAATTTACAGAAAGAAAATCCAAAAATAATATTATTACAATTTATTATACAACTGCTCAACTTTACATTGATACATAAAACATCACAATATTTACATCAAAATAACTACAAGGGTATAAAACAATACCCGTACAAAAAGATCAGTATGGTCCTCAATTTCAATAGCAGCTCACTCTGCTGCTTTCTCCTTGCTCTTATCTGCGACAGTAAAACAAGCTATCGCTGAGTATAAAAATGCTCAGTGGTGCACAATAAAAATTTAAAATACAATACATAAATCATTCATTGACAAAACACAATTTAAATATTTCTCAATCATATTTCACAAATTATCAAAACTCATAATAACACAATTTGGTCAAATAATTTAATAAACACAGTGTTGCCAAATCATACACAACTTAAGCCATGACACAAAATTTTTGATCAATGCCTCATTGTACACCACGATAAAGCAATCTACAACCCCACTAATCGAAATCAATGAGGGAGGTGGCTAGCTAGCTAATGAGTACTCATTCGATCTACAACCTCAACTGGTAAACCAGAGAGGGAGGAAAAATAATCGATCTCACCCCATGAATGGAGGAGGAATAATAAGGCACTGTCATGCTAAGTGTGAAATAAAAATCTATTTTAAACATTTTATTCAAATAATTCATGAGAAATCTGATAGATTTCCAAAGTCATAGTTTCATATACAAAGTGGCAACACAATTAATGATTAACACCAAATTTTCATAAATCATACCAAATCTTTTTTTTTTTCAATGACAAAATGCTCAAGTAAGGTTTATTGTGCACAAACCTGACGTGAGTCGCCTCTAGGCCTTGACTCAGTCTCTCAGACTTTCCGAGCCTTTTTCAGCTGAAACACATAGTTTCACAGTGTTTCAGTATCATAACTTAGCATAAATCCAAAAATAAATTCAAATTCACTTTTATCTAGCTTATATATGCTAAACTTGACGTTCTTTAAAATTTGTGTTTCGGGGTTACTATTCAATATACTATTCAAGTCAATTTGTTGACTTTCTAAGGCTTAATAGGTATGGGAATTCCAACTTCACCCACATACCACATTTTGGTCACTAAATTTATTGGTTTTGGTTGTTTACTCAAATTCTAAGTCTTTTAGGCAAATTTTCAAATTTTCAGTTTTGGTGTTTTAAGTTTCACTGTTCCATTGGTCATTTTTCTGTTAGAATTTGGCAGAACTTCCTTCATAGAAAATGTTCTCTATTGTCTTAAATTTATTCTCCTTTTTGAATCACTCCAATTGGAGTTTTGTAGCTCAAGTTATAGCCATTTGAACTATAGCTGCCAGATTGGACTTAACCCAGAATTCTAGGCAAATTTTGGTTCTAGCAGTTTTAGGTCACAAACGTTGGGTGGCCAAATGACGTGGTTAATGGCATAATTTGGGTTTGTGTTTTTCATGAAAGTTTTAGGTCTATATCTCATCTATCCACTGGTAAAATTTCAGGACATTTAGACCTGCCTAGCTCAAGTTATGGCCAAATGAACAAACACTATTTATTTGGTCATTTTGTACAGGGCAGACTGAGATTTTCCGGATTTGGTCAATTTATTCACTAGGTTTTGGTCACTTTTTGGGCATGGTTCCTAAATGAAAATTGTGTCATTTAGTGTCTATTTTCATTCCCAATTAGTCTCATACCAATTGGACTTGTAAATTTTCAGTTTTGGTCTGTCAAAGGGACCTTGGTCCTACTGCCAGCAATTTGACCACACTCAATCCGAATTTGCTTTTAGTTCAAACACTTCTAACACACTTCATTTGGTCACAAATGACCATTTCTCACTTCAAACTAGGTCAAAGACATCAATTACCAATTTCTCACATTTTTGTCTCTAAACCCTAAGTGTCTAAAACCCTAGTTCACAATTTCTTTGCATTTAGCTAATTCAAAGCCTTTAACTATAATCACTTAACTACTTGAGGTTCATATTCCCATCCAAATTAATCAAACCATGCAAATCACACTCCCCACCATGCTAGCCGAAATTTCAGCTTAGTCATTCAATAATTTATTTCATTTCATTTTAAGTTTATTTCTAAGTTAATTAAGCTATAAACACAACTAACAAACTAATTTTGCAACTTAAATCACTAACCTCAATCTTTGATGTGCAATTCTTCAATTCTCTTCTTTGCTCTTTCAATCTTCTTCTTAGGTTGAGGTAACAAGCTTTGATGGGGTGTTTATGGAAAATATTTGGGTTAAGTGGGGAAATTCAAGCTTGAGTGTAAGCTTCAATGGAGGTTTAAAAAAGGAGAGGGAGAGAGAGAGTGAGGGCGGCACTTAGGGAAGAAGAAGACCTTTGTTTATTTTTTTTTCTTTTCTTTTCTTTTCTTTTTTTATGTCTTAGGAAGACCATAAATCAATTTAATTAAATTTATTAGTTATAACATTTATGGCATCATGCATAATGTCATGCATGATATCATCTTCCTTCACTTTTTCATTTTCTTTTTTTTTTCATTTATTTTTCTATTAGTTCTTTAATTTAATTCCCGACTCTGAAATTTTCTTTTCTTCGATTTTGTTTGACAGTTAGGTCAGGAGTCAGCTCTCGAGGTCAATTGACCAAATTGCCCCTTGGCGTTTCAATCCAGTTTACAAATAATTTCATATTTCTTCTGGCTCCCTGACCTAATTATTTGACTGGCTTAACAGTTCTTTTTTGTGATTTTCTCTTTTTCACTGTGTTCTTAATGGTCCTAAGGACCGCAGCGTCACATTTTACGATTCAAAATTTGACTTTAAATCGACTTTGCAGTCGTTCCCTAGAAGGTCATCCATCGCTGTGACTCTCGGCTCGTTTAACTTTTTATATTCTATTTTTCTTATTTATGCTTAACTAATTGATAATTACTAATTATTTGTGTTTATAACTTATCTAATTGTTTTAAGTGTGGTTCTAAGCCCCTTAATTGTTCAGACCGACACCAGTCATCAGAATAGTGAAATGTACCAGGTTATACAAATAGGGGTGTCACACTGGGTACTCAAAAGGAGTTGAATTTGAGACAGAGGAGATGGTTAGAGTTGATAAAAGACTATGATTGTCTAATAGACTATCAGCCAGGGAAAGCTAATGTGGTGGCTGACGCCTTAAGTCGCAAGACTATGGCAAGTCTCAGAGTTTCTCCTTTGTCTATGGTACATGAGTTGAGATCATTGCATGCCAGCTTAGAGATTAATGATGAGGGGCAGAAAATAGTTGCATGGCATGTATAGCCAGTGTTGATTGATCAGATCAGAATGGCTACTCAGAATGATCAGAAGTATCAGAAGCTATTAGAAGAAGTTAGAAAGGGGAAGAAGCCTGAATTCTTAGTGAGAGATGACAGCCTACTGCTTCACCAGGGTAGAATGTGTGTTCCTAATGACGTTGACTTGAGACAGATCATTATGAAGGAAGCACATGAATCTCCTTTTGCTATGCACCCTGGTGGCATAAAAATGTATAGAGGGCTGAAAGAGCACTACTGGTGGATGGGTATGAAAAGAGATGTGGCAGAATTTGTTTCCAAATTCCTAACTTGTCAGCAAGTAAAGGCAGAGCATCAAGTACCAGCTAGTTTTTTACATCCACTACCAGTACCGGAATAGAAATGGGAGAGAATAACTATGGATTTTGTGATGGGACTTCCGAAGACACAGAAGAGTCATGATACAATATGGGTTATAGTTGACAGATTAACCAAGTCTGCTCATTTTCTACCTGTCCGGATGGACTATAGCCTAGAAAGATTGGCTAGGTTGTACATTGATGAAATAGTAAGACTGCATGGAGTGCCAGTATCCATCGTAACAGATAGAGATCCTAGGTTCACTTCTAGATTCTAGGGTAGTCTTTAGAGAGCCCTAGGAACTAGACTGAACTTTAGCACGGCATTCCACCCACAGACAGATGGCCAGTCTGAGAGGGTAATTCAGATCTTGGAGGACATGTTACGGGCTTGTGTAATTGAATTTGACGGCAGTTGGGACGCACACTTGCCTTTGATTGAGTTTGCTTACAACAACAGCTACCAATCAAGCATTGGGATGCCTCCATATGAAGCTTTGATGGCAGAAAATGTAGAACCCCGTTGTGTTGGGATGACGTGGGTGAAAGAAAAATGATTAGGCCAGAAATTGTTCAGCAGACTGAAGAAAAGATCAGGATGATCAGAGATCGACTCAAAGCTGCATCAGACCATCAGAAGTCCTATATTGATTTAAAGAGAAGGCATATTGAGTATGCAGTGGGTGAGAAAGTATTCCTCAAGGTTTCCCCTTGGAAGAAAATTGTGAGATTCGGCAAAAAGGGGAAACTGAGTCCTCATTTTATCGGGCCATATGAGGTTCTAGAGAGAGTGGGTCCTTTGGCATATCATTTAGCACTACCTCCAGAGTTAGAAAAGATACATAATGTCTTCCATGTGTCCATGTTGAGGAGGTTTTGATTAGACCCATCTCATGTACTACCAGTAGAAGAAATTGAAGTGAATCCAGACCTCACATAGGAGAAAGAACCCATAGAGATTCTGGCTTCTGAGGTAAAGCAGCTATGGAACAAGCAGATACTGGTAGTGAAAGTGCTGTGGAACCATCATTCGGGCCAAGAATCTACTTGGGAACGAGAGGAGGATATGAGGAGACAGCACCCACAGCTGTTCAGAAATTGATACCAGGTAAAATTTTGAGACGAAATTTATTTTAAGGGGGGGAGAATTATAACACCCCTATTTGTATAGCTTAGTGTATTTCACTGTTCCAGTGACCATTATCAGTCCGGATAATTAAGAAGATTAGAACCACATCTAAGACAACTAGATAAGCCCTAAAAACAAATAATTAGTAATTATCAAATAGTTAAGTATAAATAAGAAAAACAGAACACAAGAAGTTAAATGAGCCGGGAGTCACAGCGATGGGTGACCTTCTCGGGAAGGACTGCGAGGTCGATTTAAACTTGAATTTCAAACCTTAAAATGTGACGCCATGGTCCTTAGGACTATTGTGAACACAGTGGAAAAGAGAAAATCACAAAGAAGAATTGTTAAGTAGGTCAAATAATTAGTTCAGAGATCCGGAAGAAATATTAAATTACTTACAAACCGGATCGAACTGGCGAGGGGCAATTTGGTCAATTTACCCCTAAAGCTGACTCCTGACCTAACTGTCCAATAAAATTGGAGAAATAAAAATGTCAGAAGCGAGAATTAAATTAAAGAAATAAGGAAAAATAAATGAAAAAAAAAGAAAAAAAAGAGAAAAGAAAAAGGTTATTACATCATGGATGACATCAATTATGATGTCATAATTGATTTTATTTTTCCTACCAATTTTGAGTAAGATAAAATCTATTAATTAAGACAAAATAACATAAAAAAACCCTCATCTTCTTCCCTCACCCAAACCAACCGAACCCTCTCTCCCTCTCATCTCCATTTGAGTCCACCATTGAAGAGTTATTCAAACTTGAATAACTTGATTTTCTCTCACAAAATCTAACCCTAAACCCTAAAAAGCTTCTCAAGAACCCTAGACAAGAAGAATAGAAGAAAGAAGGAGGAAGAAAGATAGAAAATTGAAGCTTTGGAAATCCAAAGCAAAGGTTAGTGTTTTAATTCTTCACTTCCTAGATTTAATTCATGTGTAGGTAGTGAAATAGCTTGGAAATTATGAGAAAATTGAAACAAATCAAAAGTGTGGACTATAAGTGAAATTCGGCCAGCCTATGTGAGGGTTGGGAGTGAATGATTTTGATGCAATTAAATGGTTAATCTAGGTGAGTTAGAGGTATAGACAATGAATATGTAAGTTAACTTCATTAAATTCTAAGATTTAGTAATTAGGGTTCTTGGGTATTTTGAAAATTGAGAAAAAATTGTAGAAAATGGTCTAATGATGTGGTTAACCTTACTTGAGTTGAGAAAAGGTCAAGTGTGACCATTTGTTGTGTGTATGAAGTGTTGGAACCAAGTTTAAATTCGGATTGGTTATGGTCAATCTGCAGGCAGCTTGACCTAGGTCCCTTTCAGGGACTAAAACTGAGAATTTACCAACCCAATTGGTGTGAGGCTAATTGGGAATGAAACTAGACACAAAATGGCACATTTTTTATTCAGGAATCATGCCCAGAAAGTGACCATAACTTAGTGAACAAATTGGCCAAATCTGGATTAGGCAAACTGACCTGTACAAAAATGACCAAATGAATAGTAGTTACACAAATAACCATAACTTGGTCTAGGAAGGTCCAAATGACCTGAAATTTCACCAGTAGAAAGCTGAGACATAGTTCTACAACTTTCATGAAGAAAACAAACCCACATTTTGATCATAACTCGTTTGAAAATCCACCTGCAATCAACCACAAAAATTGCCAAAATCCAGAATTTGTCCAGAATTCTGGGTAAAACCAAATCTGGCCAGCCACGTTCAAATGGCTATAACTTAGGCTACAAAACTCTAAATGGAGTGATTCAAAAAGGGAAATAAACTTAAGACAATAAGGAACAACTTTTATGAAGAAAATTTAGCCAAATTATCATAAAAATATGACCAATGGAATAGTGAAAAACTGAACACTAAAACTAAAAATTTGAAATTTGTGCCTAAAAGACTTAAGATTTGAGAAAACAACCAAAACCTACAAATTAGGTAACCAAGATGTGGTATGTGGGTGAAATTAGAATTCCCATACCTATTAAGCATTAGAAAGTCAACAAATTGACTTGAATAGTGTCGTAAATAGTAACCCCGAAATATAAATTTTAACGAACGTCAAGTTTAGCATATTAAAGCTAGGTATAAGTAAATTTGATGACAATTGAATTGAGAAATGATATTGAATTGTGTTGAGGTAGTAGTGAGTTTGATGAAAAAGAATCATTGGAAGTGTTTTTACAGGTTTTTGAAGAACTATTTTCTTAAAATACAGAAGGCACTCTGCCGAAATTTTTCTAAAATTTACGAACAAATAAAAATGGATAAAAATTCTAACTAGTTTTCAAACTCCTATTAAATATTTTTAATACCTATTAGAAATGCTCACCACTTTCAAGAAGTAAGAAAATTATTTTAAAATCCCTTGTAGGGTACTTAATAAGTTATTGGTAGGTGAAGTTTGGTAGTTCATTAGGTATTCTACGGGATCATGTTATGCCTTAGAGAGGGGTAAGGTGTGACAATAAGTCTCAAAATAAAATACAAATAGTTACAAACTCAAAATACTTTAGTAATACAATACTTTTTTAATACAAACTGCTCAATGTCCTTACATCTATACATATAGGTACAAAATACATCCAAAGGAATCACAAGGGTATACCTAACGTAAATATCCATAATCAATACCAAAATGCTGCTTATAAGTCTCTCACTCGGCAACCTTCTCCTTTCCCTTACCTGCGACAGCATAAAGAAGCTATCGCTAAGTATATCACTCAGTGGTGCACAACTAATAACTTTAAAACTTAAGGTAAAACACAATTTGTCAAAGTATAATAAATCACATTTTTCTTAAGCATGAAAACTTCACAATAGTTCTAAGTCCATAAAGGCCATTTATTGGAATAACATTTCAAATGAGAAATCACACTTCATAAATCACAATTCATAAAGCATTAGTGTTACCAACATCAACACACAGTTTAGGCCATGACATAAAATTTCATGATCAGTGCCGTGTTATACACCACGATAAAGCAATCTCAACCTCACTAACCGTTATTAATGAGGGAAGGGCTAGCTAGCTAATGAGTACTCATGTAGTCTTATTGTAACACCCCTATTTGCAAAGCCTGGTAAATTACACTGTTCCGGAGATCAGTGTCGGTCTGGACAATTAAGAGGATTAGAACTATGTTTAAGACACCTAGAGAAGCCTTAAATACAAATAATTAGTAATTGTCAAATAGTTAAGTATAAATAAGAAAAACAGAACATAAAAAGTTAAGTGAGCCGAGAGTCATAGCGATGGGTGACCTTCTCGGGAAGGACTGCGAGGTCGATTTAAACTCAAATTTTGAATCATAAAATGTGACGCTGCGGTCCTTAGGACTATTGCGAACACAGTGGAAAAGAGAAAATCACGAAAAAGAATTGTTAAGCCGGTCAAATAATTAGGTCAGGGATCCAAAAGAAATATTGAATTATTTACAAATCGGGTCGAACCGGCGAGGGGCAATTTGATCAATTGACCCCTGGAGCTGACTCCTGACCCGACTGTCAAATAAAATTTGGGAAAAGAAAATTTTGGGATTAAGAATTAAATTAAAGAATTAATAGAAAAATAAATGAAAAAGAAAAAAAAGGGGGGGAAAAGAAAAAAGTTGAAAAAAATGAAAATGTTTATTACATCATGCATGATGCAATAAATTTAATAACTAAAAATTTGAAATTTTCATTGGATAATTGTGGATTAAGTTAGATTAAAAATGCATAAAGGAAAAGAAAAAAAAATGAAAGTTAAAACAATTGATGACATCATCATAATGATGCCAAAATGAGGTCACAATTAATTATTCTTTAATTAATTTAATTGACTAAGTCAATGTTGGGATAAATATACATAAAAATAATAAATTAAAAGAAAAAAAGCCATTTTGGTCTTCTTCTAAAAAATGTGCCGCCTCACTCTCTTCTCTCTCTCATCTCTTCCATTAATCCCACCATGAAAGCTTGTTTTAAAGCTTTCTAAACCAAAAATTTAGCCATAGAAATTGCAAGTTTCATAATTAAACTTTGTTTGGGCCACTTAAAAAGGAGTTTGAGCAAGAAAAGAAAAGAAGAAAAGGAAGGATTTGGGTGGTTGAATTTCAAAGAGAAGGTTAGTAAGCTAAACTTTGAATTTCTAGTTGAATTATTGTGTTTATAGTTGAATAAACTTAGAAATTATGAAAAATGGAAAAGAAAATAATTGTTGGAGGACTATATGTAAATTTTGGCCATCCTATGTAGAGGAGTGATTTTCATGTATTTGATTGAATTAAATATGTTAGAAAGCTTGAATGAGTTGAGAAATGGTGTTTGTATGTTTGGAACTAATTAAATGTAACAAATCAAGTGAGTTAGGGTTTTGGCACCTAGGGTTTGGGAGACAAAACTTAGAGAATTGGTCAAATGGTGCGTTTGACCTTGTTTGAGCTGAAAAATGGTCATATGTGACTAATTGTGGTATGTTGGAAGTGTTAGAATTAGGTTTAAATTCGGATTGCTTAGGGACATTCTATAGGCAGCAGAACCAAGGTCCATTTTAGGGACCAAAACTAAAAATTTACCAACCCAATTGGTGTGAGGCCAATTGAGAATGAAACTAGACACAAAATGACACATTTTTCATTCAGGAATCATGCCTAGAAAGTGACTAAAACTTAGTGAACAAATTGATCAAATCCGGAATTGAGTGTTCTGCCCTGCACAAAAATGATCAAATGAAGATAATCTCTGTTCATTTGGCCATAGCTTGGGTTAGGCAGGTCTAAATGACCTAAAATTTTACTAGTAGAAAGCTGAGATATAGACCTACAACTTTCATGAAGAACATAAACCTAAATTATACACTTAACCAAGTCATTTAGTCACCCAAAATTTGGTGACCTAAAACTGCCAGAACCAATTTTGGTGCCCAGAAAATCTGGGTTAGGCCAATCCGACCAGCTATGTTCAAATGGCTATAACTTGAGCTAAAAATCTCCAAATGAAGTGATTCACAAAGAGAAATAAAGTTAAAACAATAAGGAACAATTTCTATGAGGAAAACTTTGCCAAATTCTAACAGCAATATGACCAATGGAACAGTGCAAAATAGGTCTCCAAAACTGAAAATTTGAAAGTTTGCCTAAAAGACTTAAGTTTTGAGAAAATGACTAAAATCAACAAGTTAGGTGACCAAAATGTGGTATGTGGGTATAATTGGATTTTCCATACCTATTAAGCATAAGAAAGTCAATATTTTGACTTGAATAGTATCATGAATAATAACCTCAATATGAAAATTTTAAAGAATGTAAATTTAAGCATATTAGAGCTAGAATTGAACATATATAAATTAATTATTGGAATTATTGTGAGATAAGATACTGAAACATTATAAATTTTGGGTTTTAACTGAAAAAGACCAGGAAGGTCTAAGGGACTGAGTCAAGGCCTAGAGGCGACTCACGTCAGGTTTTTGCACAACAAACTTAAAATTCTTTGTTTCTACTTGACAATTCTTGAAATAAATGTTGTGAGTAATTTTGATTATTATGGCTTTGAAAATATTATTTGAAAAATAGTGTGTTGCCCACTTTGTAAATAAAAAGTTTGGAATGAAATATGATTTGTGAATTGCATAAAATATTTGAATAACTTGATTTAAATTGTTTTTGATTCATACTTGGCATGGCAATATTAATATGTTCTTCCTCCACTGGTGGGGTTGAGTTTGATATTTGATCACTTTCCTCCCTCTCTGGCTTCCCAGTTTGAGGGGTGAGTTTGGATGAGTACTCATTAGCTAGCTAGTCACCTCCCTCATTGATTTCGATTAGTGGGATGAGTTTGCCTTGTCGTGATGTACACACGGCATGTTTGAAAATTTTGTGTCATGTCCTAAGTTGTGTTATTGATTGGCAACATTATGATTATTAAATGGTTTGATCAAATTCGTGTTATATTAAGTTTTAAAAATTGTGAAATATTTAAATTATGATTTGCTATAAATATGATTTAAAAAATTGTAAAATGTGATTGTGAGATTTTTGAATTATGAATTGTTCATAAATGTTTTATATTACGCATTTTATATTTTATTGTGTACCACTGAGTATTTTTATACTCAGCGATAGCTTTCTTTGCCGTCGCAGATAAAGACAAGGAAAAACCCGTAAAGTTAGCTACTGATTGTTGGGACTTCGCTGATATTTTTGTACGAGTATTATTTTATACCCAACGTAATTTAGTTTGATGTAAATAAACATTGTTCATATGTATTAATGTAAAGTTGAGCAGTTGTATTTATAAACTGTAATAGTATTATTATTGGATTTTATATCTGTAAATTAAACTTGTGAATGTAAATTAGCTTTACTGAATGCAATGTTAATGGCATTATTTTGAAATGGTTTGATCTAAAAATTTTGAGTTGAATTGAGATTATTTGGAGGTTGGGAGTTGTGGAAATACTTATTGGAAGTTTTTTTTTTAGGTATTTGAAGAGCTGTTTTCTCAAAACACAGACGGCATTCTGCCAAAATTTTTATAAAATTTACGGATAAATAAAAATGGATAAAAATTTTAACTAGTTTTGCAACTTCAATTAAATGTTTTTAATTCCTATCAAAATGCTCACCACTTCCAAAAAAGTAAGAAAATGGTTTTGAAATCCCTTGTAAGGTACTTAATAAGTTATCGGTAGGTGAAGTTCGGTAGTTCATTAGGTATTTTACGGGATCATGTTGTGCCTTACAGAGGGGTAAGGTATGACATGTTTTAGTGGTATCAGAGCGAAGGTTTTAAAATAAATTTTGAACTGTGAATTTGAAATATTTTATCGGTAAATACAACTTGTAATACCCCTAAGTTCGATAGTGCGTTCTGCTGTTCCGGTGACCAGTGCTGTCCGGACAGCTAGGATGCCTAGAACTACACTTCGTTATGAGTGAGGAGACATAAAATAATGAAATACAAGAAAAGAAAATACAAGAAAAACAAAGGAAAAATAATAGCAAAGAAATGTAACCAAGTTAAGCGAGTCGAGAACCCTAGCGATGGGTGACCGCACCGGGAAGTCACGGCGTGGACCGTTGACTAGCCCTGGACTGCGGGGAACCCTGGAAAATATTTTTAGGACTCAAATAAATATTTATTGAAGTATAAATATCATTAGAAATATCAAAAGAAAAATTAATTAATTAGTGCAAAGAAAAGTGAGAAATCGAAAAACGGACAAAACCCGGTGTTACCGAAAAATCGGGAATGCAACCCAAACAGGGGCATTGTGGTCATTTGACATCCCGAGTTGTCTTTTGACCTAAATGTCCATTAAAAATAAATAATATTACACTTGAAAAATGTCAAAGAAAAATTAGTAAGTCAATATAAATAAAAATGAAAATTTAGAATCGATTGGTCAAGGATTTAATCGGTAACACTAAAAATTTCGAAATACAAACCGAATAAGGGCATTTTGGTCAATTGATACCCCGAGTTGACTTTTGACTTAATTGTCCATGAAAAATTAGTAGTGTTAAAAATTTAATAATGCAAAAAAAAATTGAAGTCAAATGTGTGGAGTAATTAAGAGGAATTAAGGGTAAAATGTGGAATAATTAAAAAATTAGATTATTTAAATGTTAATTATGTTAGTGGAGCACTATGGATTATTTAAACTCATTAAGTGGACAGAATTTCCACTAACCAAGTCACCTTCTTCAACCTTTGAAACCCATTGCCGAATTCAAATTTCTCTCTCCAAACTTCCATAGCCAACTTTCATGCAAAGCTTAATCTCTCCCCTTTCATGCCATAAATCCAACAAGTCCCTTCATGAAAGTTTATCCTCACATCAAGAACAATCCTTGGGCAGCCATTAGGAGAGGAAATAGTGGAGTTGTCAAGGGCAGCAAGGGTCACACATATGAGGTAAGTGCAAAGAACCCCCACCCTTCCTTCTTTAAAGTTGATGAGCTTCATGAGGTGAGTTGAATTCTCTTGAAATTTAAGAGAAATGATAAGTCTACACTCTTTCTAATTTCTGGTAGCCTTGAGGAGAGCTAGGTTTAGATGGTTTTGAATGATTAAACTTGCTGAATGATGCTTGAGAGTGAATATAGACATGTATATAGGTTGAATTGTATGTATAATTGAAATTGAAAAATTATTAGGGTTTTAATGTTAAATTGGGGCTGTTTAATTATGATGAAATTTTGATGATGACTTGATGAAATTGAGACTATTTAATGAGTATTAGAAGTGCCATGTATGCTTATTTGGAGTTTGGAAGAAGGAGGATTGCCAAATTGGAAGTGCAAATTGTGTGCAGGTTGTGTGATTGATGAATGCAGTGTATAAATTAGGTTATAAGTGTAAAGTTGTGACTCCAATTGGTATGAGACCAATTAGAGGTGAAACTAGGCACAAAATGTGCCAACTTTCATTGAGAAAACATACCAAAATTCTACTTGCAAGGTGACATAAAAAAATGACCAATTCGGATTAGGTGCAATTGAAACCTGAAAACTGACCAATTGGGTAGCAGTTAGTGTTTAGGCCATAACTCACTCAAAACAGGTCCAATTGACCTGAAATTTTAACCATGAATAGTTAAGATCCATACCTACAAGTCTTATGAAGACACCAAAGCCCAGAAATGACCATAAGCAAGTCAAACAGCTTGCACAAGTTCGGATCCAAAAACTGGCCGAACCAAAGTTGACCAAATTGACCTAAAATTGACCTAATTTGATGCCATTTGACCAGCAATAGTATAATGACCATAACTTGGTCTACTTAACTCAGAATGACCTAAAATTTTGGCCCGCGTTCCATAAGACATAGATCTACAAGTTTGTAGTTTTGACCGAAACTCGAAAACTGAGGGAACTAGGTCGTCTGGCTAGGTCAAACTAGTATACCGAAATCCAGCAAGTTGCATTAAAATGCACTAAACAAGGAAATGAGTTTGGTAAAACGTACCAACCCTAAAACCCTATCGAATGTGACATATTAGTAACGTTAAAACCTAATTTACCTAGAACGCATTGAGGGTCGGTATATTAGGTGATTAAGCAAATAATAGCTTTCAGTAAATTATTTGTCCAACATTATCGATAGAGACAGTTTAATTTAGTACTGAAACACTTCAAATTGTGTTTCTCAGTTAGCAAAGACTCAGGAAAAGGGAAGGAAACACTGAGTCAAGACCAAGAGACAGTTATCAGAGGTTTGTGCACAACTAGTTTTTAACTGATTTTGTTTGAATATTTCATAGGATTAAATGACATACTTTTCTTATGTATTATGTTTAACAAGCATTGGATTTAATTCAATGATTATTGAAAATTGTTATAGTATGTATGAATTTAGCTTTGTGAAATGGTATTTCCACAAGTATTAAGCATTGGTATGGATTGAATAAATTATGTTTTGAAAAATTGTGATAGAACATGTTTTGAATTGTGATGGTAATTTTCATGGAGAAATGCAAATTTATGATTTGAATTGTGATGAGCATAAAAATTATTGGATATTGCAATTGAATTTGAATCGAATTATATTGTGATTTATGCTCACTAAAAGGATTGTGATATTGTTTTATATCTCACTATAGATGCTTGACTAGGTTATTACCCGTCTCTCTCATTTGTTGAGAACACAATAGAGTTAGTTGTGTTTTGATTACCATGGTACGTGCACAGGCTTAGATTTTCCTCTGATTTGAGGTTAGATCTAAGTTTATTTTATCGTTATGGCCCTTGCGGAAGATTCATTATTGTGATGGTACTGTGCACGATGATTCGACCTCCTCGACCATAGGGAGTTAGAATCTGATTCGACCTCCCCGACCGTAGGGAGTTAGAATCACATCGAAGATGGCCCTATCGGATTAGTCTTGCATAGTTAGTGAGATAAAGAATGATTTGTGAGATACAGCATGGTTTTTGAGCTGAACATGGTTTTGAGATCTGACAAGATGGTTTTTGAGATAAAGATTGATTTTTGAGATACATAATGATTTTTGAGATACAGAATGGCTTTTGAATGGTAAAGAATTGTGATTTCAATTATGGTTTATGTGTAATTGATTTTGTTGGAATTACTTAAATGGTTAGTCATGATTTGATAAATTGAATTTTGTGATCAAAGTCATTTATACAAATGATTTACATTATTGGCAATGAATATTTTGAGTTTTGGAATTTGATGAGTATTCAGATTTCCAAAATTTTTACAGAAATTCCAAATAAGTCAAATGTGTTAGTTCTATCACTTCAGTTCACAAAAGTTTTTAACACCTATAAATAGTGCTCACTACTGTGAAAAAAGTAAGAAAAGTTTTTAAAATCCCTTGTAGTGTATTTAATGGGTTATCAGTAGACGAAGTTGATAATTCATTAGGTATACTACGGGATCATGTCATGCCTTATAGAGGGGTAGGGTGTGACATGTTTAAGTGGTATCAGAGCAATGGTTTTAAAGTGAATTTCGAACTGTGAATTTGAAATCTTTTTGTCAGAACTATAACTGCTCAAATGTTTGATACATATAGTACATTTACATCATAAATGTGAACTAATGGAGAGGAATCTCCTTGTGTTGGTTGTACAGGAATAGAAAATTCTGTGAAAAAAATGGAAGAGAAGAATGAGATAATAGAACAGTCTGCGATGGCAGAAGAACAAGTTGAGGCCCTAGTTCCACAAAATGTCGAAGGCCTGACTGTACCAGCTTTACCAGTATAAATTACTGCACAAATGGCCCAGCAAATGGCCACTTTCTTTCAACAACTGGCTGATAATCTGTCAGCCCAAGCCCAATCTGGACCCAACCCCACAAGGCGGTGTGAAATGGAAAAGAGGGAGAAACCTATGGGTCAGAGTTCGAACAGTAATTTGGGGAAGAGAAAAGAATTTGAGGAAACCCGAGCTCAGAAATATGATAGAGGCGGATCATCAGGGCAGAGACCACTAAGATCTAGTCGTCGAACAACTAGAAGTTCCTACCCTTCCCGCCAATGTGAAACTTGTAGAAGATATCATGGAGGAATTTGTCGTAAGGCCTCTGGAGCCTGTTACAATTGTGGAAAACTTGGACACTTTGCTAAAGATTGTGCTAAACCACCTCGATCTGCTCTCCGGAGTTCACAGACCGTCAGTCAGAGTCAAGATAGAAATAGAGTTGGTACTCCTCACCACTATAACACAGTGAATCAACCCGAATATAGTAGCGCACCAGTCGGAGAGTCCACTATGCACCAAGTAAAAGGAGCAGAAACTTCAGATGTAGCTGCTGGTAAGTTCTTAATTTTTGAAAGAAACAATTAGTTATTATTTGATCCCAACACTACTTAGTTGTGTGTTAGTGTCAGAACTATATGTTCTGTTGTTATTCCTTTACATGGAAATGAATTTTGATGTATTAGTGATTAGTCCTTTAGGATAATAACTACAATAACAAGTATGATTGACATTAATTTTGGAAGAATTGTTAGCTAAAAGTATTTTCTAACATACCGTAAATTATAAAGCTAATTGGCGAGCCTACTTAATGTAAGGCAAGAGGACCTAAAAGTAAGTTACAGTAATAGAATTGCTCTAGATGAGGGCAAAGATGTTACTGTTAGTAATTGTCAAAGGAAATTGTAATCAGAATCGGTTTGGGATATTAGTGGATTCGAGGAAGATAAGATGTTAGAAAACCTAGTCCATGAGGTTATAACGTAGTGACTATGTAATGTTCTCGATGTTTGTATTGTAAACTGCAGATTTCAGTACCAACACGGGATTATTGTGTAAAGCTACGTGCTTCCTCGTGGTACAATAAAGTAAGAATATTTGTAAGTAATCTATAAATTGATACAATTGCACCCGAATAGGGTACTATTACTGGAAATAAATGTGAAAATTTTAGTCAGAAATTTAAAACTTCAGAACTAGCCTGTCGAAAGACTACACTTGTAAGGTAGCTGGAGTCAGTAACTCGGTTACAATAATGTGAACTACCTGTACCACAGTAATTGCTATAAGCTTAGAGATATCAGTACAACGTATCATCCTCAGACAGATGGACAATTAAAACAAGTAATTCAGGTAAATTCGGAAACTCATTGAGTTCCTATAAATAATGAAATGAAATGATAATAATAACCTGTAAAATGTGATAAGCCCTCAAGAATATATCGAGAACTTGTGTCATTGAATCCGAGAGGAGATGGGACAGATACATCCCAGCAACAGAATTTGTATACATTAATAAGTGTCAAGCTAGCATACGAGTGGCACCCTATGAAACATAGTAAGGGAACAGATAACTATGGATGTTGTGATGAGACTTCCGAGGACACAGAATAGTCATGATGCAGTATGGGTTATAATTGATAGACTAACCAAGTCTGCTCACTTTTTGCTAGTCCGGATGGACTATAGCCTGGAAAGATTGGCCAGATTGTACATATATGAGATTGTAAAACTGCATGGAGTGCCAGTATCAATTGTATCTGACAGAGATCCTAGGTTCACTTCTAGATTCTGGGGTAGTCTTTAGAGAGCCCTAGGAACTAGATTGAACTTTAGCACAGCATTCCACCCACAGACAGATGGCCAGTCTGAAAGGGTCATTCAGATATTGGAGGATATGCTACGGGCTTGTGTGATTGAATTTGAAGGTAGTTGGGATACACACTTGCCTTTGATTGAGTTTGCTTATAACAACAGCTACCAATCAAGCATTAGGATGCCTCCATATGAAGTTTTGTATGGCAGAAAGTGCAGAACTCCTTTATGTTGGGATGAAGTAGGTGAAAGGAAGATGATTGGGCCAAAAATTATCCAGCAGACAGAGGAAAAGATTAGATTGATTAGAGATAGACTCAAAGCTGCATCAGACCGTCAGAAGTCATATGTTGATTTGAAAAGAAGAGATATTGAATATGCAGTGGGTGATAAGGTATTCCTCAAAGTTTCTCCTTGGAAGAGGATTATGAGATTTGGCAGAAAGGGGAAACTGAGTCCTCATTTCATCTGACCATATGAGGTTCTGGAAAGAGTGGGTCCTTTGGCATATTGGTTGGCATTACCTCCAGAGTTAGCAAGGATACACAATGTCTTCCATGTGTCCATGTTAAGGACGTACAGATCAGACCCATCTCATGTACTATTAGTTGAAGAGATTGAAGTAAATCCAGACTTCTCATACGAGGAAGAACCCATAAAAATTCTGGCTTATGAGGTGAAGCAGCTGAGGAATAAACAGATACACCTGGTTAAAGTGCTGTGGAACCATCATTCAGGCCAGGAAGCTACTTGGGAACGTGAAGAGGATATGAGGAGACAGCACCACACATTGTTGAGAGACTAATACAGGTAAAATTTCGAGACGAAATTTATTTAAGGGGAGAATTGTAACACCCTAAGTTGGTAGTGCGTTCTCTTTATTCGGTGACCGATCTTTGTCGGACAGCTAGGATGCCTAGAACTACACTTCATTATGAGTGAGGAGGCATAAAATAATGAAATACAAGAAAAGAAAATACAAGAAAAACAAAGGAAAAATAATAGCAAAGAAATGTAACCAAGTTAAGCGAGTCGAGAACCCTAGCGATGGGTGATCAGCCTTAGGAAGTCACGGCGTGGACCGTTGACTAGCTCCGGATCATGGGAACCACGGAAAATATTTTTAGGACTCAAATAAATATTTATTGAAGTATAAATATCATTAGAAATATCAAAGAAAAATTAATTAATTAGTGCGAAGAAAAGTGAGAAATCGAAAAACAGACAAAACCCGGTGTTACCGAAAAATCAGGAATGCAACCCGAACAGGGGCATTGTGGTCATTTGACATCCCGAGTTGTCTTTTGACCTAAATGTCCATTAAAAATAAATAATATTACACTTGGAAAATGTCAAAGAAAAATTAGTAAGTCAATATAAATAAAAATGAAAATTTAGAAATCGATGGGTCAAGGATTTAATCGGTAACACTAAAAATTTCGAAATACAAACCGAATAAGGGCATTTTGGTCAATTGATACCCCGAGTTGACTTTTGACTTAATTGTCCATGAAAAATTAGTAGTGTTAAAAATTTAATAATGCAAAAAAAAAAAAAATTGAAGTCAAATGTGTGGAGTAATTAAGAGGAATTAAGGGTAAAATGTGGAATAATTAAAAAATTAGATTATTTAAATGTTAATTATGTTAGTGGAGCACTATGGATTATTTAAACTCATTAAGTGGACAGAATTTCCACTAACCAAGTCACCTTTTTCAACCTTTGAAACCCATTGCCGAATTCAAATTTCTCTCTCCAAACTTCCATAGCCAACTTTCATGCAAAGCTTAATCTCTCCCCTTTCATGCCATAAATCCAACAAGTCCCTTCACGAAAGTTTATCCTCACATCAAGAAAAATCCTTGGGCAGCCATTAGGAGAGGAAATAGTGGAGGTAAGTGCAAAGAACCCCCACCCTTCCTTCTTTAAAGTTGATGAGCTTCATGAGGTGAGTTGAATTCTCTTGAAATTTAAGAGAAATGATCAGTCTACACTCCTTCTAATTTCTGGTAGCCTTGAGGAGAGCTAGGTTTAGATGGTTTTGAATGATTAAACTTGCTGAATGATGCTTGAGAGTGAATATAGACATGTATATAGGTTGAATTGTATGTATAATTGAAATTGAAAAATTATTAGGGTTTTAATGTTAAATTGGGGTTGTTTAATTATGATGAAATTTTGATGATGACTTGATGAAATTGAGACTATTTAATGAGTATTAGAAGTGCCATGTATACTTATTTGGAGTTTGGAAGAAGGAGGATTGCCAAATTGGAAGTGCAAATTGTGTGCAGGTTGTGTGATTGATGAATGCAGTGTATAAATTAGGTTATAAGTGTAAAGTTGTGACTCCAATTGGTATGAGACCAATTGGAGGTGAAACTAGGCACAAAATGTGCCAACTTTCATTGAGAAAACATACCAAAATTCTACTTGCAAGGTGACATAAAAAAATGACCAATTCGGATTAGGTGCAATTGAAACCTAAAAACTGACCAATTGGCAGCAGTTAGTGTTTAGGCCATAACTCACTCAAAACAGGTCCAATTGACCTGAAATTTTAACCATGAATAGTTAAGATCCATACCTACAAGTCTTATGAAGATACCAAAGCCCAGAAATGACCATAAGCAAGTCCAACAGCTTGCAAAAGTTCGGGTCCAAAAATTGGCCGAACAGAAGTTTACCAAATTGACCTAAGATTGACCTAATTTGATGCCATTTAACCAGCAGTAGTATAATGACCATAACTTGGTCTACTTAACTCAGAATGACCTAAAATTTTGCCCCGCGTTCCATAAGACATAGATCTACAAGTTTGTAGTTTTGACCGAAACTCGAAAACCGAGGAAACTAGGTCGTCCGGCTAGGTCAAACTAGTATACCGGAATCCAGCAAGTTGCATTAAAATGCACTAAACAAGGAAATGAGTTTGGTAAAACGTACCAACCCTAAAACCCTATCGAATGTGACATATTAGTAACGTTAAAACCTAATTTACCTAGAACGCATCGAGGGTCGGTATATTAGGTGATTAAGCAAATAATAGCTTTCAGTGAATTATTTGTCAAACATTATCGATAGAGACAGTTTAATTTAGTACTGAAACACTTCAAATTGTGTTTCTCAGTTAGCAAAGACTCAGGAAAAGGGAAGGAAACACTGAGTCAAGACCAAGAGACAATTATCAGAGGTTTGTGCACAACTAGTTTTTAACTGATTTTGTTTGAATATTTCATAGGATTAAATGACATACTTTTCTTATGTATTATGTTTAACAAGCATTGGATTTAATTCAATGATTATTGAAAATTGTTATAGTATGTATGAATTTAGCTTTGTGAAATGGTATTTCCATAAGTATTAAGCATTGGTATGGATTGAATAAATTATGTTTTGAAAAATTGTGATAGAACATGTTTTGAATTGTGATGGTAATTTTTATAGAGAAATGCAAATTTATGATTTGAATTGTGATGAGCATAAAAATTATTGGATATTGCAATTGAATTTGAATCGAGTTATATTGTGATTTATGCTCACTAAAAGGATTGTGATATTTTTTTTATATCTCACTATAGATGCTTGACTAGGTTATTACCCGTCTCTCTCATTTGTTGAGAAGACAATAGAGTTAGTTGTGTTTTGATTACCATGGTACGGGCACAGGCTTAGATTTTCCTCTGATTTGAGGTTAGATCTAAGTTTATTTTATCGTTATGGCCCTTGCGAAAGATTCATTATTGTGATGGTACTGTGCACGATGATTCGACCTCCCCGACCATAGGGAGTTAGAATCTGATTCGACCTCCCCTACCATAGGGAGTTAGAATCACATCGTAGATGGCCCTATCGGATTAGTCTTGCATAGTTGGTGAGATAAAGAATGATTTGTGAGATACAGCATGATTTTTGAGCTACAGCATGGTTTTTGAGGTACAACATGGTTTTGAGATAAAGATTGATTTTTGAGATACATAATGATTTTTGAGATACAGAATGGCTTTTGAATGGTAAAGAATTGTGATTTCAATTATGGTTTATGTATAATTGATTTTGTTGGAATTACTTAAAAGATTGGTCATGATTTGATAAATTGAATTTTGTGATCAAAGTTATTTATACAAATGATTTACATTATTGGCAATGAATATTTTGAGTTTTGGAATTTGATGAGTATTCAGATTTCCAAATTTTTTTACTGTAAATTTTGTCAATGTATATTGTACTATGTTTTAAATTATAGTTGCGCACCACTGAGTTCACCACTCAGCGATAGCTTTGTATGCTGTCGCAGGTAAGAAGAGCATAGAGCAGTGAGTAAGTTTCTTTGAAGACACTTTCAGACCAGCTCCAGGTATATTATAGGTATACCCATGTACATAGGTCTGATGTATGCATGTAATAATATGTATGTAAATTATTTGAGCAGTTGTAAATTAAAATTGTACATTGAAGTTGTAAAGTGAATTATGAGTTATTTTGACTTGTAAAATTTGTATTATATTTCTTTTATCTCATCCTTTGAAAATACTGAAAAATTGTTGTGGATTGAGTTGAGAAAAATATTGTGTTGAATTTTGTTGGAGTTGAGATTTGGAAGAATATTGAAGTGCTTTTTACAGGTTTTCTGAAGAACTGTTTTATCCAAAATACAGATGGCACTCTGCCAAAATTTTTACAGAAATTCCAAATAAGTCAAATGTGTTAGTTCTATCACTTCAGTTCACAAAAGTTTTTAACACCTGTAAATAGTGCTCACCACTGTGAAAAAAGTAAGAAAAGTTTTTAAAATCTCTTGTAGTGTATTTAATGGGTTATCAGTAGACGGAGTTGATAATTCATTAGGTATACTACGGGATCATGTCATGCCTTATAGAGGGGTAGGGTGTGACACAACTGCTCAAATTTTTGATACATATGACATATTTACATCATGAATATGTACTAACAGAGGTCAACCTCCTTGTGTTTGTTATCAGAGAGTAGAAAATTTTTGGAAAATGGAATGGAAGAGGGAGATCATTCCGTAGAGCAATATGTCGAGGCTGAGACTCGAAGAGAAGCCCCAGCACTCTAGAATGTGAGTGGGTCAGCCACTCTAGCTCCTCCTCAAGCACCGTAGTTCCCTGCTCAGTTTGCACAGCAGATGGCTGCATTCTTTCAACAAAAGGCGAGAAATGTGCCACCTCAAGCTCAGATGCAAGCACCTGCAGCACAACCACAGCCCTCGGCTCGGTAATATGAAAAATTAATGAAATTTAGGGCCACCGAGTTTAAGGGCACTGTGGATCCACTGGAGGCAGAACAGTGATTAGAAAGAATGGAACGGTTTTTTAGAAAGCTACAGTGTGTAGAAGAGTTGAAGTTCGAATATTCAGTGTCACTTCTGCAAGGGGATGCATATGAGTGCTGGAAAACCATCCCCCACAGCCTGGTAGAGCAACCAGTCCTCACATGGGAAGACTTTTTGAGGGAATTTCGGCAAAAGTGGGTCCCTGATACTTATGTAGACATGAAGTTGCAAGAGTTTTTAAGTCTAAAGCAAGGGGATAGAACTGTAGCAGAGTATAAGCGAGATTTCTCTCGACTAAGCCACTATGCTGGAAGTTTGGTCACCACCCCCAGAGACCGGTGTAAGAGGTTTGAGTCTGGGTTGAGGCCTTGCTTGGGAATGCAAGTGGTGGGATTTTGACACCAGAATTTTTCTGAATTGATTTCACAAGCCCTAGAACTAGAAAGGATAGAATCAGAAGGGGCAGTGAAAAAGAGTACAGAAGAGAAAGAGAAAATAGAAAAAGCCACTGGTCAAACTACAGAAAGTAGTTCGGGGAAGAGAAAACATTTTGGAGGATCTAGCTCACGCGAATCGGGTAGAGGTAGATCTTCTGGACAAAAACTGCCCCGATTCGATTAGCAAACTCAGCAGAAACACAGAAACACACTTTCGGATTGACTTTGTGAGACTTGTGGTAAACCACTTTGTAGAGTATGTTATAGAGCTATGGGAGCATGTTTTAATTATGGAAGGACTAGTCATTTTGTTAAGGATTGCGTAAGTCCGCACCGTTATGGATCATTTACCACGTCAGAAGGATCAGCTTAAGTTTCTACCCCGAAGAGTTCACCAGCAGTTGGTAGAGGCAGAGGCAGAGGCAGAGGTAAGGGTAGTACACCTGAAAGTCAGAGTACTGTGAATCAGCCAGGACAAGGTGATGCTCCAGTGAGAGTATACACTATGCGACAGAGGGACGAGGATGAGACTTCTGACATGGTTATTGATATTTTCTCGATTCTTAACTAAGATATGTATATGTATAAAAAAAATTTTGATATGTTAGTGACTAGTCTTTTTTTTAAAATTAATTTTGGAAGAGTTTGTTAGTGAAAAATATTTGCTAGCATACAAGAATTTGTAAAGTTAATTAGTAAGCCTAATTAGGTAAGGCAAGAGAACCTAAAAGTAAGTTATAGTAATATAGCTACCTTAGATGCGGGTAAAGGTGTTACTACTAATTGGTGTCAGTGGGTACTATAATCAAAATAAGTTTAAGATATTAATGGATTTGAAAGAAATAAGATATAGGGAAGTTTAATCTATTGGGATGTATCGTAGTAACTGTGCAATATTGTTGATGTTTGTACTGTAAGCTGCAGATTATAGTACTGACTTGGGATTTATTGTGTGGAGCTACATACTACCCAATAGTACACAAGGATAAGAATAGTTGTAAACGACATCTGTTTTGGTATAGTTATGATAAGATAAAGTTTTCTTATTGGAAAGGACTTTGAAAATCCTAACCTGGGATTTAAAACTCTAAAGTTAGAATATTGAAAGATTATAGTTCAGTACAAAAGAAAGTAATGACTATACATCAGTGCAAAATAAGCTATAGAATATCGATAGAAAAAAAAAGAAGACTACAAAGGAAAATAATTGCTAAAACAACAGTAAGAAAAGACTAAAATATTCTAAACTCAACTGAAGGTTGCATCAAATGATTAAGAGATTTGATAAGAAAAGAGTAAAACTAAGTTCTCACCCATAGGATCATACGAGGTCCTAGAAAAAGTAGATCCATTAGCACACAAATTTGCTTACCTCTAAAATTGAAATGAATTTGAATCTAACTTATGACAGAAGTTCATAAGAAACTGGGCACACGAGGTAAGCAATTGATGAGTAAATAGCGTTGGTTAAAGTGCTACGGACAATTATTCCGATTATGAAGCTACGTAGAAATGTGAGAAAAACATGAGAAAACAACACGTATTACTATTTGAGGACAGATAGTGAACACAATTTTGAGGAAGAAATTTATTTTAAGGGGGGCAGAATTGTAACACCCCTATTTGCATAGCTTGGTAAATTATATTGTTCCGGAGACCAGTGTTGGTCCGGACAATTAAGAGGATTAGAACTATGTTTAAGACACCTAGAGAAGCCTAGAACATAAATAATTAGTAATTGTCAAATAGTTAAGTATAAATAAGAAAAACAGAACATAAAAAGTTAAGTGAGCCGAGAGTCACAGCGATGGATAACCTTCTTGGGAAGGACTGCGAGGTCGATTAAACTCAAATTTCGAATCGTAAAATATGACGTCGCGGTCCTTAGGACTATTGCGAACACAGTGGAAAAGAAAAAATCACGAAAAAGAATTGTTAAGCTGGTCAAATAATTAGGTCAGGAATCCGGAAGAAATATTGAATTATTTGCAAACCGGGTTATTAAAGAGCTAATAGAAAAATAAATGAAAAAAAAAGGGGAAAAGAAAAAGTTGAAAAAAATGAAAAGGTTTATTACATCATACATGATGCAATAAATTTAATAACTAAAAATTTGAAATTTTCATTGGATAATTGTGGATTAAGTTAGATTAAAAATGCATAAAAGAAAAGAAAAAAAAATGAAAGTTAAAACAATTGATGACATCATCATGATGATGCCAAAATGAGGTCACAATTAATTATACTTTAATTAATTTAATTGACTAAGTCAATGTTGGGATAAATATACATAAAAATAACAAATTAAAAGAAAAAATGCCATCTTGGTATTCTTCTAAAAAATGTGCCTCCTCACTCTCTTCTCTCTCTCATCTCTTCCATTAATCCGACCATGAAAGCTTATTTTAAAGCTTTCTAAACCAAAAATTTAGCCATAGAAATTGCAAGTTCCATAATTAAACTTTGTTTGGGCCACTTAAAAAGGAGTTTGAGCAAGAAAAGAAAAGAAGAAAAGGAAGGATTTGGGTGGTTGAATTTCAAAGAGAAGGTTAGTAAGCTAAACTTTGAATTTCTAGTTGAATTATTGTGTTTATAGTTGAATAAACTTAGAAATTATGAAAAATGGAAAAGAAAACAATTGTTTGAGGACTATATGTAAATTTTAGCCAGCCTATGTAGAGGAGTGATTTTCATGTGTTTGATTAAATTAAATATGTTAGAAAACTTGAATGAGTTGAAAAATGGTGTTTGTATGTTTGGAACTAATTAAATGTAATAAATCAAGTGAGTTAGGGTTTTGGCACCTAGGGTTTGGGAGACAAAACTTAGAGAATTGGTCAAATGGTGTGTTTGACCTTGTTTGAGCTGAAAAATGGTCATATGTGATCAATTGTGGTATGTTGGAAGTGTTAGAATTAGGTTTAAATTCGGATTGCTTAGGGACATTCTGCAGCAGTGGGACCAAGGTCCCTTTTAGGGACCAAAACTGAAAATTTACCAACCCAATTGGTGTGAGGCCAATTGAGAATGAAACTAGACACAAAATGACACATTTTTCATTTAGGAATCATGCCCAGAAAGTGACTAAAACCTAGTGAACAAATTGACCAAATCAGGAATTGAGTGTTCTGCACTGTACAAAAAATGACCAAATGAATAGTGTTTGTTCATTTGGCCATAGCTTGGGTTAGGCAAGTCTAAATGATCTGAAATTTTATCAGTAGAAAGCTGAGATATAGACCTACAACTTTTATGAAGAACACAAACCCAAATTATGCACTTAACCAAGTCATTTAGCCACCCAAAATTGGTAACCTAAAACTGCCAGAACTAGTTTTGGCACCCAGAAAATCTGGGTTAGGCCAATCCGGCCAGCCATGTTCAAATGGCTATAACTTGAGCTAAAAAACTCCAAATGGATTGATTCAAAAAGGGAAATAAAGTTAAGACAATAAGGAATAATTTCTATGAAGAAAAATTGGCCAAATTCTAACAGCAACATGACCAATGGAACAGTGCAAAATAGGTCACCAAAACTGAAAATTTGAAAGTTTGCCTAAAAGACTTAAGTTTTGATAAAATGACCAAAACCAACAAGTTAGGTGACCAAAATGTGGTATGTGGGTATAATTCGATTTCCCATACCTATTAAGTATAAGAAAGTCAATATTTTGACTTGAATAGTACCATGAATAGTAACATCAACATGAAAATTTTCAAGAATATAAGTTTAAGCATATTGGAGCTAGAATTGAATATATATAAATTAATTATTGGAATTATTGTGAGATAATATACTGAAACACTATAAATTTCGTGTTTCAGCCGAAAAAGACCCAAAAGGTCTAAGGGACTGAGTTAAGGCCTAGAGGCGACTCACGTTATGTTTGTGCACAACAAACTTAAAATTCTTTGTTTCTACTTGACAATTCTTGAAATAAATGTTGTGAGTAATTTTGATTATTATGGCCTTGAAAATATTATTTGAAAAATAGTGTGTTGTCTACTTTGTAAATAAAAAGTTTGGAATGAAATATGATTTGTGAATTGCATAAAATATTTGAATAACTTGATTTAAATTGTTTTTGATTCACACTTGGCATGGCAATATTATTATGTTCCTCCTCCACTGGTGGGGTTGAGTTTGATATTTGATCACTTTTCTTCCTCTCTGGCTTCTCAGTCTGAGGGGTGAGTTTGGATAAGTACTCATTAGCTAGCTAGCCACCTCCCTCATTGATTTCGATTAGTGGGTTGAGTTTGCCTTGTTGTGATGTACACTCGGCATGTTTGAAAATTTTGTGTCATGGCCTAAGTTGTGTTATTAATTGGCAACACTATGATTTATTAAATTGTTTGATCAAATTCGTGTTATATTAAGTTTTGAAAATTGTGAAATTTTTAAATTATGATTTGCTATAAATGTGATTTGAAAAATTGTGAAATGTGATTGTGAGATTTTTGAATTATGAATTGTTCATAAATGTTTTATATTACGCATTTTGTATTTTATTGTGCAACACTTAGTATTTTTATACTCAGCGATAGATTTCTTTGCCGTCGCAGATAGAGACAAGGAAAAAACCGTAGAGTGAGCTATTGATTATTGGGACTTCGCTGATATTTTTGTACGGGTATTATTTTATACCCAATGTAATTTAGTTTGATATAAATTAATATTGTTCATATGTATTAATATAAAGTTGAGCAGTTATATTTATAAATCAGATGTGACACTTTACCCGACTACAGCAGTATGAGCAAGTTATGCCACTCAAGGTGTGAGCACTCTATTTTATCTGATTTCATTACAGTCCTTGATTTATTTATTCAAAAACTTTATTGAAGATTTAGGCTATTTTTACTTTTATCAAAATCTAACTAAGTTGGAAATTTCAAAAATTTTAACGATAATCCGACAAAGTGTCGGCTGTAATGTGGACTAACAGTTCTTCTGAACCTGCCAAAGACAATTTCAAGATATACTCAATTTCTCAAACTTAATAGTCTCAAAAATTTTCAAACATAATGTATCTCAATACAGTATCCAGATTTCTCAGAAATCTCATTAGATTTTCAATATCTCAATATTCACAAGTATAATCTCATTATAACTCAAATTCAATTCACATACTAAAATACTTACTTTGAATAGCTTCCATAATTCATAGGTTAATTACATGAGTTTATTTTGTACAAGATATACAAATAATTTACAATGTGCTAGGAATGAACAATATACATAACATGTATAAAATGAGCCCTATCTACATGCATTGCTGAGGAGGTGACAATCTTGAACTCTTCTGACACTTCACAGATCCGGACTCCAAAAATCTCAATCGATACCATCTGGTTTTACCTTCAAGACTGCGAGGAAGCAATTCCATCGCGCTAAGCATTTCTGCTTAGTGGTGCAATAATATAACCAGAAATAATATATACAAGTAAAGAAAGAAATAAATGATAATTCAGATACTCAGAGTCAATTTAATTTGGTATGGTATTTCTAGTATCAACGATCTTATATACTAGTTTGTTCCTCTTTGGAAGTGCTTAGTTTATAACTTTTCAGTAATACTAGCAGGTATATAATTTATTCTATCCGTATTGTATTTCAAGTCCTGCATTTCTCGCAATTTATATTTTTGTTATGTTTCTTTTGCTAATCTCTTTTGCTTATTCATTCAATACTTAATTTAATTGTCTTGGATTTTCATTATTCTTAACTTAACTTAGTGCTGAATTGAATAATACTTTAATTGATCGCCCAAGTAACCTATACTAGGCGATCGGATCGATAACGTCGTTGGCACCGACACCGCGTGCTCGGGCGTCATACCATGGGACGAAAACGCCAACCATGTATGCGATCGGTATGGCTAAAAAGCCATGATATCACATAATCGGGCATAAAAGCCATGAATACGGGCATAAAAGCCATGAATACGGGCATAAAGCCATGAATACAGGCATAAAGCCTTTCGCAGTACTGCTAACACAATACCCTATTGGCATGCCAAACTATCCAAACCAATCTTGTTAGGTATACTAGGGCATTTGATATTTTAAAATGTTAATATATTGTGCTTTATGACTTCATTATTTCATGATAAATTTCAATCATAATTCATACATTCATTTGATCATTTATATGATCACAATTCACATCAATTATTCTTTTATACCATTGTACTCAAAATACTTCTCCTCTTTACAATAATGAGAACTAATGTCTCATTCATACATTAATATGGTTTATTTATCCAGTGTAAATAGCCGAGGAGCTACTACCTCTTTATTTCTTTACCTTTCCGTGTTATCCTACTTCACTTTCTCCTTAGTCTCAATCCTATCCTCAAACAGTTATGTACTCATCCTTTTTCATCTTAAATACAGTCTCCTTCTCATCTCTATTCGCTATCTCATTGTCTCTTCACTCTCTTATTCCATACCCTAACCTAAAATAAACAGAAAATACAGATCTGCAATAGTGTCACCTCTACTCTTATGAATGCAATGCATGATATGCAATCTATCTAGGTCCAGAAACGCCTAAACCACGCTCTGATACCAATAAATGTGACACCCCTTACCCGACTACAGTGTAGCCGAGCAAGTTATGCCACTCAGTGTGCCGGAGCACTCTATTTTATCTGATTTCATTACAGTCCTTGATTTATTTATTCAAAAACTTTATTGAAGATTTAGGCTATTTTTACTTTTATCAAAATCTAACTAAGTTGGAAATTTCAAAAATTTTAACGATAATCCGACAAAGTGTCGGCTGTAATTTGGACTAACAGTTCTTACGAACGCTAAAGACAATTTCAAGATATACTCAATTTCTCAAACTTAATAGTCTCAAAATTTTCAAACATAATGTATCTCAATAAGATTCAGATTTCTCGAAATCTCATTAGATTTTCAATATCTCAATATTCACAAGTATAATCTCATTATAACTCAAATTCAATTCACATACTAAAATACTTACTTTGAATAGCTTCCATAATTCATAGGTTAATTACATGAGTTTATTTTGTACAAGATATACAAATAATTTACAATGTGCTAGGAATGAACAATATACATAACATGTATAAAATGAGCCTGTCTACATGCATTCTTGAGAGGTGACAATCTTGAACTCTTCGACATCGCAGATCCGACTCCAAAAATCTCGATCCGATCTTTGGTTTTACCTTGATGCTGCGAGGAAGCAATTCCATCGCGCTAAGCATTCGCTAATGGTGTAATAATATAACCGTAAATAATATATACAAGTAAAGAAAGAAATAAATGATAATTCAGATACTGCAGTCAATTTAATTTGGTATGGTATTTCTAATATCAACGATCTTATATACTAGTTTGTTCCTCTTTGGAAGTGCTTAGTTTATAACTTTTCAGTAATACTAGCAGGTATATAATTTATTCTATTTGTATTGTATTTCAAGTGCAGATGTTTCGCAATTTATATTTTTGTTATGTTTCTTTTGCTAATCTCTTTTGCTTATTCATTCAATACTTAATTTAATTGTATCGATTTTCATTATACTTAACTTAACTTAGTCGTCAATTGAATAATACTTTAATTGATCGCCCAAGTAACTTATACTAGACGATCGATCGATAACGGGTCGTTGGCACTGGACACCGCGGTGCCTCGGGCCGTCATACCATGGGACGCAGAACGTCAACCATGTATGCAGTCAGTATGGCTAAAAAGCCATGATATCACATAATCGGGCATAAAAGCCATGAATACATTAATATGGTTTATTTATCCAGTGTAAATAGCCATGATCACAATTCACATCAATTATTCTTTTATACCATTGTACTCAAAATACTTCTCCTCTTTACAATAATGAGAACTAATGTATGAATGAGACATTAGTTCTCATTATTGTAAAGAGGAGAAGTATTTTGAGTACAATGGTATAAAAGAATAATTGATGTGAATTGTGATCATATAAATGATCAAATGAATGTATGAATTATGATTGAAATTTATCATGAAATAATGAAGTCATAAAGCACAATATATTAACATTTTAAAATATCAAATGCCCTAGTATACCTAACAAGATTGGTTTGGATAGTTTGGCATGCCAATAGGGTATTGTGTTAGCAGTACTGCGAAAGGCTTTATGCCTGTATTCATGGCTTTATGCCCGTATTCATGGCTTTTATGCCCGTATTCATGGCTTTTATGCCCGATTATGTGATATCATGGCTTTTTAGCCATACCGATCGCATACATGGTTGACGCTCAAGGCCCCATGGTATGACGCCCGAGGCACCGCGTGTCCAAAGGCCAACGACCGTTATCCACCCATCGCCTAGTATAGGTTACTTGGGCGATCAATTAAAGTATTATTCAATTCAGCTAAGTTAAGTTAAGTATAATGAAAATCCAAGACAATTAAATTAAGTATTGAATGAATAAGCCAAAGAGATAAGAAAAAGAAACATAACAAAAATATAAATTGCAGAATCATGCACTTAAAATACAATACAGATAGAATAAATTATATACCTGCTAGTATTACTGAAAAGTTATAAACTAAGCACTTCCAAAGAGGAACAAACTAGTATATAAGATCGTTGATACTAGAAATACCATAGCTAATTAAATTGACTCTGAGTATCTGAATTATCATTTATTTCTTTCTTTACTTGTATATATTATTTCTGGTTATATTATTGCACCACTAAGCAGAAATGCTTAGCGCGATGGAATTGCTTCCTCGCGCAGGTACTGAAGGTAAAACCAGTAGACTGTCGACTGAGATTTTTGGAGTCCAGACCGCGTATGTCGAAGAGTTCAAGATTGTCACCTCCTCAAAGAATGCATGTAGATAGGGCTCATTTTATACATGTTATGTATATTGTTCATTCCTAGCACATTGTAAATTATTTGTATATCTTGTACAAAATAAACTCATGTAATTAACCTATGAATTATGGAAGCTATTCAAAGTAAGTATTTTAGTATGTGAATTGAATTTGAGTTATAATGAGATTATACTTGTGAATATTGAGATATTGAAAATCTAATGAGATTTCTGAGAAATCGATAATCGTATTGAGATACATTATGTTTGAAAATTTTTGAGACTATTAAGTTTGAGAAATTGAGTATATCTTGAAATTGTCTTTGGCAGGTTCAGAAGAACTGTTAGTCCACATTACAGCCGACACTTTGTCGGATTATCGTTAAAATTTTTGAAATTTCCAACTTAGTTAGATTTTGATAAAAGTAAAAATAGCCTAAATCTTCAATAAAGTTTTTGAATAAATAAATCAAGGACTGTAATGAAATCAGATAAAATAGAGTGCTCTGGCACACTGAGTGGCATAACTTGCTCGGCTACACTGTAGTCGGGTAAAGGGTGTCACACTGTAATAGTATTATTATTGGATTTTATACCTGTAAATTAAACTTGTGAATGTAAATTAGCTTTACTGAATGCAATGTTGATGGCATTATTTTAAAATGGTTTGATTTGAAAATTTTGAGTTGAATTGAGATTATTTGGAGGTTGGGAGTTGTTGAAATATTTATTAGAAGTTTTTTTTTTCAAGTATTTGAAGAACTATTTTCTCAAAATACAGACGACACTCTGTCGAAATTTTTATAAAATTTGCGGACAAATAAAAATGGATAAAATTTTTTACTAGTTTTGCAACTTCAATTAAATGTTTTTAATTCCTACCAAAATGCTCACCACTTCCAAAAAAGTAAGAAAATGGTTTTAAAATCTCTTGTAGGGTACTTAATGAGTTATCGGTAGGTGAAGTTCGGTAGTTCATTAGATATTCTATGGGATCATGTTGTGCCTTACAGAGGGGTAAGGTGTGACATGTTTTAGATTAAAGGTCCCTTAGGCAAATCCCACATCGACAAAGCACGAAGATGGTATTGGGTTCAAAAAGTAATGATATATAAAATGGGGAACTAATCACTAGAGGCGCCTTTTGGTGAAATGGCCTGGAGAGTTGGAAGAACTCCAGGGTTAAGCGTGCTCGCTTGAGAGAAATTTTAGGATGGGTGACCTCCTGGGAAGTTCTCCATTCCACCTATGGGACAAAACCGTGAGGCTTGTGGCCAAAGCGGACAAATCCTCTAGTGGTTGGAGCTAGATCGTTACACTTACCCCACTAACCGTTATTAATGGGAGACATAATCAATATCAATTATCAACCCCAAGTAGCCGTTACTACTGGGGAGTTCCAAAAGGGATTGTCATGCTAGCTGTTGTTTCAAAACAGTTTCCAAAAATTTCCCACTCAACAATCACGTTTATAAACCAATAAACACATTTAAATTCATCATAATATCCATATAAAGGTGGCAACACCCAAATTTCTTAAATGCAAGAGAAAAACTATATTTCAGTCAAAGTAAACCTGTTCAAAGAAAACTCATTCAATTTAACACATTCCAAGCAATTTACAAGTTTAAAAAAGAAGAAAAGGTTAGTTGTGCACAAACCTTTAATGCTCTCCTTTCTCTTTACTCACTATTCCTTGTCCGTCCCAACCTCTTTCTCTACTGAAAATATACAAATAGAATACCTCAATACTATCTCAATTGCTGCCAAGAACTCATTTTATGAATGTCTAATGCATCCCAAATTAGCTTTGTAAATTTTAGAGAGTTTTAGTTTTGGACAACTTGGTGTACTAATCTTTGAACCCAATTTTTACCTAATTTCGATCATAATTTGGTGATGTGTTCTTCATGAAAATTGTTCATATAGGCCTTAACTTTATTTTCATTTTTGAATTGCCTAATTTGGAGCTGTGTAGCTCAAGTTATGACCAAAACACGGTTACTGTTTATGTCACTGTTCATCCTGTAGATTCAGTTCTGGCAGATTTATCGATCCAACTTCATTAAGCAATTTGATCAAGTTAAGTCCATAATTTGGTCTAATGTTCTTCATACGAAATATTCTACTATGTCTTAGGTTTCCACTGGTTCAAGAATTTCCTAAATCGGAGTTTTCTAGTGAGAGTTATGGCTATGCAAAGTTTACTGTTTATATAGTAAATCTGCAGATTTCTAGATTTCTGCAGATTCGGTTATTCAAATTTACTTAGCAGTTTGATTGGGTTAAGTCCATAATTTGGCCTTAAGTTCTTCATATGAAATATTTTACTATGTCTTAGGTTTCCATCGGTTCAAGAATCGCCTAAATCGCCTAAATCGGAGTTTTCTAGAGAGAGTTATGGCCATGTAAAATTTACTGTTCATATGGTCAAATTCTGCAGGTTCCAGAATTTTGTCTTTAAGTTCAAGGCTCATTTCGGATAGCTTAAGGTCATTTTTAGGGCAGGGTATCTTCACGAAAATTCTAGCCCTATGTCTTAAGTTTCGTTTCCAATTAGTTTTACACCAATTAGAGTAATGTAGCTTATGTTATGGGCTTCCAAATACACTAAATTCAGTGTGCAAAATTCTGCCCTAAGTTTAATTTTTCATTTTTTCAATTACTTCCATTAACCAATGTCAATTCACATTTAATTCACCCAAAATGACTACAATTTAGCATTGACACATCAATGGTACTTCCTAGCACAAACTCCACAATTTTCAAACACCAAAGTTTGCAATTTTCCCTAATCCTATCATTTCATTACTTCCATTCATCAACCCAATGTCAATTTAAACTAAATAAACATCAAATGATCATTATTTAACACCACACACACCAATTTCACTCTCTAGCACCAAAACCAAATTCTCCATGAACCCTAATCTTCCATAATTCAATTTATGCAATCCCATGAAATCTTACTACTCCCAATCATGTATACTACTTCAATTTAACTTAGATTTATCATCAATTTAACTAAAATACATAAAAACTCTAATTTTTCCTAAGTTGGCCAAAACCCTAGTTTAGATTTTCATACATGTTTCCTTTCAGTTTCTCATGTTATTTCATCACACCCAAACTTGATTTAAAGCATACTTGGTAAATCAAGCATGAAAGAGAGAGCTTACCTCACTTGATGATTTTTCCCACTTCCAATCTCTTTCAAATCTTGTTCCTCTTCTAATCTCTTGTTTCCCATTGCTTTTAATCTCTAAATCAAAGATTAATTTGATGTTCTCTACCAATTAGATGGAAAACCCATAGAGGAAAAGCAAGGAATTGAGTTTTGAGAATGGGTGTCAATGGAGAAAGGAGGAAGAAGAAGAAAGAAAGAAAGAGAGAAAGAGAGAGAGTGGGTGGTAACTAAATGGGAAAGAAAGGGAAGAAATGGCTTTTTAATTTGTCTTATCTTTTATATATATTTATTCCCAAAATTAGTTTATTTCAATTAAAAATTTTAATTGTGTCAAAAATGTCATAAAACTTACAATTTTATTTCTTTTCTTTTCTTTTTATATTTACACTAAATTTTCCTCAATATTTCTTCATAATTCAATAATTTATTTTTATTTAATTAAATTGACCTTTTGGTAAAAAAAAAATAAACTCTTAAAGTGAATTAACCAAAATGCCCCTTATCGGGTCATAATCCCTCTTTTACAATATACCTGGTGAATCCTTATATTTTTGGGTCACTTGAATTTTTATTGTGTCTATCTCAATTAATTTTATATTTATTTTTTGTTCTCAATGTGTCTTTGAGTAGTACTAGTCATGGACCAAAAATGGCACTATTTATAACTCGGAGGTTCGGAGTGTTACAATCCAGTATACAACGATCATGTCAGGCACAAGGCCAGTGGGCAGGCATAAGCCAGTAATAATGAAAATTGGCACTATGGCCATCGGACAGGCATAAAGTTAATAGAACAATCATCTTAGACATATGTTGTTTGTCAATGATTATCCCTGTGGGTAGTACTGTAATATGTAATCCCTAATTGGTATACCAATTGATCCAAACTATATAAATGAGTCTAGGTGTACTTTGGGAAGAATAATATTATTAAGTATTTATAATTTTATTAATTCATGTTATTTTTATTTTTAAAAATTTATTCTAATTTATTTCATCTCATATACTCAATTATTTTATGGACCTTTCTCAAGGTCCAGATTTAGTATCTTCAATTCATCTAATCAATTAGCCAAGATGTGGCCACTGTTTGGCTATACTTCTTTCATAGAAGTTGTTCCTCTATATTTTATCTTTGTTTTCCCTTTTGAATCATGTTATTTGAAGTTTTAGAACTCAAGTTATAAACCTTGGAATTTCTTCACTTTATGATAATCAAAAGTTTCCTCTTGATGTGGGGGTAAATTTTAATGAAGATGGTCTAGGGTTTTATGGGAAGAAAAGGGGAGAATCAAGCTTAGAAAATAAAAAAAAAAAGGTGGAAGTGATATGGCAGCCAGCCAAGCATGGGAGAAGAAGAAGAAAATGCTTTCCTTTTAATTTTTGTCTCTTTTAAATCCCTTCTTATCCCTTTAATTTGTTTGTTTAATTCCTATTGGTCCATAAGTTTTTTAATGATGTCATATGACATCATAAATGTAAAGTAATAATTTTTATTTCTTTTCTTTTCTTTTCTTTTCTTATTTTTTTATTTTCTTTTACAAAATTTATCATTTAAATATATTTTATTTTCTTTTACCAATTGTGTTGATTTTCTTTATGTTTTCTTAGCAACTTATTGTCATTGAACCCTCAATAACTCTTCACCAGAGTCCTAGAAATTATTTCCTTAGGGTTCCTCGTGGGTCTGGGGTCAGTAACTGTCTTCATAGTCGCTTCCCCGTACGGTCACCCATCGCTGTGACCCCAGCTCGTTTAACTCATTTGTAATTCATTTCTTTTATTTTTCCTTAATTTTTCTTGGTCTTTATTCGGTCAATTTATGCCTCCTCACTCTAGTTTGAGTGTAGTTCTAGACATCCTAGTTGTTCGAACATACATTAGTCATCGGAATTGTAGAATGTATGGACTACTTAAAGTGAGGGCGTTACAATTAGCACTAGTTTCCTTGGTTGCAAATTAAAAAGTCTTGCATTCGTCTATAATTTCCACTACTTCTAATTTATCTTTTTAACTATCATCTCTGCTCTTCTATTGTTAGCCTTTGTATTGATTAATGAATTTCCCTGACTAGTCTCCACCTCTCTCTGTTTTACTTGGTGGGTAAAAAACTGGGTTCAAATTATTTAGAGTTAATGTTAGGCCTCTCAAGGCTTTTGCAAGTGAAAAATAAAATTGGGAAGTATGGTGAGCATATGAGTTGAATGATAGTCATCTGAACCCTAAAATGGAAACACTAGCTAGGGACAAAAAGAAAAGGTGCATTTGCTATTTTTGTAACTCAAAACTACGTTTTCCCTCTTCAAAACTGTTTCCAGATATTGTTTTAGATATGATGTCTGCTGATAGGCTATGAATTTCTTTGTGTACTCCCATCTCGAATTCATCCTTCCCTGCTCTTCTTTCCTCCCACTTCTCCATCATCATCATTGTACAAGCCACCATTTTTGGCACCCAACCCTTGCAATATATAGGGAATTAAACTTCTCAAATTTGCAATAAATTAAATAAATGAGTAGAATATTTAGTTGTCCCTATCGCAAGGACTTTGCGGTCGCCAGACGATTCTCACTGAAATAGAAAAAGTGACGAGTCGCCACTTTAATTTTAAGAGAAATTAAAGAAAACTACTTGTAAGAACAAATTAAAGACCACTTCGAAAACAGAGATTCTAAGTTCGGGGTCTATATACGGGTGGGGAAGGTGTTAGGCACCCCACCTCGTCCCTCGGTGAGGGTAAGTAGATTTAACGTTGTATTCTTTATAAATTAGTATTTATAATTTGAGGGTTAGAATGATGATGTGAATCCTTTGTATGGATAAAAGGAATGTTTAATATTTTACTATTTCAAATTACCCAAGAACACGATTACATGAGATGACCCTTCAGTAAATGGGCATTTTGAGGATTAGTATGATTATTGAAATTGTGATATTTTCGAGAGGAATTTTTAGCTTATAAATATCATTACCTTGAGGAGGACCTCCCATCAGGCGTCAACATAATATTCGGGATACTTTGGAAGAACTCTCCCACAGACCCGTTGTTTAGGATTTGATGAGTTTTAATTAAAGCATTGGGGTTAGAAAGGGAAGGATTCTCTCCCGATCTAAAATGCTCCATTATGATTTTGACTAAGAGAATTCAGGAAAGGACTCTCTCCCAATCTCTTAATATATTTTGTTAAAATTTGAGCTGAGAAATCGGGTAAGAACTCTCTCCCGATCTCTTAATATATTTTATTAGAATTTAAGCTAAGAGAATCCGAGTAAGAAATCTCTCCCGATATCTTAATATATTTTATTAAAATTTAAGCCGAGAACTCGGGTAAAAACTCTCTCTTGATCTCTTAATATATTTTATTAAAGTTCACTGATAACTCAGGCGAGATCTCTCTCTCGATCTCCCTTGTTTATAAGAATGGTGTTTTATTAGAATTTTAACCTGAGGACTCGGGTAAGGGTCCTGTCCCGATCCCTTTCATATTGGAAAGAATTACCAAAGGCATGGAAGCCCCTTTGAAAGGCTTTTCCTGGACTATGGAATTTTATAACTGGATGGCAAACATTGAGCCAAACTCCTTGCCAATCTTTCGTGTGATCACGTTATCCGAACTCTTTGGTTTTAGACTCCATCCCTTTTGGGTTGCCTGCCCGAGGTTCGAACTTTGTCTCAATTCTCGATACACTATTTTATCGTCTGGGCTCGCTCCGAGACCCGATCTCAAGACTTATTTTCTCATTTCGACCCCTTCAGCCTATTTTGACTTTTCTATAACCACTTGAGCCACGCTCGTTCTCCTATTATTTTCATTTATTTGGACTAAAAAAAAAACTATATGGCCAATACTTCTACTTGTACTCTTTAGAGTATTTACGAGTCGCCAATGACTCGAACATTTGTTTTTGAGGGAAATGAAATGAAGTGACTGTAAAGATGAAATTTGTGAACAAATAAAAAGAGACAAAGATAATGGTTACCAGCTAAGACAACCTTATCCTAAGACTCAGCGTGATTAGATACCCTAAAAAAAATCAAGAAAATGAACCAAGGATATTTAACAAATAACTGGTTAGACGCTTACCAGTAGAAAGTTGGGACGACAGGTGAGCCAACGCTGGTACTAGCAAATCTCAGGGAGCTAAAGACTGAGACGGCCAAAAAGCTAGAGCTGACCTGAGGTGATGGGGGCGAAGTGAAGTGGAGTTGAGCTCGCAGTATAATGTACAGATACTGAGAATGAGAATCACAGGGTTTAAAGCTCTTCCGAATGAGATACCCTAGAAAATTGGTTTCTAAAGTTTCTCAAAGCTTTGAGAGCTTCGAATGACAAGTAATAAGGCTATATCAAAGTTCAGAGTCTTTCCACGGTAATTACCCCCCTTCTTTTCTATAGTATTGCGTGCAGGTATTTATAGAAAATGGGTGCTCAAAGTGGAGGGTTAGGATCACAACAAGAGGAGACGGAAGGCCTAGATTCAAAAGGACATAATCTAATGTCTGGGAATTAAAGAGAATCAAAGTTGAGGGTTGAGATTTCATTCAGAATTTCTGTCCTTTCGCCCCTTGATCCAATGGTCAAGGGGTTTGCCTTATAAAATAGATCCAAAGGCTGGGAATAAGAAGCGTTGAATCTGCCGTCTGCTTTTGATCCAAAGGCTCTAAATCCATCCTTACAATTATAATCAACGGTGTAGATCTAGATGTACTGGGCTACTTTAACCGTTTGGAATCTAGCGGCTAGGAGCGTGTCCTTACAAATGAGACGTGTGGTGAGGATTGGATCATACCTGCAATACTTTAACTAACTCAGATCTGATAGTGAGGTGAGTCCCTGAGTTCTCTGATCTTATAGGTCATCCCTCACTTTTCTGATCTTCCCATTGTGACTGACCCATTTTAGGGTTATTATTCTGATCTCTATTTCTTGTGTCAGGTCCCTTCTTACTTCCCGATCTCTCTTATTTTATGATCTCTCCTCTCAATCTGACCTGTATCGGTCAAAGCAATAAATTCTTCAGTTACCGATGTGTCCTCTTCGAGTTCTGTATGCAATAAATACCAGGGCCCTATATATATATGTTGATGAATTTTCCTTTGCATACTCACAACTTTCTCCAGTGAATCTTTAATGTTTTATTTCTCAGTTCTTGGCTTTTTCGGCAAGAACTCTTCTCATGACAACCACTTTAATCTTTTTACGAATGCTTTCTTTGTTCATCTCCTGAAAATGAACAATTCCGGTGATCAGAGGTTCATGAGAGTGTCATCCAATGATGGTGAGGGAATCGGACCAATTGATCAATCAAGGTCGACACTAACTACCGTGCCTATCTCAGGTCGGCCCATCGGTATGGCTTGCAGATCTATCTCTGACAAGAGGACTACTAATTTCAATCTTAATATCGGTGACCACCTCTTGAAGTTCACTTGGCTCCTCACCATCTTGATGGTCCCGATTGTAGCTCGGTTCTGGTCAATGACATCGATAACGACGCTGCTCGATATCATGAGAGTCTTAGTCACCCCATCTGAGCTGTACATCTGCCCAGTATTTATTACTGGCTTTCTGATCAAACACATCTTTTAATTCAGCCACAAGACTAGGCTTTGACATAGGCCATCATTCTAGGCTTAGGAGTAGTCTAAGTTAGGTAGAATGTAGTGCTAATTTTGAGAGATCGCCTAAATGATGTAATCTGATCTTTGAGAGATCGCCCGGATGATGTAATTTGATCTTAAGAGGTCACCCAAATGATGTAATCTGATATTTTGGAAATGAAATGAAATTTTACTTGAATGTTTTTGTTTCATTATTGCATTGGTTATTATTCTGATCTCTGATAAATGTACTTGATCTGATCCCTAGACAAACAGATCTGTTGGTTCAAAACCTTGTTCAATCTGATAATCTTCGTTAATCGATCTCATTTATCCGACCTTTTACTATGTTTCTAGAATCTTCTTTTGACGTGTCATTGAAGTGGCCTAGTTTCACTAACCGATGCATCACTTGGGACTTCATGAGCATTTAATGCTCGAGCGGGAATAAATACGGGGGAGGTTAGCCATTTGTTCCCTTATGTCATTTTCAGACCTTCCCCTAGCGACTTCGATACTTTCTCTTATTTTCTAGAGTTTTCCTGCATTGATTTGTAGTCTGGTAAGAGTTTTGATCTTTTTTTGATTGGTTTCACTTTTGTTCACTGAAAATGAGCGATACCTACGGTCAGAGAGTTGCTAGTCCTCCTTCCGTTCATATCTCATGGACATTGGACGAAGGTGAGGTGGCTAGACCGAGCGAGCGACTCGAACCTTCTATAACCTCTATCCCAGCCCATGGTTGGGCAAATAAATCAAAACAAGCATCTTCTTCAGGGAAAGAGAACTTACCCGTAGTCGAGTTGCCATTGTTTCTAAAGGAGACCGATCTCCACTCAATTAGCTAAGAGTATAACCTTTGAACTGACTCCTTCGAGCTTATCAGATGTCAAGGCAATCTCCGAGCTGATCATTTCTTTAAAGAAATCGACCTGATCATAGTTTATGAGAAACAATTGAAAGCTAGGCTTCGGTTTCCCCTGAACGGATTCTACCGAGCCATCCTAAAGTTCCATCAGGTTAGCATAGCCCAAGTACATCCGAGCTCCTAGCGGACTCTGGTGGCTTTTAGAGGTTTATGCCGGGCCAAAAAGCTCGAGCCTACAGCAAAGGTTTTCACTGAGTTGCATAGGCTTGTTTGGTGGAAGGATGATGAATATTGGTTTTTCTAAGCCAAGCCAAACTACAGGCTTTTCATCGATCTCCCCTCTTCGTTGAAGAATTGGAAAAATCAGTTCTTCATATTGAGGAGTAAGGACTCGAATGGCTTTAAGGGTATCCCGTGCAGTTAGCAGTATTTGGTTCCTCCAGTTCCAAAGAAGATCGCCCTAAATAAGGACGAGGACGCCATGGTAAAGGAATTAAGGATCAGGCAGCCACTCACAAGTATTCACGTTTGGATGCAGTTATGGCCGAACTGAAGTGGTGGCTAATGCAAATGATCGCCCATGAGGATTATGAGTTACAGCTCTTTGACCTCAGACCCAGGATCGATACAACCTAAATCTTCAATCTCTTAACTTTGGTGATCTCACTAACTTATTTTCTGTGCAGGCATGGAAGGAGGAGAGAGCGCGAAGGAGAGCCACAAGCAAAAAAGGGAGGTCGCTCAAAAGTGCGAGAAATGAAAACCACTGCTGCCTCCCAGACGTTGAGGTGGGACTTGGTAGAAGTGTCAGGCTCTTCGTTCTGACCTTCAGAATGACCAACCCCAGAGGTAGAGATCACACTTTCCCCTCCTCGATAAGATGAACCATTGACTCTGCCAGTTTCTTCAAATGCGGAAGGAGGGTCTTCCCAACCAACTGTAAGGACCCTCTCTCATGAAGCTCAGGTCCTCATCCACTCCCTAGAGAAGAATCACTCAGTTCGGGGGAATCCTGGCTTGGCCAAGGTCCTGGGTGCCACCATCTACTTTCAGGAGGATTAGAATAGACTGGTTTCGGATAGCCTTGATGATCTCCTGGCTCAGACAATGAGCTTGAGTGTAGAGAGCATTGTGAACCAACATATAATTAGAGAAAAGGCCCATCTCTTGAGATAGAAGATTCTGAAGGTGGTCCAGGATGCAGCTTCAGCAAAAACCCAACTTTCGTCTGCTCAGGACTACATCGCCGAGATAGAAGGTCGGATGAAATCTTATGAGGATAGGATAGTTGAATTGGAGCGAGAACTCGAAGATGCTCGGGCCTGCCAATCTGTCGATGTCACTCGCCTTACCAAGGAGATCAAAGTGAAAGAATAAGAGGCCATGGTGAGAGAAGCTGGTGCTTATTTGAATGCTCATGGCGATCTTCTGGCCGAGCTTGTGAGGCGCTATCCTGAGGAAGACTTCTCCTGGATGGTGGATCTCGTCCCTAGAGGTGAAGAGGAGAGCGAGGAAGAGCCTGAGAGAGAGAGAGAGAGAGGATGATAGAACTGATAATGTACTCGGAGAGTAGGTTAGAGGAGACCCTCGTACCGAATAACTTGTATATTTTTATTTTAAAATGAATCCAAGTCTTTTCATGTTCAATTTCTTGATAAGATCGGAAAGCATCCAAACCAAATTACCTTAGTACTTAATCAATTGGGTTTTTAGTCCTAGTTTTTTTTTTCTTTTTTTTTTCGACTCCCTTTTCTGGGGCGTCCTTTCTGATTTTCACCCTTCGCTCATTTTGCAGAAAGTGCCCTTTCAGGCTTTAGCCTTCTTTCCCTCATTTTGCTAAGTGCGCCCTTTTGAGTTTTCACTCTTACCCTCCTTTTTTTTTATTTTTTTTTTATTTTTTATGCAGGAAGCATCCTTGCAAGTTTTCGCTTCTTAGATGCACCCATTGCCCGATGATTATTTGCTCTCCTGTAAATCTCAAAGTAAAGTATATGAAGTTACCTGTATTTAAATTCTCATCTTATAAGAAAGCTTTCAACAAATTAATAGTGCATAAATCAAAGTAGATAAAATATGTACAAATTTATTCATGGTGTAAGAAGATAATTATACTATGGTTTTATGATTAAAGGAATAAAGGCACAACTTCATGGGAAATGGTACAAGGATAAATCTCCTAAAAGCCCTTAGTTAACTTTGAAGTCCCTCAATTGCCAGCATTCCAAGTGGCCTTCTGAAAAGCGTTTTGTGTAATTTATTATCCTTTGATCTCGAGACTCTCCTTATTTCCCCACTGTCCCTAACTAGAAGCACCCTTCTGGGTTTTCACTCCTAGTGCCCCCCGCCCCCCCCCCACCCCCCCTTTTTTTTTTCTGACTCCCTTTTCCAGGGCGTTCTTTCAGATTTTCACCCTCTGCTCATTTTGTAGAAAAGCGCCCTCTCAGGTTTTCGCCTTCTTTCCCTCATTTTGCTAAGAGTGCCCTTTTGGGTTTTCACTCTTACCCCCTTTTTTTTATGCATAATATCCTTTTATGGCATTCGAATTCACCGGCCTCGGCAATTCTTCCCCATCCATGTGAGTTAAGATGAGTGTACCACCAGAAAATGCCTTCTTAACCACATAAGGCCTTTCATATGTTGGTGACCATTTATCCCGGGGATCACTTTGATTTGGGAGGATCTTTTTGAGAACTAGATCTTCTGATTGGAATTCGCATGGGCGTACATTCTTATCGAATACTCTGGCCATCCTTCTTTTGTACAACTGACCGTGGCATACTACCATTAGTCTTTTCTCATCTATCAAATCCAGCTGGTCTAACCTTGATTGAACCCATTCTGTCTCATCTAATTTTGCCTCTTTTAGAATCCTCAAAGAAGGAATTTCTACCTCAATTAGCAGAACAGCTTCGATCCCATAGACCAGCGAATATGGAGTTATCTCGATTGATGTTCGTACCATAGTTCAGTAGGCATGAAGTGCAAAGGGAAGCATGTCATGCCAATCTTTATAAGTGACTGTCATCTTTCCAATTATCCACTTAAGATTTTTATTGGCAGCTTATATAGCTCCATTCATCTGGGGTCGATATGGTGATAAATTGAGATGTCGTATCTTGTATTGATCACACAACTTCTAGATCTTCGGACCGTTTAAATTTTTGGCATTATCGGTGACAAACTCCCCCGAAAGACCATACCAGTAGATAATATTATTCTTGAAGAACTTCAGAAAGGTATTCTAAGTGATGTGAGCATATGAAGTCACTTCCACCCATTTAGTGAAGTAGTCGATAGCTACTAAAATGAATTTGTGCCCATTGGATGCTTTCGGATTAATCGGACCAATCACATCGATACCCCACATTGCAAATGGCCACAATGAGGTGAGATTGTAGAGCTGGTGAGGTGGGACATTTATATGATTAGCATAAACTTGGCATTTGTGACACTTTCGGAAGTACTCAATGCAATCCTTTTTTAAGGTGGTCCAGAAGTAACTCCGCCTTAAGCTCTGCTTCGCCATCATATACCCATTGCTATGAGTAGTGCAGTTCCCCTTATGAGTTTTAAATAGAAATCTTCTTGCTTCTTTGGCATTTACACACCTCAACAATTCACCATTGGAGCTTCTCTTGTACAAGACTTCTCCACTGGGGAAGTATCCCATTGCTAATCTTTTGATCATTCTCCTTTCATTTTTGCTTGCCCCAGGAGGATATTCCCTATTTTTTATGTAAACCTGGACATCATGATACTAGGGTTTTCCATCTGTTTCTTTTTCGATCATAAAGCAGTATGCTAGTTCACTTCTTAGTTTGATTTGCAATAACTGCATTATTTGTCCTTTCTCCATCTGAGTCATCACTACTAGAGTAGCTAAGGCATCAGCAAATTGGTTCTTATCCCGACTCAGGTGAGTGAAAGAGATCTCCTCAAATGCCTTGATTAGTTCGAGGAGATATTTTTGATACGGGATTAGTTTTGGGTCTTTAGTCTACCATTCTCCTTTGATTTGGTAAATGATCAAAGTTGAATCCCCATACACCTCTAATTTCTTTATCTTCATTTCAATGGCCACCTGTAAACTGCTCACGCAGGCTTCGTACTCCGCTACATTGTTTGTGCAGTCGAACCTCAGCTTAACGGCTACTGGGAAATGTTTCCCATTTGGGGCAACAAGTACTACTCAAATCCCATTACTAGTTAAATTGACTGCTCTGTCAAAATACATTTCCCACACATCATTTGGGCCCTCAGCATCCTTACTCACTGCATTAATATATTCATCTGGGAATTCAAAATCCAGGGCTTCGTAATCATTGATTGGATTCTCAGCTAGGAGGTGAGCTATCACACTCCCTTTCACTGCTTTTCCTATCATATAAACTATGTCGTACAGAGAAAGTATGACCTGCGATTTTGCTAATCTTCCAGGTATGAAAGGGCTTTCAAATACATACTTGATTGGATCCATCCTGGAGATGAGCCATGTTTTATGATTCAACATATAATGTTTGAGCCGATTCGCTGTCCAAGCCAATGCACAATAGGTTTTTTCCAGGGATGAGTATCTCGACTCGCAGTCATTGAATTTCTTACTCAAATAGTGAATGGCTCTTTCTTTCTTCCCGGTATCATCATGCTATCCCAGAACATAACCCATCGAGCTCTGCTGAACTACCATATACAGAATTAATGGCCTACCCATCACTGGAGGAACAAATACCGATGGATTTGACAAGTACTGCTTAATTCTTTCAAAAGCCTCTTGACAAGCTTGGTCCCATTTGGCAGTATTATTCTTTCTAAGTAACTTGAAAATGCGTTCAGCCTTGGCGGTGAGGTTAGAGATGAATCTCGAGATGTAGTTTAACTTTCTCAGGAAACTACGCACATCCCTTTCCATTTTTGGGGAGGGCATTTCTTGGATGGCTCGAATGTTGTCCGGATCTACCTTTATTCACTTCTCACTTACTATAAATCCCAACAGCTTTCCTAATTTTGCCCCAAACACACATTTAGCTGGGTTCAACTTCAACTGATATTTTCTGAGCCTTTCAAATTCTCTTCTTAATACCTGTACATGGCTTTCAATCCCCCTGGATTTAATGATAATGTCATCCACATAAACTTCTACTTCTTTATGCATTATGTCATGAAATAACGTGACCATGGCATGCTGGTAAGTAGCCCCTGCATTCTTTAGCCCAAAGGGCATTACCCGGTAGCAGAAGACTCCCCACTGGGTGATGAAGGCAGTCTTTTCTTTGTCATCATTGTCCATCAAAATCTGGTTATACTCTGAGGCTTCGTCAATACATGAACATCTCTGCAATCCTGCAGCATTGTCTACCAGTACATCTATATGCGGGAGAGGGAAATCATCTTTCAGACTCGCTTTATTAAGATCCCTGTAGTCAATACATACTCTCACTCTGCCATCTTTCTTCATTATGGGACAATGTTAGCCACCCATTTTAGGTATTTTACTACTTCTAGGAATCTAGCATCATATTGCTTTTTAACTTCATCCCTAACTTTGAGCAGTGTGTCGGGGTTCATTCTTCTCAATTTTTGTTTAACTGGGACTGTTCCAGGGATCAAAGGAATCTTATGCGTGACTATCTGAGGATTCAGTCCTGGCATGTCATCATAGCCCCAAACGAATATGTCGATGAATTCCTTTAGTAGTTGAATCATGTTTTATAGTTCTTCATTATTCACGATTCTAAGTTCCCTTTTAATTTCCTCTGTCCCCAAATTCATAGTATTCATTTCATCTCCACAGGGCACTAGAGTGGGTTCATTTGCTTCTCTCGACTCTTTCACAGGCTCTTCTTCAGGATCACTTCAATCAATGGCGATTATGGGACTCTCAAAGTCAACATAAGGGATTTTAGAGTTGATTGGATTATTATGGAGGGGTTGGTCAATGATTTTGGAGAAGTAAAAATGGATTATATTAAAGATTGAATTTTTGCAATGAACTTTTTAAAAGAAAATATTGACACAGAGTTTGAGAAAATGCACTATTAATTTGTTAATTGCTTAATCATAAAAAGAGGTCCATTTATAGAATTACACTTGACTCCATGGACAACGTAATCAAGTGTTGGTAACAAAATATACTTTACTCGAAATAAAGAATAGGGATATCTTCAGCTTCCTAATTGTCAAGCTCTTCTCCCTCTGTGGTTGGCGAGATCAGTATTTCGGACATATAATCCAGGTGCAAGATAGTGATAGATGATTCTGAGAGAGATTCTCCATCCTCTTCTTTCAAGTTCTCAATGATTGGTCTGGTGAAGACGTCTGAGATTTTCGAGACGACTTTCTTCATTTCGATAGGTTTGTCGAATCTCTGATCCCTGAGTAGGCTTCTCATCCAAAACCTTCCATTAGTCAAAGCATCCTCATCATATCCCAATCCTGAGCGTCCGTTCCTCTGAGCGGCTGACAATGGTTTGACAATTCCTTACAGGGTGACACCCAATCCCTTGCCTTTTTCATAGCCATTTTTCAACATTACCTTTGTAACCATGGCTGTAGCTCCCTCGTCTCCCAGAATAGTTCCTTGCAGCTCTAAAGCTTGAAATGAGCTTTCTAGAGATCGTTCAGTCATTTTCACATAAGGGACTGAATGTGGCTTGGTGACTAGCATAGCTTCTCTCCTCTTACTATAATGATTTTACCATTCATGACATATTTGATCCTTTAGTGCAGAGTTGAGGGCACTACATTTGCTGAATGGATCCAGGGCCTTCCTAATAGTATGGTGTATGTTGGTTCAATATCCATTACATAGAATGTTACATTGAAAGTACATGCCCCTATTTGAAGTGGCAAATCAATGTCTCCTAACACGTCTCTCTTCATGCCATCAAACGCCCTCACAATCATGGAACTTTAGCGTATTCTAGAAGGGTCTATTGGGAGCCTTTCCAGGGTTGCATTTGGCAAGACATTAAGTGCTGAGCCGTTGTTAATCAAAACTTTAGCAACTAAACAACCTTTACACTTGACTATCACATGCAGAGCCTTGGTGTGCTTCAAGCCAGCAGGGTCTATTTCTTATTCTGAGAAAGTGATGAAATTGGATGCCTGAATTTGTCCGAATATCTTTTCAAATTACCCCGGTGTGATGTCCAGGGTTACAAAGGCCTGGTCTAGAACCTTTTGTAAGGCGTGGCAATGCACTTCCAAGCTCAGTATTAATGACAGTAAGGAGATCCGAGCAGGTGTCTTCTTTAATTGTTTAATTACATCGTACTCACTCTGCTTCTTGATTTATAACAGTAGTTCATCTTCTTCCTTTCTCCCACTGGATTATCCCTTCTCTACTACCTTTTCCACCTGCACCTCAATCTTAATTGACTCTCCTACTTCTGCTTTCCCTTTACTTTTATTTTCCTCAGTGCCATAACATCTCCCACTTTTAGTAATAAATTCTACTTCTAGATTTGGAGAGTCATTTGTTAGGGCAGGTTCTAATATGAATTGAGGAGCAGAGTCATTGGAGGGACCTGCATAGGTCATTTTAAAGTGAGCATGAGTAGTGAAACATGGTTTAGGGGTGGTGATGGGTTGAGTGTAGGTATGATTGAGGGTTGGGATGGAAGTACTATTGGATGCACTATGTGTATAATCTTAGAAATTATAATTCCAAGGTACAACACGGGTATTGGTAACAGGCAGCTGTGGTGGGGTACGTATGATTGTCTGAGGTAGTGCTAGCGGTGTTGATGTAACGGGAACAGAAAAAAACATTTTAGGGGCAGATCTTGAGATGTTTTTGCCATAAATGGTTGTGTTTACTTCCTTTTTTTCTTTTGAATTTAACAGACATCTCAAGATTTTCAGCGATATCATCCTCCTAATTTCCTCCTTAAATTTGTCACAACTCTGCAATTCATGATTGTTAACTCCTTGATAAGGGCATCCCGAGCCGGACAGATCATTTCCAGAGCTATGCCTATAAGGATGTACATACCCTTCCAACACTGCCATCATGAGAATCTCATCAAAGTAAGGGACTAACAGATCCACCTGTGTAACCAAGCTTTCATCCTGGGATTTATCACATTTACACCATTCCCTTTGCTGTTGTCATGGTGGGGTAATGGGTTTGAAGTGACATTAGGAGTGGAGCCATTCCCTTCAATCTTTAGCCACCCATTCCTAATCAGGGATTGTACCCTTCCTCAAAGGGCTCCACAATTATCCATTGAGTGCCCTATAGCCCCACCATGGTATTCACATCTGGCACTGGGATCATACCACCTGGGATATGGCGGCTAGTCGGGTTTTAGTGGGATGGGCACTATCTGATTCATACCCAATAGATAATGGTAAATTTCACTAAGCGGGAGTGGTAATGGTGGATCAGAATTCCTTGATGGTCTTGGGCTAGGATGAGGAGCAAGTGGTCTGAAAGGAGTATTTTGATCAGATGGTTTGGGATTGTAGGTAGTTTGAGAAGGATATTGGGGGTGAGGATAGTTTGGGGATGGGGGAAGAACATTCGCTACTATTGGATTTTGTACTGGAGGATACGGATTTTGGGCTGGGGTGTATGGGTGAAAATTATTTTGTGGTGGTAGGTGAGTTTGTCTTGAAATGAAGTTGTAACGCCCTCACTTTAGATAATTCCGTACATTCTACTGTTTCAGTGACCGGTGTCGGTTCGGATAGCTAGAACATCTGGAAAAATATTTAGATTAGAGTGAGGAGTCATAAATAACTCAAATAATAGTAAGAAAAATCTAGAAAAAATTTTAGAAATAAATTATAGTGAAGTTAAATGAGCCGGTATCCTAGTGATAGGTAACCACGTGGGAAGTTGCGGTCCTCGTAGCTAGGAGCCCTAAACCCGGGAGAAAATTCATAAAATAATTTTTAGGACTCCAGAGAAGAGTCATTGAGGTTTTGATGGCATTAGAATGCCAAGAAAATGCTTAGAAAAATTTTTAGATCGATACAAACGATTTTAGCTCAATAAGCCAAACAGAGGCCATTTTGGTCATTTCGTCTTCAGAGATGATTTTTGGCCAACTTGTCTAATTAAGTAAATAAATTATATGACATAAAATGTGAATAAATATTGCTCAAAATTTAATTAAAAATGATAAAAGAAAGAAGAAAAAGAAAGTAAAAACAAAAATGAAATTTAAGTTAATTATTACACAAGAATGACATCATTAAAAAGCTTCCAACCAATTAAAATTTAACAAGCCTACTTATAAGAAATAAAAGGGGTTAAAATGCAATAAAAAAATCAGCTCATCTTCTTTTCTAATTCTCCATGGCCGAACCTCCAACCAAGAAGCTCTCCTCAATTTTTGGTTTTCAAGAGCTTGATTTCCATGCTTTCTTCACCCCAAAACCCTAATTGTCGTTCACAAAAATTCATCCCCACATCAAGAGGAAACTTTTGATTATCATAAAGTGAAGAAATTCTACGGTTTATACAAGTCTAAGAAGTGCCACTTTAAGGTTAGTGCCTAATCTCATTAACTTTTTTGTTTCATGCTTGATTTGGACTTATGAAGAGTTAAAATTACTTGAAATAAAAAGAAAATGACAACTTTGTGAGGGATTAAATTTTCAGCAGCCATAAGAATTGATGGGATTTTGATGAAATGAAGGTTATACTTGTGGTTATAAGTGTTGATTAACAAGCGAATGTGATTAGCATGGTGATTTACATGTGGTGTGCATAAATTGAAATTTTGATTTAGGGTTTGTGATCATGAATTAAGGCTTTGTGTAATTGCTAGAAATTGACCTAATTGAACTTGCGTGTTGATTATTTGAAGTGCCATATATGTCAATTGAAGTAAGGGAGTTGGTAGATTGAATATTGGGAGTGCTTCTCTTATGCAGGAAATTCAGACCTATGAGTCTAGGGTTTTGTTTGACCTATAACTAAAGTTGTGTGACTCCAATTGGTATGAGGCCAATTGGAGGTGAAGTTAGACTCAAAATACCCCATTTTTCATAGAGAAACCCTGCCCAAATTCTGTCCATAAGTTGACTAATTTGCTGGTCCAATCCAGATATCCAAACACTGAACTCAGAAAAATGACCAAATCAACAGTGGCCATAACTCTCTTTAGACAGGTCTAAATTACCTGAATTTTATACTATTGGAAAGCTTAGACATAGTACTACAACTTTCATTGAGAATATCAAGCCCAAAAATGCCTCTAACCTAATTAAATTGTTGACTCAAATTTGGACACCAAACTGACCTGAACCATTCTGCCCAAAATTTTCTAGACATAGACTACCTGACCAGTTTTGGAAAAATGGCGATAACTTGGTCTATAAAAATTTAAATGCAATGAAACCAATGACAAAAGTTTTATAAGACATAGGTCTACAATATTAGTCTTTTGACCAAAACCCAGAACCCAAAGGAACTAGGTCAAATGGTTAGAAGAAATTAACACATTAAAACTTAGAGTTTGACCAAATCACAATTGACCCCAGAATAGTGTTTATAGCATATCTCCCGCTAGGAAACTCTAATTAGGTTGAGCCATATTGATCTAGAACCCTAAGAAATAGGGATCCAACTTTGTTTTAGACATTGTCCTCAAATTATGAACATAAGAACCCTAAAATGGAGGTCAAATTTACTGATATGAACCTGGACTCTGAGGACACAAGGTACTGGAGTCTAGGCCAATTAAATTGGTATAATTAATTCTACAAAACATGGAAAATTGTAATTAAAATTTTTGAGTGACTATAAGACATAGGGCAACAAATTATATGAAGAACGCTAAGCCTAAAAGTAACTACAACATGTCCAATTAAATTGGAAAATGGTAATGCCAAAATCTGCCTAATTAAAGAGACAAAATTACAAAATGAACCAGTTATGGTTATTTGACCATAACTTGAGCTACAAAACTCTAAATAGAGTGATTCAAAAAGGGAATTAAACTAGATACATAAAGGAACAACTTTCATGAAGAAAGTTTAACCAAATTCTACTTTAGCATAGACCAATGGAACAGTAAACCTAGGACATAAAAACTAAATTTTTTAAAATATTTTTAGGAGGCTTTGAATTGCAATTGGCAATCAATGCCAACAAATGTAGAACCCAAAATGTAGGATCTTAGTGCAATTAGAATTAATATACCTATTATATAGAAAAAAAAGTCAATATTTTGAGTAAATAATAATGTAAATAATGACCCTAATGATTTAGGAAATAGTAAAATAAATTAGAGAAGCTAATATGGTTATTAATATATAATGTGATTAATGAATTTAAATTCTTGAAGTTGAGTGACTCTAGGATTTAGGGAAAATTTAGTTAAATTTGAAATCTATGAAATGTTCATGGATTACTTGGAATATGAATGATAAGTTATATAAATAGTGTAATGAATAAATGAATCATATTAATGTATGAATGAGACATTAGTTCTCATTATTATAGAAAGGAAAATATTTAGATGTACAAATGGTACATGAAGATTGATTAATCTGAAGTGAAATTATCATAGATGGTATGATGAATTGCATAAATTGTGTAGGAATAAGATTTTGGTATTTATGTTTTTGCTATGAATAAAAATTAGAATACTATAAATTATAATAGAAATATTTAATAAAATAATGGTATAATGTGCCCATGTATTGCCTAGACACGTGTGTCAGATTGGATAGATTGGCATGCCAATAGGGTATTATTTTAGCAGTACTGCGAAAGGCTTTATGCCTGTATTCATAGCTTTATGCCCGCACTCTTGGCTTTTATGCCCGATTATATGTTATCATTGTTTTTTAGTCATACTGACTGCATACGTGGTTAACATTTTGCATCCCATGGTATGACAGCCCGAGGCACCGCGATGTCCAGTGCCAATGACCCGTTATCCAGTTTAGTCAGCCTGTCATAGGTTACCTGGAGAGTGTAAATTATTGAAATTATTTAAGAATATTAGCAACTGAAAATATTAGCAATTAAATAAATGAGTAAGAATATTTAATTATTATGAAAGAATTGAGCGCTTTTGAAGAGGAATAAATTAAAACAAAGGATAGTTAATACTAGAAGTATTATATTAAATTAGATTAATTTCCAGAGTATCCAATTTATGATCCATTCTTTTTTATTTGTATATATTATTTTTTGTTATATTATTACACCACTAAGCAGCAATGCTTAGCGCGATGGATTTGTTTCCTCGCGCAAGTACTGAAGCTAAAACCCAGTGGACATTTGACTAGGATTTTTGGAGTCCGAATCTGCAGAAGTATCAAAAGTATTCAAGGTTGTTACCTTCTCAGCAATGCATGTAGATAGGGCCCATGTAGATCACATTATGTATTTTATATGTAAAAATGTTTCGTATATTGTAATGTAAACTAAGAATTTGTAAGTAATATTTATGTGATGTAAATTAATATATTGATTAGTTCATATGTAATTAATTTATATATCATTAAATTATGAAATTATGTAAATTAATGAAATTTCAAAATTTTGTTTATGTGATTTAAGCATGAATGAGATTGTATGGGTTTGAAGATAGAATTGAAATGTATAGATGATGCATGAAATGATGAGATTATTATTGTAAATATATTATTGAAAATTTTAAGCAGGTGAATAGTAAAATACGCCAAATGGTAATAGAAACAGGGGAAACTCTACTGGTTTCTCCTTAGAAAAATAATTGATATTAAAATATAACGAGAACAAAATTTTTAAAGGAATAAAGTAAGATAAAATAGGGTTCTCCGGCACCGAGTGTGACATGTCTTGCTCAGCTATATTGTAGTCGGGTGAGGGGCGTTACAGGAGTGGACATCCCCTTCCTTTCTTTTCCCGAAATTAGTAGGCTTTTTCATGGAACTCTCCCCGACTGCTTCTTATTCCCTAATTGGAGGTTTGCTTCAATCCTTTCTCCAGTTTGAATGATATCAGAAAAACTGTTAGAAGCATTTCCAATCATTAAATTGAAGTATGGGGCCTTTAGAGTCTCAATGAACAGAGAGCAGAGTTCATTATCTGTCACTAGAGGACAAACTTTAGCCGCCTTTTCTCTCCACCTCTAGGCATACTCTTTAAAGCTTTCCCTTTCCCTCTGCACCAGGTTTTGGAGGTATCTCCTTGTGGGGGCAACAACACAATTGAACTTGTACTACTTAAAGAAAGCATCAGCCAAATCCTTCTAGGAGCGTAATCTACTCCTATCCAATTGTATGCACCACTGTAAGGCTACTCCTGCGAGACTTTCTGTAACACTCTCACTTTAACTAGTCCATGCATTCGACTGTTCCAGTGACCAATGTCTGTCTGGACAGCTAGAATGACTGGAACTATATGTAAACTAGAGTGAGGAATCATAAATAGTTCAAATAATGATAAGAAAAATTAAGGAAAAATTTTAGCAATGAAATACAATGAAGTTAAATGAGCTGGTGCCTCGGCGATAGGTGAACTAATGGGAAGCGATTGTAAAGACAGTTGTAGACCTTATACCCGTAGGGAAACCCAGTGAATTAATTAATGGGACTCCAGTGAAGAGTTATTGAGCTTTCAATGGCACTAGAATGCTAAGAAAATGCTCAGAGAAATTTTTAGATCGGTACAGACAATTTTAGTTCGTTAAGCAAAACAAAGGGCATTTTGGTCATTTCGCCTTAGAGACGATTTTTGACTGACTTGTCCATTTATGTAAGTGAATTATATGACATAAAATATGAATAAATATTACTAAAAATTTAATTAAAAATGAGTAGAAAAGAAAGAAAAAGAAAATAGAAATAAATACCTAATTATGACATAATATGATGTCATAAAGACCCCTTAGCCAATCAAATTTTAACAAGCACACCACTAACACATTAAAAAGAGGAAAAAGAGGTCAAAATTAGAAAAACCAATCTGCCCTTTCTTCCTCACTTTGGCTGACCTCCATGGATGCACTTCCCATGAATTTTTCAAGCTTTTTAGCTTGAAATTCTCCCTTCTCTCACACTAAAAGCCCTAACCACCTTCACTAAAAATTACACAAACACCAAGGAGAAGTGTTTGGCAGCCAAGAAAGGGTAAGAAAGTGAAGAAAAATTGAAGTTTTGGTTAGCTTGGATTTTAGCTACAAAAGATTAGTGCTTATTTAAGCATATCTCTCTCTTTATTCCATGTTAGGTACTTAAATTGAGTATGAAATTGTAAGCAAATTGAAATAAAACTTATGTGTATGAACACCATGGAATTCGACAGCCTAAAGGAAGTGATGATGTTGATGGTTTAAATTGAATTAAATTGGTTTATTGATCGTATTTGAGAAGTGTGAATGGAGTAAAGATGGTAGTTCATGTGAAACGCATGAATTAGGGTTTTGTGATCAATTGGGGGTTTTGTGTTTTAAGGTTTAATTAGAGCTCTAATGGTCAATTAGTGACTATTTGAGGTAAGTTAACCATAAATTGAAGCGAATTATGGCATTAGAAATAGCTTTGGTATGCTACCTTGTTGTTGAGATTCTGGACCCTTTGAGTCCAGTGTGTTTAGATGGTTATATCTTGAGTTAGGTTGCTCCAACTGGTGCAAGGCCTGTAACACCCTAGGCAAATCCCACATCGACAAAACACGGGAGAGATGCTGGGTTTATAAGTTAGTGGTTCTTAACTCCTAGTGACGCATTTTAAAACCGTGAGGGCTTCAGCCCAGAGCGGACAATATCACTAGTGGGTTGGGCCATTACATTTGTGGTATCAGAGCCACTCTGCGTGCAACCTTGAACGATGGTGGGGCAAACCTCTGCGAGGACGCTGAGTCCCATAAGGGGGGTGGATTGTAACACCCTAGGCAAATCCCACATCGGAGCGGCTCTGATACCACAAATGTAATAGCCTGGCCCACTAGTGATATTGTCCGCTCTGGGCCGAAGCCCTCACGGTTTTAAAATGCGTCAATAGGGGTTACAAACCATCAACTTATAAATCCAGCATCTCTCCCGTGTTTTGTCGATGTGGGATTTGCCTAGGGTGTTACAAGGCCAATTAGAGATGAAATTAGAAACATAATGCACAACTTTGATGAAGGAAGCCTGCCCAAAAAAGGAAGCCTGCCCAAAAAACCACTTTAGAATGACCTAAATATTGGTCAAATCTGGGTAACCAATTCTGGACCTAGAAAAATTGACCAAATAAACAGTATTTGTTCATTTGGTCATAAATCAGTGTAGAAAAGTCCAATTGACCTGAATTTTATATCAATGGAGAGCTTAGACAATTTAGGACAACTTTCATGAAGACCATAACTCCAAATTTTGATCAAAAATTAATGAAATTGTCCACTAAAACTGCCAGAATTGGCTTTGCCTAGAAATTCTGGAAAATTTCAATCCGGCCAGTTATGGTATTTAGGCCATAACTTGAGCTACAAAACTCCAAATGGAGTGATTCAAAAATGGAATTAAAGAAGACACATAAAGGAACAACTTTGATGAAGAAAAGTTTGCCAAATTCTCACTGAAGCTTAGACCAATGGAACAGTAAATATAGGACACAAAAACTGAATTTTTGAAAATACTTCTAGGAGACTTTAAAGTGTAATTGGCAATCAATGCCAACAAATTTAGAACTCAAAATGTGGGATCTTAGTGTAATTAGGATTAACATATTTACTAGGTATGAAAAAGTCCACTTTTTGAGTGAATAGTAAGGTAAATAGTAACCTCAATAATATTATTACAACCAAAACTTAAATTACAAATGATAAGTTATATAAATAGTGCAATGAATAAATGAATCATATTAATGTATGAATGAGACATTAGTTTTCATTATTGTAGAAAGGAAAAATACTTTGAGTGCAATGGTATGGAAGAATAATTGATGTGAATTGTGATCATATGAATGATCCAATGAATGTATAAATTATAATGAATGCATAAATTATGTAAAATTGTATTTTAGAAATTTATACTTTTGCTAGGAATAGAATTGAAATGTTATAAATTATTATTGAAGCTCATAATGAAATGAAATAATAAAACATAATAACACTTAATGGTACTTATGTGCCCATGTATTGCCTAGACACGTGTGTCAGATTGGATAGATTGGCATGCCAATAGGGTATTATTTTAGTAGTATTCCGTAAGGTTTTATGCCTGTATTTATGGCTTGTATGTCCGATTATCTGTTATCATGGCTTTTAGCCATACTGATCTGTTATCATGGCTTTTAGCCATACTGATTGCATACGTGGTTGACGTTCTGAGCTTACACGTCCCATGGTATGATGGCACGAGGCACCGCAGTGCCCAGTGCCCAGGACCCGCTTATCCCATTTAGTCAGCCTGTCATAGGTTACTTGGGCAGTGAAATTTCTTAAGAATAATGCGAATTAAATGAATGAATAAGAAAGAAACTAGAATTTGTTTTAAAAATTTTATTTACTATACAATGATTCAAAATACCTAGAAATAAATTAGTGAAATGATAAGAAGATTTGCAAATGAAGTAGAACGTAAATAAATATTATAAATGCGTCTCTCATAATAAATTAAGACTAAATTTAATATTGTTAAATAATTGAATGTTGTATATATTATTACTGTAAAGTTTATACACTAAGCATTTTTAAAGAATGACAAATTAGGATAACTGATAATTAATATTAGTAATCTCACATGAAATTAAATTAATTCTTGAATATCCAAATATTGCTTCGGTTTTATCTTTATTATATATTATTTTCTTTGTTATATTATCACACCACTAAGTAGTAATGCTTAGCGCGATGGATTTGTTTCCTCGCGCAGGTACTGAAGATAAAGCCTAGTGGATATTAGACTGGGATTTTGGAGTTCTAATCTACGGAGTGTTCAAGGTTGTCACCTCCTCAGCAATGCATATAGATAGGGCCCATATAAGTCATTTTATGTTTTTGTATATTATAAATATTTCTTATGTTGTAGTATAAACTAGGAAATTGTAATTAATATGCATATGTTGTAAATTAATAAATTGGCTATTTCATCTAAAATTAATTTGTATATTATATAAATTAAACTTGTGTAATTAGTTTATAAATCATGTAAATTTATGTAATTTGAGGATTTTTACATATGAATTGAGTATGAATGAAAATGTATGGAAATGATTATGGGCATAATATATATGAATGATATTCTAAATGATGAGATTTTTATTGTAAAATATTATTAAAAATTTCAAGCAGGTGAATAGTGAAATATGTCAAATGGTAATAGAAATAAGGGAAACTCCGCTGATTTCTCCTTAGAAAAATAATTGATATTAAAATATAACAAGAATAAATTATTAAAAGAATAAAGTAAGATAAGATAGGGTGCTCCAGAGCACCGAGTGTGACATGTCTTGCTCGGCTACACTGTAGATGGGTAAGGGGTGCCACACTTTCATGGAATAAGTGTACCAAGAGTCTGTCATCTTCCGTGAGAGCAGACATCTTAGCTATGTAAGTGGCTAAGTGGATGCGTGGGTCAGAGTTTCCGCTATATTTGTCGAATTCTGGGACTTTAAATTTCGGTGGCACAACCACATCTGGTACTAATCTCAGTGATGACACATCAACTGAGCCATACATATTTAACCCTTCGATAGCTCTTAGTCTTTCTTCCAGAGTAGATAACTTCTTGTTTTCTTTTTCTCTATTTTCCCCTCCCACTGCATGAGTTATCTCCCCAGTTTGAAATTTGGTTACTGGGTAAACTGAAGGGATTGGTATTGAAGGATAAAATTTCGCATTCGAGATAGCTTGATGATAAGAGACAGGAAACTCATTGCTAGGGAATATTGGATTGAAGGTAATTGTTGGATCAAGGATGAGAGTTTGGAAGGTGAAAGAAGTTGAGGCTTGATCATGAAATTTTTGGGCATGAGTATCAACTGTTTTTATAAGTGGGGGAATCACTGGTAAACTTGGTTCTAGTGCTGGCCGAGTGGTTTCCTTTTTTTAGGACATTTCTCTCATCATCTTCATTAATTCTGAGATCTGTTCCCTTAATTCTGAAACTTGCCCCTGTAGGTTTTGCACTTGTTCTTGTCCTTCCATTATCTTCTTCGCTCGGGATCTTGTTAAGTAAACCTTTCTTAGTACAACCGATTGCTAGATCGGATTTTCTTTGGGAGCAATATTGGTTTCTTATAGAAAGTTGCGTTATTAGTTTTGTTTTTAGAAAAAACTTACTAAGGCCAAAGTTTTGACTGATCAAAGGATACTGCGGCAAACAATTGCCAAAAACGGTGTCTACCAAGAGTAGACTACATTATCTTTTACAATGGCATCATTCGATAGTCCAACCGTGAATGACGGGGCGTATGCGTGGTTATGATACATGTTCATATAGTGCATATATCCTTTCGCATAGCTCTAATGAGGATAAATCCCACGGGAATTACTATTCATTTATAAGTTTCGAGGTTCCAAAACATAATTTTATTATTTGTGAAGCATGCATAGTATTATGCTATTGCCTAGGCTCAGGAAGGCTCATTATAATACAATGGCACCTTTTGAGATACTCATACAATCTCGTTTCTTGTCTTACAAGGTTGAATGTCTTCAAAGCATATTCGAATTCAGGCAGTAGTTCTTGTTTCCCTTGTGCTATCATCTTTTCTAACCGGTCGACATTCCCTCACAATTCTTGGTAAAGGGTGGCTTATCTGTCCTTTTCCTTTCTTTCTTTGGCACACTCCTTTGAGATATCATTGGTTAATTGTGTTTGATCTTTAAGTTCATGCTTCCTCCTCCTATTTTCTTACTGATATTCTTCCACCAATATCTCATGATATTCCAGTTTTTCTCGTAATTTGCCATTTTGCATTTCCTTCTCCTTTACCGTGCTTTGGAGCGAAGCCTTCTCTTTCTCCCACTGTGTTTTCCACCTCTCATATTCTGTTTCTACAGCAGTCATCTCCTCTCTAAGTCTCTCTGCTTCCCTTTCCAATGCTTTCTCTTAACCTTTTAATCTTTTTATGCGTTCTTTCAATTGCTAGTTCTCAATAGTCAAATTCTGAAGAGGGCTACTCGATCCGATATCACCTCCTTCTAAATAGACTTTTTGGCGAGATATACTCTCTCCGAACCCTGCTAGTTTGAAGATTCGATATTCCTTGTCTCTCCTGTTTCTCTATAAGAAATATTCCTCTATTGTACTTGGCCCTTTTAGTGATCGTTCCATCAAGGTCACCTCTTCCCAGGATTTGCGCAAAGCCTTCAATTCGTCTTCTCTGCATGGTTCATGATAGAAATGAGTTTGGCAGAATCCTTCAGTATTAGGAACAAATTGAGTCAAGCTGAATTGCCTCATTATCATAGCTGGGATGTAGCTTGTGCATCTGGTTAGCCCTATCAACGGTACAAAATGATGACCTCTCATGCTGATCAAAATGGGTTGGCCTGTAGTCCACAATTTCCTCCAATAATAATTATGACTAATAAAATTCAGGATTCGCTCTTGCCATTATCGTTTATGTAACACCCCTCACCCGACTACAGTGTAGCCGAGCAAAGTGTGCTACATTCGGTGCCGAAGCATCCTAACTTATCTTACATTATTTCTTTAAAAATTTTGTTCTCGTTATATTTTAATATCAATTATTTTTAGACGGAGAAACCAATAGAGTTTTCCCTATTTTATTATCAGTTGGCGTACTTCACTATTCACCTGCTTAAAATTTTCAATAATATTTTACAATAAAAATCTCATCAATTATTCTCATAACCATCTCATAATTCACATCTCATTCATATATCTCAATTTCATATTCATTTCCATGCATTTCCATTCATGCACAATTTATATATATAAATTCTCAAGTTTCATTAATTTACATGATTTACAAACTGATTACATAAATTCATAATTTACATGATCTACAAATTAATTACAGTTCCATAATATATATTTCAACATACAATTCATAGTTTACATTACAAATAATAACTAATTATAATGTACAAAATACATAATATGATCTATATGGGCCCTATCTACATACATTGCTGAGGAGGTGACAAACTTGAACACTTTACAGATCAGAACTCTAAAATCTCTGTTTAGTATTCGTTGGGCTTTAACTTTAGTACCTGTGTGAGGAAAAAAATCCATCGCGCTAAGCATTGCTGCTTAGTGGTGCAATAATATAACAAAAAATAATGTATAGAAATAAAATTAATTAGAGCATATTTTCTATACTCAAGAATTTTACTGGGTTCATATGAATTTGCCATACAATATATTTTTTGTCATTTATGTTGCTTTCTAGAATCTCTTTTGTCATAAGTTTACTATAATCATTTATATAATGTACAAATAAATATAAAATTTATACTTATACTTATATTCTTATGAAAGTCACATTTGTAATGTTATTTAAGTTATAATTCTTCTACTAGTCTTTTTATCACTTCCTTGATACTTTCTAAGTTGTTTACAATCATTTCGTAATATTTAAAATTTTTAGAACTAATTTAATTTACTTCAGATCATTCTAAGGAATAACTTTTTGGAGATAATCTAATTTATTTCAGAACTTCTTCTCATTTATTTACTTTCTAGCATTTTTATTTGCTAATATTCGTAACTTATTTTAATAAATTAGACTGTCCAAGTAACCTACGACAGGCTGACTAAATTGGATAACGGGTCATTGGCACTAGACACCACGGTGCCTCGGGCCGTCATACCATGGGCAGCAGAACGTCAACCACATATGCAGTCAGTATGGCTAAAAAGCCATGATATCACATAATCGGGCATTAAGCCATGAGTGCGGGTATAAAGCCATTAATATGGGCATAAAGCCATGAATACCAGCATAAAGCCTTTCGCAGTACTGCTAAAACAATACCCTATTGGCATGCCAAACTATCCAATCTGACACACATGTCTAGACAATACAAGGGCACATAATATCATTAAATATTAATATATTGTATTTTATGACTTCATTATTTCATGATAAATTTCAATTATAATTTATACATTCATTTGATCATTTATATGATCACAATTCTAAACAATGGTTCACATGTACCATTGTATTTAAAATATTTTTCCTTTCACTCTTGATGGGAACTTAAATCCCAAATGGCACTTTTATCTCATTTATACATTCAACGATCCATTCATGTAAAGATCATTTCATACTTCAAGTTGTTTTGCTAATATATTATGAATTCCACTGGTGTTGGGAGTATAAATCTCAATTACCTATTCCAAGTAATCCATGAACATTTCATGGATTCCAAATTTCATGCCTTAATTTCCTCTACCAATTTAGTTCTTACACTTTGTGTCTTTGTATTACTATTTACCTTACTATTCACTCAAATTGTTGAATTTTTTATACATAATAAATTTATTGAACCTAAATTCACCAAGATACCACATTTTGCATTCTAAAGTTGTTGGTATTGGTTGCCAATACCATTTCAAAGCTTAGCGTTGGTTACTTTACAATTTTCAGATTTCATACCCTACGTTTACTGTTCCATTGGTCATTTATACAGTAGGAATTTGATAAAATTATCTTCATGAAAGTTGTTCCTTATTGTGTCTAGTTACATTTATTTTTTTGAATCATTCCATTTGGAGTTTTGTAGCTCAAGTTATGGTCATTTTACCATAATTGGCCGGATTGACCTGTACCCAGAATTTCTGGGCAATTTGGTTCTGCCAGATTTGGTGACCTAAGTTTGGTTGGCAATTTGACTGGGTTATGATCAGAATTTGGATTTATGTTCTTCATAACAGTTGTAAGGCTATGTCTCAGCTTTTTACTGGTAAAATTTCAGATCAATTGAACTTTTCTACACTGAGTTATGACCATTTGAACAAACACTGTTTATTTAGTTATTTTCCAGGGACATCATATTGGTCACCCGGATTAGGGTAATTTTTAGGTCAACTTGGTTTGGTTTTCTAGGCAGGGTTTCTTCACCAAAGTTGTACCATTATGTGTCTAGTTTCATTTCCAATTATCCTTGCACCAATTGAACCTATACAACTCCAGTTATAGCTGCCCAAACCTGCTGGACTCACACCCAGTCCTGCAAGTCACCAAGGGCAGCATGCCTAAGCTCAACTCCATTATCCTTATTCACTTCAATTCCTCCTCACACACATTCAAATGGTCACTAATTGATCATTACAATGTTAATATACCATTACATAAGCAAAACTCTAATTTTTCACAAACCCTAATTCCCAAAGTGTCCATTTCATGCTATCCATGCCATCTAACACATCCAATCACAAATACCTACTAAGCAACTCCAATAAACACATTTTATTTCATTTAAATTCATCAATTCCCATAGGTACACATGCTAACCAAAATTCTTGTTCCATCAAACATGAATAATTTTTCAATTTTTTTCTTGTAATTCTTTCCATTTTCATGCTCAAATTTAAGTTTACTAAAAGAATATGGAAGAAAGTAGCACTAATCTTGTTGTGTGTCAATCCAAGCTTGACAAACTCTTTTATTTTCACATATTTTTGCTGCCAAAGTCTTGCTCTAGTGGTGATGACAAGTTTTTGTGAAGGGAAGATGGGCTTTTAAGGTGATTTAGTAGGTGAGATGAAGCTTGGGTGAACTTGTTAATGGTGGAAGAAAGGGAGAGAATGTGTTACGGCTGGAAGAAGGAGAGAATGAGTAGAATTCTTTTGATTTTTCAGCCCATTTAACTCCTTTAATTGGGTTTATAATGAGGTGTCAAAATGTGATTGGGTGGGGGCATGTTAATGACATCATGTGATGTCATAATTCCCAATTTCTTTCATTTTTTTTCCTTTTCTTTTCTACTCATTTTCAATTCAATTTTTAATAATATTTATTCATATTTTATATCATAATAATTATTTACTTAACTGGACAAGTCGGCCAAAAATCATCTCTGAAGATGAAATGACCAAAATGCTCTCCGTTTGCTTATTGAGCCAAAATCGTCTGTACCGATCTAAAAATTTTTTTAAGCCTTTTCTTGGCATTCTAATGCCATAGAAACCTCAATGACTCGTCTCTAGAGTCTCAAAAATTATTTCATGAATTTTCTCCTGGGTTTAGGGCTTCTAGCTACGAAAACTGCAACTTCCCACTGGGTTACCCATCGCTAGGGCACCGGCTCATTTAACTTGGTTGTATTTTATTTCTAAAATTTTTTCTAAATTTTTCTTATTAATATTTGAGTTATTTATAATTCCTCACTCTAGTCTAAATATTTTTCCAATCGTTCTAGTTGTCCGGACTGACACCGGTTACTGGAACAGTAGAATGTACAGAATTGCTACAGTGAGGGTGTTACAGTTTATCCCTTTGTCGAATTGCTACTTCGCCATCTTTTTAATAATGGGTTGGTCAGAGTACTAGGTCAGACCCTTAGTTTCTAGTGGACAGAAATGACTATGGATCCAAAGATACAACAGCAGGATGCAACACTTAATGATTCCCTTACCTTGATGACGGTAATACGTTAAGGTCAAGAAGGTCTTGGCAAGAATAGCCGGTATTGGATTGACATTCTATTTCTCCACTCCCCAAAATAATTCTGTGACATTATGGGTAACAATTCCCAGAGGTTCGAGGAATAAAACCAGTCCATAAATTCCCAGAGCTAAAACTGATAAAGCCTTATTCCATTTCTCACTCTGAATGTGCTGGTCTAGTTGCTTCTTAATGTAGATCCAAAGCCACTCACGCAAGTTTCCCTTAATGGTTTCTTTCATTCTAGCTTCCTCTGCTAGGAATCCTATTATGTGCGCGAACCATTTCCATGTTTGTCCGTGATTAAGGTGGAGATAAATACGATTCTGAGCTACACAAGGGATTTCTAGCAGCGTCTGATATTCTTCTACCGTAGGCGTCGTATCGACATCATTGAAAGAAAATACTCTATAACCGGAATTCCAAGTAGACAACATGGCCTTTATTACCGGAGCCTGTGCTTTGACCTGTATCAAGGAGGCAATCTTCCCATATTTTTCCCCAAACTGTGTCTGGGCATGATTGGGCAAGGATTTCCAATTATTCAACAAGTCATCAAAACCAGCTGTTCTAATCTCAATTTTACTAAGATTTAATGGAGGCAACGAACGGGCTTCTGCTTCTATCTCACCAGTCTGAAGGGATTCAGAGCCATGGACTGATTTGAATTTTTGTTGAGCACCCTGTTTCTGTTTTGAAACCTTTTCGGCTGACTGACTCAAAGATGCCATTTTAAAGTTTTCCCTACCCTTGGCAAACACCAATTTTTAATACCTGTAAAGGAAAAAGTTAGCAGCATAAATTCAAGTAATTTTGAATTATACTACTTGCGTGACTATATCTATACACCTATCAAAATAGGAAGGTGTTTAGATTCATCCTAGCAGTATGATTCAAAATTACCCTCATATTATTTAAGCAAAATTTAAAGATATAATTAGAGTAGGGTAAAAGCAAGTATGTCCCTTTTATCCTAAAATAGGGTAACCGTAACACCAGGTAGGTACTATCTAATTAGATGGTCTTGAAGGAGCGAAAGCATGAAAATTATTAGATTAGAACATTGAATTCAAAAATTTTCTTCTAGGGTTTCATATATCATGCAAGATTCATTATTTATCTATTGATTTCAATGTTCAATTGCATATTAAAACACTTTTAATATGTATTTAGATCTACATTTGCCATTTAAGATTTTAGAATTAACAAATTAATTCATTAGAATCCTAGATTAATTCAAGAACATGTGCACTAACCTTTTGATGCACTGTAGATGTGTTTGGTACCTTTGGAAGTATCTAGGACCCCAAATGTTGTCCCTCTAGATTGTCCACACTAAGATCACCAATGGTAGCCCCTTGAACAGCTTCTAAAGCCTTGCCAACCAATTAGAAAATAGCGATTTGCCTTTAGAGAGGTTGTAGATGTATACAGGACACTAGAAAAGATTTCTAGCAATTTTAATTCAAGAGAATATGGGCAATTCTCTTTGAATTGATGAAAGAAGAAGAAGAAGAGAGAGGAGAGCCTCTTTGGGTGGCGGTACCTTGAGAGAATAATCAGATTGTTATGTTATTCTTTCATAACATCACATTATATAATTAGTTCATTACTTAAAACCCTTGCCACATGTCATCTTCTGATTGGCTCAGAATTTTAATTGACCTAATCACATTAAGCCAAGTGTCAAAGCTAGATTTAATCTTGACTTTGATCATCTTACATGATTGGAAGACAAATGGTAAGCTTATATGGTGCCATGTGTCACCATCTCATGGTACCACATGTCACCCTGTGAAATGACCAAATTACCCTTGTGTTGTAATTTTGAGTTCTCAACCCAAAATAATTATTTCTCCTCTTCTAATCAATTTATATCAAATATAAATTAATTAATTAATCTCTATTAATTAATTTCTCATAATTAAATTCATATTTAAACACTTTAAATATAAATTTACTTTATACTATACATCTAATAACTTAGATTTGGTTTCAAGCTATGCTAGGGACTTTGCAATCTAATTGCAAACCAAACCTATTTAATTAATCAATTAAACTCTTTAACTAATTAATTAAATCACATTTAGTTTGGTGATTACTTGTGTATGTGTGTGACTCATTAGGCTCATCACTAATTGGCAATGAGATATGATTAATATCATCAGAACTCTTTATTACCATAAATGATTTCTCTAAATCATTTTATGCACCTCATAGACCATAGTTAACACCTAGCATAGCATGCCATGGCCACCCAATTAGTAATAAGGAATACCTTAAATGAACCTTTTATCATATATTATCATGCACTAGAATCTCTCTGTTACAAAATCCCAATTCGAGCTGGAGTCATGATTTATGTCAAACTCCATTTGCTATGAATATTATCTTCTTTTTTAATTCCAATTCTTGATTAAAAAGATTTTTCTCAACAGAAACTCTTTTCTGATTAAATCTATCTGTCCTGGCCAGGAACTTGAAATATTAAGAATAATTAAATGAACATAGGATTTTATCCTTATTTACTTAGGGCAACAGATTCCATCTTGATCAACACCTACCTCCATATATAACTAGTACGAGCCAACACATGCCCATATACCCATACACAGTACAAGTATGAAAACAGTATCAAACTCAAACCACCTATATACAAGATAACTGTGCTATCTCAGGTCTAAAGACTATATGCACTGATATGATTTATGACAATGCATTGACAAGAGTAAACTCCATGTGCTTGTCATAAATGTTACTGGTTCGGCCTACTTATCATGCATAAGTGCCTATCATGTTTGTTATATGGCATGAGACTCACCATTCCATCTTATTTACATCTCATATAAATAATTTGGGAACAAATATGATTACAATCTTTCTGGATAATTCATGTCCTTATTGTGAAGTATCCTAGATTGTGAACCAATTTATGATACTTTGTGCTAGAAATACTGTCACTCATATTCTTAACAACTTAAGAATAGAATTTCTAACAAAATATCAATGGACCTTTTCTATTACACATAAATATATTATGTAAATGGAAAAGTGAAAATGCCTTTTATTAATAAAACATGTATAAGATATATACTAAATGATATGCTCTAGGGCATACTACTAATAGGTCCTACCTTCAAGGATGGCATATCATAGGCTCTGACTAATGTGAGGGTTTAGCTCAAGGTCTAATTTTCTAAAGCCACAGGTCCTCAAATTGTCCCTACTGTAAACAGTAGAGCCCCATTTCACCGTTAGGATAATGACGAGAAAAAAAAAATCCACGGTTATCATGATAGGTGAAATAAGTTCCAATCTGAGCAGAAGTCTTCACGGATACTAACGGGGTAAAAACCCACGGGTACTGCTACATGACCCCCTCCTACTTCCTACAGGGTAAGAAAGCTCGGGTATAGGGCTAAAGTGTGCGAGGACATTATGTAGGTGATTTGTGCGTGAAGGGACATATTTACCTCTTCCTTATTCAAGGGAATTTAGGCGAAGATTACTGCAATAAATAAAACAATGAAAACAAACAAAACAGTTAGAGAGAATAATAATCAAATATTAAAATCTCTGATTATATAAGTTAACCCCCATAATTACTAACTCATAAGAACACATAATTAAATTTGCTCTTTGGACTTCTAAACTAGGGTTATTTTGGTATACGTCCCTAGTGGAGTCGCCAAGTTGTCACAAGGACTTTGCGGTTGCCGGACAATTCTCATCGAAGTGGAAAAAGTGAGGAGTCACCACTTTAATTTTAATGGAAAATAAAGAAAACCACTTATAAGAACAAATGAAAGAGCACTTCGAAAATAGAGATTCTAGGTTCGAGGTCCAGATACGAGTGGGGAAGGTGTTAGGCACCCCACCTCATCCCTCGGCGAGGGTAAGCATATTTAATGTTGTATTCTTTATAAATTGAGATTAATAATTTGGGGGTTAGAATGATGATGTTAATCCTTTGTATGGATAAAAAGGAATGTCTAATATTTTACTATTTTGAGTTACCCAAGAACACAAGTACATGAGATGACCCTTCAGTGAATAGGCATTTTGAGGATTAGTATGAGTACTAAAATTGTGATATTTTCGAGAGGAATTTTTAGCTTATAAATATGATTGCCTTCAGGAGGACCTTCCATCGGGCCTCAACATAATATTCGGGATACTTTGGAAGAACTCTCCCGCACAGCCGTTGTTTAGGATTTGATGAGTTTTAATTAAAGCATTGGGGTTGAAGGGCAAGGACTCTCTCCCGATCTAAAATGCTCCATTAGGATTTTGACTAAGAGAAGTCAGGAAAGGACTCTCTCCTGATCTCTTAATATATTTTGTTAAAATTTGAGCTGAGAACTCAGGTAAGAACTCTCTCCCAATCTCTTAATATAATTTATTAGAATTTAAGCTAAGAGAATCCGAGTAAGAACTCTCTCCCAATCTCTTAATATATTTTTTTAAAATTTAAGCCGAGAACTCGGGTAAGAACTCTCCCCCGATCTCTTAATATATTTTATTAAAGCTCACTGATAACTCGGGCGAGATCTCTCTCTCTATCTCTCGTGTTTATAAGAATGATGTTTTATTAGAATTTTAACCTAGGGATTCGGGTAAGGGTTCTGTCCTGATCCCTTTCATATTGGAAAGAATTACTGAAGGCACGGAAGCCCCTTTGAAAGGCTTTTCCTGGACTATGGAATTTTGTAACTGGATGGCAAACGTTGAGCCGAACTCCTTGCCGATCTTCTGCGTGATCGCATTATCCGAACTCTTTGGCTTTAGACTCCATCCCTTTGGGTCGCCTGCCTGAGGTCTGAACTTTGTCTTGATTCATGATCCACTATTTGTAACACCTTACCCCTCTGTAAGGCATAACATGATCTCGTAGAATACCTAATGAACTACCGAACTTCACCTACCGATAACTCATTAAGTACCTTACAAGGGATTTTAAAACAATTTTCTTGCTTTTTGGAATTGGTGAGCATTTTCTAATAGGTATTAAACATTTAATTAAATTTTATTAAATTGCTAAAATTTTTGTCCCTTTTTATTTTTCCACAAATTTTAGAAAAATTTCTGCAGAGTGCCGTCTGTATTTTGAGAAAATAGTTCATAAAAAACCTGTAAAAACACTTTCAATAATTATTTTCACAACTCCCAACCCAAATCAACTCAAGTCAACACAATTTAATTCAATTTCACTACTCAACCAAAAATTTTTCATCTCAAAATACTTCACAAATTCATTCACATTGCATATAGTACTTAATTTACAAATACAGATCTTAATTTATAAAAAGAAAATCGAAAATAACATTATTACAATTTACTATACAACTGCTCAACTTTACATTAATACATATGACATTACAATATTTACATCAAATAACTATAAGGGTATAAACAAATACCCGTACAAAAAGATCAGTGAAGTCCTTGTCAATTCAGTAGCTCACCCTGCTGCTTTTTCCTTGCCCTTATCTGCGACAGCAAAATAAGCTATCGCTGAGTATAAAAATACTCAGTGGTGCACAATAAAAATTCGAAATGCAGTACTTAAAACATTCATTGATAAATCACAATTTGAATATTTCACAATCACATTTCACAAATTATCAAAACTCATTATAGCACAGTTTTGGTCAAATAATTTAATAAACACAGTGTCGCCAATTCATATACAACTTAAGCCATGACACAAAATTTCCGATCAATGTCGTGTAGTACACCACGACAAAGTGATCTACAACCTCACTAATCGAAATCAATGAGGGAGGTGGCTAGCTAGCTAGCTAATGAGTACTCATCCGATTTACAACCTCAACTGGTAAACCAGAGAGGGAGGAAAATAATTGATCTCAACCCCATAAATGAAGGAGGAATAATAAGGCACTGTCATGCTAAGTGTGAATCAGAAATCAATTTAAAACAATTTATTCAAATATTGCATGCAAAATCAAATTAATTTCCAAAGTCACATTTTCATTCATAAAGTGGCAACACAAAAGTTCTTAAACTCATAATTAACACGAAAATTTCATAGTGCATACCAAATCAAATTTTAAATGAGAAAATGCTTAAATAGGGTTTATTGTGCACAAACCTAACGTGAGTCGCCTCTAAGCCTTGACTCAGTCCCTTAGACCTTCCGGGTCTTTTTCAGCTGAAACACGAAATTTATAGTGCCTCGGTATCTTTGCCTCACAATAATTCCAATAATTTATCCCAATATGCTTAAACTTAGATTCTTAAAAATTTTTATGTTGGGGTTACTATTCATGATCTATTCAAGTCAAAATATTGACTTTCTTATGCTTAATAGGTATAGGAAATCCAATTATACGCACATACCACATTTTGGTTACCTAACTTATTGGTTTTGGTAATTTTCTCAAAATTTAAGTCTTTTAGGCAAACTTTCAAATTTTCAGTTTTGGTGACCTATTTTGGACTGTTTCATTGGTAATGTTGCTGTTAGAATTTGGCTAAGTTTTCTTCATAGAAATTGTTCCTTATTGTCTTAACTTTATTTTCCTTTTTGAATCACTCCATTTGGAGTTTTGTAGCTCAAGTTATAGCCATTTAAACATGGCTGGCAGGATTAGCCTAACCCAGATTTTCTGAGCACCAAAACTGGTTCTGGCAGTTTTAGGTCACCAACTTTTGGGTGGCTAAATGACTTAGTTAAGGGCATAATTTGGGTTTATATTCTTCATTAAAGTTGTAGGTCTATATCTCAGCTTTCTACTGGTAAAATTTCAGGTCATTTGGATCTGCCTAGCCCAAGTTATGGCCAAATGAACAAACACTATTCATTTGGTTATTTTTATACAGGGAAGAACACCCAATTCCGAATTTGGTCAATTTGTCCACTACCTATGGTCACTCTCTGGGCATAATTCCTAAATGAAAAATGTGCCATTTTGTGTCTAATTTCATTCCCAATTGGCCTCACACTAATTGGGTTGGTAAATTTTTAGTTTTGGTCCCTGAAAGGGACCTTGGTCATTCTGCCTGCATAAAGACCATATCCAATCTGAATCTCCATTTGATTCCAACACTTCCAACATACCACAATTGGTCATACATGACCATTTTTCAGCTCAAACTAGGTCAAACATACCATTTGACCAATTTTCAAAGTTTTGTCTCCCAAACCCTAGGTCTAAAACCCTAACTCACTAATTTTATTACATTTTACTAAATCAAAACATATAAACATACTTTCGCAACTCATTCAAGCTTTCTAACATGTTTAATTCAATCAAGCTCATGTAAATCATTCTCCTGTATAGGCTGGCCGAAATTCACATATAGTCCTCCAACAATTGTTTTCTTTTCCATTTTTCATAAATTTTAAGTTTATTCAACTATAAACACAATAATTAAACTAGAAATACAAAGTTTAGCTTACTAACCTTGGTATAGCTTTTCAATCTTCAACTCCTTCAACTTTTTCTTCTTTCTTTCTCCTTTAATCTTCTTTCCAAGGTTTGCTTATAATTTTCTTCAAGAAAATTAAAGGATTTATAGTGAAATTTGGTGTTTAGAAAGATTAAGAATAAGCTTTCATGGAGGAATTTTGAGAGAGAGAGACAAGAGAGAGAGAGACAGCAAGAATGGAAGAAGAAGACTAAAATGATTTTCATTCTTTTTTTTTTCATTTGTGTATATTTATCCATAATTTGACTTAGTCAATTTAAGTAATTAAATTAAAATGAATTATGAAGTCATGCATGATGTCACCTATGTGATGTCATTAATCTAATTTCCCTTTCTTTTCTTATTCTTTTATTTTTCCTATACTTCTTTAATTTAATTCCTGATTCCGAATTTTTTTTTCTGATTTTATTTGACAGTTAAGTCAGGAGTCTGCTTTAGGGGTCAATTGACCAAATTGCCCCTCACCGGTTTGGCTCGGTTTGTAAGTAATTCAATATTTCTTTTGGATCCCTGACCTAATTATTTGACCGGCTTAACAATTATTTTTTGTGATTTTCTCTTTTCCACTGTGTTCGCAATAGTCCTAAGGACCGCGGCGTCATATTTTATGGTTCGAAATTTGAGTTTAAATCAACCTCGCAATCCTTCCCGAGAAGGTCACCCATCGCTGTGACTCTCGGCTCATTTAACCTCTTATTTTCTGTTTTTCTTATTTATACTTAACTAATTGACAATTACTAATTATTTGTGTTCAGGGCTTATCTAGTTGTCTTAGACGTGATTCTAATCCCCTTAATTATCCGGGCCGACGCCGGTCACCAGAATAGTGAAATATACCAGGCTATGCAAATAGGAGTGTTACAATTCTCCCCCCCCCCCCCCCTTAAAATAAATTTCATCTCGAAATTTTACCTGTTATCAATTTTTGAACAACTGTGGGTGCTGTCTCCTCATGTCCTCCTCTCGTTCCCAAGTAGCCTCCTGGCCCGAATGATGGTTCCCCAGCACTTTTACCAATGGTATCCGCTTGTTTGGTAGCTGCTTCACCTCATAAGCCAGAATCTTTATGGGTTCTTCCTCATATGTGAGGTCTGGATTCACTTCAATTTCTTCTACTGGTAGTACATGAGATGGGTCTGATCAATACCTCCTCAACATAAACACATGGAAGACATTATGTATCTTCTCTAACTCTAGAGGTAGGACCCACTCTTTTCAGAACCTCATATGGCCCAATGAAACGAGGACTCAGTTTCCCCTTTCTGCCGAATCTCATAATTTTTTTCTAAGAGGAAACCTTAAGGAATACTTTGTCACCCATTGCATACTCAATATCCCTTCTCTTTAAATAAATATAGGACTTCTGACGGTCTGATACAGTCTTAAGTCGATCTTTGATCACCCTGATCTTCTCCTCGGTCTACTGAACAATTTCGGGCCCAATCATTTTCCTTTCACCTTCATCATCCCAACACAGGGGAGTTCTGCACTTTCTGCTGCCATACAAAGCTTCATATGGAGGCATTTCAATGCTTGATTGGTAGTTGTTATTGTAAGTAAACTCAATCAAAGGCAAGTGTGTGTCCCAGTTGCCCTCAAATTCAATCACACAAGCCCATCGCATGTTCTCCAAGATCTGAATTACCCTCTCAGACTGGCCATCTGTCTGTGGGTGGAATGCCATACTGAAGTTTAATCTAGTTCCTAGGGCTCTCTGAAGACTACCCCAGAATCTAGAAGTGAACCTAAGATCTCTATTTGACATAATCGATACTGGCACTCCATGCAGTCTTACTATCTCATGAATGTACAACTTGGCCAATCTTTCTAAACTGTAGTCCATCCGAACTGGCAAAAAATGAGCAGACTTGGTTAGTCTGTCAACTATGACCCATACTACATCATGGCTCTTCTATGTCCTCGGAAGTCCCACCACAAAATCCATTGTTATTCGTTCCCATTTCCATTCTAGTACTGGTAGTGGATGCAACAACCCAGCGGGTACTTAATGCTCTGCCTTTACTTGTTGACAAGTTAAGCATTTGGAAATAAATTCTGCTACATCTCTTTTCATACCCATCCACCAGTAATGCTCCTTTAGCCCTCTATACATTTTTGTGCCACCAGGGTCCATGGCAAAAGGAGACTAATGTGCTTCCTTCAAAATGATCTGTCTCAAGTCAACGTCATTAGAAATGCACATTCTGCCCTGGTGAAGCAGTAAACCGTCATCTCTTACTGAGAATTCTGGTTTCTTGCCCACTCTGACTTCTTCTAATAGCTTCTGATCATTTTGAGCAGCCATTCTGATCTGATCAATCAACACTGGCTGTACATGCCATGCAACTGATGTCTGACCCTCATCATTAATCTCTAAGCTGGCATGTAATGATCTTAACTTATGTACCATAGACAAAGGAGTAACCTGTAAACTTGCCATAGTCTTGCGACTTAAGGCGTCAGCCATAACATTAGCTTTCCCTGGCTGATAGTCTATCAGACAATCATAGTCTTTTATCAACTCTAACCATCTCCTCTGTCTCAAATTCAACTCTTTCTGGGTGCCTAAATACTTCAAACTCTTATGATCTATGTAGATGTAGCACTTCTCCCCATACAAATAGTGTCTCCAGATCTTAAGAGCAAACACAATAGCTGTAAGCTCCAAGTCATGTGTTGGATAGTTCCTCTCATGCGGTTTCAGCTGGTGTGATGCATAAGTAATGACATTTCGATCTTATATCAATACACAGCCTAACCCATTGTGAGAAACATCACTATAAACTATATATTCTTTACCCTGTGTAGGTAAAGTCAGGACTGGAGCCTCAGTCAAACACCTTTTTAATTCATTAAAACTCTGCTGGCATTTATCCGTCCATTGAAATTTAACATCTTTTTGAAGTAATTTGGTCAATGGAGATGCTAATATAGATACGGTAATATCCAGCTAACCTCAGAAAACTGTGAATTTGAGTGATATTTTTGGGTGGCTTCCAATTAAGGACAGCTTCTATCTTGCTAGGATCTATCTTAATACCTTTTATTGATACTATGTGCCCCAAAAAGGATATCTCCTTCAGCCAAAATTCACACTTTGATAATTTGGCGTATGGCTGTTTCTCCCTCAAAGTTTGCAGTACAATCTGCAGATGTCTATCATGCTCTTCTGCACTCCTCGAATAGACCAATATATCATCTGTGAACACCACTACAAATTGGTCGAGATATGGTCTGAAGATAGTGTTCATCAGATCCATAAAAGCAGCCGGAGCATTAGTTAACCCGAATGGCATGACCAAGAACTCATAATGGCCATAGCGGGTTCTAAAGGCAGTTTTAGGAATACTCTGCTCTTGTACTTTCAGCCGATAATAACCTGATCTTAGGTCAATTTTGGAGAACACAGCTGCACCCCTCAACTGATCAAACAAGTCATCAATGCGGGGCAATGGGCATCTATTCTTTATTGTCACCTTATTCAATTGCTGATAGTCTATGCATAACCGGAGAGTGCCATCCTTCTTCTTTACAAACAACACTAGTGCTTCCCAAGGTGATACACTAGGGCGGATGAAGCCCTTGTCAAGCAGCTCTTGTAACTGCACTTTCAATTCTTTCAATTCCGCTGGAGCCATTCTATATGGTGTTATGGAGATTGGGTCCACACCAGGCATAACCTCAATCTCAAACTGCACTTCTCTTTCTAGAGGTAATCCTGGCAATTTATCAGGAAACACATCCAGAAAGTCACATACTGTGGGGATGTCCCTCAATGCTGGACTACCCACTTGGGTGTCTATCACATATGCCAAGTATGCCTCACACCCCTTCCTAAACATTTTTCTGGCCAGTGCAGCTGAAATGATGTTCAATGGCAGTAAATGCCTCTCCCCATGTATTACCACATCACCGTATAGAGGGAGACCAAAAGTGATTGTCTTCAGTCTACAGTCTATCATTGCATGATGCCTAGCTAACCAATCCATGCCCAAGATAATATTATAATCTCTGAAGGGCATTTCAATCAAATCTGACAGAAAAACATATCCTTGGATCACCAAAGGACAGTCTCTATAGATTCTATTGACCCTAACCTCCTGACCTAATGGACTAGTTATTAGCACATCATAGTCCATTTGTACACACTGGATAGCAGTAGAACACATCACACTAGCACTGACATATGAATGTGTGGAGCCAGGATCAAACAACACATATGCATCTTGGTCAAGGATAGAGAAAATACCAGCCACTACATTTGATGTTTCAGCCTCCTCTCTCTGTTTCATAGTATAGACTCCAGCTGGTGCACCACTTGGTTCTAGCTGGTTAACAGTACTCTGACTTCCATGAGTGCTACCAGGACCCCTACCTCTGCCTCTACCTCGACTAGCTGGCTGTGGCCCTCTAGGTGCAGAGACTTGGGTTGATCCCTCAGATGTAGCAGAAGGTCTAGATCGGAGTGGACTAGTACAATCCTTAGCAAAATGTCCGCTCCCTCCACAGTTAAAACATGCACCTGTGGCCTTAAAACACACCCAACCATGTGTTCTACCACAAGTCTCACACTGCCGGACTGATAAAGCTCCTCGAGATGCCTGTTGGGTCTGCTGACCAGACTGGGGTGGTCTTTGGCTAGAGTATCTGTCTCTGCCAGATCTGCGAGAGCTGGATCCCCCAACTGTTTCCTCTTCCCAGAACCACTCTCAGTAGCCTAACCCATAGCCTTTTCAATCTTCTCTTTTTCTTGTGTACCCTTCTTCACTACCCCTTATGATTCTATCTTTTCCAGTTCTAGGGCTTGTGAAATCAGCTCAAAAAAATTCTGGTGTCTGAATCCCACAACTTGCATTCTTAAGCTAGGCCTCAACCCAGCCTCAAATCTCTTACATTTGTCTCTGGGGGGTGGAGACTAAGCTTCCAGCATAATGACTTAGCCTTGAAAAGTCCCGCTCATACTCTGCTATTGTTCTCTCCCCTTGCTTCAAGCTTAAGAATTCTTGCAATTTCATATCTACATAAGCATCGGGAACCCATTTTTGCCTGAATTTCCTTAGGAAGTCTGTCCATGTTAGCACAGGTGGCTTAACCAGGCTATGGGGGATGGTCTTCCACCATTTATATGCATCCCCTTGCAATAGAGAAATAGAGTACTCAAACTTCAGCTTTTCTACACACTACAGTTTTCTGAAAACCCATTCCATTCTCTCTAACCACTGTTCTGCCTCCAGTGGATCCACAGTGCCCTTAAACTCGGTGGCCCCAAATTTCATTAATTTTTCATATTGTCTAGCCGAGGGCTGTGGTTGTGCTGCAGGTGCTTGCATCTGAGCATGAGGTGGCACATTTCCCGTCATTTGTTGGAAAAACGCAGCCATCTGCTATGCAAACTGAGCAAGAAACTACGGTGCTGGAGTGGCTGACCCACTCATGTTCTGGAGTGCTGGGGCTTCCCCTTGGACCTCAGCCTCAACAGATTGCTCCACGGAACGATCTCCCTCTTCCATTCCGTTTCTCAAAAATTTCTACTTCCTGAGATCAAACACAAGGAGGTTGACCTCCATTAGTGCATATTCATGATGTAAATATGTCATATGTATCAATTAAAAACACTTGAGCAGTTGTACTTATAAAAAAAAAATCACATACATAGTCAAAATTTATTGCAAGACCAGGCTCTGATACCACTAAAACATGTAACACTTTACCCCTCTATAAGGCATAACATGATCCCGTAGAATACCTAATGAACTACTGAACTTCACCTCCCGATAACTCATTAAGTACCCTACAAGGGATTTTAAAATAATTTTCTTACTTTTTGGAAGTGGTGAGCATTTTTTAAAAGGTATTAAACATTTAATTAAAGTTTATTAAATTGTTAAAAAAAATTTTCCTTTTTATTTTTTCGCAAATTTTAGAAAAATTTCGGTAGAGTGTCGTCTGTATTTTGAGAAAACAGTTCTTCAAAAACCTGTAAAAACACTTCTAATAATTATTTTCACAACTCCCAACCCAAATCAACTCAAGTCAACACAATTTAATTCAATTCCACTACTCAACCAAAAATTTGTCATCTCAAAATACTTCACAAATTTATTCACATTGCATATAGTACTTAATTTACAAATACAGATCTTAATTTATAAAAAGAAAATCCAAAATAACATTATTACAATTTATTGTACAACTGCTCAACTTTATATTAATACATATGACATTACAATATTTACATCAAATAACTACAAGGGTATAAACAAATACCCGTACAAAAAGATCAGTGAAGTCCTTATCAATTCAGCAGCTCACCCTGCTGCTTTTTCCTTGCCCTTATCTGCGACAGCAAAATAAGCTATCGCTGAGTATAAAAATACTCAGTGGTGCACAATAAAAATTTGAAATGCAGTACTTAAAACTTTTATTGATAAATCACAATTTGAATATTTCACAATCACATTTCACAAATTATTAAAACTCATTATAGCACAATTTTGGTCAAATAATTTAATAAATACAGTGTTGCCAATTCATACACAACTTAAGCCATGACACAAAATTTCGGATCAATGCCATGTTGTACACAACGACAAAGCTATCTACAACCTCACTAATCGAAATCAATGAGGGAGGTGGCTAGCTAGCTAATGAGTACTCATTCGATCTAAAACCTCAACTGGTAAACCAGAGAGGGAGGAAAATAATCAATCTCAACTCCGTAAATGAAAGAGGAATAATAAGGCACTGTCATACTAAGTGTGAATCAGAAATCAATTTAAAACAATTTATTCAAATATTGCATACAAAATCAAATCAATTTCCAAAGTCACATTTTCATTCACAAAGTGGCAACACAAAAGTTCTTAAACTCATAATTAACACGAAATTTCATAGTGCATACTAAATCAAATTTTAAATGAGAAAATGTTTAAATAGGGTTTATTGTGCACAAACCTGACGTAAGTTGCCTCTAGGCCTTGACTCAATCCCTTTAACCTTCCGAGTCTTTTTCAACTGAAACACGAAATTTATAGTGTCTCAGTATCTTTGCCTCACAATAATTCCAATAATTTATCCCAATATGCTTAAACTTAAATTCTTGAAAATTTTCATGTTGGGGTTCCTATTCATGGTACTATTCAAGTCAAAATATTGACTTTCTCATGCTTAATAGGTATGAGAAATCCAATTATACCCACATACCACATTTTGGTTACCTAACTTATTGGTTTTGGTCATTTTCTCAAAACTTAAGTCTTTTAGGCAAACTTTCAAATTTTCAGTTTTGTTGACCTATTTTATACTGTTTCATTGGTTATGTTGCTGTTAGAATTTGGCTAAGTTTTCTTCATAGAAATTATTCCTTATTGTCTTAAATTTATTTCCCTTTTTGAATCACTCCATTTGGAGTTTTGTAGCTCAAGTTATAGCCATTTAAACATGGCTGGCCGGATTAGCCTAACCCAGATTTTCTGGGCACCAAAACTGGTTCTGGCAGTTTTAGGTCACCAAACTTAGGTGGCTAAATGACTTGGTTAAGAGCATAATTTGGGTTTGTATTCTTCATAAAAGTTGTAGGTCTATATCTCAACTTTCTACTAGTAAAATTTCAGGTCATTTGGACCTACCTACCCCAAGTTATGGCCAAATGAACAAATACTATTCATTTGGTCATTTTTGTACAGGGCAGAACACCCAATCCCGGATTTGGTCAATTTGTCCACTATCCTATGGTCACTTTCTGGGCATGATTCCTGAATGAAAAATGTGCCATTTTGTATCTAGTTTCATTCCCAATTGGCCTCACACAAATTGGGTTGGTAAATTTTCAGTTTCAATCTCTGAAAAGGACCTTGGTCATGCTGCCTGCATAATGACCATATCTAATCTGAATCTCTATTTGATTCCAACACTTCCAACATACCACAATTGGTCATACATGACCATTTTTCAGCTCAAACTAGGTCAAACACACCATTTGACCAATTCTCAAAGTTTTGTCTCTCAAACCCTAGGTCTAAAACCCTAACTCACTAATTTTGTTACATTTTACTAAATCAAAACATATAAACATACTTTCTCAACTCATTCAAGCTTTCTAACATGTTTAATTCAATCAAACTCATGCAAATCATTCTCCTATATAGGCTAGCAGAAATTCACATATAGTCCTCCAACAATTGTTTTCTTTTCCATTTTTCATAATTTCTAAGTTTATTCAACTATAAACACAATAATTAAACTAGAAATACAAAGTTTAGCTTACTAACCTTGGTGTAGCTTTTCAATCTTCAACTCCTTCAACTTTTTCTTCTTTCTTTCTCCTTTAATCTTCTTTCCAAGGTTTGCTTATAATTTTTCTTCAAGAAAATTAAAGGATTTATAGTGAAATTTGGTGTTTAGAAAGCTTAAGAATAAGCTTTCATGGAGGAATTTTGAGAGAGAGACAAGAGAGAGAGAGACGGCAAGAATGGAAGAAGAAGACTAAAATGATTTTCTTTCTTTTTTTTTTCATTTGTGTATATTTATCCATAATTTGACTTATTCAATTTAATTAATTAAATTATAATGAATTATGAAGTCATGCATGATGTCATCTATGTGATGTCATTAATCTAATTTCCTTTTCTTTTCTTATTCTTTTATTTTTCCTATACTTCTTTAATTTAATTCCCGATTCTGAAATTTTCTTTTCTCTAATTTTATTTGACAGTTAGGTCAGGAATCAGCTCTAGGGGTCAATTGATCAAATTGCCCCTCATGAGTTCGACCCAGTTTGCAAATAATTTAATATTTCTTTCGGATCCCTGACCTAATTATTTGACTGGCTTAACAATTCTTTTTTGTGATTTTCTCTTTTCTACTGTGTTCACAATAGTCCTAAGGACTGTGGCGTCACATTTTACGGTTAGAAATTTGAGTTTAAATAGACCTCGCAATCCTTTTCGAGAAGGTCACCCATCACTGTGACTCTCGACTCATTTAACCTCTTATGTTCTATTTTTCTTATTTATACTTAACTAATTGACAATTACTAATTATTTGTGTTCAAGGCTTATCTAGGTATCTTAGACATGGTTCTAATCCCCTTAATTATCCGGGCCGACACGGGTCACCGGAATAGTGAAATATACTAGGGTATGCAAATAGGGTTGTTACACTGTTTTATCATCTGGGCTCGCTCCAAGACCCGATCTCATGACTTATATTCTCATTTCGACCCCTTCAGCCTATTCTGACTTTTCTATAACCACTTAAGCCACGCTCGTTCTCCTATTATTTTCGTATATTTGGACTAAAAAAAAACTACCGGGCCAATACTTTTACCTGTACTCTTTAGAGTATTTACGAGTCACCGATGACTCAAACATTTGTTTTCGAGGGAAATGAAATGAAGTGACAGTAAAGATGAAATTTGTGAACAAATAAAAAGAGACAAAGATAATGGTTACGAGCTAAGACAACCTTATCCTAAGACTTAGCATGATTAGATACCCTAAAAAAAAATCAAGAAAACGAACTAAGGATATTTAACAAACAACTGGTTAGACGCTTACCTGTAGAAAGTTAAGATGATGGGTGAGCCAACGCTGGTACTAGCAAATCTCAGGGAGCTGAAGACTGAAACGGCTGAAAAACTAGAGCTGACCCGAGGTGATGGGGGCGAAGTGAAGTGGAGTTGAGCTCGCAGGACAATGTACAGATACTGAGAATGAGAATCACAGGGTTTAAAGCTCTTTCAAATGAGATACTCTAGAAAACTAGTTTCTAAAGTTTCTCAAAGCTTTGAGAGCTTCAAATGACAAGCAATAAGGTTATATCAAAGTTCAGAGTCTTTCCATGGTAATCACCCCAATTCTTTTCTACAATATTACATGCAAGTATTTATAGGGAATGGGTGTTCAAAGTGGAGGGTCAGGATCGCAGTAGGAGGAGACGGAAGGCCTAAATTCAAAAGGACATAATTTGATATCTGAGAATTAAAGAGAATCAAAGTTGAGGGTCGAGATTTCATTCAGAATTTCTATCCTTTCGCCCCTTGATCCAACGGTCAAGGGGCTTGCCTTACAAAATAGATCCAAAACCTGGGAATAAGAAGCGCCAAATTTACCGTCTGCTTTTAATCTGAAGGCTCCAAATCCATCCTTACAATTATAATCAATAGTGTAGATCGAGATGTATTGGGCTGCTTTAACTGTTTGGAATCTAGCAGCTAGGAGTGCATCCTTACAAATGAGACGTGTGGCGAGGATTAGATCATGCCTGCAATGTTTTAACTAACTCGGATCTGACGATGAGGGGAGCTAATTAAAGGTCATGATCAGAAGTTATTCAACTCCCTGAGTTCTTTGATCTTATAGGTCATCCCTCACTTTTCCGATCTTCCCATTGTGACTGACCCATTTTAGGGTTATTATTTTGATCTCTGTTTCTTGCATCAGATCCCTTCTTACTTCCCGATCTCTCTTATTTCTGATCTCTCCTCTCAGTCTGACCTGTATTGGTCAAAGCAATAAATTCTTCACTTACTGATGCATTTGCTTCAAGTTCTGTATGTAATATATGCCAGGGCCCTATATATATATGCTGTCAAATTTTCCTTTGCATACTCACAACTTTCTATGGTGAATCTTCAATGTTTTATTTCTTAGTTCTTGGCTTTTCCAACAAGAATTCTTTTCATGACAACCACTTTAATCTTTTTCCGAATGCTTTCTTTGATCATCTCCTGAAAATGAGCAATTTCGGTGATCAGAGGTTCATGAGGGTGTCTGCCGATAACGATGAGGGAACTGGACCAATTGATCAATTAAGGTCGAAACTAACTACCGCGCCGATCTCGGGTCGGCCCATCTGTATGGCTTGCAGACCGATCTCTGACAAGAGGGCCGCTAATTTTAATCTTAATATCTATGACCGCCTCTTGAAGTTCACTTGGCTCCTCACCATCTCGAGGGTCCCGATTGTGGCTTAGTTCTGGTCAATGACATCGATAATGAAGCCGCTCGATATCATGAGAGTCATAGTCACCCCATCTGGGCTGTACATCTGCCTAGTATTTATTGCTGGCTTTCTGATCAAACACATCTTTTGATTCAGCCATAAGACAAGGCTTTGACATAGGCCATCATTCTAGGCTTAGGAGTAGTCTAAGTTGGGTAGAATGTAGTGCTAATTTTGAGAGATCGCCCAAATGATATAATCTGATCTTTGAGAGATCGCCCAAATGATGTAATCTGATCTTTTAGAAATGAAATTCAATTTTACTTGAATGTTTTTGTTTCATTATTGCATTGGTTATTATTTTGATCTCTGATAAATGTGCTCGATTTGATCCCTAGATGAACGAATTCGTTGGTTCGGAACCTTGTTCAATCTCATGACCTTTGTTAATCGATCTCATTTATCCGACCTTTTACTATGTTTCTGGAATCTTCTTTTGACATGTCATTGAAGCGGCCCGGTTCCGCTAACCGATGTTTCACTTGGGACTTCATGAGCATTTAATGCTCGGGCAGGTATAAATAGGGGGGAGGTTAGTCATTTGTTCCCTTATGTCATTTTTAAACCTTTCCCTAGCGACTTCGACACTTTCTCTTGTTTTCTAGAGTTTTCTGGCATCAATTTGTACTCCGATAAGAGTTTTGATCTTTTTCTGATTGGTTTCACTTTTGTTCTCTGAAAATGAGTGGTACCGACAGTCAAAGAGCTACTAGTCCTCCTTCCGTTCATATCTCATGGACATCAGACGAAGGTGAGGTGGCCAGACTGAGCGAGTGACTCGAACCTTCTACAACCTCTGTCCCAGCCAATGGTTAGGCAATTAAATTAAAACAAGCGTCTTCTTCAGGGAAAGAGAACTTACCCGTAGATGAGTTGCCATCGGTTCTCAAAGAGACCGATCTCCAGTCCATTTGCCAAGAGTACAACCTTCAAACTGGCTCTTTCGAGCTTATCAGATGTCATGGCGATCTCCGAGCCGATCATTTCTTTGAAGAAACTGACCTGATCATAGTTGATGAGGAACAATTGAAAGCCGAGCTTTGGTTTCCCCTAAATGCATTCTACCGAGCCATCCTAAAGTTCCATCAGGTTAGCGTAGCCCAAGTACATCTGAACTCCCAACAGACTCTTGTGGCTTTCAGAGGTTTATGCCAGGCCAAAAAGCTCGAGCCTATAGCAAAGGTTTTCACTGAGTTGCATAGGCTCGCTCGGCAGAAGGACGATGAATATTGATTTTTCCAAGCTAAGCTGAACTGCGGGCTTTTCACCGATCTCCTCTCTTCGTTGAAGAATTGGAAAAATTGGTTCTTCATATTAAGAAGTAAGGAGCCGAATGGCTTTGAGAGTATCCCGCATAGTTGGCAGTATTTGGTTCCTCTAGTTCTAAAGAAGATCACACTAAATAAGGACGAGGACGCCATGGCAAAGGAATTGAAGGATCAGGCGACCACTCACAAGTGTTCGTGTTTGGATGCGGTTATGTCCGAACTGAAGTGGTGGCTAATGCAAATGATTGCCCATGAGGATTATGAGCTGTAGCTCTCTGACCTCGGACCCGAGATCTATAAAACCTAAATCTTCAGTCTCTTAACTTTGGTGACTTGTATTCTGTGCAGGTATGGCGAGAGGCGAGAGCGCGAAGGAGAGCCGTAAGTGAAAAAGGGAGGTCGCCCAAAAAGTGCGAGAAATGAAAATCGCTGCTGCCTCCCAGACATCGAGGGGGGACTCGGTAGAAGTGTCGGGCTCTTCATTCTGACCTTCAGAACGACCAACCCCAGAGGTAGAGATCGCTCCTTCCCCTCCTCGACAAGATGAACCACCGCCTCCGCCGATTTCTTCAAGTGCAGAAGGAGGGTCTTCCCAACCAACCATAAGGACCCTCTCTCATAGTGCTCAGGTCCTCATCCACTCCCTGGAGAAGAATCGCTCGGTTCGAGGGAATCCTAGCCTGGCCAAGGTTCTGGGTGCCACCATATGCTTTCAGGAGGATCAAAATAGACTGGTTCCGGATAGCATTGATGATCTCTTAGCTCAGACGATGAGCTTGAGTGTAGAGAGCATTGTGAACCAATATATAATTAGAGAAAAGGCCCATCTCTTGAGACAAAAAATTCTGAAGGCAGCCCAAGATGCAGCTTCAGCCAAAACCCAACTTTCGTCTGCTCAGGACTACATCGCCGAGATAGAATGTCAGACAAAATCTTATGAGGATAGGATAGCTGAACTGGAGGGAGAACTCGAAGATGCTCGGGCCTGCCAATCTGCCGACGTCACTCGCTTTACTAAAGAGATCAAAGTGAAAGAAGAAGAGGCCGTGGTGAGAGAAGCTGGTGCTTATGTGAATGCTCATGGCGATCTTCTGGCCGAGCTTGTGAGGCGCTATCCTAAGGAAGACTTCTCCTGGATGGTGGATCTCATTCCTAGAGGTGAAGAGGAGAGCGAGGAGGAGCCTGAGAGAGAGAGAGGATGATAAAACTGATAATGTACTCAGAGAGCAGGTTAGGGGAGACCCTCCTGCCGAATGACTTGTATATTTTTATTTTGAAATGAATTCAAGTTTTTTAATGCTCAATTTCTTGATAAGATCAGAGAGCATCCAAACCAAATTACCTTAATACTTAATCAATTGAATGCAGTTGAACATTGCACCCGAGATCGGTTATTAATCATAAAATATCAAGCTACTCCAAGAGATTGGAAAATCATTACACGTGAACATGAGATCAGATGGAGCCATGACCGAATATGGAATGAAACTTTAAAACATTTGAAGAGTGATTTGATAGAATTGTAAAGATTCGAAAATGACTTGAGCTTATTAAGGTCGGAATCATTATTTAGAGATCGGATAAAACCTTAACTTTGTTTGAGCAATATTTGGGCAACTCAAGCGAGATACCTGATGTCACACCTTACCCCTCTGTAAGGCATCACATGATCCCGTAGAATACTTAATGAACTACCGAACTTCACCTACTGATAACTCATTAAGCACCCTACAAGGGATTTTAAAACAATTTCTTACTTTTGGTAAGTGGTGAGCATTTCTAATAAGTATTTAAAACATGTACTTAAGTGAAAAGCTAGTTGGAAATTTTGGCCCATTTTATTTTTTCGCAAATTTTATAAAAATTTTGACAGAGTTTCCTCTGTATTTTGAGAAAACCGTTCTTCAAACACCTGTAAAAAGCACTTCTAAAAATTTTTCTCAACCATAACTTCAATTTCACAATCAAACTCTATCAATTTCAACAATTCCACAATCATTTCATTTGAGACAAAACAATTTGTATACATCCTTACAAAATTCACATAAAAAGAAATACAAACTAAATTTTATTACAAACTTCATACAAATTTTGTACAAGCTGCTCAAGACCCATTTACATGTCCATACCTTTATATGCAATACATACATCAAAATAAATATTTACAGGCAGGGTATAAATTATACCCGAAGACTTCAAGATAATAGCTCCTCACACCTCAGCAGCTCATCACTGCTTCTAGTCTCTCAGTCTGCATGACAAAGAATAGAAGCTATCGCTGAGTACTAGGACTCAGTGGTACACAACATACTAAAATAATCTTTATGCAAAAATAAAATCACATTTATTCAAAAATTTGACTAAACATAAGTATTAAACACAAAACATGAATTATGAAGTTTTAATGCAAACCAAGTTCATTTGGAAGTATCAAAACACATTTCATAAAACCCATAGTTAGATCATGCCATTCGAAACAAATAGAATCTCAATAGCCAGAGGCTAAAGAGAAATCACATCACAAGGCTAGCTAGCTCAAATATATGGATATCCATTCACATCCTCTTCTACTGGCACACCTCAACACTTCTCTAGAGAAGGAATCAAAATTCGAAACTAATTACCCCCACCAGTCGTGCTAGTGAGGTGTTCAAATATATGGTCATGACACTGTGGTTTGAAAACTTATCTTAACAATTTGCTAAACATTGTCATTTCAATATACATAATAACTTTCAACAATTTAAATCAAAACGTCATAAGAATGCCATAATTCAATATTTCACATTATTCAAAACAGTATGCAAAAGATGATTATAAAAAGTATACGTTGTGCACAAACCTCAAATGAGTCGCCTTTTGGCCTTAACTCGACTCCTCGGGTTCTGTCCCGGTATTCTTTTCCACTGAAACACACAATTTTATAGTGTTTCAGTACCATAATTTAACATAAATCCAAAAATAAATTTAACTTCACTTATACCTAGCTCTAACGTGCTAATTTTGACGTTCTTGAAATTTTGTGTTTTGGGTTACTATTCACTGCACTATTCAAGTCAAATAGTTGACTTTCTAAGGCTTAATAGGTATGGGAACTCCAACTTCACCCACATACCACATTTTGGTCATTAAACTTGTTTGTTTTGGTCATTTTCTCAAAGCTTAGGTCATTTTGGCAAAATTGTCAATTTTCGGTTTTGGAGTTCTAAGTTGCACTATTCCATTAGTCAATCTACTGTTGGAATTTGACAAAACTTCCTTCATAGAAAATGTTCCTTATTGTCTTAAGTGTATTCTCATTTTTGGATCACCTCAATCGGAGTTTTGTAGCTCAAGTTATGGCCAAAATAAAATTACTGTTCACGCAATCGCTCATGCTGAGATTTTGGGTTCTGGCAGATTTTGATCCAAATTTGGTCAGTAATTTGATTAAGTTAAGTTCATAATTTGGTCTAAATTTCTTCATATGAAATGTTCTACTATGTCTTAGGTTTCCATCGGTTCAAGAATCACCTAAATCAGAGTTTTGTAGAGAGATTTATAACCCTTCAAACATTACTGCTCAATAGAAATTCTGCAGAGTTGCAGGTTTGGTAACTCAAATTTGCTCAATAATTTGAATGGGTTAATGGCATAATTTGGGGTGGTGTTCTTCATAACAGTTTTAGATCTATACCTTATCTAATTGCTGGTAAAATTTTAGGTCAATTTAACCTTCCTAGCTCGAGTTATGACCTGTTCATTTGGTCAATTTGGTGTAGTGGCAGCCTGCTCTCATTTCACTTTGGTCAATTTGTTCACAAAGTTTTGTTCAGTTTTTGGGCATGGTTCCCTGATGAAAATTGTGCTCTTTTATGTCTATTTTCATCCCCAATTTGTGGCATATCAATTGGACTTGTAAAATTTGAGTTTTGGTCCTTCAAAGTGGGTTTGATCATGCTGCCAGCAGCATGACCATTGGACCTACGAATTTGGTTTTCATTCCAACAATTCCCACACATTTCCCTTGGTCATTATTGACCATTTTTCAGTTCACAAGTGGTCAAAGATATCATTTATGCATTTCTTCAAAATTTGGTTCACAAACCCTAAGTCCCAAAACCCTAACTTACTAAATTATTGTATTTAACTACATTTATGCATCTCTATCCTACTACCATACTCATACAAACTTACTACACCTTTAATTCATTCAAAATACATCAAACTTTCCTACATCCATGGCTGGCCGAAATTTCAGTTTGTCCTTCCCCATATTTTTATTTCATTTTAACACATTACAAGCTAATTCAACAACTAATGATGCATTAAAAATGGAAAGTAACAAGTTAACATGCTCACCTCTCTTAAATCCTCAAAACCCTATCTTTAGCTCCTCTTTCTTCTTGAAATTCTCTTCTCAAGTTGCAACTACAAGCTTTAATGAAGTTCTTATGAGAGTTATTAAGGTTGGGTAATGAAAAATTAAGCTTAAAGGTAAGCTTAAATGAAAAGCTTTCATGGAGGATTTATGGAAGAGGGGAGGCGGCAAACAAGAGAGAAGAAGAAGGGTTTTTCTAATTTTTTTTTATTTCCTTTATTTATTTAGGCTTAGGGAAGACCATCAAAAAATCTAATTTAATAAATATTTAATTAATTCTTTTATGACATCATTCATGATGTCATCACCTTTGACTTTTTTAACTTCTTTCTTTTTTTTTCTATTTATTTTTTCTATTAGTTCTTTAATTTAATTCTCGATTCTGAAATTTTCTTTTCTCTATTTTTATTTGATAGTTAGGTCAGGAGTCAGCTCTCGAGGTCAATTGACCAAATTGTCCCTCGCCGGTTCATCCCGGTTTGCAAATAATTTCATATTTCTTCCGGCTCCCTGACCTAATTATTTGACTGGCTTAACAGTTCTTTTTCGTGATTTTCTCTTTTCCACTGTGTCCATAAGGTTCTTAAGGACTGCAGCGTCACTTTTTATGGTTCGAAATTTGAGTTTAAAACGACTTAGCTGCGTTCAGGAGGTCACTCATTCTTTGTGACTCTACTGCTTAACTTCTTATGTTCTGCTTTTTCTTATTTATAGTAAACTCATTAAACATTACTAATTATTTGTGTTTATGGCTTCTCAAGTTGTCTTAAGTGTGGCTCTAATCTCCTTAATTGTCCGGACCGACACCGGTCACCGGAACAGTGAAATCTACCAGGCTATGCAAACGGGGGTGTTACAATTCTCCCCCCCTTAAATAAATTTCGTCCCGAAATTTTACCTGGTACTAATCTTTGAATAGCTGTGGGTGCTGTCTCCTCATGTCCTCTTCTCGTTCCCAAGTAGCCTCCTGGCCCGAATGATGGTTCCACAGCACTTTTACCAATGGTATCTGCTTGTTCCGTAGCTGCTTCACCTCATAAGCCAGAATCTCTATGGGTTCTTCTTCATATGTGAGGTCTGGATTCACTTCAATTTCCTCTACTGGTAATACATGAGATGGGTCTGATCGGTACCTCCTCAACATAGACACATGGAAGACATTATGTATCTTTTCCAACTCTGGAGGTAGTGCCAACCGATATGCCAAAGGACCCACTCTTTCTAGAACCTCATATGGCCCAATGAAACGAGGACTCAGTTTCCCCTTTCTGCCGAATCTCATAATTCTCTTCCAAGGAGAAACCTTGAGGAAAACTTTCTCACCCACTGCATACTGAATATCCCTTCTTTTCAAATCAATGTAGGACTTCTGACGGTCTGATGCAGTCTTAAGTCGACCTCTAATCACCCTGATTTTCTCTTCAGTTTGCCAAACGATTTTGGGTCCAATCATCTTTCTTTCATCCACGTCATCCCAACACAACGGGGTTCTACATTTTCTGCCACACAAAGCTTCATATGGAGGCATTCCAATGCTTGGTTGGTAGCTATTGTTGTAAGCAAACTCAATCAAAGGCAAGTGTGTATCCCAACTACCCTTAAACTCAATCACACAAGCCCGTAGCATGTCCTCCAAGATCTGAATTACCCTCTCAGACTGGCCATCTGTCTGTGGGTGGAATGCAGTACTGAAGTTCAATCTAGTTCCTAGGGCTCTCTGAAGACTACCCCAGAATCTAGAAGTGAACCTAGGATCTCTGTCTGACACGATAGATACTGGCACTCCATGTAGTCTCACAATCTCATCGATGTATACCTTGGCCAATCTTTCCAAACTATAATCCATCCGGACTGGCAGAAAATGAGTAGACTTAGTTAGTCTATCGATAATGACCCATACTGCATCATGACTCTTCTGTGTCCTCGGAAGTCCCATCACAAAATCCATCGTTACTCTTTCCCATTTCCATTCGGGCACTGGTAGTGGATGTAACAACCCAGTGGGTACTTGATGCTCTGCCTTTACTTATTGACAAGTTAGGCATTTGGATACAAACTCTGCCACATCTCGTTTCATACCCATCCACCAGTAATGCTCCTTTAGCCCCCTATACATTTTTGTGCCACCAGGGTGCATGGCAAAAAGAGACTCATGTGCTTCCTTTAAAATGATCTTCCTCAATTCAACATCATTGGGAACACATATTCTGCCCTGGTGTAGCAGTAGACTGTCATCTCTGATTGAGAATTCTGGTTTCTTGCCCTGCCTGACTTTTTCCATCAACTTCTGATACTTCTGATCATTCTGAGCAGCCATTCTAATCTGATCAATCAACACTGGCTGTACATGCCATGCAACTGCTTTCTGCCCATCATCATTAATCTCTAAACTGGCATGCAATGATCTTAACTCATGTACCAAAGACAAAGGAGTAACCCGTAGACTTGCCATAGTCTTGCGACTTAGGGCGTCAGCCACAACATTAGCTTTCCCTGGCTGATAGTCTATCAGATAATCGTAGTCTTTTATCAACTCTAACCATCTCCTCTGTCTCAAATTCAGCTCTTTCTGAGTGCCCAAATACTTCAAACTCTTATGATCTGTATAGATGTAACACTTTTCCCCATATAAATAGTGTTTCCAAATCTTAAGAGCAAACACGATAGCTGCAAGCTCCAAATTATGTGTTGGATAATTCCTCTCATGCGGTTTTAGCTGGCGTGATGCATAGGCAATGACATTTTGATCTTGCATCAACACACAACCTAACCCGTTGTGAGAAGCATCGCTATAAACTGTATATTCTTTACCCAGTGTGGGTAAAGTCAGGACTGGAGCCTCTGTCAAACATCTCTTCAATTCATCAAAACTCTGTTGGCATTTATCCGTCCATTGAAATTTTACATCTTTTCTAAGCAGTTTGGTCAATGGAGATGCCAACATGGAGAATCCCTTCACAAATCTACGGTAGTATCGGCTAAACCTAAGCTGCGAATCTCGTGACTTTTAGGTGGCCTCCAATTAAGGACAGCTTCAATCTTACTTGGATCTACCTTAATGCCCTCTTCTGATACTACATGCCCCAAAAAGGATATCTCCTTCAGCCAAAATTCACACTTCGACAATTTAGCATGTAGCTGTTTCTCTCTCAAAGTCTGTAGTACAATCCGCAGATGTCTATCATGCTCTTCTGCATTCCTCGAATAGACCAATATATCATCTATGAATACCACAACAAACTGGTCGAGGTATGGTCTGAAGATAGTGTTCATCAGATCCATAAAAGCAGCCGGAGCATTAGTTAACCCGAATGGCATAACTAGGAATTCGTAATGGCCATAGCGGGTTCTGAAGGCAGTTTTAGGAATACTCTGCTCTTGTACTTTCAGCTGATAATAACCTGATCTCAGGTCAATTTTGGAGAATACAGCTGCACCCCTCAACTGATCAGACAAGTCATCAATGCGGGGCAATGGATATCTATTCTTTATTGTCACCTTATTCAACTGCCGATAATCAATGCATAACCGAAGAGTGCTATCCTTCTTCTTTACAAACAATACTGGCGCTCCCCAAGGTGACACACTAGGGCGGATAAAGCCCTTGTCAAGCAACTCTTGCAATTGTACTTTCAACTCTTTTAATTCTGCAGGTGCCATTCTATATGGCGTTATGGAGATTGGGTCCACACCAGGCATAACATCAATTTCAAACTACACCTCTCTTTCTGGAGGTAATCCTGGCAATTCATCAGGAAATACATCCAGAAAATCACATATAATAGGGATGTCCCTTAGTGCTGGACTCCCCACTTGGGTGTCTATCACATGTGCCAAGTATGCTTCACACCCCTTTCTGATCATCCTTCTTGCTAATGCAGCTGAAATGATGTTTGATGGCAGTAAATGCCTCTCCCCATGTATTACCACATCACCGTATAAAGGGAGACCAAAAGTGACTGTCTTCAGTCTACAGTCAATCATCGCATGATGCATGGCTAACCAATCCATGCCCAAGATGATATCATACTCTCTGAAGGGCATTTCAATCAAGTCTGACAGGAAAACATGTCCTTGGATCACCAAAGGACAGTCTCTATAAATTCTGTTGACCCGGACCTCTTGTCCTAACGGACTAGTTACTAGCACTTCAAAATCCATTTGCACACATGGAACAATAAGTGAACTAACTATGCTAGCACTAACATATGAATGGGTTGAACCCGGATCAAACAACACAAATACTTCTTGATCAGAGATAGAGAATGTACCAGCTACCACATCAGAAGTCTTAGCCTCTTCTCGCTGTCTCATTGTGTAGATTCTGGTTGAAGCACTTTCTTGTCCTGACTGACCAACTGTGCCCTGACTGCCTGAAGTAGTGCCTCTACCTCTACCTCTTCCTCTACCAACTGACTGTGAACCTCTGAGAGCAGGACTCTAAATAGATCCCTCGGCAGTTGTAGGAGCTGGACTATATCTCAGAGCGCTAGTACAGTCTTTAGCTATATGGCCCTTGCCTCATGATTAAGCGAGCTCCGGTGGCCCGAGAGCACTCCCCATGAATCTTGCCACAAGTCTCACAGTGGGGGCAGAATGTGAACCCCTGCTCGACTGCTGACCAGACCTAGGGGGTCTCTGTCCGGAAAATCTGCCCCTACCAAATCTTCCACCTCGACCCCTGCTGGGTCCACTAAACTTTTTTCTCTTTCCAGCGGTAGCACCAGAACTCTGTTCAACTGATTTTTTCCCCCTTGTCTTTTTCTGATTTCTCAGCTTTTCTGATTTTTCTTTCACTGGGGTTGCTTCTGATTCAATTCTCTCTAGTTCAAGTGCTTGAGACATAAGCTTTGAGAAGTTGCTTTATCGAAATCCCACAACTTGCATCCTTATGCTGGGCTTCAAACCCGTCTCAAATCTCTTGCACCTTGCCTTGCTGGTAGTAAGGAGACTCCCCGCATAGTGACTCAGGCGGGAGAACTCCCTCTCATACTCTGTCACCGATCGGTTCCCTTGTTTCAAACTCAAAAATTCTTGCAATTTTTGGTCAACATATGCATCTGGGATGTATTTCTGTCTGAATTCTCTGATGAAGTCATCCCAGGTCAACACTGGTGGTTCAGCCAAGCTGTGGGGGATGGTCTTCCACCAATCATACGCATCCCCTTGCAGTAGCGACACAGAGTACTCAAACTTCAGTTCATCTTGGCAATGTAGCTTCTTAAATACCCTGTCCATTCTTTCAAGCCATTACTCTGCCTCTAAAAGGTTTACTGTACCCTTAAATTCTGCAGCCCCATACTTCAATAACTTGTCATACTGTCTGGCTGGAGGCAATGGTTGTGCCACAGGTGGTTGTGGTGGAGCTTGAGCAGGCATACCCCTAGCCATTTGCTGAAACATCGCAGCCATCTGCTGTGCAAATTGTGCAGGGAACTGCGACATTTATGGGGCTGGTGCTGCTGACCGACTGACATTCGGTAAAGTTGGGGCTTCCCCTTGTGCCTCAGCTTCAACAGACTGCTCAACTGAGCGATCCCCTTCTTCCATTTTAGGTTGAAGTTAGGGTATCTCCTGAACAAGTAACACAATGAGATTTCCCTCCATTAGTTCATATTTATGATGTAATGCACTGTATGTAACAATTATGTACATTGAGCAGTTGTACTTAACAAGGAAAAACACAAATTCACAAGTTAAAACATACTTCAAAAATTTGCTCTGATACCACTAAAACATGTCACACCTTACCCCTCTGTAAGGCATCACATGATCCCATAGAATACTTAATGAACTACCGAACTTCACCTACCGATAACTCATTAAGCACCCTACAAGGGATTTTAAAACAATTTCTTACTTTTGGTAAGTGGTGAGCATTTCTAATAAGTATTTAAAACATGTACTTAAGTGAAAAGCTAGTTGGAAATTTTGGCCCATTTTATTTTTTCGCAAATTTTATAAAAATTTTGACAGAGTTTCCTCTGTATTTTGAGAAAACCGTTCTTCAAACACCTGTAAAAAGCACTTCTAAAAATTTTTCTCAACCACAACTTCAATTTCACAATCAAACTCTATCAATTTCAACAATTCCACAATCATTTCATTTGAGACAAAACAATTTATATACATTCTTACAAAATTCACATCAAAAGAAATACAAACTAAATTTTATTACAAACTTCATACAAATTTTGTACAAGCTGCTCAAGACCCATTTACATGTCCATACCTTTATATGCAATACATACATCAAAATAAATATTTACAGGCAGGGTATAAATTATACCCGAAGACTTCAAGATGATAGCTCCTCACACCTCGTGACTCGATCTGTTTGCTCTTCTAGTCTCTGTATCTACGACAGCAATAGAAGCTATCGCTGAGTACTAGGACTCAGTGGTACACAACATACTAAAATAATCTTTATGCAAAAATAAAATCACATTTATTCAAAAATTTGACTAAACATAAGTATTAAACACAAAACATGAATTATGAAGTTTTAATGCAAACCAAGTTCATTTGGAAGTATCAAAACACATTTCATAAAACCCACAGTTAGATCATGCCATTTGAAATAAATAGAATCTCAATAGCCAGAGGCTAAAGAGAAATCACATCACAAGGCTAGCTAGCTCAAATATATGGATATCCATTCACATCCTCTTCTACTGGCACACCTCAACACTTCTCCAGAGAAGGAATCAAAATTCGAAACTAATTACCCCCACCAGTCGTGCTAGTAAGGTATTCAAATATATGGTCATGACACTGTGGTTTGAAAACCTATCTTAACAATTTGCTAAACATTGTTATTTTAATATACATAATAACTTTCAACAATTTAAATCAAAACATCATAAGAATGCCATAATTCAATATTTCACATTATTCAAAACAGTATGCAAAAGATGATTATAAAAAGTATACGTTGTGCACAAACCTCAAATGAGTCGCCTTTTGGCCTTAACTCGACTCCTCGGGTTCTGTCCCGGTATTCTTTTTCACTGAAACACACAATTTTATAGTGTTTCAGTACCATAATTTAACATAAATCCAAAAATAAATTTAACTTCACTTATACCTAGCTCTAACGTGCTAATTTCGACGTTCTTGAAATTTTGTGTTTTGGGTTACTATTCACTACACTATTTAAGTCAAATAGTTGACTTTTTAAGGCTTAATAGGTATGGGAACTCCAACTTCATCCACATACCACATTTTGGTCATTAAACTTGTTGGTTTTGGTCGTTTTCTCAAAGCTTAGGTCATTTTGGCAAAATTGCCAATTTTCGGTTTTGGAGTTCTAAGTTGCACTATTCCATTGGTCAATCTACTGTTGGAATTTGATAAAACTTCCTTCATAGAAAATGTTCCTTATTGTCTTAAGTGTATTCTCATTTTTGGATCACCTCAATCGGAGTTTTGTAGCTCAAGTTATGGCCAAAATAAAATTACTGTTCATGTGCACTGTTCATGCTGAGATTTTGGGTTCTGGTAGATTTTGATCCAACTTTGGTCAGTAATTTGATTAAGTTAAGTTCATAATTTGGTCTAAATTTCTTCATATGAAATGTTCTACTATGTCTTAGGTTTCCATCGGTTCAATAATCGCCTAAATCAGAGTTTTGTAGAGAGAGTTATAACCCTTCAAACATTACTGCTCAATAGAAATTCTGCAGAGTTGCAGGTTTGGTAACTCAACTTTGCTCAATAATTTGAATGGGTTAATGGAATAATTTGGGGTGGTGTTCTTCATAACAGTTTTAGATCTATACCTTATCTAATTGCTGATAAAATTTCATGTCAATTTGACCTTCCTAGCTCGAGTTATGACCAAATGAACAGTTACTGTTCATTTGGTCAATTTGGTGCAGTGGCAGCCTGCTCTCATTTCACTCTGGTCAATTTGTTCACCCAGTTTTGGTCAGTTTTTGGGCATGGTTCCTTCATGAAAATTGTGCTCTTTTATGTCTATTTTCATCCCCAATTTGTGGCATATCAATTGGACTTATAAAATTTGAGTTTTGGTCCTTTAAAGTGGGTTTGGTCATGCTGCCAGCAGTATGACCATTGGACCTACGAATTTGGTTTTCATTCCAACAATTCCCACACATTTCCCTTGGTCATTATTGACCATTTTTCAGTTCACAAGTGGTCAAAGATATCATTTATGCATTTCTTCAAAATTTGTTTCACAAACCCTAAGTCCCAAAATCCTAACTTACTAAATTATTGTATTTAACTACATTTATGCATCTCTATCCTACTACCATACTCATACAAACTTACTACACCTTTAATTCATTCAAAATGCATCAAACTTTCCTACATCCATGGCTGGCCAAAATTTCAGTTTGTCCTTCCCCATATTTTTATTTCATTTTAACACATTACAAGCTAATTCAACAACTAATGATGCATTAAAAATGGAAAGTAACAAGTTAACATGCTCACCTCTCTTAAATCCTCAAAACCCTATCTTTAGCTCCTCTTTCTTCTTGAAATTCTCTTCTCAAGTTGCAACTACAAGCTTTAATGAAGTTCTTATGAGAGTTATTAAGGTTGGGTAATGAAAAATTAAGCTTAAAGGTAAGCTTAAATGAAAAGCTTTCATGGAGGATTTATGGAAGAGGGGAGGCGGCAAACAAGAGAGAAGAAGAAGGGTTTTTCTAATTTTTTTTTTTGTTTCCTTTATTTATTTAGGCTTAGGGAAGACCATCAAAAAATCTAATTTAATAAATATTTAATTAATTCTTTTTATGACATCATTCATGATGTCATCACCTTTGACTTTTCTAACTTCTTTCTTTTTTTTCTATTTATTTTTTTATATTAGTTCTTTAATTTAATTCTCGATTCTGAAATTTTCTTTTCTCAATTTTTATTTGTGATTAGGTCGAGTCACTCTGGGGTCAATTGACCAAATTGCCCCTCGCCGGTTCATCCCGGTTTGCAAATAATTCCATATTTCTTCCGGCTCCCTGACCTAATTATTTGACTGGCTTAACAGTTCTTTTTCGTGATTTTCTCTTTTCCATTGTGTCCATAAGGGTCTGAAGGACCGCAGCGTCACTTTTTACGATTCAAAATTTGAGTTTAAAATGACTTCGCAGTCGTTCCCGTGGAGGTCACTCATCGCTGTGACTCTCGGCTCGTTTAACTTCTTATGTTCTGTTTTTCTTATTTATAGTTAACTAATTAAACATTTCTAATTATTTGTGTTTATGGCTTCTCAAGTTGTCTTAAGTGTGGCTCTAATCTCCTTAATTGTCCGGACCGACACCGGTCACCGGAACAGTGAAATCTACCAGGCTATGCAAACGGGGGTGTTACACCTGATCACAACACTATGCAGATGGAATTTTGAGGTATTTGTGCATAGAGATATCAGAAAACAACAGCATGCCAGATCGAATGGTCCGGAGATCCAATATTAATTTGAACACATCTAATAAAGACCAAGGGATCGGAAAGCAATCTAACTTGAATGCGAAATCGATTTACTCCAAAGACAAGCCATTGGTGAGTTCAAAAAGGCTACCTGTGATTGGGTTATCGGTCGAGAACGGATAACACAGTGAAGTTTCAATTTTAAAAGAACCTTGCATTTGAGAGTCGACCAAAATATGGTATCTACAGTCCCCCATATAAAAAACTACTCTTTTTCGTATCTATCCAATCAACTAATGTTCATTGCAATCAGATCTACAACGACGTGGTCAAATTAGAGACTAAAATTGTGATTTTTTTTATTGATTAAGAGTCGCTTTTAAATTTAAATCGAATCGCAACCAATAACAGCAAATTAACCTGACAATCTAATTTGATTCAATTATCTTTTTTTTAAAAAAAAAAAAAAACTGTTGTATTGTCTTGATTAACTCAAAACTAGAAATTAAATCAAATCAAAATAATTTCAAATCAAACCGTAACCATTTAAAATTGAATTCAGGAAAACTCACTCTTGATCCGATTTAAAGCCTCTCTCAATCTTAAAATCAAATGACTAATTTTGAACTGGCCTATGGCCAGGGCCCAAGGGTAATAGTATAGCAATTTTAAAGATGAAAAAGAAATTAAAATAAAATTGGAAAGTGTGGGTGGGTCACAAACTCACCTTAACTTGCTCCATGTTAAGGGTTACGTTATTGATCCTCCTATGAACAGCTCATTTCTCGCCCCCTAAGCTCAGCTAGTCCCTCCCCCAAGGGCTGTTTAGGCAAAGGATCGTTAAAGAGCCTTTCGAATGATCCATCTGTGATCATAAGAACCTCCTTGATCATGCCTGAGTCTGCCATTAGTTATAACAATGCAAATAGCCATGAAGTACAAAACCCTTAATTGTTGTTACTTTGTATAGTGTTTGCTGTAAAAACAATTTAGCTGACAAATTGCTTGAATGTGGGTGTGTCAGATATTGAGTGTATCAACTAAAATGCGCTTCTAACTTCTGAATCAAATAATTATAGGGACCAGTTATACTAAACACAACTTTACCTTTTATTATAGAGTAAATTCAAATATGTACTAAGAATTGGAATTGGAATTGGAAAAGGAAATTATATTGCTTGATTAAAAGTAAATACAATGGTTAGAAATTGAAATTACAATAAAAATTGAAATGGACAATGCTCGAAAATTGAAAATGACTGCTAGAGTCTTAGATTGATTGGACTGCTAGAGTCTTTGAACATTGTAGCTTGATTGATTTGATTGATTGGTTGGTTGGTTGGTTTTGGGGGTTTATTCGTAGTGTAACATCCTCACTGTAGACAATTCCATATGTCCTACTGTTCTAGTGGCTAAGGTCTATTCGGACAGCTAGAATGTATAGAACATACTTAAACTAGAGTGAGGAGTCAGAATTAAATCAAATAAAGATCAATTAAGGTTGAAGAGAAGTAAAAGAAATAGAGTGCAAACGGGTTAAATGAGTACAAGCCCCGGTGATGCATGACCTCACTGGAAAATGACAGTGAGTGTAGTGCTACTTTAAATTCATGCAGAACCCTATGAGACCCTTAATGAAGACTTAATTAAGGGGATTTCTATGAATTAATAAGTCAAAAAAAATGAAAAAAAAAAAAGCACAAAGCAAAGGAAGATAAGGAATTATCGGGTATTATGGAAAAGACGAAAATAAACCCGGTAAGAGCAAAACTTGGGCAATTAAATTTAAAGGTCCAATATTGACAAAAAATGAGAGTTATTAATTTAATGAAGCTAGATTAATTTAATTAATTGAGATTGTGAAAATTAAATATGATTATTGAGAAGTCAAAATTTAATGATTATAAACTTCAAAATAATTACAAAAATGCCATTCTCTATAATTACAAAATTGCCATTGGATATTAAATTAATATATAAATGATTTCTTGGGCTAAAATTTTCAGATTTCCTCATCCTCATTCCCGTCCATCCTTGCTCTCTCTCTCTCTTCCTCTTACATTTTCCTCTATTAACACCCAAAATTAAGCTTGAATCTCTAGGTTTCTTCCATGATTTCTTTAGGAAATCAATAGAAACCACTAAATTAAACCTTGAAAAGAAGAGAACACTCAAGAAAATCAAAAGAAATTGAGAGTTTGGAAGAAAAGGAATTCTACCAAGAAGGGTTTACCAAGGGGAATTGAAGTTTGATTGAATTGAAGAGTGATTGAAGGTTGTTTGAAGCCAAGGAACAAGGTTAGTGCTATGATTTCCTCTGGATTTTGAAATTCTAAGAAATTCAGCTAGGGTTTGGTATGATTAGAGACTTTCTTATTTATGCTTAATTGAATTAATTGAGTGTATATTTTAGCTCTTGGATGTGTTAATTGTTAGAGTATGTTGAGGAGATATCAAATTGGTTAATGGAAAGTGGAGTTGTGTAGCGAGACAGATTATGGACAGCTTGAGTCTAGAGTTCTTAATTGGCTATAAGTTTAGCTATATAAGTCCAATTGAAGTGAAATTTAAACCAAATTAAAGCTAAGACACATAACTACAACTTTTATGTTTTGGCCCAAGCCAAAATCCTAGGGCAAATGGGTCGAATTGCTAGGACAAGTGCAAAACTCTGAAACTGGAATTTCCTAAGATTCCAGCGAATTGCCATTTGACCTCCGTATGATATTTAGGGAATAACTTTCAGTATATAACTCTAAATGAGATGATTCAAAATGATCTAGAAACATAAGACATAGACCTACAACTTTGGTTTAGAGACCTTGCACAAATTCTGGGTGTAAGACTCTGAAATGTTAAATGGAAAATTGACCAGAAAACCTGAAAATCTAGAAATCTCAGGGTTACAAAAATGAAAATTGAGTGATACTTAAACCTGTATAACCCTGAGTCATAGGGGAACAATTCATATGAAGAACATGGAGTCAAATTAGGACTCTAACCTGTCCCAAATGGCTTGACAATCTAGTTCCAAAAAACTACCCTGTTCTGGACAGACCTGAAACCAAAATTAGTCACTGAACCAGTTTTGGTAAAAAGACCATAATTGAGCTACAAAAATGCAAATTGAGTAATTCCAATATTCAAATTAAACATAAGATATAAACCTATAACTTTCATGAAGAAAGTATGGCCAAATTGATTCTGCATCTTGGCCAAATTTATGAGGAAAGTCAAAGTTCCAATTCTGAAAATTTATGAATTACTATAAAATAACTTGAATTATAAATTGTATGTGACACAAATGATTTGATGAACATGTATATCATGTGAATATGTGATTGGGACTTATGTTCCCACTATGATTGGAATGATATATATGATGAGATAATATGAACATTGAATAACTAAAGATGTTAAATTGGCCATGTATGCCTAGACATTTGCTTATGGGTTGGATAGATTGGCATGCCAAGAAGGGACAAGTTTAGCAATACTGCCTATGGCTTTTAAGTCGATTTTATTACATACCTGATAGACATTTATATGTCCGATGGTATGACGGCTTGAAGCACCGAGTGTCCAGTGCTAGTTATGATTACTCTACATTTGTGATTATTTGGCTCTTATGCCATGATATTGTATACTGGGTAGATATTATGTGACCGATAGTATGACAGCTCGAGGTATCGAGTACCCAGTGCTAGTAAAACCTGCATATCCAGTTCAGTCAATTTTGTTATAGGTTTCTTGGGCATTGAAAAGAGTTAAGAAAGTTGAATGTTAAACAAATGAATAGAAAAGATCCTAATTGAAACCAATGTTTCCAAATATCAATAAAATGTGAAATGACTCATAATTAAATTGAAACGCATTAGTCGTATGCTACTACAACATGAAATATTTATTTTTACTTGTATAGTATATTTTCTTTCTACTATTGCACCGCTAAGCAAAAATGCTTAGCGTGATGGTTTCTCTTCGCGCAGGTCCAGATGATAAGGCCCAGTAGAGATTGATGGGGACTGTTGGGCGTAGATCTGTAGTAGTCATTGTCACCTACGCTCTATCATATTTGGTATACGACGAGGGCCTCCACATGCATGATCACATGTTTGTAATTAGATACTAAGTTTGTAATTTAATTTTTGGGTTGTAAACAACTATGTACCTTTGTAAATGAATTAAATGGATGTTTAATGATCCAAATGAGTATGAAATGATGATATGGATCATTATGAAAAGATGATTGGAAGTTATGATTGAGAATCAAATTTTATATTGCTTATTATATTGCAATTTAAATAGGTGATTGTTCTTAATAGGTTAAATGTCAATAAAACAGGGGAAATTCTAATAGCTTCTCCACTAAAAAATAATCCGATTTAAATAAAAATAAACCCAAAATGAATAATGAATAAAGTAAGTTAAGAAAAGATGCTCCGGCATAAAATGTGGCATTCCTTGTTCGACTACACTGTAGATCGGATAAGGGGTGTTACAAATAGCACTACAAAAACTATTTATAGTTGCACTCGATGGATCTTATAAGTATCTGGAACTAGCACAATCTCACGTCCTGCATGTCTTGCAGTTATCGCAACTCACCTACCCTTCTGGTTAACTTCTCCCATGACCTGATAACCTTTTATAACTTCCATCAGTTGATAAATTCCTCTACTTAAACATCTGATAGCTACTAAAAAATAATTAATAAACATTTATTTTAGGGCTAATAATTAAACTAATGTAACAAAATTAATTAAATTAATTTCACTTAATTTAATTAATCACAACCCTAAAAATAATTAATAAGTTAGAATAATTAACAATTGGCCCCCACACATTAATTGGCCAATCTTGTTATTTTAACATGAACAATTAATTTCTCTTCTTGCTTGAACTTCACCTGTTCCTTTGTTCCACCATAATTTAATCTGAAACTAGCCCAATAGGACTCCTATTTCAACTCAAATTCAAGAATTGAATTTTAAAATAAATCCAACTCTTATCAAGTATTTCAATTTCCTAAGAGACTTAATTAAGTCAAATCACTTAATTAAATCACACTTTCCAAGGCCACTTAGCTACCCATGTATTAAAAACCTTTCCTTTAACCATTTTCTCTTACTTACTATGCTTCATCTTCTTCTTCCCACTCAAATTGTAACACCCCTATTTGCATAGCCTGGTATATATTACTGTTTCGGTGACCGGTATCGGTCCAGACAATTAAGGGGATTAGAACTACATCTAAGACAACTAGATAAGCCCTGAATGCAAATAATTATTAATTGCTAAATAGTTAAGCATAAAGAAGAAAAACAAAGCATAAAAATTTAAATGAGCCGGGAGTCACAGCGATGGGTGACCTCCTTGGGAAATGACTGCGAGGTCAGTCTTAACTCAAATTTTGAACAAGAAAATGTGACGGCGTGGTCCTTAGGACTATTTCGAACACAGTGGAAAAGAGAAAATCATGAAAAAGAGTTGTTAAGCATGTCAAATAATTAGGTCAAGGATTCGAAAGAAATATCGAATAACTTGTAAATCGGATTGAACCAGCGAGGGGCAATTTGGTCAATTCACCCCTAGAGCTGACTCCTGACCTAACTGTCCAATAAAATTGGAGAAACGAATCTTTGGGAATCAAGAATTAAATTAAAAAACTAATGAAAAAATAAATACAAAAGAAAAAGAAAAAGGAAAAAATTTATTACATCATGCTTACCTCATTAGATGACATCATCATGATGTCAAAACTCATTTTAATTTTCCTACCTAAATTGACCAAGTCAAAAGCATTTTTAGAGATATAAAATACCTAAAAAAAGAAAAGAAAAAAATCATTTTGGTCTTCTTCTCTTGTTGTCACCCCACCTCTCTCTCTTAAACCACCATTGTTACTCCATTGAAAGCTTGCATCCAAGCTTGATTTCAACCACTTAAACCCACTTTGACCCCAAACCAATTCATAAAAACTTGTTAGATCAACTTGAAAAAGCTTTAGAAGAGGGAAAGAAAAGAAGAAAAGGAAGAAAGTGACGATTGAACTTCAAAATTGAGGTTAGTGAGTTAAATTGAAAATTTAAGTTTATTTGTTGTGTTTATGACTCAATTATCTTAGATCTTAACTTAAAATCAAAAGAAAATAATTGTTAGAGGACCAAAAGAGAATTTCAACCAGCCTTAGTTAGGGTTTGAAATGAATGATTTTGAGGTGTTTGAATGGTTGTTTAGGTTGAGTTGTGTGTGTGAAGTATGGGTATATGTTTTGAATGCATTAGAATTGAACTCTATGTCATTAGGGTTTTGAGCATTTTGAAAAATTAGAGAAAAAGTTAAAAATTAGTCAATTGATGTAGTTGACCTTATTTGAGTTGAGAAATGGTCAATTATGACCATTTGTAGTGTGTGTGAATTGTTAGAAATAAGTTTCAATTTGGATTGGTTAGGGTCAATATGCAGGCAGCTTGACCTAGGTTCCTTTCAGGGACCAAAACTGAAAATTTATCAACCTAATGTGTGAGGCTAATTGGGAATGAAACTAGACACAAAATGGACCATTTTTTATTCGGGAATCATGCCTAGAAAATAACTATAACTTAGTGAACAATTATGCCAAATCCAGATTAGGGCACACTGCCCTGTACAAAAATGACCAAATGAACAGTAGTTACATAAATGACCATAACTTGATCTAGGAAGGTCCAAATGACCTGAATTTTATACCGATAGAAAGCTAATATATAGCCCTACAACTTTTATGAAGAAAACAAATCCAAATTTTGACCATAACCTGTCCAAAAACTCACCTGCAGTCAGTGTACAAAAATTGCCAAAATCCAAAAAATGCTCAGAATTCTGGGTAACACCAAATCCAGCCAACCCCATTCAAATAGACATAACTTGGGCTACAAAACTCCAAATGGAGTGATTCAAAAAGGGAATTAAAGCTAAGATAATAAGGAACAACTTTGATGAAGTACACCTAGCCAAATTCTCATAGTAACTAGACCAATAGAACAATAGAAAATAGGGGACCAAAACTGAAAAATTGTAATTTCTCTTAGGAGACTTAAAAATTGAATTGGCAATCAATGCCAACAAAATTAACACCCAAAATGTGGTATATGGGTGTAATTAGAACTAATAAACCTATTAAGTATAAAAAAGTCAATGTTTTGATATAAATAGTGCCACCATACACAAAAATGTGAAAGACCCAAAATTTATAAACCGTAATAGGAAGGATAAGTTTATAAAGAAATTATTGGAATTTAGTATTAGAAATGGATATTGAAGCACTTTAAATTTATATGTTTCAGTTGGAAAGGGATCTTCGAAGGAGAAATGAAAGTTTGAGTAAATTGAGTCGACAAAAGAGGTTTGTGCATAATAAACTTTAATTTATCGTTTTCTAATTGAAAACTTATTTAGTTATGCATTGTGAATTAGTTGTGCTAATTATGGGTTTTGAGAAATGCTGTGTTGCCATTGTATGAATTAAAATTTGAATTGGAAATTGATTTGTGTTTTGCGTAAAATGTTTGAATAACTTGATTTAAATTGTTTTTTATTCACACTTGGCATGGCAATATCACTATGTTCCTCCTCCATTTATGGGGTGAGTATAATTATTTTTCTCCCTCTCTGGCGTGCCAGTCGGAGGTGTGTTTGGATGAGTACTCATTAGCTAGCTAGCCACCTCCCTCATTGATTTCGATTAATAGGGTGAGTATGCCTTATCGTGGTGTACACACGGCATGTTTGGAAATTTTGTGTCATGGCCTAAGTTGTGTTAGTGATTGGCAACACTATGTTTATTAAATTGTTTGATCAAATTTGTATTATATTAAGCTTTGAAAATTGTGAAATATTTAAATTGTGATTTGTGATAAATGTGATTTGAAATTGAAATGTGATTGTGAAATATTTAAATTGTGAATCAATAACAAATGTTTTATATTTTGCATTTTATAATTTATTGTGCACCACGGAGTATTTTTATACTCAGTGATAGCTTTCTTTGCTGTCGCAGATAGAAATAAGGAAAAATGCAGCAGAGTGAGCTGCTGATTGTTGGGACTACACTGAGGCTTTTATACGGACATTTAGTTATACCCTTGTATATTAGATTTGATTATGCATGTAAACATATGTGTGTAAATTATTTGAGCAGATATATAAAACTTTTGAAATGTTATTTTGGATGTGTAATGGAAATACAAATTATTGTAATATTCAAACTTATTTTTGAGTTTTGTAATGAATGTAAATTAATTTTTCTTTAGTGGAATATGAATGAAGTTATTTAATATTATTTCTGAAGACAATTGAATTGAGAATTATTTTGAATTATGGAGTTAGAAAAATGATGTTGATTTGTGTTGTGGTTGTAGTTGATTTTGATGAAATAAATTATTGGAAGTATTTTTATAGGTGTTTGAAGAACAGTTTTTCCCAAATATAGACGGCACTCTTCCGAAAATTTTCAAAATTTGCGTAAAAATAAAAATGTATAAAAAATTTTAACTAGTTTTAAACTTCAAGTAAAAGTTTTTAATTCTTACCAAAAGTGCTCACCACTTTCAAAAAGTAAGAAAATTATTTTAAAATTCCTTGTAGTATATTTAATGGGTTACCGGTAGGTGAAGTACGGTAATTCATTAGATGTACTATGGGATTATGTTACATCTTACTAAGGGGTAGGGTGTGACACAAATTCTCTTGCCCAACTCCATTTTCACCTATAAATCCATCATTCTCATATATAATAACCATATTTCTCCAAAAAACATAATACCCATCAGTGTTTTTCTCTTCTCTCTCTCTCTCTCTTTCTTTGCCATGCCACTACCTTCACTGCATGATTTTTGTGCTTGACCATCACCACGCCATCGACGATCAGCCTATCAGCATTTCAATACCGTAATTCAAAGTCCCCACCATCGACTAGCCTTGCCATCGGTCCAAAGACTCGAGACCCTGCCCATACAATGCGACTTTATGCATTCCTTTGGCCATTTAACACCATTTTTGGTACTTCTAAACTCCATGCTTCTTGTTTTATGTTTTTTTTTCACCTTTTCTTGTCCCTAATAGCCATTTTTTTGGCAATATAGGGATTAGATTAGTCCATCAATGTTTCAACACCATCGTTTGAAGTCCCCCATTATCGACTGAACTTGCCATCAATCTAAAAACTAGAGAGCTTACCCATATAACACGATTTTAATCATCCCTTTGGCTATTCAATGCCATTTTTGGTACTTCTAAACTCCATTCTTCTTGCTTCATGTTTCTTTACCCCTTTCTTAACTCTTATAGCTATTTCTTAATAATAGAGGGATTGGGTCTTATTTGGTCATTATCAATTTATTGAAATTTTGAAGGAATTTAAGAGTAATTGTGAGTACCTTAAACTTTGATACTTGAAAATAAACTTTGATCCCTTTGCTTTGTTTGAGCTTATTTGTGCACTTAAGATATGTTGGGTAACCTGTTAGCATTGTTTTTGCATTCAGATTTTGTGCTATAAAAATGTCTTCAACTTCCCTTGCAATGACACCTACTATGGCACCAAATAGCAATAATGGTGTAGGCCCTTCCCTAGTCATATCTCCTCTAAGCACTTACCAGGGCCGCTTTAGTTCTTCATCTGCACTAAAGGTCTTTACACCATCAGGCTTTCTGATATCCAACATCAACCCTTTGTCTATAGTGAAGTTAGTTCTCTTTATTGAACCTATATTGAACATGCATTACGCTTGTGTTGAGTTGTGTCATATCTACTCATATGTTGTATTTCTGTGTTCTACAGGTTATGTTTATTGCTTTTTCGAAGATTGGCCTCAAACTATGACTAGCCAAATTTTTGTACCTTTTATTGCAGGGGAGACTCTGTCAAAATTTTTCTAACAAGTGCTTTTTGTTACCTCTGTAGGTGCTGGCTCTTCTCAAGCTAAGCCCTCTATTTCAGTAAGTCCCTGTACCTTCTTTCATACTTTGGACACTTTTAAGACCAGCTCCCCTAGTCACTTCTCCAAGTACCTTTTTTTGGTCCACTTTCTTGTCTTTCTATGTAGAACCTTTATATGGAGAATGTAAGCATAGGTCTCTGGCACTTCCTCATAAAGAGCTGGACTAGATACTGGGAAGTTATTTATTTAACCTTGTTTCAAAGCTACTTATTGACTCCAAGCTTCCTCCAAGGATTTTTCTGCATGTTGATCGTTTGATTATGATGTAATAAATTTAGCATACATGTAAATACTTGGGAATCTATTGAACAATAAATCGTGTTTTAGCTTTTTATTTATTATTGAAAGTGGCCATAAGGCCTACTTGCTATATTAACCTTCTACCTATTTGATTAAATGTGAATGAATGTTTTGATATGTTAGTCATGAGGTCGACTTTGTCTCTATTCTACTTTGTTATAGGAATCTTAAGAAAAGTCGTGCAGTAGGCTATCTAAAAGGCCGTGGATCGGCCCTAAGTTATTCTATGCTTAGTGTTTTCCCATCTGCTTCTTGCAAGGCATGATGGCTTTGGACTTCGAGAATCATGTCACTAAAACTACTACCTAAGGAACTAAAGTAGCTGGAACTATCATATGAGAAACCTGTACTGTGGAACCACTGTCGCAAGGTGTTTTGCGGTCGCCTGGACGAACACTCACCGAAGTGGGAAAGAGTGAGGAGTCGTCACTTTAATTTTGAGGAAAATTAAAGAAAACCATTTTCGAAAATAAGTTAAAATGAAACCACTTCAAAAACAGAGATTCTAGGTTCGGGGTCCGTAAACGGGTGGGGAAGGTGTTAGGCACCCCACCTCGTCCCTCAACGAGGGTAAGCAGATTTAACTTCACGTTCTTTATAGTTAGGAGGGTTTGAATGGGAATGTTAATCCTTTTGACAAAAAGGAATATTTGATTTTTCACTAATCCGGATTACTCAGATACATAAGTAAATGAGACAACCTTAGTGAGTTGCTGTTGCGTATTAGTTTCATTCTAGGGGGGATCGACTTACGTATTTATGAAAATTCAATTTGGGAATCGGATAAGAACTCTCCTCCGATCTCCTTAAAATATTTATTAAAATTTTTAAGCTTGAGAATCGGATAAGAACTCTCCTCCGATCTCTTTAAAATATTTATTAAAATTTTTAGGTTGAGAATCGGATAAGAACTCTCCTCCGATCCCTTTTAAATATTTATTAAAATTTTCAAGTGAGAACCGAATAAGAACTCTCCTCCGATCTCTTTTTAAATATTTGTTAAAATTTTTAAGTGAGAATCGGATAAGAACTCTCCTCCGATCTCCTTTTAAATATTTGTTAAAATTTTTAAGTGAGAATCGGATAAGAACTCTCCTCCGATTTCCTTTTAAATATTAGTTAAAATTTTTTAAATTGAGGACCGGATAAGAACTCTCCTCCGACCTCCTTTAAGTATTTATTAAAACTTTTAAATTAAGGACCTGATAAGAACTCTCTTCCGACCTCTTTTTTAAATATTTATTAAAATTTTTAAATTGAGGACCGGATAAGAACTCTCCTCCGACCTCTTTTTAAATATTTATTAAAATTTTAGATGGAGGACCGGATAAGAACTCTCCTCCGACCTCTTTTATTTTAATGGGAATCGGATAAGGATTTTTTCGACCTATCGTAATTTGATTATAGCTACACATCATAAGAGCCTAAGACCAAAGGTTCTGGCATTTAAAAGTGCCGGGGATCGGAATAAGACTTCTTTTAATTCCTTGGTACCTTGTGACTGGATAGGGAATACCGAACTGAATTTTACTGACCTCCTAAGTGGTCGCCTAGCCAATACCTTTTAATACCCGATCTGTTCTATTTATTTATCTAAGATTTGGTTTTTATTTCCCCTTATGGCGTTTTACCCGATCGTCTTCTGTGTTAGCCTAATGATTCAATTTTACTATCTTCCTGACTTATTATTTAGACCTTTCAATATTTTAAAGAAACTCTTAAGATACGATTACCTACATTTTGTCCAACTACTTATACACTACTCGGGACTAGAACATTCACATTTGGGAGTCAAAAGAATGAACTGATGAACAAAAAGAAAATTTGAGAAAAGCCTTCTTCGGGGGCCTTTTAACACAATATGAAACTAACGAACATTGCTAGCATGAAGCAAAAGAAATACGTAAAATAAAAACGAGCACTAAATAAAGCCGCGGTAAAGCACACTCACCTGTAGGGGATCGGAACTATGGGATTAACTATGGAGTCACAAAAGCGTGGTAGAGTTACGGGCTGATATCCTAAGGACCGAGGTTTGCCTTGAGATGGTGAATACCTCGTTAAGATGCAGTCAAGCCGAAGCAGTAACCTGGTCTGATGAGGTTAAACTTGGGAAATGGGAATGGAAATGAAGATAACAAAGACTGACCTGGTGGTGAGAATGTCACGGAGCAATGAACAAACTGAAAATAAAGAGTTTCAGTATTCAAGACCTCATTCAAGAAAATACTTTAGAAAACTAGTTTCTGAAGTTTTTCTATCTTTCCAAACTAAAAAAGAATAGCAGAGTAACAAACTGAATTGAGTTTTAGAGTTCTTCCGCTATAATTCCCACCCCTTTTTTTTCCGTCCCCTGAACAGTTTTTCATGCAGGTATTTATAGGAACCGGGTGCTTCCCCTGAAGGGTTAGGATCTATTTTGAGGGAGATGGAGGGTCAGGATTTCAAAGGACAAGATCTGAGGTATAGGAATTAAAGAGAATCAGAACGGACGGCCGAGATCCCTTTCAGAATATTTGTCATTTTCTTCTTCTAATCTGACGGTCCCAAATTCTCTTGTCCGGGGCGATCCGAGGGCTGGGAGCGAAAGGCGCTGGTCTTATCGTCTTCTTCTTTGATCCAATGGCTCCGAGCTCGTCCTTACAAGTACGATCAACGGTGGAGATTAGGATGTACAGCGCTATCATGACATACTTTGGCACTTGTCAGTAATGCGAGCGATTCTAAGGCGTGCGGTGGGGATCTCGTCTACAACGCTTTAACTACCTCGACTCTGATTATGACGACAGTTAGCGGAAGTTGTCTTATTCTCTTTGCTATCCGACCTCCTTTCCTTTCCGATCTTCCTAACACGCTCCTTTTCCGATCTTTCATGCCTACCTCCCTTCTACCGATCTCTATCACTCCGGTCTTCCCTTTTATCGGGTTCGGTCCAGTCAAAGCATTTATTTCCCTCAATTCTCGAGGCGTCCGCTTCGTTTTCTGCTTGCAATAAATGCTCAAATTTTCCCTATATATACCTTCAATCGGGAAGCCCTTCCTCATTTGACTTTCTCCCCTATTCTCCTCATTTTTCCTGTTCTAGCTGACCAGGCAACAATTCCGGCCATGGTGGCCACTTTTGATCTTTTTCCGGTTGCCCTCTTTGTTCCTTGCCTGAAAATTTACGATCCCGGTGATCGAAGAATCATGATGACCTTATCTGATGATAGTGAGAGAACTGGACTAATTAACCGATCTGGATCGAGGACCTAGATCGTGCCGATCTCGAGTCGTTCGATCGGTATAATCGGCGAATCGATTTTGGGCGAGAAGACGGCTAATATTCCCCTCAGCACCGGTGACTGCTCTTTGGCGTTCATCTGGCTCCTCTCCACACTGGGTGTTCCGACAGCTGCTCAGTTTTGAGCGGTAACTTTGATGACGATCTCTCTTATTCTCATGAGAGTCATAGTCCCCCCAGCCAGTCTCCTGGTCAAACACATCTTTTGACTCAGCAACGAGACTAGGCTTTGACATAGGCCTTTTAGATAGGATGTTCCACCGATCTCTAAAGATTGCCCAACTGAACAGCCCTTATCCGATCCGCACTTCCAAACATTCGCCTTAATTAGCCGATCCCTAACTAGCCGGTCCCTCCTTATGAAATTTTGGAATATTCGTGAGACGTGTCAGAACAGCTGGCGAGTCCCGCAAATCGATGCACTGCCCGGAACATCATGAGCATTAAATGCTCGGACGAGTGTAAATAGGGGTGGGGTTAGCCAGTTGCTCCCTTATGTCATTTTCAATCTCTCGCGAACAACTTCAAAATTCTCTCGTTTCTCAAGTTCTTCCGACACCGATCAGACTCCGGTAAGGGTTTTGACCCTTCTTTTAGCTTAAATTCCTTGTTTCCTTTGAAAATGAGCGGCACCGAGGGTCAGAGAGCGGCAAGCCCCCCTTCCGTTCAGATCTCGTGGTCATCTGATGAAGTGGAGGTGGTCTGGCCAAGCGTGCGACCTGAACCTTCTAGGGTCTCTGTTCCAGCTCGGGGGCAAGCAGCACCATCAAGGCATGTACCTTCTTCAGGGAGGGAAAATCTTCCCATGGACGAGTTGCCATCGGTTCTTCAAGAAACCGATCTGCAGTCGTTCAGCCAGGAGTATAACATTTAGCAAAATTCCTACGAATTGATTAAGTGTCACGGCGATCTTCGTGTCGATCACTTCTTTGAGGGGGACGATATGATCATGGTCTACGAAGAATAATTAAAGGCCGGTCTATGATTCCCTTTGGACGACTTCTTCAAGGAAGTTTTAAAATATCACCAAGTGTGCATCGCCCAAGTTCACCCGAACTCGTAGCGGATCTTAGTAGCCTTCCGAGGCCTATGCCGAGCTAAAGGGCTCCGACCTACAGCTAAGGTGTTCGCTGAAATGCACAGGCTAACTCATCGAAAGGACTACGAGTATTGGTTCTTCCAGGCGAAACCCCATTGTGGGCTTTTTACCGACCTACCTTCCTCCCTGAAGAATTGGAAGAACCGCTTCTTTATCCTGAGGAGCAAAATTCCAAACAGCTTTGAGGGCTTCCCCCGCAGCTGGCTGCACCAGGGCCCCGTACTTCTAAAGTGCATCACCTTAAATAGAGAAGAAGACCTGATGGTGATGGAGCTGAAAGATCAAGCGGGCAGAGAGAAGTTTTCTTATCTGGATGCAGTGACTGCCGAACTGCATCACTGGATAATGGAGTTGATCATGGGCGAAGATCGCGGGCTTCAGCTCTCTGACCTCAGCCTCGGTATTTTCCTATATCTCAAATCTTTGGACCTTAGCGATCTCACTGACCTCTTCTTTGTGCAGGTATGGCAAGCGGCTAAGCTTCCAAGGAGGGTCGAAAGTGAAAGAGAGAGATCTCCCGGAAAGTGCGAGAGATGAAGCGGTCCGAGCTGCTCCAGACTCCCAGTCATGAACCCGGGGAAATTCATGGGGGCTCATCTCAACCTTCGGGACAGCCGATCCCCGAGGTAGAAGTGATTCGATCTCCTCCTCGCCAAGAAGAGCCACCTCCGTCTCCTCCAGTCGCTTCGAGTGCTGAAGGGGGTCCTTCCCAACCTACCCCAAGGACCCTCTCCCGTGGTGCTCAGGTGCTGATCCATTCCCTGGAGAAGAACTGAACTGTTCGGGAATCCGGGTTTGGCTAAGGTTCTGGGAGCTTCTATCTGTCTTCGGAAGGATCGGGACAGGCTGTCCTCGGATAATCTTGACGATATCCTGACCCGATCCATGAGCCTGAACGTGGAGTGCTTGGTGAATCAGCACATCGTCCGAGAGAAGGCTCATCGCCTGGGTAAGGAGGTCGAGAAGATGGGTCATGAAGTGACTTCCCTCCGATCCCAACTCTCATCCGCTCCGAAATACATATCTGAAATTGATGGGCGGATGAAGTTCTACAAAGTTAAGCTGGCCGAGCAAGCTCATGTTCTGGCCGAGCGAACTCGTGTCCTTGAAGAAGTTCAGGCGCTCCGGCTGATGAAATTGCTCACCTCACTGAGGAGCTCAAAGCGAAAGAAGAAGAGATAGTGACAAGGGAGGCCGCCGCTTATGTAAATGCCCACAGGGACCTCTTGGCTGAGATCAAGAAGCGTTATCCCGAGGAGGACTTCTCTTGGATGGTCGACCTGGCTCCCGAAGAGGAAAACGAGGAGGAGGCTGAGGGTGAGAGAGGAAGTGAGCAAAATGTAGATCAGGCTGGGGGTGATCCTCCAGCCGAATGACTTGTACAAATTTTAATATGAAATGAAATTCCCCTTTTGTTCAGTGAATGGATGTGATCGGAAAATCTCTAAATTACTTTAGCACTTGATTGTCTGAGCATATTAAAACAACTAAAGGTGATTATTAATCTAAGTGTAAGAGGTCGGAAAACACAATAAGCATGAGATCGGCAGGGAACCAACGCTAAATGGGACTTGACTAAAATTGGAAATTTGGCTTAAGCACTTAAGATCGGATTCTCATTAAACCGGATTGGAACCTTAACTTGATTATTCCTAAACTTTTAAAATGAAGTTTTAGTGTTGGCTTAGTTTCGTTTAACAAAAGAGATCGGGAATGTAATTGATTAATCGGGGAACTTGACAATTGGTTTGAGAGATCAGCAAGGCTTTAAATGACATGGGGACTTAGTATTGATTTGATTCCTTTTGAGGAGAGATCGGAAATGTGATTGTTCGGTAAAGAGAGATCAGAAATGTAATTGGCTGGCAAAGAGAGACTTAGTATTGGGGATCAGTTTTGAAATTTATTGATTCTGGGGATCGGTTTCAAAGTTTATTGATTTTGGTGATCGGCCAAAATATGGTGTCGACAGCTGCCCCTCTTTACATAATTTCTATTAAGGGGAAAAATTTTCCCGTGTAGGAATTATGTAAAGATTCATACCCATATTTTGGGTGATCAGGCGTTCAAGGTTAGGAAACTAAACCCTACCTGAGTTAGTGACCTGGAAATTGGTAACGCTAGGAAATTAAAATCAACTTGGATTAAGAAACCAGAGGTTGATAACAAGAAATTTAGAATGCTGAAAATTAAAATCAACTTAGATCAAGGAACCAGAGGTTGATTAACAGGAAATTTAAAATGCTGAAAATTAAAATCAACTTAGATCAAGGAAATTTAAAATGCTGAAAACTAAAATCAACTTAGATCAAGGAACCAGAGGTTGATTGATAGGAAATTTAAAATGCTGAAAATTAAAATCAACTTAGATCAAGGAACCAGAGGTTGATAACAGGAAATTTAAAGTGCTGAAAATTAAAATCAACTTAGATCAAGGAACCAGAGGTTGATAACAGGAAATTTAAAGTGCTGAAAATTAAAATCAACTTAGATCAAGGAACCAGAGGTTGATAACAGGAAATTTAAAGTGCTGAAAATTAAAATCAACTTAGATCAAGGAACCAGAGGTTGATTAACAGGAAATTTAAAATGCTGAAAATTAAAATCAACTTAGATCAAGGAACCAGAGGCTGATAACAGGAAATTTAAAATGCTGGAAAATTAAAATCAACTTAGATCAAGGAACCAGAGATTGATAACAAGAAATTTAAAGTGCTGAAAATTAAAATCAACTTAGATCAAGGAACCAGAGGTTGATAACAGGAAATTTAAAGTGCTGAAAATTAAAATCAACTTAGATCAAGGAACCAGAGGTTGATTAACAGGAAATTTAAAATGCTAAAAATTAAAATCAACTTAGATCAAGGAACCAGAGGTTGATAACAGGAAATTTAAAATGCTGGAAAATTAAAATCAACTTAGATCAAGGAACCAGAGGTTGATTAACAGGAAATTTAAAATGCTGAAAATTAAAATCAACTTAGATCAAGGAACCAGAGGTTGATAACAGGAAATTTAAAATGCTGGAAAATTAAAATCAACTTAGATCAAGGAACCAGAGGTTGATAACAAGAAATTTAAAATGCTGAAAAATAAAATCAACTTAGATCAAGGAACCAGAAGTTGATTAACAGGAAATTTAAAATGCTGAAAATTAAAATCAACTTAGATCAAGGAACCAGAGGTTGATTAACAGCTTGAGGTTGATAACAGGAAATTTAAAATGCTAGAAAATTAAAATCAACTTAGATCAAGGAAAGGAACCAGAGGTTGATAACAGGAAATTTAAAGTGCTGAAAATTAAAATCAACTTAGATCAAGGAATCAGAGGTTGATAACAGGAAATTTAAAATGCTGGAAAATTAAAATCAACTTAGATCAAGGAACCAGAGGTTGATAACAGGAAATTTAAAGTGCTGAAAATTAAAATCAACTTAGATCAAGGAACCAGAGGTTGATTAACAGGAAATTTAAAATGCTGGAAATTAAAATCAACTTAGATCAAGGAACCAGAGGTTGATAACAGGAAATTTAAAATGCTGGAAAATTAAAATCAACTTAGATCAAGGAGCCAGAGGTTGATAACAGGAAATTTAAAGTGCTGAAAATTAAAATCAACTTAGATCAAGGAACCAGAGGTTGATTAACAGGAAATTTAAAATGCTGAAAATTAAAATCAACTTAGATCAAGGAACTATAGGTTGATAACAGGAAATTTAAAGTGCTGAAAATTAAAATCAACTTAGATCAAGGAACCAGAGGTTGATTAACAGGAAATTTAAAATGCTGAAAATTAAAATCAACTTAGATCAAGGAACCAAAGGTTGATAACAGGAAATTTAAAATGCTGGAAAATTAAAATCAACTTAGATCAAGGAACCAGAGGTTGATAACAGGAAATTTAAAGTGCTGAAAATTAAAATCAACTTACGAAGCAAGTCTAATCTCGACACGAGAAGTTCTTCCCTGATGAAGTGTACTTAACAAGATCCCGAAGGCCAATGATTAATGGAGGACGAGTTACAAGACTTGACCTACGACCTCCTTTCTTCAGATGCCCCTTTCTTGCTCTTGAATTTCTTCCTATTTTACGAAAAGCGCCCTTGCGGGTTTTCACTTTCCTTTCGCCCATTTGACTAGAAGCGCCCTCCCAGGTTTTCACCTCTAGTTTTTTTTTTTTTTTAGGCCATTCCCTGCAAATCTCATTGCAAAGTACGTGAGGTTATCAATTTTCAAATCCTAATCTTATGGCAAAATTTTAAATGATTAATAGCGCATTAGATAAAGAGATTGAAGAAGGATAATATTAAAAAGTGAGTATATGGGAGAATAAAAGTAAAGTGAATAAAGTATAACTTTATTATGGTTTTAAGAAACAAAGGTACAGTTTCAAAGGAAAAAGGGTACAGTGATAGATCTCACATATTCCTTGTAGTTAGCTTTGAAGTCTCTTAACTGCCATTATTTCAAGTACTCTGAAGCCTTATGCCATGACGGTTTATTTCCATCCTCGGTTTCATACCCCGTTTCTTATTCCTCTCTTTTGGTTCTTGGGATGCCCTTTCCCCTAGATTTTTTTTTCTTTTTTGCTCGCTCTTTCAGGACGCCCTTTCGGGTTTTCATCCCTCACTCATTTTACAGAAAGTGCCCTTCGAGGTTTTTCACTTTCTTTCACACATTTTGCTAGGAGTGCCCTTTCGGGTTTTCACCCCTACCCACTTTTTTTTTTTTTTTAGGCATAGTATCACTTGACGGTGTCAGTATTCACAGGTCTTGGAAATTCTTCGCCGTCCATATGGGTCAAGATCAAGGCTCCACCAGAAAATGCTTTTTTAACCACATAGGGTCCCTCGTAGGTTAGTGACCATTTACCCCGGGGATCATTTTGATTCGGGATAACTTTCTTCAGAACTAGGTCCCCGGGTTAAAATTTGCGTGGGCAAACACTTTTTTCAAATGCCCTGGCCATTCTTCTTTGATACAGCTGTCCGTGACATGCCGCCGCTAGCCTCTTCTCATCTAGCAAATTTAATTGGTCCAACCTCGACTGGATCCATTCTGAATCATCAATCCCTGATTCTTTTAGAATTCTTAGAGAAGGAATTTCTACCTCAATAGGTAATACAGCTTCCATCTCGTAAACCAGTGAGTATGGAGTTTCCCCAGTTGATGTCCTTACTGAAGTCCGGTATGCATGAAGAGCGTAGGGAAGCATATCATGCCAATCCTTATACGTGACTGTCATTTTCTGGATTATTCTCTTGAGATTTTTGTTTGCGGCTTCCACTGCTCCATTCATCTGGGGACGGTATGGTGAGGAATTGAGATGTCAGATTTTGTATTGATCACATAACTTCTGAATCTTTGGACCATTCAAGTTCTTGGCGTTGTCAGTGACGATTTCATTGGGGAGGCCGTGCCGGCAGATAATATTATTTCTGAGGAATTTGAGAAATGTGTTCTGTGTAATGTGAGCATATGATGTCGCTTTGACCCATTTAGAAAAATAGTCGATTGCTACTAGTATAAACCTGTGCCCATTGGATGCCTTAGGGTTGATGGGACTAATCACATCAATGCCCCACATTGCGAAAGGCCATGGTGAAACGAGGTTGAATAATTGGTGAGGCGGAACATTTATCAGATCCGCGTATATTTGACACTTATGGCACTTTCGGAAATACTCGACGCAATCCTTTTCCATGGTAGTCCAAAAATAGCCTCATCTCATGATCTGCTTAGCCATCATGTGTTCATTGGCATGGGTTGCGCAGTTCCCCTCATGAGTCTCGAAAAGGATTCTCTTTGCCTCTTTTGCATCCACACATCTCAGCAATTCGCCGTTAGAGCTCCTTTTGTATAAGGTTTCTCCACTGGGAAAGTATCCCAATGCTAATCTCCGAATCATTCTCTTTTCGTTTTTGCTTGCCCCTGGAGTGAATTCTCTGGTTCTGATGTAGAGCAAGATGTCATGGTACCAAGGTTTACCATCAGGTTCTTCTTCGATCATGAAGCAGTAAGCCGGCTCACTTCTTGCTTTAATCTTTAACACCTGAGTCGTTTGCCCTTCTTCCATTTGAGCCATAACAGCCAGGGTGGCTAAGGCATCTACAAATTGATTTTTGTCTCGACTAAGGTGAGTGAAAGAGATTTCTTCGAATTTCTTAATTAGCTCCAGTAAATACTTCTGATATGGGATTAGCTTCGGGCCCTTAGTTTGCCATTCTCCCTTGACTTGATAAATGATCAGAGCTGAGTCTCCATACACCTCCAACTTCCTAATTTTCATTTCGATAGTAGCTTGTAGACCCATTACACAAGCTTCATATTCTGCGACGTTGTTGGTGCAGTCAAATCTCAACTTGATAGCTATCGGAAAGTGTTTCCCATCCGGGGATACCAATATAGCTCCGATTCCATTACCAGAAAAATTGACAGCTCCGTCGAAATACATTTCCCAAACATCAGCTGGCTCTTCTTCTTCGCAGTCTACTTCATTAATATGCTCATCAGGGAACTCAAAATCCAGAGCTTCATAATCCTGAATAGGGTTTTCTGCTAAGAGATCGGCGATCACGCTACCTTTCACCGCTTTCCGGGTCATATAGACAATGTCATACTGGGAGAGTATAACCTGCCATTTAGCTATTCTTCCTGGCACGAATGGGCTTTCGAATATATACTTGATAGGATCCATTCTGGAAATGAGCCATGTCTTGTGATTCAACATGTAGTGCTTGAGGCGATTCGCTGTCCAAGCTAGTGCACAGCAAGTTTTCTTTAGGAAAGAATACCTTGACTCACAATCATTGAACTTTTTGCTCAGGTAATAAATAGCTCTTTCCTTCCGGCCGGTATCATCATGTTGCCCCAAAACACATCCAATTGAGCTTTGTTGGACTGCCATATACAGAATTAGAGGCCTTCCGGCCACTGGTGGAACCAATACTGGTGGGTTTGACAGGTAATGCTTGATTTTCTCGAAAGCCTCTTGGCAAACTGAATCCCATTGAGTGGTGTTGTTCTTTTGGAGTAGTCTAAAAATAGGCTCAGCCTTAGCGGTGAGATTGGAAATAAACCTTGATATGTAGTTCAATTTCCCCAAGAAACTGCGTACCTCCCTTTCTGTTTTTGGGGATGGCATCTCTTGAATGGCTCGGACTTTGTCCGGATCAACTTCTATTCCCATTTCGCTCACTATGAATCCCAACAATTTCCCAGATCTAGCTCTGAATATGCACTTGGCAGGGTTCAGTTTCAACTGATATTTCCTGAGTCTCTCGAATACTTTCCTCATCACCTGCACATAGCTCTCCTCTCCCCTAGATTTGATGATCATATCATCCACGTATACCTCCACTTCTTTATGCATCATATCGTGGAATAATGTGACAATACCGCGTTGGTAGGTGGCGCCAGCATTCTTTAACCCCAAAGGCATAACCCGATAGCAAAATACCCCCCATTGAGTGATAAAGGCAGTTTTCTCCTTGTCTCCCTCGTCCATTGGGATTTGATTGTATCCCGACGCCCCATCGATACACGAGCACCTGCCCAATCCTGCAGCATTGTCTACTAACACATCAATGTGGGGGAGAGGGAAATCATCTTTCATGCTCGCTTTATTAAGATCCCTGTAATCAACACACACCCTAACTCTCCCGTCCTTCTTCATTACGGGGACAACGTTAGCTATCCATTGGGGATATTTGACTACTTCCAGGAACCCAGCATCATACTGTTTCTTGACCTCATCCCTAACTTTGAGCAGTGTGTCAGGGTTCATTCTTCTTAGCTTCTGCTTTACCGGGATTGTCCCCGAAATTAGAGGAATTTTGTGTGTCACTATCTGGGGGTCCAAACCAACCATATCATCGTAGCTCCAGGAAAACACGTCCAGGAATTCTTTGAGCAAACTGATCATATCTCCCTATTCTTCACTCTCTACTACCTTAAGTTCCCTTTTTACTTCTTCGGTGCCTAAGTTTATGGTGCGCGTTTTGTCTCCACAAGGCACTAGGGAAGGTTCATCCCTTTCTTCTGTGAGCTCCACCTCAGAATCACTTGAAGTAATGGTAGTTATGGGGATTTCAAAATTAACCAGAGGAATCTCTGAGTCTATTGAATTATTAGGTGTTAATTGATGAATGGTCCTGAATGAACGTAAATAGAATATATTATAAGGATGGAATTCAAAGAGAATTGAAAATAAATGCGCTATTAATTCATTAAGATTTATGATATAAGAAAAGGGTCCATTTACAATGTTACACTTGCCACCATGGACAAAATGATCAAGTGTAGATAACCAAAGGTACTTTACTCGAAATTAAGTACAGGGATGTCCTCTGCTGTCCAGTTGTCTAACTCTTGCCCCTCAGCTATTGGCGAGACCAGAGCCTTATACAAGGAATCCAAGTGGATGACATCAATGGATGGTTTATCGGGTGATTCTTCAGCCTCTGCCGGATTTTCAATGACCGGTTTAGTGAAGACCTCAGTGATTCTCGGGACTACCTTCATTCTCTCAATTTTCTGATCGAATCTCTGATCCCGAAGTCTGTTCCTCATCCAGAATCGCCCATCCATGAGGGCATCTTCCTCATATCCCAAACCGTAATGGCCCACCTTCTGGATAGCCAGTATAGGTTCAACAATTCCTTGTAATGTGGCACCTAGGCCTTTGCCTTCTTCATATCCATTCCTCGACATTATCTTGGCTGCCATAGCCATAGCCCCTTCATTTCTGATTTCTTGTAATTCGAGGGCCTGGAAAGAGCTTTCCAACGACTCCTCAGCAGCTTCCACATAAGGAAGTGATTGTGGCTTGGTGACCAATATGGCTTCTTCCCCTTTCACAGTGATGATTTTGTCATCCATAATATACTTTATCTTCTGATGCAAAGTTGAAGGAATGGCATTCGCTAAATGAATCCACGGCCTCCCCAGCAACATAGTGTAAGCCGGTTCAATGTTCATCACTTGGAATGTGACGTTGAAGGTGCATGCGCCAATTTGGAGTGGCAAGTCGATATCTCCCAACACTTCTCTTCTTGTACCGTCAAAGGCTCTTGCCACCATAGAACTTTGACGTATATTCGATTGGTCAACTGGCAGCCTAGCCAAGGTAGCACTAGGGAGTACATTGAGGGCTGATCCATTATCAATAAGGATCTTGGCCACTATACAACCTTTACATTTCACTGTCACATGGAGGGCTTTAGTGTGTGCCAAGCCTGCAGGATCTATCTCTTCTTCAAAAAAGGTGACAAAACTGGATGCCTGGATTTGTCCCACTATCTTCTCGAACTGCCCCGGTGTGATGTCGGGGTTCACAAAGGCCTGATCCAGGATCTTCTGCAAGGCTTGACGGTGCACCTCAGATCTCAAAATCAGCGATAACAGTGAAATTAGGGCAGCTGTCTTTCTCAACTGTTCCACCACATCATACTCACTCTGCTTCATTATTTGAAGCAACAGCTCCTCCTCTTCTTTAGGCCCGGCGGGTTCTACTTCCCCCGTTTTCTCAATCTCCTCTTCTGTACTCTTCTGTAATTCTCCTATTTTTACTTTCCCCTTCTTCTTTTCTTTCTCTTTGTTCCCGTAACATCTCCTACTTCGAGTTATAAACTCAACTTCTTGCTCAGGTGGGGAGGATTTTGTGGCAGCGACGGGCTGAGGATTAGTTTGGGGAGTAGTACTGCTGGTAGGTCCGGCATAAGTCATTCTGAAATGCTCATGAGGAGTGAAGCACGGTTTTGGAGGTGCCGGAGGTGAAGCAAGATTAGGAGCCGACGTACTGCTTGACGCTCCTTGGGTGAAAACTTGGAAGTTATAATTCCAAGGTATGGCATGGGTATTGGTGACAGGGAGCTGAGGCGGGGTTCGGATAATCGTTACTGGTGGTGAGGCTACTAGGGGTGAGAAGGTGATTCTGGGTTTAGAGGTAGAAACATTTTAGCTGAATCTAGCTGTGTTCACTCCTCCTTCCATCTTTGACCTTTTCTGGCATCTCAGAACTTTGAGGGATAGTAAGTTCTAAACCTCTTGCTTAAACTCTTCACAATTTAGCAGCTGGTGGTTAGCTGCCCCTCCATGATAGGAGCAACCTGCCCCATTTTCAGGTTCTGGTGCTTGAGTGCAGAGGTACCCTTCCCTTACTGCCATCTTAAAAATTGCCTCAAAGTGAGGAATCAGATTATCTGCCTCCGGGGTTAACCCTTCTCTGTCAGACTCTATCATATTTACACCATTGCCCGCATTATGGTTGGGCAATGGGTTTGAGGTAACATTAGGGAGGGAGCCATTTCCCTTAATCTTCAACCACCCGTTCCGGATTAAAGAGTGTACTCTCCCTCTGAGTGCCCCACAGTTGTCAGTTGAATGCCCTTGTGCCCCTCCATGATATTCACAACGGGCAGTGGCATCATACCACCTGGGGTATGGTGGCTGAATTGGGTATAGGGGAACTGGTACTATCGGGTTTATACCGATAAGGTATCGATATATTTCACTGAGTGGGAGGGAAAGAGGAGGATCAGGGTTTCTTGGTGGTCTGGGGTTATTTTGAGGTGGTCTGGGTTGGGTAGGTGGAGGAGGAGGTCTGGGTTGGTAATTTGTAGGTGGTGGGTATTGGGGGCGCGGGTGTGGATAATTTGGGAAAGGAGGTGGAATGTTTGCAACTATTTGGCCATGAGGGGGAGGATATGGCCGGTAGTTATTTTGAGAAAGCGGGGAGTAATTATTTTGCCGAGTGACGGAATGCACATCACCCTCCTTCTTTTTGCCAAAACTGGCAGTTTTCTTCGCAGGATTCTCAGTCAACTCCTGCAGCCGTCCCATCCTTAAATTAGCTTCTATCCTCTCACCGGCTTGGATGATGTCAGAGAAGCTGTTGGAAGTGTTTCCAATCATCAAATTGAAGTAAGGAGCCTTCAATGTTTCGATGAACAGGGAACATAGTTCATTGTCAGTCACTGGAGGATATACTTCTACAGCCTTCTCCCTCCATCTTTGGGCATATTCCTTGAAGCTTTCCCTGTCTCTTTGCACCAGGTTTTGAAGGTCCCTCCTTGTGGGGGCCACATCGCAGTTAAATTTGTACTGCTTCAAGAATGCATCAGCTAAATCCTTCCAGGAGCGCAGTTTGCTCCTGTCCAACTGTATGCACTACCTCAGGGCTGCTCCGGAGAGGCTCTCATGAAAGAAGTGGATGAGAAGTCTTTCATCTTCTGTCAAAGCAGACATTTTGGCAATGTAGGTTGCCAGGTGAATGCGGGGGTCTGAGTTCTCGATGTACTTGTCGAAGTCCGGGACTTTGAATTTGGGTGGCACCACCACATCTGGCACCAATCTAAGTGACGCCACATCGACTGAACCATACATGTTCAGTCCTTCTATTACTCTCAGTCTTTCCTCTAGAGCAGACAGTTTTTCATTTTCCCTGGTCTTATTTTCTCCTCCTACTGCAAAAGATACTCCCCCAGCTGGGAAATGAGAGGTGGAGTGAACTGGAGGAATTACTATTGAAGGGTATGGGTCAGCATTTGAGACGGCTGGGTAATGGGAGAAAGGTAGGTCATTATTTATGGTACCCGGATTGACAGTGATTGTTGGATCCGGGATAGGTGACTGAAAGGTGAAAGAAGTTGAAGCTTGATGCGGATCATTTGTTGTAGGTGGTGGGGAGGTAGTGGTAGGTTAGGTTCTGAAGCTGATTTATTTTGGGACATCTCCCTCATTAGCCTCATGAGTTCTGAGACCTGGTCTTTCAGCTCGGATACTTGCCCTTGTAAGTTCTGTACTTGTTCCTGATCTTCCATTATCTTTTTTGTTCGAGACCTTGTTAAGTACACTCGCTTGGGTTGAACCGTGTGCTTGATCAGACTTGCCTTATTTGAAGCAATGTTGATTTTCTGTAGGGAGCATAAATAAAAAGCTTTTAGTGAATTTTGAATTTCGTAAAAAAACTAAAGGTCCTGGTTCGGACAAAGGATACAGTGGCATTTGGGAGCCAAAATGAAATATGTAGAAGGATGGTTGCATCAATTTTATCATGGCATCATTCGATAGTCTGACTGTGAATGACTGGATTGAATGCGCATCTATGATACCTGTCCTTATGGCACATCCAATTTTCGCATAACCCTAGCGAGGGGGTTCCTACGGGAGTTATACTATTCATTCACAATTTTACTAAACAATGGCCCAAAAAGTTTTCCATTAATTGAATATTTATACACAGCATTCTTTACGTCGGCCTAGGCTTAGGGAGGTTCTTTATAATGAGATGACATTTTCTGAGATACCGATATAACCTTTCTTCTTGTCTAGCAGGGTCGAACACTTTCAACGCATACTCGGATTCAGGTAGGAGCTCTTGTTTTCCCTGTGCTATCATTCTCTCCAACTGGTCAACATTCTCTTTCAGCTCTTGATAGAGAGCAGCTTGTCTCTCCTTTTCCTTCCTTTCATTAACACATTCTTTCAGAATATCGTTGATGAGTAGTGCCTATACCTTCAATTCGAGCTTCTTCTTTTTATTTTCTTGTTTATACTCTTCTATGAGTATCTCTTGGTATTTCATTTTTTCCTTAAGTTTACCATTTTGTACTTCTACTTCTTTTACCAGAGCTTGGAGAGAGCTTTTTTCCTTTTCCCACTGTGCCTCTTGCTCTTCGAACCCCATCCTTTTGGCCCTTGCCTCTTCCCTGAGCCTTCTTACCTTTCTTTTGAGGTTCTGCTGTTGATCCTCCAACTGTTTTATTTGTTCTTGCAGTTGTGAGTTCTCGGTGTTTGCCTTCTGTAGTGAGTTAGCCAGATGATTATTAGCTTCTTCTGATAGGATGTTTCGGCGAGGGTCGCTGTCTTCGAATTTTGTTGAATCTGCAGTTAAGTGTTCTTAGTCCCTGTCAGCCCTCCATTTAAGATAATCGCCCGTGGCACTCGGGCCTTTAGGCGGCCTTTCTATCAGAGTGATGTTTTCCCAAGATTTACGAGCTATTTTCAACCCCTCCTCTTCCTTGAGCTCATGGTAGAAATGACCTTGGTGGTATTCTTCAATGTTGATTCTGAACTGAGTTGATCCAAACTGTCTCATTACTAAGGCCGGAGTGTAACTTGTGTATCCAGTCACTCCGATTAGGGACACTGATTGATTGCTCCCCGTGCTGATCAAAATGGATTGACTTGACATCCACAATTTCCTCCAACAATAGTTATGGCTATTGAAGCTCAAAATCCGTTCTTGCCACTGCGGCTCATCCTTCGGGCTGATTACCAATCGGGTCATTTTCTCGATGAGAGGCTGGTCAAGATACCAAGTTAATCCCTTCGTCTCCACAGGGCACATATGACTAATGATCCAGAGGTGTAACAACTGAGAACAACATTTAATGGATCCCTTGCCTTGTCGTCTGTAATAAGTAAGGGATAAGAAAGTCTCGGCAAGAATTGCTGGTATTGGATTGACCTTCTGTTTCTCTACTACCCAAAACATTTCCACAACACCGCAGGTTATGATTCCAGAAGGCCCAGGGAACAAGATTAGGCCATAAATTGCTAAAGCGAGCATCAATGAAGCTTGATCCCACTGTTCATCTTGGATGCATTGATCCAACCCTTTCTTGAGGTAAGTCCAATACCATCCATGCGTGTTTCCTTTGACGGTTTCTCTCGCCTTTGCTTCTTCTAGTGGGATCCCCAGCATATGTGCGAGCCGTTTCCAGGTCTGCCTATGTTCGAGGTGTAGGTAAATCCGATTCTGCGCCGCATAAGGGATTTCTAGCAATGCTTGATATTCTTCCATAGTGGGAGCAGTATCGATGTCGTTGAAAGAGAACACTCCAAACTTAGGGTTCCAAACTGGCAACATGGCCTTTAGTGCCGGGACCTGGATCCTAACTCGCATCAAGGTTGCAATCTTCCCGTATTTCTTCTCAAATTATGCTTTGACCTGATCGGGAAATGACTTCCAACCATTGGCCAGATCCTCGAGACTGTTCATCCTGACTTCAATCTTGCTCAGGTCCAATGGAGGTAATGAGCTAGTATCCCTTTGAGGGGGCACTAAGCTATGAGACGATTCGGGCCATGGTTTAGCATTCTGTTCTGATTTAAGAACTTCTTCTGCCGACTGACTCGAGGATGCCATGTTAAAAATGATGCTTATCCTTTTACAGACCTTATTTCGATGATGCCTGTAGGAAAAACTTGTTAGCAGGATAAATTCAGGTAATCTTGAATTATACTGTTGGCAGAGTGACACCTACACATTTATCAAAGTAAGAAAATGTGTAGGTTTTCTTAATAGTATGATTCAAGATTACCCTTAAAAATAAAAATAAAATAAACAAAATAGGGTAAGAGTAAGTATGCCCCTTTTGTCCTAAAGTAAAGGAGAGTCCTAATACCGGCTGGGTGCTACCTAATTGGACAGTTCTATCTTACAAGGTAGCTTGCTACGGCTTCCAGCTATCGTGATAGTTTAGCTCAAGGTCTAATTTTCTAAAAGCCACAAGTTCCCAAATTGCCCCTACTGTAAACAGTAGAGCCCCATTCTATCCCCCATGATACTGTCGGGAAAGTTCCACGGGTATCACAGTGAATAGAACGAGTTTCAATTTGAGCAGAAGCCTTCACGGATACTAACGGGGTAAAACCTACGGGTACCGCTACATGACCCCCTCCTACTTTCCTAAAAGGGTAAGAAAGCCCGGGTATAGGGCTGAAGTGTGTGAGGACATCGTGTGAGTGTTCAGTGTGTGAAGGGACACCTTTACCTCTTCCCAATTCAGGGGGATTTTTATTTTTCCCTTTTTTTTTTTTAAAATGAAGAGCGCTGTAGGAAGTAAAACAAGCAAGACAAGCAAAACGGTTAGCAGAAGTAACAATAATTAACGTATAAAATATTACCGAGTGAGCCTACCTAACTAAGATTTGATCACAAAATTAAATCTACTTTTGGACCTCTAGACCGGGGTTAAGTAAAATATGTCCCCAGTGGAGTGGCCAAGCTGTCGCAAGGTGTTTTGCAGTCGCCTGGACGAACACTCACCGAAGTGGGAAAGAGTGAGGAGTCGGCACTTTAATTTTGAGGAAAATTAAAGAAAACCATTTGCGAAAATAAGTTAAAATGAAACCACTTCAAAAACAGAGATTCTAGGTTCGGGGTCCGTAAACGGGTGGGGAAGGTGTTAGGCACCCCACCTCGTCCCTCAACGAAGGAAAGCAGATTTAACTTCATGTTCTTTATAGTTAGGAGGGTTTGAATGGGAATGTTAATCCTTTTGACAAAAAGGAATATTTGATTTTTCACTAATCCGGATTACTCAGATACATAAGTAAATGAGACAACCTTAGTGAGTTGCTGTTGCGTATTAGTTTCATTCTAGGGGGGATCATCTTACGTATTTGTTAAAATTCAATTTGGGAATCGGATAAGAACTCTCCTCCGATCTCTTTAAAATATTTATTGAAATTTTTAAGCTTGAGAATCGGATAAGAACTCTCCTCCGATCTCTTTAAAATATTTATTAAAATTTTTAGGTTGAGAATCGGATAAGAACTCTCCTCCGATCCCTTTTAAATATTTATTAAAATTTTCAAGTGAGAACCCAATAAGAACTCTCCTCCGATCTCTTTTTAAATATTTGTTAAAATTTTTAAGTGAGAATCGGATAAGAACTCTCCTCCGATCTCCTTTTAAATATTTGTTAAAATTTTTAAGTGAGAATCGGATAAGAACTCTCCTCCGATTTCCTTTTAAATATTAGTTAAAATTTTTTAAATTGAGGACCGGATAAGAACTCTCCTCCGACCTCCTTTAAGTATTTACTAAAATTTTTAAATTGAGAACCGGATAAGAACTCTCCTCCGACCTCTTTTTTAAATATTTATTAAAATTTTTAAATTGAGGACCGGATAAGAACTCTCCTCCGACCTCTTTTTAAATATTTAATAAAATTTTAAATGGAGGACCGGATAAGAACTCTCCTCTGACCTCTTCTATTTTAATGGGAATCGGATAAGGATTTTTTCGACCTATCATAATTCGATTACAGCTATACATCATAAGAGCCTAAGACCAAAGGTTCTGGCATTTAAAGGTGCCAGGGATCGGAATAAGACTTCTTTTAATTCCTTGGTACCTTGTGACTGGATAGGGAATACCGAACTGAATTTTACTGACCTCCTAAGTGGTCGCCTAGCCAATACCTTTTAATACCCGATCTGTTCTATTTATTTATCTGAGATTTGGTTTTTATTCCACCTTAAGGCGTTTTACCCGATCATTTTCTGTGTTAGCCTAATGATTCAATTTTACTATCTTCCTGACTTATTATTCAGACCTTTCAATATTTTAAAGAAACTCTTAAGATACGATTACCTACATTTTGTCCAACTACTTATACACTACTCAGGACTAGAACATTCACATTTGGGAGTCAAAAGAATGAACTGATGAACAAAAAGAAAATTTGAGAAAAGCCTTCTTCGGGGGCCTTTTAACACAATATGAAACTAACGAACATTGCTAGCATGAAGCAAAAGAAATACGTAAAATAAAAACGAGCACTAAATAAAGCCGCGGTAAAGCACACTTACCTTAATTAGCCGATCCCTAACTAGCCGGTCTCTCCTTATGGAATTTTGGAATATTCGTGAGACGTGTCAGAACAGCTGGCGAGTCCCGCTAACCGATGCACTGCCTGGAACATCGTGAGCATTAAATGCTCGGACGAGTATAAATAGGGGTGGGGTTAGCCAGTTGCTCCCTTATGTCATTTTCAATCTCTCGCGAACAACTTCAAAATTCTCTCGTTTTCTCAAGTTCTTTCGACACCGATCAGACTCCGGTAAGGGTTTTGATCCTTCTTTTAGCTTAAATTCCTTGTTTCCTTTGAAAATGAGCGGCGCCGAGGGTCAGAGAGTGGCAAGCCCCCCTTCCGTTTAGATCTCATGGTCATCTGATGAAGTGGAGGTGGTCGGGCCAAGCGTGTGACCTGAACCATCTAGGGTCTCTGTTCCAGCTCGGGGGCAAGCAGCACCATCAAGGCATGTACCTTCTTCAGGGAGGGAAAATCTTCCCATGGACGAGTTGCCATCGGTCCTTCAAGAAACCGATCTGCAGTCGTTCAGCCAGGAGTATAACATTCGGCCAGATTCCTACGAATTGATTAAGTGTCACGGCGATCTTCGTGCTTATCACTTCTTTGAGGGGGACGATATGATCATGGTCTACGAAGAAAAATTAAAGGCCGGTCTACGGTTCCCTTTGGACGACTTCTTCAAGGAAGTTTTAAAATATCACCAAGTGTGCATCGCCCAAGTTCACCCGAACTCGTGGCGGATCTTAGTAGCCTTCCGAGGCCTATGCCGAGCTAAGGGGCTCCGACCTACAGCTAAGGTGTTCGCTGAACTGCACAGTCTAACTCGTCGAAAGGACGACGAGTATTGGTTCTTCCAGGCGAAACCCCATTGTGGGCTTTTTATCGACCTACCTTCCTCCCTGAAGAATGGGAAGAACCGCTTCTTTATCCTGAGGAGCAAAATTCTGAACAGCTTTGAGGGCTTCCCCCACAGCTGGCTGCTCCAGGGCCCCGTACTTCCAAAGCGCATCACCTTAAATAGAGAAGAAGACCTGATGGTGATGGAGCTGAAAGATCAGGTGGGCAGAGAGAAGTTTTCTTGTCTGGATGCAGTGACTGTCGAACTGCATCACTGGACAATGGAGTTGATCACGGGCGAAGATCGCGGGCTTCAGCTCTCTGACCTCGGCCTCGGTATTTTCCTATATCTCAAATTTTTGGACCTTAGCGATCTCACTGACCTCTTCTTTGTGCAGGTATGGCAAGCGGCAAAGCTTCCAAGGAGGGCCAGAAGGGAAAGAGAGAGATCTCCCGGAAAGTGCGGGAGATGAAGCGGTCCGAGCTGCTCCAGACTCCCAGTCATGAACCCGAGGAAATTCATGGGGGCTCATCTCAACCTTCGGGACAGCCGATCCCCGAGGTAGAAGTGATTCGATCTCCTCGCCAAGAAGAGCCACCTCCGCCTCCTCCAATTGCTTCGAGTGAGGAAGGGGGTCCTTCCCAACCTACCCCAAGGACCTTCTCCCGTGGTGCTCAGGTGCTGATCCATTCCCTGGAGAAGAACCGAACTGTTCGGGAGAATCCAGGTTTGGCTAAGGTTCTGGGAGCTTCTATCTGTCTTCGGGAGGATCGGGACAGGCTGTCCTTGGATAATCTTGACGACATCCTGACCCGATCCATGATCCTGAACGTGGAGTGCTTGGTGAATCAGCACATCGTCCGAGAGAAGGCTCATCTCCTGGGTAAGGAGGTCGAGAAGATGGGTCATGAAGTGACTTCCCTCTGATCCCAACTCTCATCCGCTCAGAACTACATATCTGAAATTGAGGGGCAGATGAAATTCTACAAAGATAAGCTGGCCGAGCAAGCTCATGTTCTGGCCGAGCGAACTCGTGTCCTTAAAGAAGTTCAGGCGCTCCGGGCCGATGAAGTTGCTCACCTCACTGAGGAGCTCAAAGCGAAAGAAGAAGAGATAGTGACAAGGGAGGCCGCCGCTTATGTAAATGCCCACAGGGACCTCTTGGCTGAACTCAAGAAGGGTTATCCCGAGGAGGACTTCTCCTGGATGGTCGACCTGGCTCCCGAAGAGGAAAGCGAGGAGGAGGCTGAGGGTGAGAGAGGAAGTGAGCAAAATGTAGATCAGGCTGGGGGTGATCCTCCAGCCGAATGACTTGTATAAATTTTAATATGAAATGAAATTCCCCTTTTGTTCAGTGAATGGATGTGATCGGAAAATCTCTAAATTACTTTATCACTTGATTGTCTGAGCATATTAAAACAACTAAAGGTGACTATTAATCTAAGTGTAAGAGGTCGAAAAACACAATAAGCATGAGATCGGCAGGAAAACAACGCTAAACGGGACTTGACTAAAATTGGAAATTTGGCTTGAGCACTTAAGATCGGGATTCTCATTAAACCGGATTAGAACCTTAACTTGATTATTCCTAAACTTTTAAAATGAAGATTTAGTGTTGGCTTAGTTTCGTCTAACAAAAGAGATCGGGAATGTAATTGATTAATCGGGGAACTTGACAATTGGTTTGAGAGATCAGCAAGGCTTTAAATGACATGGGGACTTAGTATTGATTTGATTCCTTTTGAGGAGAGATCGGAAATGTGATTGTTCGGTAAAGAGAGATCAGAAATGTAATTGGCTGGCAAAGGGAGACTTAGTGCTGGGGATCAGTTTCGAAATTTATTGATTCTGGGGATCAGTTTCAAAGTTTATTGATTTTGGTGATCGGCCAAAATATGGTGTCGACAACCACTAACTCCTTTGATACTGTTATTGCCCCTCGAGCTTAGAGTCACCTTAAGAACTTGAGTTCCCTGGGAAGCTATTAGTACCATTAGAAGTAGAGCTATAAGTACCACCAGTTGAGAGAGTGGTTTGGCTACCTAAAGAAACTACACCACAGATATGTTAGTTTCTCTGTGACTATTGCCTTCCGAGCAAAAGGTCACCTAAGGTGTCTGCACCTGCTAGGGCATTAGTTCAGCTTAAGAACCTGCAATTGCCTCTGCAGTATAAATCTCAGGTGAGTCATAAGGTTTGTGTTAATGAGAATCTAGATATGAACACTAGTTCTGCCATTGGGGCAATGCTGAGGTGGTTGGTATCATTCTCCATTGTGAGCACAGCTTGTACTAGTTTCACCCTGAGGAGTTCTTGGTTGAGGTTGCCCCCCAAGCTCCTTAGGGCTATTGGATGGAGAGTTAGAATCCTTCGGCTTGGCAAAATGGCCATCGAACAATTTAGGCATTGAAAAATTTAACTTTTCAAATAAAATTTGAATTGTATCAGTAAGTTTGTTTAAGGTGTGATCATTTTTATCCAACTGCTCATTTAAGTTTTTCTTCAAAACCTCATCGATGGATGGTGGTTTGGCTTCTTCAACAATAACAACGAGAACTAACTCATCTTGCCTATATTTTGGATTAGCAAATAAGATATGTGCAATCTTTGTTGAGTTAAGATTCTGTCCTTTCTCTAATTATTCCACTAGTTGGAGAATTTGATTGATTGATTTGTGCAGTCTCTGTTGAGTCGAGATTTTATTGAATTGATTGATTGATTGGTTGATTGACTGGTTGTTGGGTGGCTTTTTGTAGCAGTGCATAAACCATCTATAATTGCACTTAATGGACATTGGAAGTATTTAGAATTAGCATAATCTCATGTCTTACATGTCTTGTAGTTACCACAACTCACCTGTCCTTTCGGTTAACATCTCCCATGACCTGATATCCTCTTATAAAAATTCCATCAATTAATAACTTCTACTACTTAAATATCTAATAACTGTAACACCCCTATGTTTGGTAGTGCGTTCTACTGTTTCGGTGATCAGTGTTGTCTGGATAGCTAGAATGCCTAGAACTACATTTAAAAGTTAGTGAGGAGACACAGAATAATGAAATACAAGAAAAGAAAATACAAGAAAAACAAAAGAAAAATAATAGCAATGAAATATAACCAAGTTAAACGAGCCGAGAACCATAGCGATGGGTAACCGCACTAGGAAGTTACGACGTGGACCGTTGACTAGCCCTGGACTGCGGGGAACCCTAGAAAATATTTTTAAAACTTAAATAAACATCTATTGAAGTATAAATGTCATTAGAAATATCAAAGAAAAATTAATTAATTAGTACAAAGAAAAACGAGAAATCGAGAAAACGACAAAACTCGGTATTACTGAAAAATCAGGAATGCAACCCGAATAGGGGCATTATAGTCATTTGACATCCCGAGTTTCCGTTTAACCTAAATGTCCATGAAAAATAAATGATATTACACTTTGAAAAATGTCATGAAAAATTAAAATAAGATACATTATGTAAATAGTGAAAGTGTGGTGGCCAAATTGCAAAAATTGGAAACTAAATAAATAACCATTAAAACTTTTAATAGTGCTCCACTAACTTCAGCATTTGGACACCTAAAGGGACACTTGGGAGGTGCAGAACCCATCTTCAACCTCACTTTGCAAAACCAGCCGAACCAAACCTTGGGAGAAAACTCCATGGCCGTCCACACTCCAAGCTCAAGTTCACCATGTTCTAGCCACTTTTTCCACTAGGTTCCTTCATTAACTTTGCTCCTCACCTTGCAAGGAAGAGTTTGATAGCAATTTTAAGAAGTTTAGTGAGGTTTTGATCAAGCTTCAAAAGTGGTAAGTGAGTGTTTTTAATTCTTGTTTCATTAAAAGTGTAACCAAGGTTGTGAGTAGTTGATTTATGGAGGAATTTTTTATGTTGATAATTGAATGGTGATACACCATTTTGGCAGCCATGGAAACTCACTATTGTAGCTTGTTTTTACTTGTTTATGGTAGTTTAAGATGTTGGTATAAGTTTTTATGTATATAGAAATAATTTGGATAATTTATACTAAGTGTATGTGTAATAGTGCACTTGGTTTTGGAAGCTTGGAAGCTATTTGAAGGAAATGTGCAAATCAAAAACTTTAAAGTGCAGTTTAAAATGTGTTGTTTCATGGTTTGGGTTATTAAATTATGTTGTTATTAATGGCAGCATGTATATGTGTATAATGGTTTGGAATTGGGTATGTAAATGGGGTATGTTCCTGTAGTTAAATGGTGTAAATGGACTTTGGAAAATTCTGTGTTATAGTGTGCATATTGAGAATGGTTACAAGCTATCCAAAATGACCAAAATGTGTTGTTAAATGTGATAATGGTAAGGTACAAACTAGAATTGGCATGAAGGAAGTAATTTGGTAAGTGTTGAATATGTAATTGGCAAGTGATGAGGAGTGTGTAGTAGGACAGTATATGTTTTAGCTTTGAACCTTAAGTGTGTGACTCCAATTGGTATGAGACCAATTGGAGGTGAAACTAGGAACAAAATATGCCAACTTTCATGAAGGAAGCTTACCTAAATTCTACCTAGAAGGTGACTTGAAAAATGACCAAATTCGGATTAGTGACTTAAAAGCCTGAAAATTGACCATTTGGGCAGTATTTAGTGTTTTGACCATAACTTACTCAAAATAGGTCCAATTGACCTGAAATTTTTACCATGAATAGTTTAGACATATATCTACAATTTCTATGAGGACACTAAAGCTCAGAAATGACCAAAACCAAGCCAAATAGCTTGCACAAGTTCAGGTACCAAAACTAGCCGAACCAAAAGTGACCTAAACCTATCATTTTGGTGCATTCTGTTCATCATTGGTAAATTGACCATAACTTGGTCTACACAACTCAGAATGACCTGAAATTTTGCCCCGCGTGCAATAAGACATAGACCTACAAGTTTGTAGTTTGGACCGAAACCTGAAAATTGAGAAAACTAGTTCATCCGGCTAAGTCAAATTAGTATACCAAAATCTGGCAAATTGCAATAAAATGCAATATACTTGAAAATGAATTTGGTAATATGTACCAACACTAAAGGGCTATAAAATGTGATATATTAGTAACATTAAACCTAATTTACCTAGAGTGCATCGAGGGTCAACATTTTAGGTTGACTAAGGAAATAATAGAATTCAATAAATTAATTATTAAGCCTTATTGTTAGAGACAGTTTAAATGAGTACTGAAACACTTCAAATTATGTGTTTCAGTTAGCAAAGACTCAGGGAAGGGGAAGGAAATACTGAGTCAGGGCCAAGAGACATTTATCAGAGGTTTGTGCACAATAGTTATTTCTTTTGAATTTTCAATTGAAATAAATTATGACAATTTGTATGTTATTGGTTTTAAATTGTGAAAAATTGTTTGAATGATATTTGATGGATACTTATTAATTGAAAAACATTGTAAATAGTTTGAAACCATACCTATCATGTATATTGATTGAATTCCTCACTAGCTTGTCTAGTGGGACGAATTGACTTTGAATTCCCTCTCTGGCTGAAGTTTTGAGGTGTGTGCCTGTTGAGGACGAATAGAATAAGCACTCATATTATTGCTAGCTAGCTATGTTATTCCTCACTAGCCATCGGCTTTTGGGACGAATTGGACTTTGGCAACATGATTAAGCTGTGTGTATGATTTATTGATATTTATTGTGATATTGTGAAATAGAGTTTAAATTCTTATTGACATTCACTGTCTTTTGAATTTAACTATGGTTTTAAGTATCCACTATTTATACGACTTATGATTTATTATTTAAAGTTGCATTTTGTTAATGTTGTGCACCACTGAGACATTGGCTCAGCGATAGCTTTTCATTGCTGTCGCAGGTAGACAGACTGACAGGGCATCGGACTAGGCTGCTAGTGTTACATTGAGAGTTCATTGGGTATATTGAGTATACCATAGTTTGCATTTTGTATTGTAATGTATGTTCACTATATGTATATATTATTCTTGATTTTGAGCAGTTGTAAATTAAAATTGTACTTTAAAATTGTACATTAAAGTTGTAAACTAAATTTATAAATTATTTTGGCTTATAAATATTGTGATATATTCCTTTTATCTCAGCTTTTGAAAACACTTGGAAAATTATTGTGGATTTGAGTTGGCAAATGTTGAGAAACTTGTTGTGTTGATTGGATATTGGAGTTGGGGATTGAACAAAATATTGAAAGTATTTTTTACAGGTTTTTGAAGAACTGTTTTATTCAAAATACAGATGGTACTCTGCCAAAATTTTTACAGAAATTGTTAATACTTCAAATGAGTTATTTGGTTTCACTTCAGTTTCAAGAATTTTTAACACTTGTAAATAGTGCTCACTATTGTAAAAAGAAGTAAGAAAATGTTTAAAATCCCTTGTAGTGTATTTAATAGATTATCAGTAGACGGAGTTTGGTAATTCATTAGGTATACTACGGGATCATGTTATGTCTTACAGAGAGGTAGGGTGTGACAATAACTACATAGAAATAATTAATAAACATTTATTTAAGGCCTCATAATTAAGCTAATACAGCAAAATTAATTAAATTAATTTTACAAACAATTAATTTAATTAATAGCAGGCCCAAAAATAATTAACAAACTAAAATAATTATTTTTTGTTGCAAATAGATAGGATTAGAAATTAAAAAAGAGAGGTAAGGGATAATAATTTCTCACTCCTTAAAACTTTTTCTTTTCTTTTTCAATTTTTAGAATTAATTGTTGTTATTAGGTCAAAAGAAAAAGAATAATCTTAGAATTATAGTTTTTTATTTTGTTTATTGGATTAATTATTGAATTCATTAACTCCCAAACAAAATGATTCTTTTTTTTTTTTTTTGTTTAAAAAGAGAGAGCATATAGCCCTAACCAGCACACAAGGAATTACTCTAAGGGTAGACACATTTGCTTTATCATGGAGAATTCATTGCATAACACCCTCTGGAGGCTAACACAAATAATTCACACTCAAATCCATGGATGCTGCCCAATTCGCAAGCCAATCCGCATATTTCTTAGCTTCCCTATACACATGCTCAAAGACTACTTCCCAGTCTTCCCTAACCAAGCCCAAAATCCTATTAACTAATGAAAGAGAGTGAGCAAAAGGGTAGAGGTACCTCTAACAATGGCAACAGCTTCTAAATTGTCACATTCAACCACCAGCTTCCTACATGCTCTCCTATAAGCCAACTAAAACCCTTCTAGAATCACCCAAAGCTCAGCATGTAGAGCTAAACAAGTTCCTTTGTGACATATAAAGCCATCCCACTAATTCCCACTATGGTCAACCACCTCCACAAGCCAATCTAGCATTTCCTTTAACCGACCCATCAACATTAAGAATTTCCTAACCCAACTTAGGAGGTTTCCCACCTATCAACCTTTCTACATGCTTACAACATACTATTTTGCCCAACCACCTTCCTCATCTCTTCGACCTTGGCTCAACACAAAAGAAATAAAATTATCTGCTAGCATAGTCTCATTAGAGAAATTCTCTTATTCTAGCGCTTCTGCACCCACCAACAAATAGTTCCAAAATAAGCATTCCAAGGGACATCCCAAGCCAAAGCTAAAACACAACTAATGTTCTCAAAGAACCAATCCCTCATCGACGTAGAACCACTTAGAAATTTACTCCAAATAGGGCAATCTCTAAAAATATGCTCCAAAGACTCAATTGGAGTCATACATAAATCACATGCAGCAAAAAGACTAAGATGTATGCAATACCTTTCTTGATCGGAGAGAAGTCTACTAGTAGCCATCAACCAAAGACTGGCAAAATTAAATTTTAAACAAAAAATTTTTATATTTTCAAACAACAAAGATTGACATATAATTATAAATGAGCTTTAACATAGTGGTATTGGAGTCATCTTCAAAACTATGAGGTCTCAAGTGTCAAAGCCGATTATATAGAAAAAAGACTAACATATAATTTTTACCAAACTCCAAGATCTCTTGTAATTGTCTTTTCTCTTTTTTACATTGTAGCGATCTCTGCATTGTTACTAATAGTAGAGGTGCTCAATTCTGATTTTGAGTTCAAATCTACCTAGGCATCAAAATGGAAACTAAATCTCTAGTTCTTTGATTTTTAGGAACGTAAATTGGATGTAACCTTCGTTTTGGTTCTGATTCAGTTCTAAGTAATTTCAGTATAGTTCCATTTCTAGTTTCAGTTCCATTTTGATTTCAATTTTTTTGTTTCAATTTCAATTCAAATTTCAATTTTTGCACCTAAAATTATAATATTATTATGTTCATTTTAAAAGATAAAAGCAATATTAAATTTTTAACATCAAAGCAACAATAAAAATAATAGTCCTAACATCAAAATTATATATATATATATATATATATATATATATATATATATATATATAATTGATTCTTTGATTTGGTATAATTTTAATATAGTTCTAGTTTGATTCTTAGAACTAGAATCAAACTAAAATAATAAATATGAGTTTAATTTGATATGATTCAAATTTTTTTTTAAGTATAATTCAATACAATTTTTTATTAGCCAATAACTCCAGAACCGTGCACAATTTATAGCTTCCGGAATAAAGCTCCAAATCGTATTCTCAATGAATGAAAAAGGACAACTGTAGACTTTTATTTTGTGATTGTTAAGTGATAGATGGACTTTTTAACTTTGAGTAAATACTGAAGTTTGAGTCCTCTACCTCTCTTTATAATCTTTTTTTTTTTTAAAAAGGCAATGGCAAACAATTTTCCAATGTCGAACGCAAGCATCAGTTACATATACGAGTAAACGTTCACAAATAAAATAGAAGAAATTTTCCATGAAATCTTTCATCTGTCATCACTCATCAAAGCTCTCCTAAATAACCCTTTGGCCTCCAAGTCTCTATCTCTGCTCAAAAACCATTAGCAACAAAATTAGCAATTTTGATTAATTAATAATTAATTAGGGAAACTATAAATGTTTATTTTCCATATACATAAGATTGAGTAAATTATTTATCTAATTAATGTTTAATTAAAATTATAATAAATAAATTAATGAAATTTTGTTAAAGTTGTTTCTAAAACTATAAAGTCCCTAATTTAAGTTATAATCAGAATTAATTGTATTAAAAAAAATTATAATAAATAAAACATTGCTAAGGTAATTGAGTTTATTAAAAAAAAATTAAAACCAATAACATTTCCTATGTTGTTTAAATTAAATGGATCATATTGTAGGTAAATTTTACGCTATAAAATTGAATTAATAAAATACTTTTTAGGGAAGAAACCTGAAAATTTCACTAAGGAGAAACAGGATTTGCATTAAAATATTGGTTTATTTATTTGACCGTTGTAATTTATAATAATTAAATTTTACAATTCGAGCAATATATAATATAATTTAAAATTAAAATTGATTAAAATTATAATTTTATATAAAAATTCGATGTTAAGTACTTAACAATTAAAATTATTAATTTTATAAGTTAAATACTAAAATGTTTATTATGAAATTCCTCCGTGAAATTTTTGAAAGTGAAATTTTTGTAATTAAACTTTTTTTTTAACATTTTCTCCAAACAGAGAGAAAGAAGATAAAAATTTAGCAAAATTACACTCCCAAAATTATCAAATTTATTGAAAAAAAAACTTCTTTAAACATATTTATAAGACATGTGAATTTCACTAATTTTATATATTAATTTCATTATATATTATCTTGAATGAAATTTAATCCAAATTTATTATGCATATCTCAATTTGAATAAAGTATCAATTCCTCCTTCCTAAAATGAAGTAGCAAATTAAAGAAGAACAAACCTGAGGTGTAAGGATACATAAAGTTAAACATCCTTGACCACAAGTTCACCATTAACGAACTCTCTGTAAGCAGCAACAGGCCAAGAAAATCCTCTGAAAATCAAACCTGAAGCCAAAGGAACATCAATGATGATCTCCTTCATTGCTGGCTTCTTCTCACCTCTTATAGCAATCAAATAACTCCTGCCAACCCACCCAATCCATCCTGCAATGTACAAGAACAACATCCCTGGAGTGATAAACTCACCCCAGTGTCTCTGGTCACCGCTCACAATCAAATGAGGAAGCCCATCAGACCCACATAGCAAACCCTGCCTTCCATAGTTATCGAATCTACGTTTCGTCTTCTCTATCGTCGCCTTGATCGCCAAAGCAGGTGCGCTATCAGGAGCATACAGCTTCAGAGAATTTTCCAGCTTCTTGATTTGCTGTTTTTCTCGTTTAGCGAACTGTTTGGATTCTTTGCATGGTGTGAGGCCAGAGATATCAGCCACGGCGGGAAGTGGGGCGGATAAGAGGATGGAAGAGAGGGCTAGTGCAGCAGAGAAAGCTTGAAGTGGTGATTTAGAGGAGTCTTTCTCTGGGGTTTGAGGGGCAGAACATACAACTGTGGATCTTGATGAAGAACATAACTTTGTTAGGGTCAATGGAGAGCTAAGTTTTGGCTTCAACATGGGTTTTGAGAGATTGGCAGGTATTGTAAGAGACATTTTCCTTTTCTTGATTTCTTGATTTTTGCTAAGAAAAGGTTAAAGAGAAGAGAAGAGAGATACTGGAAGACTGTGCAGTGATGGTTTTTAGATTCCGGGAGGGATGCATTGGTGGTCGAAATAGAACGTTTGGTTGGATAAGGGAGGAGTAAGGAAGCTGAGTTGGATAGTTGTAATTGGTTAGGAGCTTTTGGTAATGGGTTTGAGATCTTCTCTCTCTATCTTTTTATCTTTGTTTTAACAGGTTTGGATAAGGGATTTGATAACATTCCAACTTTCTTATTATTGTTTTGCTGCAACCAGTGTTGTAGGAACCCAAATGGTCCGGTCAATTTAATCAAAAATTAAGCCAGTAGTCGATCCGTTACATTTTAAAATCATTTTATTTTGAGAATTAGAGCCCATCTATATGAATCGGCTGGTTGGCTGTGAATCGGTCGACTTGATAAAATTTAATGTATGTCAACGTCTGATTGGCTGTTGTCATGTGGAATTTTGATATTACTGTATGATAATTACTATATAAAAATTATTATATTTAATAATTATAATAATTAATATAAGTATTTATTATTATTATTATTATTATTATTAAATATTTTTATTATTATTCTTATCATAAATTTTATGACTAATTAATTAAAAATATTAGATATATATCAATAATTTTATAAATTTCTCAATAATAATTTTTAAATTTTTAATTATTTTATTTAATTATAAAAATTTATAAAACATACATCTTAAAATTAATAAAATATATAAAGCAATAAAGTTTTTTTTTTTATTATTGCCACGTGATATTTTAAATTTTGGTGTTGTTACGTGACATTATAAAGTAATAATTTTTTTTTTTTGCTGCTGTCACATGGCATTCTAAATTTTAGTACTGCCACGTGACACTTAACATATAGAAATTATTATATTTAACAACTATAGTAATTAATGTAAATAATTCTTATTTTTACTATTACCATTAAATATCTTTACTTTTACCATTGTTACCATAATTTTTTTAGCTAACTAATTAAAAATATTAGATATATTTTACAATTTTATAAATTTCTTATTTAATGAATCTTAAATTTTTAATTATTTTATTTAATTACAAAAATTTAAAAACTATATATCTTAAAATTAACAAAATATATACAGCAGCAAAGTTTTCCCTTGCTACTTCCATGTGGCATTCTAAATTTTGATACTGTCACGTGGCATTATAAAGCAGGAAGGCATTACAAAATAAAAAAGATTTTTCTTTGCTATTGTCATATGACATTCTAAACTTTAATGCTGCCACATGTACTTACTATATAGAAATTATTATATTTTTTATAATTACGGTAATTAATATAAGTAATTATTATCATTACTATTATTATTAAATATCTTTACTATTACCATATTACCATAATTTTTATGGCTAACTAATTAAAAATATTAATATATTTTAATAATTTTAAAAAATTTTCATTTAATGATTCTTAAATTTTAAATTATTTCATTTAATTATAAATTTTAAGAATTGTATACCTTAAAATTAATAAAATAATTTAAAATTATATTATAAAAGCAGTCGGAGTTAATACTTTACTTTCTTTCTCCTTTTTATATATTTAATAAATTTTAATTTACTTTAATGTTATTTTATTTTTATTTATCTTATTTTAGTACGTATTTAATAAAGACATATTTTCAATTATATATTAAATGCTATATATAATATCAATTATGAAAAAATAAAATAAAATTTTATTTTCATAGTCATGATAAACAAGAAATTTATATTAATATTCAATTTTCATTATTTTTCTGATTTTTTTATTGTATAATTAATAAATAATTAATATTATTACTTTGGTTAATATTAATTGTTTTATTTTTTTATTTTTATTTAGAAAAAAATTTTAATTTATATATATAAGAATGTGTGTGCGCCAAGTAATTTCATTAAATTGTCTTTATTTTTTATTAATTAATTATATAATTTCTTTAATTTATAATTAAGTTATTAATTCTTTAATTATGTATATATAAGTTATAAATTATTTAATTATTATATTTCAATATTATAATAAGTAGCTATTATTATTATTATTATTATTATTATTATTATTATTATTATTATTATTGTGACGCCCCTTACCCGTCTACTGTATAGCCGAGCAAGAAGTATCACATTCGGTACCGGAGCACTGTATCTTGTTTTATCATATCTATTGTAAATTTTTAATATCATTTAAAAGTAGTAATCCATGTATAGAATTTTTTTTTTTATCTTATTTCTGTGGAGATCCGGACAGAGCCTCATCTGTTTTATTAACTTCTGGCGGGTTTCACTAATCACCTGTTAACATATTCATATTCATATTCATTTCACACATTTTCATATCATATTCTCTTTTATCATATCATTCACAACTATTTATGAGATCTCAAAATGGAGTATCATCTATTGCGTTCATATGGAAATTCATAGATAATAAATTACAAGTTTTCAATTCAATCTCAAGTTTAATTACAAGTCCAAAATGACATGCATCATAACTAGTAATTACATCATGATTAGACATAATAAACCAAAATACTAGTCTATACATGAGCCCTACCAAAATACAAAAGACTGGTGAGGTGACTCTGGACAGTGGCAGATCTGGTCAAAGCTCTGTCAGAGCACTACTGGTGCTGTTGCTGCGGCTGCTCGGACTGGTCTCCAATACCTATACGATGGAAAACCAACGCGCTAAGTATAACGCTTAGTGGTGCATAATTTATAATAACAAATGCTAAACAATTTAAATAATAATAGCAAATTCATAATTTTTGTGTCTTTTACCTTTTTACTGCACTTTAGAAATAATTTAAATTATCGGGATCTTTTCTGTTTACTTATTGTATATTCAATCTTAATTAATCATTATCAATGCCTAAGAAACATATAAAAGACTATAAGAGTAGGATACACACGAGTATACGGGTTAGACAGCCATATGTCTACCCTATATACATTTGTCAGACACGAGGCCAGCTGTCGGGCACGAGACTCGCTGTCGAGCTTGTAAAGCCAGAAATAAAGTAGGCACAATAGCCAGTAAGTAGGCATATAGCCTGTAGAACAATCATACCAGACATATATTTTTAGTTCATGATTTTCTCGGTAGGTAGTACTGCTATCTGTAGTCTCTAATTGGTATACTAATCGATCCAAACTAAATAAATAAGTCTAGGTATACTATGGGCAATCACACCTTGTTACATTTTTATTTGAATGTTCATATCACTTTATAGTGGGAGAATAAGTCTCACATAACTCTTTTAAGTAGTTTAGTGTTTAATAGCTTGTTAGGGCTTATGTACCATGGACTTTTCTTTAGTTTCAATTTTTGTGTCTCATCTTTACCTATCCAATTGAACATGTTGCAGCCACTATTTGGCCACACTTCCTTCATGGAAGTTGTTCCCCTATGTCTTATCTTTATTTTCCATTTTTGAATCATGTCAATTTGATTCTTAGAACTGAAGTTATGGTCGGCTAACCATAACTGACTCATTTCCATATTCTGTTTCCTTAACTAGGCAGCTTTTGGACTTAAAGTTTACCTAATTAATGGAACAGGTTGCAGTCACTTTTAGGCATGGTGATCTTCATAAAAATTGTTTCCCTATGTCTTATAATCATTGAGAAATTTGTATCACAATTTTTCAAGTTTTATGGAATTATTTATGGTTAATTAACTGACCTGGGCTTATGTACCATGTGCCAACAGGGGCTCAGTTCAGGACAGTGAATGCAGGTCACTTTTTGAGGTTCTTACAGGCATAATTTGAGGAAGGTTTCTAAAATAAAGTTGTAGCCCTGTCTCTCAGGTTTCTGGAAAGGTATGGCTCATATCAATTGGATTTTTCTAGTGGGAGTTATGACTAAAAAATTGTTCTGGGTTCAAGTGAAGTTTGTTCAGATTGCAAGTTTTGATGCAGTGGCTTGTTCTAACTATTTGACCTAGTTCTTTTGATTTCTGGGTTTTGGTCAAAATACCAATTTTGTAGGTCTATGTCTTGTGGACATTTTTCCACTAGTTTCATTACATTTGAGTTCTTGTAGGCCAACTTATGGCCATTTTGCCAAAACTGGTCGGGTGAGTTTATGTCCACCAGATTCTAGACAACGTAATTCTGGGCAGTTTTATAACCCAACTTGAGCCAGCAATTTGATTTGGTTTTTGGCATTTCTAAATTCAGTGGTCTCCATAAAAATTGTAGCCCTATATCTAAGCTTTCTAATGGTATCAAATTCAGATCATTTGGACTAGTATAAAGAGAGTTATGACCAAATGAATACTGTTCATTTGGTCATTTTCTGGCCTTGGTGCTGGGTAATCCGGATTTGGGCAGTGTTTAGGTCAAGTTTTTGACAAATTTTGGTCATGGTTTCTATATGAAAAAAGGGCTATTTTGAGTCTAATTTCACATCCAATTGGCCTCATACCAATTGGAGTCACACATTTTCAGTTATGGTTCCACAAACCCACTGGACTCATTAGGTCCTAACCTGCAAAAAAATTGACACTTTCAAAACTCAATCTCCTCTAACTTCCTTACTTCAATTTGCATGCAATACACTTCTTTAGGCAACAATCTCAACTCAATAGGTCAATTTCAAGCATTTACATAAGGTTCTCAATCATTTACACAAACCCTAGTTTTCAAAGTTTTAAATTTGCACAAACACTACGCAATCAAACTCCCAAATATTTTAACTCATCACATATTCTCATGGAACCATTTTTCATCACTTAAAAGCAACAAACCTCAAGTTCCATGGCTGCTGAAAATTCAAGGGTTCTTTCCTCAAGATTTTCTTTTTATTTTCATGATATTTATACTTGGCTAAGCATGTTTTTCATGTTTAATAAAGAGAAGATGAGGGATTAATGCACTAATCTTTTTTTTAACTTGTTAAACTTCACTTCCTTTGCTTCTTATGGGTATCTATGGCTTCCTTATAGAGTGGAGAGTAATTTTTGTGAAGTGAGCTATGGGTTTTGATGGGTAGAAGCTCGGGAAATCAAACTTGAAAGCTTGACAACAATGGTGGAAATGTGGAGCTAACAGCAGGCCATGGGAGAGAAAGAGAGAGAGAAGAAGAAGTAGAGGAAGAAAATTGTTGGTGGGTTTTGTTTCTAGTGGTATATATATATTCTAAATTTTGTACTTTAAATTTTTAAGTTTCCTAAGCTTTTTTTTCTTTTCTTTTTTTTTCTTCTTTTCTTCTTCTTTTCTAATCCAATTCATAAGGTTTTTAACTTATGTTAATTTTTATTCTCTCTAATTTTTATTTTGACATTTAGGTCAAAATTCACCTCTAGGAGTGAAATGACCAAAATGCCCTTCATAATGCATATCGAGTCATTTTTATTATTTTTGTACAAATTTATAAATTTTCTAAACTTTTCTTATATTTTCTTAACATTTATTCCTTCAATTTATGCCTCCTCACCATAGTCTAGGTGTAGTTCCAGACATTCTGACTGTCCGAACAGATATTAGTTGTCAAAACAGTAAAATGTACGGACTACCTATGGTGAGGGCGTTACAATTCTTCCCCTCTAATAAAAATTTCATCCTTTAAATTTACTTGATGTGAAGAGCTGAGGGAATTACTGCCTCATCATCTCCTCGCTCTCCCATGTCACTTCTTCTGTGTTGTGGTGTCTCCACAAGACTTTCACTAGTGGGATCCTCTTGTTTTTGAGTTCTTTCACTTCCCGTGCCAAGATTCTGACTAGTTATTCTTCATATGTCAAATCAGGTTGTACAATTATCTCCTCTACTAAAATGACATGTGAAGGATCTGATCTGTATCTCCTGAGCATTGACACATGAAACACATTGTGAATCTTGTCCAACTCAGGTGGTAAAGCTAGCCTGTAGGCTACTGGACCCATACGTTCACTGATATCGTATGGACTAATAAACCTAGGGCTCAACTTACCCTTCTTACCAAATCTCAGCACTTTCTTCCAAGGTGATACCTTGAGAAACAACTTCTCACCAACCTCATACTCTATATCCTTTCTCCTTAGGTTGGCATATGACTTCTGTCTGTCTGAGGTGACTTTCAAATTGTCTCTGATGAGTTTCACTTTTTCCACAATCTGTCTCACTAAATCTGGGCCCACTACTTTTTCTTCACCTATTTCTGTCCAGCATAAGGGAGTCCTGCATCTCCTCCCATATAATGCTTCATATGGAGCCATTTTTATGCTGGCTTGGTAGCAATTGTTGTAAGCAAACTCTACCAAAGGAAGACACTTTTCCCAACTTCCTTCAAAATCAATGATGCAGCTTCTTAACATATCCTCTAATACCTGTCATATCATTTCATTCATGTCATTTGTGTTAGGTTATTATTATCATTCCTTTAACAATTATGGTAATTCATTAAGTTCTAAGGGTTACATGAATCACCCTTTCTGACTGTCCATCCGTCTGTGGATGAAAAGCCATACTGAAGTGTAGTTGAGTGCCTAAAGACTCCTGTAGCCTCTTCCAAAATCTCAAAGTAAATCTCGAGTCTCGGTCAGATATGATAGATGTGGGCACTCCATATAGCCGAACTATCTCATCTATGTAAATCCCTACTAATCTCTCCAGTGAGTAGTCAACTCTAACTGGTAGGAAATGAGTTGACTTGGTCAATTTATCCACAATCACCCATATCATATCATGCTTCCTCTATGTCAATGGTAGCCCTGTCACAAAATCCATGGTGATGCGGTCCCATTTCCACTCTGGTATGGATATAGGTTGTAATAACCCCGATGGAACCTGATGCTCAGCCTTAACCTACTGGCATATCAAACATCTAGTCACAAAATCACCAATCTCTTTCTTCATTCCAGGCCACCAATAATGTGTTTTCAGGTCTTAGTACATCTTGGTACTTCCTGGGTGCATAGCATTGAACCTACTGTGCACCTTTTTCAAGATATTTTTCTTCAGTTCCTCATCTCCTAGTACACAGATTCTGCCCTTATAATACAGGCACCCATCTTCTTTCAACTCATAGTCAGTCTCCTTCCCCTCTTGAGTTCTGCCCATAACAGTTAGTAATTTTTCATCCCTTAACTGTGCTTCTTGTATTTGTTGTCATAAGTTTGGCTTTACAAGCAACTCAGCCAAAAGTACTCCATCCTGTGCTAAAGACAACCTAGCATTCAATGCTCTCAAAGCCGTCATGGACTTCCTGCTCAGTGCATCAGCCAATACATTTGCCTTCCCCGGATGGTAGTCGATCACACAGTTATAATCTTTAAAGAATTCAATCCATCTCCTCTGTCTCGATTGAGTTCCTTGTGGGTTGGCAAATACTTCAGACTCTTGTGATCTGTATAGATGTAGCATTTCTCACCATATAGGTAATGCCTCTATATCTTTAATGCAAATATTATTGCCACCAATTCTAGATCATGAGTTGGGTAGTTCTTTTCATGTGGCCTTAGTTGTCTGGAAGCATAGGCAACTACTTTCTCTTCCTACATCCGAACACACCCAAGCCCATTGTGAGAGGCATCACTGTAGATCACATAGTCTTTCTCTGACTCTGGCTGCGTCAACACTGGAGCTTCTATAAGCATAGGCTTCAGCTTCTCAAAGCTGGTTTAACATTTATCATTCCAGTCAAACTTTGCATTTTTACGCAGTAACTTAGTCAGTGGGGCTGCTATAAGGGAAAATCCCTTCACAAATCTCCTGTAAGATCCTGCTAACCCCAAAAAGCTTCTGACCTCTGTTACATTTTTGGGAGGCTTCCATTCAACTATTGCTTCAATCTTCTTTAGATCTACCCTGATCCCATCTGCTGACACAATGTATCTAAGGAAGGATATCTCATCCAACCAGAAGTCACACTTAGACAACTTGGCATACAACTGCTTTTCCCGCAGTGTCTGTAGTACTACTCTCAAGTGTTCATCATGCTCCTCCAGGTTCTTAGAATACACTAAGATATCATCTATAAAGACCACAATAAACCGATCTAAGTAGGGATAAAAGATTGGTTCATTAGGTCCATAAAAGCTGCTGGTGTATTTGTCAGCCTAAATGGCATCACTAGAAACTCATAGTGTCCATACCGGGTCCTGAAAGCAGTCTTAGGAACATTTGTCTCCTTCACTTTCAATTGATGATAGCTGGATCTGAGATCTATCTTGGAGAATACTCCAGCTCCCCTCAACTGATCAAATAGGTCATCTACCCTAGGTAAAGGATATTTGTTTTTTACAGTCACCTTATTCAACTACCGGTAGCTACCGAAGGGTACCGTCCTTCTTCTTCACAAATAGCACTGGCGCTCCCCAGGGTGGCACACTAGGGCATATGAAGCCCTTGTCTAGTAGCTCCTATAACTGAACTTTCAACTCTCTCAGCTCAGTAAGTGCCATCCTATATGGAGCAATGGACATTGGTGCAGTACCCGTCATAAACTCTATAGCAAACTCCACTTCTCTATCAGGTGGTAAACTCTGCAACTCTTCCGGAAACACATCCAGAAAATCACATACAGTGGGGATCTCCTGCATGCTTAGGCTAGTGTTCTTAGTGTCAACCAAATGTGCTAAGAAAGCCTCACAGCCCTTTCTTATTAATCTCCTAGCTGCCATGGCTGATATGATGGTAGAAAGACAACCCGTTCCTTCACCCACAACTGTAATCTCATCCCCATCTGCTATCTGTAGTGACATCCTCTTTAGCAGACAATCTACCATCACCTAATGATGTGATAACCAGTCCATACCCAATATCACATCGAACTCATGGAATGGTAGCTTAATCAAGTCAGTTGGAAACTCATAACCTTGTATCCTCAGAGGACAATCCTTGTAGACCTTTTTCACCATGACACTATGGCCTAAAGGGTTTGTGACTTTTTTGTCCTCCTCTAACTCCTCTACTTGTACCCCTCTATCAACTGGCAGTGTGATACACACATATGAATGTGTGGAACCCAGATCAATCAATGCGCACACTAACAGATTGTAAAGAGAAAATGTACCTCTAATGATATTAGTTGGCTCTGGCTCATCTCGAGCTCTCATAGCATAAGCACAAGGTGCTGCTGAGGCAGACCTCTCCATTTAAGGTGGAGTAGTGGGAGCACTAGTGTTCCTCTGTGGACAATCCTTTAGGAAGTGATCCGTAGAGCCACATCTGAAACATCCACCTGTCAACAATCTGCACTCTCCTCTGTGGGGTCTACCACAATGTACACAAACAGGTGGTGGGGCTGATCCCGTATAGCTGCACCAGGTGAACTATCCACTGATGCACCAGACTATCCTCCTCCTCTCTTTGGAGCAAACCGAGACTTCTGCTTCTTGCCCCGACCCTGAGTCTGACCCTGAGACTCCTTGGGCCTCTTACTACCCATGTCTTTTGAACCGGATTTACCTGACTTAGAACCCCTCTTGCGTTGCCTATCCTTTCTAGACTGCTCTTCATTTCTAACTCTCTACACATCAAGGGCTGATGCTACCAACAGAGAGAAATCAGTGAAGTGGTGAGATGTCACTATTAACCTGATGTTGTCATTCAGTCCGTCCTCAAAACTTCGGCATTTATCAATTTCTGTGGGCATTAACTCTAATGCATATTCGCTAAGTCTCACGAATTCTCACTCATATTCAGAGACTGTAAGCTGCCTCTGTCTTAGTGCCAGGAATTCTCTCCTTCTGGCCTCCAAGTACACATAACTAATGTATTTCTTTCTGAATTCGGCCAGAAAGAACTCCCAGGTAATCTGTGCAGGTTGTACTACTCTAGATACTGTCACCCACTATCTATATGCATCCTTCTGTAGTAGTGATAGAGCACACTCCAACTGCTGCTCTGGGGTTCAGTGCAACTGTTGTAATACCCTCTCTGTCCTCTCCAGCCAATACTCTATTGCGGCTGGATCATCATCCCTTTTACCCCTGAAGTCAACTACCCCATTCTTCCATAGTCTCTCTAGTGGGGATCTGTGTACAGGTTGTGGCTGTAGGGGCTGTGGTGGCTGTACAGGTGGTGGTGGCTGTGGCTATGGAAGTGGAGGCGGCTGTGGCTGAGGCATAGCTCCGGTGACCTGACGGAGTAGCTGAGTCATCTGTTCCAGGAAGGCCTATTGTGCTCTCCCTGTAGTGCCCTGGGATAACTCGACTCTATTGCTTTGCTCCCTACTAGGAGCAGGTGCGGGTGCGTGACTCTTTAGCTCCTCCTCTATTGGTCCTGGAGGTCTGTGCTCTGAAGGATCAGATGCCATCGATCCTATAAAACAGACAAAGAATAAATTTGCATTAGTGTCACCTCGACTTTATTTAAAGGCCCATGCATGTGATGCACTTTATCTATTTCTAACTATCTAGGTCTAGGACCGCCTAAACCTAAGCTCTGATACCACTAAATGTGATACCCCTTACCCCGTCTATTGTATAGCCGAGCAAGAAGTGCCACATTCAGTGCTGGAGCACCCTATCTTGTTTTATCATATCTATTGTAAACTTTTAATATCATTCAAAAGTAGTAATCCATGTGTAGAATTTTTTTTATAACTTATTTCTGTGGAGACCCGGACAGAGCCTCCTTTGTTTTATTAGCATCTGGCGGGTTCCACTAATCACCTGTTAACATATTCATATTCATTTCACTCATTTCCATATCATATTCTCTTTTATCATATCATTCACAACTATTTATGAGATCTCAAAATTGAGTATCATCTATTGTATTCATATGGAAATTCATAGATAATAAATTATAAGTTTTCATTTCAATATCAAGTTTAATTACAAGTCCAAAATGCAATACATCATAACTAGTAATTACATCATGATTAAACATAATGAACCAAAATACTAGTCTATACTTGGGCTTTACGAAAATACAAAAGACTGCTGAGGTGACTCTGGAGAGTGGCAAATCTAGTCAGAGCTCTGTCAGGGCACTGCTGGTGTTGCTGCTGCAGCTGCTCGGACTAGTCTCCAATACCTATGTGATGGAAAACTAACGTGCTAAGCATAACGCTTAGTGGTACATAATTTATAATAACAAATACTAAACAATTTAAATAATAATGGCAAATTCATAATTTTTGTGTCTTTTACCTTTTTACTGCACTTTGGGAATAATTTAAATTATCTAGATCTTTTATATTTACTTATTATATATTCAATCTTAATTAATCATTATCAATGCTCAAGAAACCTATAACAGACTATAAGAGTTGGATACACGAGAGTATATGGGTTAGACAGCTATATGTCTACCCTGTATACATCTGTCAGGCACGAGGCTTGCTGTTGGGCACGAGGCCCACTGTCAGGCTTGTAAAGCCAGAAATAAAGTAGGCATAATGGCCAGTAAGTAGGCATATAGCCTGTAGAATAATTATACCAGACATATATTGTTAGTTCATGATTTTCTCGGTAGGCAGTATTGCTATTTGTAGTCCCTAATTGGTATACCAATCGATCCAAACTAAATAAATAAGTCTACGTATACTATGGGCAATCACACCCTGTTACATTTTTATTTGAATGTTCATTTCACTTTATAGTGGGAAAATAGGTCCCACATACCTCTTTCAAGTAGTTTAGTGTTTAATAGCTTGTTAGGTTTAAATGCCCTACCATAAGATAATTTATCTCGTGGACCTTTCTTTAGTTTCAGTTTTTGTGTCTCATCTTTACCTATCCAATTGATCAGGTTGCAGCCATTATTTGGCCACACTTCCTTCAATGAAAGATGTTCTCCTATGTCTTATCTTTATTTTCCCTTTTTGAATCATGTCAATTTGATTTTTAGAACTCAAGTTATGGTCAGATAACCATAACTGACTCATTTCTAGATTCTAGTTCCTTAACTAGGTAGCTTTTGGACTTAAAGTTTACCTAATTAATGGAATAGGCTGCAGTCACTTTTAGGCATGGTGATCTTCATAAAAATTGTTGCCCTGTGTCTTATTATCATTGAGAAATTTATATCATAATTTTCAAGTTTTGTGGAATTATTTATGGCTAATTAATTGACCTGGGCTCATGTACCATGTGCCAATAGGGACTCAATTCAGGATAGTGATTGCAGGTCACTTTTTGAGGTTCTTACAGGTAAAATTTGAGGAAGGCTTCCAAAATAAAGTTGTATCCCTATCTCTCGGGTTTCTGGAAAGGTAAGGCTCATCTCAATTGGATTTTTCTAGTGGGAGTGATGACTAAAAGACTATTCTGGGGTCAAGTGAAGTTTTGTCAGATTGCAGGTTTTGATACAGTGGTTTGTTCTAACTATTTGACCTAGTTCTCTTAATTTTTGGGTTTTGGTCAAAATACCAATTTTGTAGGTCTATGTCTTGTGGACATTTTATCACTGGTTTCATTACATTTGAGTTCTTTTAGACCAAGTTATGGCCATTTTACCAAAACTGGTTGGGTGAGTTTATGTCCAGCAGATTCTGGACAACCTAATTCTGGGAAGTTTTGTAACCCAATTTCGGCCAGCAATTTGGTTTGGTTTTTGGCATTTCTGAATTCAGTGGTCTCCATGAAAATTGTAGCCCTATATATAAGCTTTCCAATGGTATCAAATTCAGGTCATTTGGACCAGTATAGAGAGAGTTATGACCAAATGAACATATAGAGAGAGTTATGACCAAATGAACATGTACTGTTCATTTGGTCATTTTCTGGCTTTGGTGCAGGGTAATCCAGATTTGGGCAGTGTTTAGGTCAAGTTTTTGGCAAAATTTGGGCATGGTGTCCGCATGAAAAATGGGCTATTTTGAGTCTAATTTCACCTCCAATTAGCCTCATACCAATTGGAGTCACACATTTTCAGTTATGGTTTTACAAACCCATTGGACTCATTGAGTCCCAACCTGCAGAAAAATTGACACTTCCAAAACTCAATCTCCTCCAACTTCCTTACTTCAATTTGCATGCAATACACTTCTATAAGCAACAATCTCAACTCAATAGGTCAATTTCAAGCATTTACATAAGATTCTCAATCATTTACACAAACCCTAGTTTTCAAAGTTTCAAATTTGCACAAACACTACACATTCAAACTCCCAAACATTTCAACTCATCACATATTCTCATGGAACCATTTTTCATCACTTAAAAGCAACAAACCTTAAGTTCCATGGCTGCTGAAAATTCAAGGGTTCTTTCCTCAAGATTTTCTTTTATTTTCATGATATTTATCCTTGGCTAAACATGCTTTTCATGTTTGATAAAGAGAAGAAGAGGGATTAGTGCACTAACCTTTTTTTGTAACTTGTTAAACTTCACTTCCATTGCTTCTTATGGGTATCTAAGGCTTTCTTATGGAGTGGGGAGTAATTTTTGTGAAGTGAGCTATGGGTTTTGATGGGTAGAAGCTTGGGAAATTAAGCTTGAAAGCTTGACAACAGTGGTGGAAATGTGGAGCTAGCAGCCGGCCATGGGAGAGAAAGAGAGAGAGAAGAAGAAGTGGAGGAAGAAAAGGGTTGGTGAGTTTTTTCTCTAGTGGTATATATATATTCTAAATTTTGTACTTTAAATTTTTAAGTTTCCTAAGCTTTTTTTTCTTTTCTTTTTCTTCTTCTTTTCTTCTTCTTTTCTAATTCAATTCATAAGGTTTTTAACTTATGTTAATTTTTATTCTCTCAAATTACATTTAGGTCAAAATTCACTTCTGGGAGTGAAATGACCAAAATACCCTTCATAATGCATATCGGGTCATTTTTATTATTTTTGTATAAATTTATAAATTCTCTAAATTTTAATTTATTTTCTCTAAATTTTTCCTATATTTTCTTAAAATTTATTTCTTCAATTTATGCCTCTTCACTATAGTCTAGGTGTAGTTCTAGACATTCTAACTGTCCGAATAGACATTAGTCGTCGGAACAGTAAAATGTACGAACTACCTATGGTAAGGGCGTTACAATTATTATTATTATTATTATTATTATTATTATTATTATTATTATTATTATTATTATTATCTAGAAAGCTAAATTTAATTAGAAATAGGAAAAACTAAAAGTTAATTAGATTAATTTATTAATTATACTTAATAAATATATATGATAATTTTATATATGTTCTATTTTCGCTTTCTGATGAAGAGGTGGTACATATTTTTGTAAAATAAATGAAAAAGAAAATAGGATTTTAAATCTATCGCATTTATACCAAGTGGCAATTTTTCATTGAATTTATTGATGACAATTTTTTGTATATTTCTTAAACAGTTATAATATATAATTATTTATAATTTAATTTTCTAAATATAATCCTTAATTATTTTGATCTTTCAAATTTAAATAATAGAAAAGCATTAATTATTAAATATAATTGCCATTCATTATAAAGTTTTCTAATTTTTAATTTAAAAATGTCAATGACGGTAAAATTAATACCCGCGTTTACTTTAAAGAAAAGTAATATATTTTTAAAAACATTTACTACTGTGACACCCCTTACCTGTCTACAGTGTAGCTGAGTAAAGAGTGTCACATTCGATGCCGGAGCACCCTATCTTATCTTGTCATGTCCATTATTAATTTTATACTTGATAGAAAATATGTGGTAAAATTTTTTTTTTCTTTTTATCACAAATTATTTCTGTGGAAACCCGGGCAGGGCCTCATCTATTTTATTAGCATCTGGCGGGTTTCACTAGTTACCTGTTAAAAATTATTTCACATCTATCTCATATTTTCAAATACATCATGTCATATCATATCATTCACAACTTTTCATATAATTTCAAGAAAATAATATAACTCATTCATATGAAAATTTATATACAAAAGCTTACAAGCTTTATTTACAATCCAAATATAATTACAATTTATTTACAAAGTTCAAAATAAGTTACACTGTATCTACTTATGTACAATAAACAAAATGCAAAATCTAATAACATGGGCCCTACTAAAATAAATACTGCTGAGGTGAGTAGCAGACACTATCAAATCTGATCAAATCTCTATCAGGGCACTACTGCTGCGGTGGCTGTGTCTGGTCTCCAGTACCTATGCGATGGAAAACCAACACGCTAAGTGAATTGCTTAGTGGTGCATAACTTTAAAGAAAAATAACAGAATAATTAAAAATAATAATTCTAGGTAAATTTCATAAATTCTAAGTCATTTATGAATTTACTGCACTTTAAAAACAATTAGATTTAACAGTATCTTATCTGTGCATTTATTTTATTTTTAGTCTTTTAAAATCATATCAGTGCCCAAGTAACCTATAATAGACTATAAAAACTGGATACACGGGAGTATGCTGGTTAGACAATCATATGTCTACCTTGTATACAATTGTCATGTCAGGCACAAGGTCAGCGGGCAGGCTTTCAAAGCCAATAATGAAATTACGCTCAATGGCCAATAGGCAAGTATATAGCCTGTAGAACAATCATTTCATACATATTTTGTTGATAAATGATTATTCATGTATACAATACTTCTATATGTAGTCTCTAATTGGTATACCAATCGATCCAAATTATATACATAAGCCTAAGTTTACTTTGGGCAATTAAGCATTATTAATTTCTTATTAGAATTTTTCATGCCACTTTGTAGTGGGAAAGTGGGTCCCATATGCCTATTTTATGTAATTTAGTGTTTAGTAACATACTAGGGTTAAAACCCTACCATAAAATAGTTTGTGTTGTGAACCTTTCTTTAGGTTCAATTTTAATGTCTTAACTTTATTTATCAATTTGATCGCTTTGTGGCCACTGTTTGGCCATACTTCCTTCATGGAAGTTGTTCCTCTATGTCTTGTCTTATTTTTCCTTTTTGAATCATGTAATTTGAATTTTTGGAACTCAAGTTATGGTCAAATAACCATAACTAGTTAATTTTCTAATTCTGGATCCTTAGCTAGGCAGATTTTGGAATTACATTTTACCAATTTAATTGGACATGTTGCAGTCACTTTTAGGCTTAGTATTCTTAATAGAGTTTATTGCCCTATGTCTTATGGTCACTCATAATTTTGGATTGCAATTTTTCAATTTTTGTAGAATTACTTATAGCCAAATCACTGGCCTGCTGGACTCAAGTGCCCTGTGCCAACAGGATCCTAGTTCAGGTCAGTGGTTTTGACTCAACTTTTAGGATTCTTACATTCACAATTTGAGAAAAGTATCTGAAACAAAGTTGAAGCCCTATTCCTCAAGTTTCCAAAACAATATGGTTCATCCCAATTGGAGTTTCCTAGTGAGAGATATGACTAAAAGACTATTCTGGGGTCAAATGGTCACTTAGGCAATTTCTAGAATTTGCATACTAATTTGATCTAGCCAATTGACCTAATTCCCTTGATTTCTGAGTTTTGATCAAAAAAACCAAAATTGTAGATTGATGTCTTATGGAAAATTTTCCACTGATTTCATTGCATTTGGATTTCTGTAGACTAAGTTATGGCCTATTTGCCAAAACTGGTCAAGTAAGCCTATGTCTGGCAATTTTTGGGCAATATGGTTCTGGACAGTTTTGTGACCTAAATTGGACCAACAATTTGGTTTGGTTAGAGACATTTCTAGGCTTTATGTCCTTCATGAAAGTTATAGTCCTATATCTAGGCTTTCCAATGGTATAAAACTCAAGTTATTTGGACCTGTTTAGAGGGAGTTATGGCCAAATGAATGTGTACTGTTCATTTGGTCATCAAGATTGGGATAGAATTTAGGTCACTTTGTGGATAGAATTTGGGCATAGTTTCTTCATGGAAAATGGAGTATTTTAGGTCTAGTTTCATCTCCAATTGGCCTCATACCAATTGGAGCAACACAAATTCAGTTATGGCTCAAAATATACACTAGATTTTCAAAGTCTCAACCTGCATGGAAAAGTACACTTCCAAATTTCATTTCCTCCAACTCCCAAAATACAAATTGACATTCATGGCACTTCTAACATCATCAATTCATCTCAAAACAAACAAATTCCAGCAAAAAACAAGTCTCCAACAATTAGGTCAAAACCCTAACTCCAATTTGTCACTCACAATATACATATGCAATCAATTTCTCGCACATATAACTTCATCTACACATCCATTAATGTAACATCCTCACTTTAGCTTGTCCGTACAGTCTACTGTTCTAGTGACCAATGTCGGTCCGGGGCAGCTAGAATGTTTGAAATTTTAAATAGACTAGAGTGAGGAGTTATAATGAAACTAAATAATGCTCATAAAAATCAAGAAAAAATTTTAGAAACCAAATACACTAAGGTTGAACGAGCCGAAACCCTAGGGATGTGTAACCCAAAGGGGAAGTGACGGTGAAGGCCGTTAGCAACCCTAGACCCGGGGGAAAAACTATAAAATAATTATTGGGACTCCAGAGAAGGGTCATTGAGGTTCTTATAGCATTAGAATGCAAAGAAAATGCTTAGAAAAATTTTTCAATTGGTACAGACAATTTTGGCTCGTTAAGCCAAACGGAGGGCATTTTGGTCATTTCGTCTTCAAAGATGATTTTTGACCAACTTGTCCAGTTAAATAAATAATTTATATAACATAAAATATGAATAAATGTTGTTAAAAATTTAATTGAAATTAAATAGACAAGAAATGGAGAGAAAATGAAAGAAAATAGAATTATGACATCATCATGATGTCATTAAAACTCTCCCAACCAATCTAATGTTGACGCATGGCATAAACTTACTTAACAGAGACCAAATGGGTAGAAAATGAAGAAAAAAAATCAGAACTCACCTTCATCTTCTTCTTGCTGTCAACCCTCCCACCATTGCCAACCTTGAACAAGCTTTTAAAGCTTGATTTCCCTAACTTTTACCCAATAAAACCCTAACCTAGCAACACAAAAAAAGTATTCTTACACCTTGGAGAGTCTTTTGGGAGCAAAAAGAAAGGAAAAAGAGGAACCCTAGCAAGTGGGAAATCTCACTCCATTAAAGGTTTGTGACCTAACTATGATTTTCACTTTAAATTCATGTGTAAGGACTAAGAATGAGTACAATTTACAAAGAAAATTTGTTAAACACCATTTGTATGCCATCCCAAAACTTTGACAGCCTTGGTTAGGGTATGATTGTGGTGAGTTTTATGGAGCTAACATGCTAGTATGGCTGCCCTTAATATGCATCTTGTAAGTGGAGTGATGAAATGCAATGATAATGCATGATTTGTAATGTTTGAGTTAGGGTTTGGGGTGAAAAATGAGGCTTTAATTATGTGATGATGGAAGTAGGTTTTAATGGTCAATTAGTGACCATTTGGTTCTGTTTAAATCAAAAATAAAGTGAATTGTGTAGTGGGATTGGAGTTTGGTGTGGCTGCCCTTGGTGACCTGCAAGACTGGGCATGAGTCCAGCACGTTTGGGCAACAATAACTGGAATTGTAGAGGTTCAATTCGTGCAAGGCTAATTGGACATGAAACTAGACACATAATGGCACAACTTTGGTGAAGAAACCATGCCCAGAAAACCAAACTAAGTTAACCAAAAGATTGCCCTAATTCGGGTGACCTGTATTCTGCCTGGGCAAAATGACCAAATGAACAATGTTTAGTCATTTGGCCATAACTCAGTGTAGAAAGGTCCAATTGACCTGAAATTTTACCAGAAACAAGCTGAGATATAGGCCAACAACTTTCATGAAGAAACCTAACCCAAATTATGATCATAACATATTCAAAAAGTGACCTGAAGTCACTGCTCCTAACACTGTAGATTTGGTAAGTCCAGAAATTCTAGAAAAAATCATAATCTAGCCAGTTCAGGTTTTTGAGCCATAACTTAAGTTACAAAACTCCAAATGAAGTGATTCAAAAAAGGAAATGCAACTAGACAAAATAAGGAACAACTTTCATGTTGATCATTTTGCCAAATTCTCATTGCAAAAATGACTAATGGAACAGTAAACACAAAGCTTGAAAACAGAAATTCTGTCCAATTAACATTTAGCTTAGAAATGGTATTGGCAACCAATACCAACAATTTTAGAATGCAAAATGTGGTATGTTGGGAGTATTAGAACCAATGTACCTATTACCTATGCAAAAGTCAACATTTTAGTTGACTAATGAAATGAATAGTAACACTAAAACTTAAATTTCAAGAATTGTGAAACTTAAAAGTGTAATATGCCCTAGTATACCTAGCAAGATTGGTTTGGATAGGTTGGCATGCCAATAGGGTTCTGTTAGCAGTACTGCATATGGATTCACGCCATTCTGTGTTTTATGGCTTCCCATGCCATTTTGTGACATAATAGCTTTTGGCTATGTTATTTGAGTTGATACACTTGGATTTTATCCCTGATGATTATTACAGCTTATTAGCTGTTCTGTTGCACACCGGGAGACATAATGTGACCGATAGTGTGATGGTCCGAGGTACTTAGTACTCAGTGCCAGTTTACCCATTTATCCAGTCCAGTCAACTAGTATGGGTTACTCGGGCAATGATAATAAACCTTACCAAATTTTAATCGAATAATACTGCAATAAATATCAGAAATTAAGTCTACCCAAAAATGTAAACATACATTCTGCATACTTATTTTTATTTTATTTTATTTTATTTTATATTGTCACCACTAAGCAGAATTGCTTAGCGCGTCGCTTTTGCCACACGCAGGTACTGGAGACCTAGCTGGGGAGCCCAGCCGACATCAGATCGGGTGAGCCGTCAAATCTGCATCCGGAGTCCAGAGTCACCTCACATCTGCAGTGCATATGGTAGGATATTAGGACTTTGGGTAGCATTTTGTATTTTGTTTTTTGTATTAGTTTTGGGTTGTAACTATAAACTCTTGAAATTATTTGATAATGTAAATATATGAAATTTCCTGTTATTGAAATTTTCTGTATAATGTATGTTGATAAATGAAATGTTGAGAAATATTTATGAATGAGCTTCCAGTGATGATGTGAACAGAAAAGGAAAATTTCTGAAAATAATATTGAGTTGAGATGTGTGTGTATAATGAAGTTTGGATTTGGAAATTGTATTGGAAGTATTTTTAAATAGGTTCAGAAGAACTGTTTTTCCAATTTACAGCCGACACTCTACCGGATTTTCTATAAAAATTTTGAAAAAATTTAGATTTATCAAAATTGTAAATAAATGAATTAAAAGGGATAAATTGTACTTAAAATATGAATTGGTGCTCTGGCACACTGAATGACATAACTTGCTCGGCTACACTGTAGACGGGTAAGGGGTGTCACAATTAACATCACCAAACACCATTTACATGCATGAAAACACTAAACTCCTATATTTTTCAAGCTACCGAACTCTAGGGTTCTAAATTACTAATAATTTTCTTCCAATTTCATATCATACTCACTCATTTCAACCTCAATTTAAGATTTAACAAAGAAAGGAGAAGTGTAAAACCCCTACATGCATAGTCCTATACATTCTACTGTTCTAGTGACCAGTGTCTGTTCAGATAGTTAGGATGTCTAAAACCCTAGCAAAAATCATTAAAAACCTTCTAATTGCCATTAGAAGAGAAGAATTGAAAAGAGAATTTGGAGAAATTAGAAAGGAAATTGAAGATTTAAGAGCACCAAAAGCTTAGTGATGATTCCTCCAATTTTCTCTCTCTCTTTATAATTAGATACTTGAATTAAGTTGGAAATTGATGAAAAATTTAACAAAAGTGACATGCTAAGAAACCTAGGGAAAATTCGACCAACCTATGGGGACTTAAGGTTGATAGTTATTGATGGGATTAAATATATAAACAAGTTAGAATGAGTATGTAGAAGTGAATTATACACCATAATTTCATAAATTGAACCAATTGAAGAATTAGGGTTCTTGACCCTTAGGCTTTGGGGGAAAAATTGGAGAATTTGAGTAATTGATGCCAATTGACCAAATTGATGTTTAAATTGGTCAATTGGAATGTTTAGGAGTTGATTGAATGCATGGAAATTTAAGTGGGATTGAAGGTAATGTTGCCCCAATTTGGACAGCTTGACCATGGTCCACTCAAATAGCCATAACTGCAATTCTGTTACTCCAATTGGTGTGAGGCCAATTGGAGATGAAAATTAAGACCCAAAGCTACAATTTTCATGTGGAAACCTTACCCTAAAACTGACCTTAAGTTAGTGAAAAATTGGGTTGAATTCGGATCATACACCCTGCCTCTATACAGAATTGACCATATGAATGGTACTTGTTCAAATAGTCATAACTTGGTATAGAAAGGTCCAAAAGACCTGATTTTTAGACCATTGGAAAGCTATGACATAGTACTACAACTTTTATGGAGAACACAAACCAAAATTATGCCAATAACTAAGTCAAATTGTTAACCAAAGTTGGTTGCTCAAAACTGCCAAAACCAAAATGGTATCCAGAATTCTGGGTTTGAACCAATCCGGCATGCCACCTTAGAAATAGCATAACTTGAGCTAAAAAACTCCAAATGTAACACCCCGAACCTTCGAGTTATGAATAGCACCATTTTTGGTCCGTGACTGGTACTATTCAAAGACATCTTGAGGACCAAAAATAAATAAAAATATTAATTGAGATAGACACAATAAAAATTCAAGTGAACCAAAGACCTAAGGATTTAACAGGTATCAGAAAAAAAAAAAAGAAGGATTATGACCCGATGAGGGGCATTTTGGTCAATTCACTTCAAGAGTTGACTTTTGAACAAAATGTAAATTAAATTAAATAAAAATAAAATATTGAATTATGAAGAGATATTAAGGGAAAAATTAGAGTAAAAGTGAAAAGAAAATAAAAGAGGCAAAAATCTAAAATTTAAATTTCATTTTTTTGACCTAATTAAAATTTAAGGGACCAATGGGTTTTGGACAACTCATTAAATGAATTAAAAAGGAATAAATAAATATAAAAGAAGACAAAACCCTCCCTTTCTTTCCCATTTAGTTACCACCCACTCTCTTTCCTTCTCTCTTTCTTTCTTTCTTCTTCTTTCTTCTTTCTCCATTGACACCCATTCTAAAAACTCAATTCCTTGCTTTTCCTCTATGGGTTTTGCATCTAATTGGTAGAGAGAATCAAATTAATATTTGATTTAAAGATTAAAAGCAAGGGGAAATAAGAGATTAGAAGAAAATTGAAGATTTGGGGAGTTGGAAGGAAGTCATCAAGAGGTAAGTTCTTTAATGCTCATTTTGTTATACAAACCTTAAATTAAGTTAGATTATGATGAAATTTCAAAATAAAATGAAAGGAAACATGCATGGAACCTAAACTAGGGTTTTGGCCAAATTGGAGAAAAATTAGGGTTTGATATATTTCAATGAAAATGATGATGAAATAAAGCTTAGTTGTAGTATGCATGATTAGAGCAAAGAAATTGCATGAAATGTGTATAAATTTAATTATGGGAGATTAGGGTACATGGGAAAATTAGGTTTTGGTGCTGGAGAGTGAAATTGGTGTCTGTAGTGTTAAATTATGATCATTTGAGGTTTATTTAGTTTGAATTGACATTGGGTTGATGAATGGAAGTAATGAAATAGTAGGATTAGGGAAAATTGCAAACTTTGGTATTTGAAAATTGTGGGGTTTGTGCTAGGAAGTGCTATTGATATGTCAATGCTAAATTATAGTCATTTTGGGTGAATTAAATATGAATTGAGGTTGGTTAGAGGGAATAATTGAAGAAATGAAAATTTTAAACCAAGGGCAGAATTTGCACACTGAGTTCAGTGTGTTTGACAGCCCATAAATTGAGCTACACAACTCCAATTGGTGTGAAACCAATTGGAAATAAAACTTAAGACATAGGGCTAGAATTTTCATGAAGAGACCCACCCCAGAAACTGCCCAGAAATTGCCTAAACCTTGGCTTGAACTTAGAGACACAATTCTGAAACCTGCAGAATTTGACCATATGAACAATAAATTTTGCATGGCCATAACTCTCTCTAGAAAACTCCGATTTAGGCGATTCTTGAACCAATGGAAACCTAAGACATAGTAGAACATTTCATATGCAGAACTTGAGGCCAAATTATGGACTTAACCCAATCAAATTGCTAAGCAAATTTGAATCACCGAATCTGCAGAATTACAGATTTATCATATGAACAGTAATTTTGCATGTCCATAACTCTCTCTAGAAAACTCTGATTTAGGCGATTCTTGAATCAATGGAAACCTAAGACATAGTAGAACATTTCGTATGAAGAACATTAGACCAAATTATGGACTTAACTTGATCAAATTGCTTAACGAATTTGGATTGATAAATCTGTCAGAACTGAATCTGCAATATGAACAGTGACGTGAATAGTAATCTTGTTTTGGGCATAACTTGAGCTACACAGCTCCGAATTAGGCGATTCAAAAAGGAAAATAAAGTTAAGACCTAGATGAACAATTTTCATGAAGAACACCTTACCAAATTATGATCGAAACTAGGTAAAAATTGGGTTTAAAGATTGGGGCACCAAACTGTCCAAAACCAAAATTTTCTAAAATTTGCAAAGCTAACTTGGGATGCATTAACATGTATGTAATGAGTTTTTGGCAGCAATTGAGATTGGTATTGAGGTATTCTATTTGTGTATTTTCAGTAGAAAAAGAAGTTGGAACGGACAAGGAATAGTGAGTAAAAAGAAAGGAGAGCATTGAAGGTTTATGCACAACTAACCTTTTCTTCATTTTTAAACTTGTAAATTGCTTGGAATGTGTTTATTTGAATGAGTTTTCTTTGAACAAGTTTACTTTGAATGAAATATGATTTTTCTCTTGTATTTAAGAAACTTGGGTGTTGCCACCTTTATATGGATATTATGATGAATTTAAATGTGTTTATTGGTTTATAAATGTGATTGTTGAGTGAGAAATTTTTGGAAACTGTTTTGAAACCACAGTTAGCATGTGATCCCTTTTCGTAACTCCCAAGAGTAATCGCTACTTGGGATTGATAATTGATATTGATTATGTCTCCCATTAATAACGGTTAGTGGGGTAAGACTACATAAGTACTCATTAGCTAGTTAGCCCTTCCCTCATTAATAACGGTTAGTGAGGTTGAGATTGCTTTGTCGTGGTGTACAACACGGTACTGATCGTAAAATTTTGTGTCATGGCCTAAACTGTGTGTTGATATTGGCAACACTAATGCTTTGTGAATTGTGATTTATGAAGTGTGATTTCTCATTTGAAATGTTATTCCAATAAATGGCTCTTATGGACTTAGAACTATTGTGAAGTTTTCATGTTTAAGAAAAATGTGATTTATTATGCTTTTACAAATTGTATTTTACCTTAAGTTTTAAAGTTATTAGTTGTGCACTACTAAGTGATATACTCAGCGATAGCTTCTTTATGTTGTCGCAGGTAAGGAAAAGGAGAAGGCTGCCGAGTGAGAGACTTGAAAGCAGCATTTTGGTATTGTTTGTGGGTATTTACGTTAGGTATACCCTTGTGATTCCTTTGGATGTATTTTGTACCTATATGTATGAATGTACGGACATTTAGCAGTTTGTATTTAAAAGCATTGCATTGCTATCACATTTTGAGTTTGTAACTATTTTGTATTTTACTTTGAGACTTATGAAAATGTAATTTTTGCAATATTTAGTTTATCATTATTTCCAATGAATGTTTACATGGAATTTTAACTATTCTCATGCAGTTTTTCGCAAAAGAATTGATAAGATAAAAAGCTATGGTTTGTTTTAAAATCCTTTGTAGCATAATTAATGGGTTATCGGTAGGTGGAGTTCGGTAATTCATTAGGTATGCTATGGGAACATGTCGTGCCTTACAAGGGATAAGGTGTGACACCAAATGGAGTGATTCAAAAAGGGAATTAAAGCTAGGACACTAAGGAAAAACTTTGATGAAGGGAAGTCCGCAAAATTCCCACTATAAAGGGTCCAATGGAACAGTAGAAGTAAGTAACCCAAAACTGAAAATTTGCCAATTCTCCTAGGAAAACCTTGAATTGAGTTTGACAATTAATACCAATAAAAATGTGACTCAAAATGTGATATGTGGGTGTAATTAGAATTAACATACTTACTAAGTATGAAAAAGTCAATATTTTGACTTGAATAGTGAAATGAATAGTAACAAAGAACTCTAATTTAAGCAAATTTAAAAGTATAATCAAGTGTGTATGAATTTAATTATTAGATTACTTATGAGGTATGATATTGAAACACTGTAAATTATATGTTTCAATAGGAAGGAAGGAAAGAAAAACATGAGTCAAGGCAAAGAGGCGACTCACTAGAGATTTGTACACAACTAATTTTATTCAATTGATTTTAATATTGTAAATTGTTTTGAATTAATTGTGCGTTTGAATGTGTTGGTGATAATTGTGATTTTCTCTTTAAACTCTATCAATTGCGTGTTGCCAACCCTATAAGGGTAAATTCTTAAATGTTTTGTGTTAAGTGAATTGAAATGTAATTATTTGAATGAAATTTTTATGAATTAGTTTTTAAACCACAGTTAGCATGACAGTCCCATTCGGAAATCTCCGGTAGTAACGGCTATTTGGGGTTTGGCAATTAAAAATTGCTTATGTCTCCCATTAATAACGGTTAGTAGGATAAGACTATATGAGTACTCATTAGCTAGCTAGCCTTTCCCTCATTAATAACGGTTAGTGAGGTGATTTGCTTTGTCATGGTGTACAACACGGCATTGATCATGAAATTTTGTGTCATAGTATAAACTGTGTGTTCTTGGCAACACTTTTACTTTGTGATTTGTGAAATGTGATTTGAAATAAATGATTCATGTTAACTTGAGATTTTGGAAAACACTTCTTTGGATATGAAATATTTTGTTTTGTTATGTTTTGATTTATTATGCTTTATAAAGAACTGAATTTTTCTTAGTTGTGTACCACTAAGTATCAATACTCAGCGATAGCTTGTTTTGCTGTCGCAGATAGGGAAAAGGATAAAGCAGCAGAGTAAGCTGCTTGGAGCTAGATTGAAGCTATTTTAGACTTTCTCCAAGTATATTAATTATACCCTTTGTAAATTTTTCTTTTGATGTAAATTAAATTTTATGTATCTGTATATTGAACATTGAGTTGTTGTATAACAATTGTACTATTGTTTTGGGTGAATGTAAACTTTTGTAATATAAATTGTTTATATTTTTATATACAAATGCAGTATTAAATTTTCTTTTAGATTCTACAAAATTGTGTGTTGCTTGAGATTGCCAAATTGTGTTGAATTGAGATTGAGCAATATTGAGAATATTGGACGTTGGGATTTTAAATACATATTGAAAGTGTTTTTCACAGGTTTTTGAAGAACTGTTTTCTCAAAAAATAGTAGACACTCTGTTGAAATTTTTACAAAAATTGCAGAGAATTTAAATTAATCAATAATTTAATTTTGATATAGATTCCAATTAAAGGATTTTAATACATATGAAATATGATCCACCATTTTAAATTGAAAAGAAAAAGAGTTTAAAATCCCTTGTAGTGTATTTAATGGGTTAACGGTAGGTGAAGTTCGGTAATCTATTAGATATACTATGGAATTATGTCATGCCTTACAGAGGGGTAAGGTGTGACATGTTTTAGTGGGATCAGAGCAACGTTTTGAATGAGTTTTGACTTTTGAATTTGAATTATTTTCTTGATTAGTACAACTGCTCAATGTCATTTATTGATACATATGATGCATTTACATCATGAATATGAACTAATGGACATAATCCTCCTTGTGTTTGTTGTCAGGGTGTAACATCCTCACTTTAGGTAGTCCATATATTCTACTGTTTTGATGACTAACATCTGTTCGGACAGCTAGGATGTCTGGAACTACACTTAAACTAGAGTGAGGAGGCCTAAATTGACTAAATCAAGACCAAGAAAAATCAAGAAAAAAATAAAAGAAGCCAAGTGCAACTCGGTTAAACGAGCCGAGGTTACGGCGAATGGTGACCCTAACGGGAAGCAATTTCAGAGTCAGTTGTCAATCCCAAACCCTTAGGGAAACCCTGTAAGACAAATTATGGAACCAAATTGAAGGATTTTGGAGGTCTAAGTGACATTAAAAATACTAAGAAAAATTTAGGAAAATTTAATTAATTAGTACAGACAAATATAAACTGATAAACTCAATAAGGGGCATTTTGGTCATTTTAATCCTAGAGTTGAATCTTGACCTAATTGTCAATTAAAATGAAAGGGATTAAAATGCATAAAATAAATTAAATCATGAATTATGGTATGGAAAATGAGAAAAGAAAAGGAAAAGAAAAAGAAATAAAAATGTAAATTCAATTATGATTTCATAAATACAAAATTAAAAATTATGACCAATAAGAACTTGACATCCAATTAGAAGAGATAAGAAAGAAGATTAAAAGAGATGAAAATTGACCAAAAGTGGTCATCTTCCTCCTTTCCCACTCCATGGCCGAACCACTCTAGAAAAGCCACCATTGTTATTTTTTTCTTTCTTTCTCACCTAATTTCCCATCTAATTTCACTTCAAAACTCATATCTCCTTTCATTAAAAAGTCATCCCACACCTCAAGGAAGCTCTAGGCAGCCACAAAGAGGAGAAATTTTAAAGTTTTGTTGGCTTGAAATTTAGCTACAAAGAGGTTAGTGCACTATATGACTTTCTTTTTTCCTATTATAGTTATTAACACTTAAATTAAGTCAAATTTTTATGAAATTGAAAAGAAAACCTTAGATACATAGGACTTTAAATTTCGGCAACTATAGGTTAATTGGAGTTTGATGTTTTTTATGGATGTAAACTAGTTTAGTGATGTTGTTTAATGAGTTGTTACGTATTAAAAGTTGTATGGATTGAGTATACTTGACTTTGAGACCTTGAGTTAGGGTTTTGACCTAACTATTTGGGGATTTTATGAAATTGTTTGAAATTGACCAAATTGAGATTGATTGATGATATTTAGAAGTGCTATGAATGACAAATTGTAGTTTGGGAGTAAGGAGGAATGAATATTGGGAGTGCATGTTCTCGCAGGAAATTCAGACCTATGAGTCTAGTGTATTCTTTGAGCTATAACTGTAATTGTGTGGCTCCAATGTAACATCCTTATTTGCATAGCCTGGTATATGTTACTGTTCCGGTGACCAGTATTGGTCCAAACAATTAAGAGGATTAGAACTGTGTTTAAGATACCTAGAAAAGCCCTGATTGAAAATAAATAGTGATTACTAGATAGAAAAGTAAAAATAAGAAAAACATAACATAAAAGGTTAAATGAACCGGGAGTAACAGTGATGGGTGACCTTCTCGAGAAATGACTGTGGGGTCAATCATAACTCAAATTTCGAACAGGAAAATGTGACGCCACGGTCCTTAGGACTATTGCGAACACAGTGGAAAGAGAAAATCATGAAAAAGAATTATTAAGCAGGTTAAATAATTAGGTTAGGGATCCAGAAGAAATATCAAATAACTTGCAAATTAGATCTGATCGGTGAGGGACAATTTGGTCAATTGACCCCGAGAGCTGACTCCTGACCTAACTATCAAATAAAATTGGAGAAAAGAAAATTTCAGAATCGAGAATTAAATTAAAGAACTAATAGAAAAATAAATAAAAAAAAAGAAAAAGGAAAAGTGAAAAGTGATGATATCATGCATGACATCATGAATGATATAATAAACACTAATTAAAAAAAATACAATTTGGAGAATTAGTGGTCTTCCATAAGGATAAATACATAAAATAAAAAGAAAAGAAAAGAAAAGAAAAAAAAAGGGGAAAGTCTCCTTCATTCTCGTCCATTTCTCTCTCTCTCTCTGTCAAAGCTCTCTCACCCTTAAAACTCCATTAAAGCTCATTTTGAGCTTGATCAAACTCTAAATCCCACCATAAAAACTTAAATTTCTATCATCAAACCTTGTATTCAAATCTTGATAAAGAGCTTGACAACAAAAAGAAAAAGAAAGGAGGAAGTTTTTAAGAGGTGAAAAATTCCAAGTAAGGTTAGTTTGATTTCTCTTTTTGTATCTTTATATTTATACTTAGGCAACTTGATTGAGTAATAATTTGTTGAAAAATAAAACAAAATGATATGTTAAAGGATTATATAAATTTTGGCCAGTAGTATGTATGGTTGAGAATGAATGAATTTGATGTATTTGAATGGATGTTTAAGTTGAATTATGTGTGTAGACAATGGATAGATGTTTAGAATGCATTAGGTTTGAATTTTATGAAAATTAGGGTTCAAACCTAGGGTTTGGAAGACAAAAATATGAGGATGTGTTAAATGGTGTGTTGGACTTAGTTTGAGCTGAGAAATGGTCATTTGTGACCAATTGGAGTATGTTAGAAGTGTTGGAACCAAATGCAAATTTGGATTGCATAGGGTCATGCTGCAGGCAGTAGGACCAAGGTCCCTTTCAGGAACCAAAACTGAAAATTTACAAGTCCAATTGGTGTTAGGCCAATTGGGAATGAAAATAGACACAAAATGAAACATTTTTCATTTAGGAATCATGCCCAGAAAGTGACCATAACTCAATGAACAATTAGGTTAAATCCGGATTGGGCACACTGACCTGTACAAAAATGACCAAATAAACAGTAGTTACGTAAATGATCATAACTTGGTCTAGGAAGGTCCAAATGACCTAAAATTTTACCGGTAGAAATCTGAGACATAGACCTACAACTTTTATGAAGAAAACAAATCCAAATTTTGACCATAACCTGTTTGAAAATCCACCTACAGTTAACACACCAAAATTGCCAGAACCAAGAAAGTGCCCAGAATTCTGGGTTTGAACTAATCCGGCCAGCCTTAGGAAAATTGCTATAACTTGAGCTACAAAACTCCAATTGGAGTGATTCAAGAAGGAGAATAAAGTTAAGACAATAAGGAACAATTTCTATGAAGAAAACTTAGCCAAATTCTAACAGCAACATGACCAATGGAACAGTGCAACATAGGACACTAAAACTGAAAATTTACAATTTTGCCTAAAAGACTTAAAATTTGAGAAAACAACCAAAACCAACAAATTAGGTAACCAAAATGTGGTATGTAGGTGAAATTAGAATTCTCATACCTATTAAGCATTAGAAAGTCAACAAATTGACTTAAATAGTAACCCCGAAATACAAATTTTAAAGAACGACAAGTTTAGCATATTAAAGCTAGGTATAAGTAGATTTGAATTTATTTTTGGAGTTATGATAAATGGTGATACTGAAACACTGTGAAACTGTGTGTTTCAGTGAAAAAGAATACCTAGAAAGAACCCGAGACATCGAGTCAAGGCCAAGAGGCAACTCGTATAAGGTCTGTGCACAACTAACTATTTTGTTACTTTTTACTTCTAAATTGATTTGAACAAGTTTATTTTATGATTTATAATTTTGTTGTGTTGAGGATTTTAATTTGTTGAATGAAATTATATAAATTAAATATAAATTTTCTTATGCATTTAAGGATTTATTGCATGGTTTTGAGGATTGTAAACTTTATGTTGGATGTGTTGCCAATCTTGAGCATGAATTTATGATGATTAAATATGTTGATAATTTGCAAACACTTTGCAAATAGAAATTGTTTTGAATATAATTTGAAACCACAGTTGACATGGCAAAATATGTTGTGAATTCTCATTAGCTTGTATAGTGAGATATCTCCTCCACTAGATGGGGCGAGTTCCTTCCTCTCTAGCTTGCCAGTTGGGGAAGAGTTTGAACGAGTACTCATATATACTAGCTAGTCTTTGTTCCTCCCTTTTAGCCTCGGTTATTGGGAGAGTGTGAAATGTCGTGGTGTACAACATGGCATCTATTTGAATTTTGGGTCATGGGTTCAACTGTGTGAATTATTGTCAACGCCCTTTAAATTATGCATAATTTGATAAATTGTGGTTGAAATAAATAATTTGTCAGTGATTCAAAATATTTTTGTATTGTTTCGGGATTTAAAAGAAATGTAGATAAATAGTTACTATTTGATCAAAATGTTATTAAATGAATAATTTGCATGAATGAAAATATTGATTTCTGAATGTTATGAATTTTGAAGAATTTAGAAATTTTAAATTTTTATTTGTTATGAATTATCAAGCATAACTTGTATTAAGTTTTAAATTATTAGTTTGTGCACCACTGAGTTCACCACTTAGCGATAGCTTTGTATGCTGTCGCAGGTGAAAGGAATAATAAAGCAACTGAGCAAGATTTCTGAAAGACATAGTGAGACTATATTTTGGTATATCATAGGTATACCCTTGTACTTTAGATTTTGATGTAATTCTATAATTATATGTATGAAATTTCCTTTGAGCAGTTGTACCAACTCTTTTGTAATATATTTTGGATTGTAATTAAATACAAATAATTATAAGGTTATCTTGAGATTTTATGTATTTATAAAGTTTTGCATTGCTAAATTTTTAATGATCCCATGAATGTAAATATTAATTTAGTTACCTTAATGAGAGGTTTCAATGTTTGATTTAATTTAAACTGTGTATTGAGTTGCTTGTGCTGATTTGTGAAATGAAATTGATTAATGAAGTTGTGATTTAGAAATATATTGGGAGTGTCTTTATTTTCAGGTTTCGAAGAACTGTTTTCTCAAAATACAAACGGCACTCTGCCGAAATTTTTATAAAATTGCGGAGATTTTAAATATCTAAAAAATTAGATTTATGTTTGGACTTTAAACAAAGGTTTTTAATATCTGAAAAAAATTTTACCTACCAATTTTAAAAATGAACGAAAATTGTTTTAAAATCCTTTGTAGTATATTAAATGGGTTATCGGTAAGTGAAGTACGGTAATTCATTAGGTGTACTACGGGAGCATGTTACTCTTACGAGGAGTAGGGTGTAACATGTTTTAGTGGTATCAGAGCAAAGGTTTTAAAGTAAATTTTGAACTGTGAATTTGAAATATTTTTCGATAAGTATGACTGCTCAAATGTTTCATATATATAGTACATTTACATCATAAATATAAACTAATGGAGAGAAATCTCCTTGTGTTGGTTGTACAGGAAATAGAAAAAAAAATCCTGTGAATAGATATGGACAAGGGGGATAAAACGGTAGAGCAGTCTGATACAGCTAACGTACAAGGAGAGGGCCCAGTTTTGCAGAGCATTGGAGGTCCAACTGCACCAATCCCTCTTATACAAATTTATGCACAAACAGCCCAACAGATGGCCATGTTCTTTCAGCAAATGGCTGATAATGTCACACCCTACTCCTCGTAAGATGTAACATGTTACCATAGTACACCTAATGAATTACTGTACTTCACCTACCGGTAACCCATTAAATATACAACAAGGGATTTTAAAACAATTTTCGTTCATTTTGAAATTGATGGGTAAAATTTTTTTTCAATTTTAAAAACCTTTATTTAAAGTCCAAACATAAATTAAATTCTTATATATTTAAAATCTCCGCAATTTTTACAAAAATTTCGGCTGAGTGCCGTCTATATTTTGAGAAAATAGTTCTTCAAAACCTGAAAATAGAGACACTCCCAATATATTTCTCAATCACAACTCCATTTGCAACCACCAAACTTCAAATCAACAGCAATAGCAACACTTCAATTCAAAATCCAAATTTCAAATCAAGAATGAATATCTCCAAACATTTCATAACTCATGGACATTACGTTTTAAATCATTAATTTACAATCATAAGTTAATTTACAGATGCAAAATCACAAAAATAATATTATTACAATTTTATCTGTACAACTGCTCAAATTACAGAGATACATATGCATACTATCATATTTACATCAAACTAAACTAGCAGGGTATAGACAAATACCCATACAAAAATTCCTCAATTGTTCTCCTCTCTAACTGTAGCAGCTCGCTCTGCTGCTATGTCCTTTTCTCTATCTACGATAGCAAGTTAAAGCTATCGCTGAGTATATAAATACTCAGTGGTGCACAATAAAGCATAAAATGCATAATATAAAACATTTATGAACAAATCATCATTCAAAAATCTCATAATCGCATTTCACAATTTTTTTCTCAAATCACATTTATAACAAATCATAATTTTCAAAGCTTAATATAGCACAACTTAATCAACAATTTAATAAATATAGTGTTGCCAAACAATAACACAACTTAGGCCATGACACAAAATTTTCCGAACATGCCGTGTGTACATCACGACAAGGCATACTCACCGCACTAATCGAAATCAATGAGGGAGGTGGCTAGCTAGCTAATGAGTACTCATCCAAACTCGCCCCTCAGACTGGAAAGCCAGAGAGGGAGGAAAATGATCAAATATCAAACTCACCCCACAAGTGGAGGAGGAAAATATTAATATTGTCATGCCAAGTGTGAATTAAAAACAATTTAAATCAAGTTATTCAAATATTTTATGCAATTCACAAATCATATTTCATTCTAAACTTTTCATTTATAAAGTAGGCAACACACTATTTTTCGAATAAAATTTTCAAAGCCATAACAATCAAAATTATTCACAACATTTATTTCAAGAATTGTCAAGTAGAAACAAAGAATTTTAAGTTTATTGTGCACAAACCTAATGTGAGTCGCCTCTAGGCCTTGACTCAGTCCCTTATACCTTTCGGGTCTTTTTCAGCTGAAACACAAAATTTATAGTGTTTCAGTATCTTATTTCACCATAAATCCAATAATTAATTCATAAATACTTAATTCTAGCCCAAATATGCTTAAACTAACATTCTTGGAAATTTTCATTTTGGAGTTACTATTCATGGTACTATTCAAGTCAATTTGTTGACTTTCTAAGGCTTAATAGGTATGGGAATTCCAACTTCACTCACATACCACATTTTGGTCACTAAATTTGTTGGTTTTGGTTGTTTACTCAAATTCTAGGTCTTTTAGGCAATTTGGCAAATTTTCAATTTTGGTGTCTCAGGTTGTACTGTTCCATTGGTCATTTTACTTTTGAAATTTGGCTAAACTTTCTTCATAGAAAATGTTTCCTATTGTCTTAAGTTTATTCTCCTTTTTGAATTACTCCAATTGGAGTTTTGTAACTCAAGTTATAGCCATTTGGACCATGGCTGCCGGATTGGACTTAACCCATATTTTCTGGGCAATTTTGGTTCTAGCAGTTTTAGGCCATCAAATTTGGGTGGCCAAATGACTTAGTTAATGGCATAATTTGGGTTTTTTTTCTTCATGAAAGTTTTAGGTCTATATCTCATCTATCCACTGGTAAAATTTCAGGTCATTTAGATCTGCCTAGCTCAAGTTATGGCCAAATGAACAAACACTGTTCATTTGGTCAGTTTGTACAGGGCAGACTGAGATTTTCCAAGTTTGATCAATTTGTTCACTAGGTTTTGGTCACTTTTTGGGCATGGTTTCTAAATGAAAATTGTGTCATTTAGTGTCTATTTTCATTCCCAATTGGTCTCATACTAATTGAACTTGTAAATTTTCATTTTTTGTCCCTCAAAGGGACCAGCAGCATGACCACACTCAATCCAAATTTGATCTCAACTCCAACACTTCCAACACACTTCATTTGGTAAAAAAATGACAATTTCTCACTTCAAACTAGATCAAATATATCGTCTCACCATTTCTCCAAATTTTTGCCTCTAAACCCTAGGTGCCAAACCCTAACCAAACTAATTCATTGCATTTAATAAAATCCAAGCATCTCAACATCACCTCTACATTCATATAAGCTTGCCTACACTTATTATCCAATCAAATTCATGCACTACCATAGCAAACCCTAGCTAATCAAAATCCATGTTTAGTCATCCAATAATTAATTTCATTTCATTTTAAGTTTATTTCTAAGTTAGTTAAGCTATAAACACAATTAATTCAACTAGAAAATCAAATTTAATTTACTAACCTTAGTGCATAATTTTCTTTCCTTCAAACCTCTTCCTTTCTTTTTTTTTTTTTTTTTTTTTTTGTCAAGTCCTTTATCAAGGCTTGAAATCAAGGTTTAATGTTGGAGGTTTAATTCTCTTTGGTGGAATTGGGGATTTGATCAAGCTCAAAATGAGCTTTAATGGAGGTTTTGGGTGAGGGAGAGGGAAAGTGAAAGTGGGGCGGCACTTAGGGAAAGAAGAAGACCAAATAATTTTTTTTTCTTTTCTTTTCTTTTTATGTATTTTGTCTTATGGAAGACAAAAAAAAATCACTTTAGTTAATTTATTAATTATAGGATTTATGGCATCATGCATGATGTCATGCATGATGTCATCTTCCTTCACTTTTTCATTTTCTTCTATTTTTTTTTCATTTTTCTATTAGTTCTTTAATTTAATTCTCGTCTCCGAAATTTTCTTTTCTTCGGGGTTGGTGACTAAGCTTCCAGCATAATGGCTTAGCCTTGAAAAGTCCCGCTCATACTTTGCTACAATTCTATCCCCTTGCTTCAAACTTAAAAACTCTTGCACCTTCATGTCTACATAAGTATCTGGGACCCACTTTTACCAAAATTCTCTTAAAAAGTCTGCCCATGTGAGGACTGGTGGCTCTACTAGACTGTAGGGGATGGTCTTCCACCACTCATATGCATCCCCTTGCAGAAGTGATACTGAATATTCGAACTTCAACTCTTCAGCACACTGTAGTTTTTTGAAAATCTGTTCCATCCTCTCTAACCACTGTTTTGCTTCTAGTGGATCCACTGTTCCTTTGAATTCTGTAGCCCCAAATTTCATTAATTTCTCATATTGCCGAGCCGGAGGATGTGGTTGTGCTGCAGGTGCTTGTGTCTGTGCTTGAGGTGGCATATTTCCCGCTATTTGTTGAAAGAACGCAGCCATCTGTTGTGAAAACTGAGCAGGAAACTGCGGTGCTTGAGGAGGAGCTGGAGTGGCTGACCCACTCACGTTCTGGAGTGCTGGGGCTTCTCCTCGGGCATCAGCCTCGACAGATTGCTCTATGCAATGATCTCCCTCTTCCATTCCGTTTTCCAGAAATTTTCTACTCTCTGATGACAAACACAAGGAGGTTGACCTCCGTTAGTGCATATTCATGATGTAAATATGTCATATATATCAAACATTTGAGCAGTTGTATTTACCGACAAAATATTTCAAATTCACAGTTCAAAATTTATTTTAAAATCTTGGCTCTGATACCACCAAACATGTCACACCCTACTCCTCGTAAGATGTAACATGTTCCCATAGTACACCTAATGAATTACCATACTTCACCTACCGGTAACCCATTAAATATACTACAAGGGATTTTAAAACAAATTTCGTTCGTTTTGAAATTGATGGGTAAAATTTTTTTTCAAATTTAAAAACCTTTATTTAAAGTCCAAACATAAATTAAATTCTTAGATATTTAAAATCTCCGCAATTTTAACAAAAATTTTGGCTGAGTGCCGTCTACATTTTGAGAAAACAGTTCTTCAAAATCTGAAAATAGAAACACTCCCAATATATTTCTCAATCACAACTCCATTTGCAACCACCAAACTTCAAATCAACAGCAATAGCAACACTTCAATTCAAAATCCAAATTTCAAATCAAGAATGAATATCTCCAAACATTTCATAACTCATGGACATTACGTTTTAAATCATTAATTTACAATCATAAGTTAATTTACAGATGCAAAATCACAAAAATAATATTATTACAATTTTATCTGTACAACTGCTCAAATTACAGAGATACATATGCATACTATCATATTTACATCAAACTAAACTACTAGGGTATAGACAAATACCCGTACAAAAATTCCTCAATTGTCCTCCTCTCTAATCAGAGTACCGCTTTGTCGCTATGTCCTTTTCTCTATCTCATGACAAAGAAGTTAAAGCTATCGCTGAGTATATAAATACTCAGTGGCGCACAATAAAGCATAAAATGCATAATATAAAACATTTATGAACAAATCATCATTCAAAAATCTCATAATCGCATTTCATAATTTTTTTTTCAAATCACATTTATAACAAATCATAATTTTCAAAGCTTAATATAGCACAACTTAATCAACAATTTAATAAATATAGTGTTGCCAAACATTAACACAACTTAGGCCATGACACAAAATTTTCCGAACATGCCGTGTGTACATCACGACAAGGCATACTCACCCCACTAATCGAAATCAATGAGGCAAGTGGCTAGCTAGCTAATGAGTACTCATCTAAACTCCCCCCTCAGACTGGAAAGCCAAAGAGGGAGGAAAGTGATCAAATATCAAACTCACCCCACAAGTGGAGGAGGAAAATACTAATATTGTCATGCCAAGTGTGAATTAAAAACAATTTAAATCAAGTTATTCAAATATTTTATGCAATTCACAAATCATATTTCATTCTAAACTTTTCATTTATAAAGTAGGCAACACACTATTTTTCGAATAATATTTTCAAAGCCATAACAATCAAAATTATTCACAACATTTATTTCAGGAATTGTCAAGTAGAAACAAAGAATTTTAAGTTTATTCTTCACAAACCTAACGTGAGTCGCCTCTAGGCCTTGACTCAGTCCCTTATACCTTTCGGGTCTTTTTTAGCTGAAACACAAAATTTATAGTGTTTCAGTATCTTATTTCACCATAAATCCAACAATTAATTCATAAATACTTAATTCTAGCCCAAATATGCTTAAACTAACATTCTTGGAAATTTTCATTTTGGAGTTTCTATTCATGGTACTATTCAAGTCAATTTGTTGACTTTCTAAGGCTTAATAGGTATGGGAATTCGAACTTCACCCACATACCACATTTTGGTCACTAAATTTGTTTGTTTTGGTTGTTTACTCAAATTTAAGGTCTTTTAGGCAATTTGGCAAATTTTCAGTTTTGGTGTCTAAGGTTGTACTGTTCCATTGGTCATTTTACTTTTGAAATTTGGCTAAACTTTCTTCATAGAAAATGTTTCCTGTTGTCTTAAGTTTATTCTCCTTTTTGAATCACTCCAATTGGAGTTTTGTAACTCAAGTTATAGCCATTTGAACTATGGCTGCCAGATTGGACTTAACCCATATTTTCTGGGCAATTTTGGTTCTAGCAGTTTTAGGCCACCAACTTTGGGTGGCCAAATGACTTAGTTAATGGCACAATTTGGGTTTTTGTTCTTCATGAAAGTTTTAGGTCTATATCTCATCTATCCACTGGTAAAATTTCAGGTCATTTAGATCTGCCTACCTCAAGTTATTGCCAAATGAACAAACACTGTTCATTTGGTCAGTTTGTACAGGGTAGACTGAGATTTTCCAAGTTTGATCAATTTGTTCACTAGGTTTTGGTCACTTTTTGGGCATGGTTTCTAAATAAAAATTGTGTCATTTAGTGTCTATTTTTATTCCCAATATGTCTCATACCAATTGGACTTATAAATTTTCATTTTTGGTCCCTCAAAGGGACCTTGGTCATGCTGCTGGCAGCATGACCACACTCAATCCGAATTTGATCTCAACTCTAACACTTCCAACACACTTCATTTGGTAAAAAATGACCATTTCTCACTTCAAACTAGATCAAATACATCGTCTCACCATTTCTCCAAATTTTTGCCTCTAAACCCTAGGTGCCAAACCCTAACCATACTAATTCATTGCATTTAATCAAATCCAAGCATCTCAACATCACCTCTACATTCATATAAGCTTGCCTACACTTATTATCCAATCAAATTCATGCACTACCATAGCAAACCCTAGCTAATCAAAATCCATGTTTAGTCATCCAATAATTAATTTCATTTCATTTTAAGTTTATTTCTAAGTTAGTTAAGCTATAAACACAATTAATTCAACTAGAAAATCAAATTTAATTTACTAACCTTAGTGCAGAATTTTCTTTCCTTCAAACCTCTTCCTTTCTTCTTTTTTTTTTTTTTGTCAAGTCCTCTATCAAGGCTTGAAATCAAGGTTTAATGTTGGAGGTTTAATTTTCTTTGGTGGAATTGGGGATTTGATCAAGCTCAAAATGAGCTTTAATGGAGGTTTTGGGTGAGGGAGAGGGAAAGTGAAAGTGGGGCGGCACTTAGGGAAAGAAGAAGACTAAATAATTTTCTTTTCTTTTCTTTTCTTTTCTTTTTATGTATTTTGTCTTATGGAATACAAAAAAAAATCACTTTAGTTAATTTATTAATTATAGGATTTATGGCATCATGCATGATGTCATGCATGATGTCATCTTCCTTCACTTTTTCATTTTCTTCTATTTTTTTTTTCATTTTTCTATTAGTTCTTTAATTTAATTCTCGTCTCCGAAATTTTATTTTCTTTGGGGTTGGTGACTAAGCTTCCAGCATAATGGCTTAGCCTTGAAAAGTCCCGCTCATACTTTGCTACAGTTCTATCCCCTTGCTTCAAACTTAAAAACTCTTGCAGCTTCATGTCTACATAAGTATCTGGGACCCACTTTTACCGAAATTCCCTTAAAAAGTCTGCCCATGTGAGGACTGGTGGCTCTACCAGACTGTAGGGGATGGTCTTCCACCACTCATATGCATCCCCTTGCAGAAGTGATACTGAATATTCGAACTTCAACTCTTCAGCACACTGTAGTTTTTTGAAAATCTGTTCCATCCTCTCTAACCACTGTTTTGCTTCCAGTGGATCCACTGTTCCTTTGAATTCTGTAGCCCCAAATTTCATTAATTTCTCATATTGCCGAGTCGGAGGATGTGGTTGTGCTGCAGGTGCTTGTGTCTGTGCTTGAGGTGGCATATTTCCCGCTATTTGTTGAAAGAACGCAGCCATCTGTTGTGCAAACTAAGCAGGAAACTGCGGTGCTTGAGGAGGAGCTGGAGTGGCTGACCCACTCACGTTCTGGAGTGCTGGGGCTTCTCCTCGGGCCTCAGCCTCGACAGATTGCTCTACGGAATGATCTCCCTCTTCCATTCCGTTTTCCAGAAATTTTGTACTCTCTGATAACAAACACAAGGAGGTTGACCTCCGTTAGTGCATATTCATGATGTAAATATGTCATATATATCAAACATTTGAGCAGTTGTATTTACCGACAAAATATTTCAAATTCACAGTTCAAAATTTATTTTAAAATCTTGGCTCTGATACCACCAAACATGTCACACCCTACTCTTCGTAAGATGTAACATGTTCCCATAGTACACCTAATGAATTACCATACTTCACCTACCTGTAACCCATTAAATATTCTATAAGGGACTTTAAAACAATTTTCGTTCATTTTGAAATTGATGGGTAAAATTTTTTTCAATTTTAAAAACCTTTATTTAAAGTCCAAACATAAATTAAATTATTAGATATTTAAAATCTCTGCAATTTTAACAAAAATTTCAGCTGAGTGACGTCTACATTTTGAGAAAACAGTTCTTCAAAACCTGAAAATAGAAACACTTCCAATATATTTCTCAATCACAACTCCATTTGCAACCACCAAACTTCAAATCAACAGCAATAGCAACACTTCAATTCAAAATCCAAATTTCAAATCAAGAATGAATATCTCCAAACATTTCATAACTCATGGACATTACGTTTTAAATCATTAATTTACAATCATAAGTTAATTTACAGATGCAAAATCACAAAAATAATATTATTACAATTTTATCTGTACAACTGCTCAAATTACAGAGATACATATGCATACTATCATATTTACATCAAACTAAACTACCAGGGTATAGACAAATACCCGTAAAAAAATTCCTCAATTGTTCTCCTCTCTAATTGTAGCAGCTAGCTCTGCTGCTATGTCCTTTTCTCTATCTACGACAGCAAGTTAAAGCTATCGCTGAGTATATAAATACTCATTGGTGCACAATAAAGCATAAAATGCATAATATAAAACATTTATGAACAAATCATCATTCAAAAATCACATAATCGCATTTCACAATTTTTTTCTCAAATCACATTTATAACAAATCATAATTTTCAAAGCTTAATATAGCACAACTTAATCAACAATTTAATAAATATAGTGTTGCCAAACAATAACACAACTTAGGCCATGACACAAAATTTTCCGAACATGCCGTGTGTAGATCACGACAAGGCATACTCACCCCACTAATCGAAATCATTGAGGGAGGTGGCTAGCTAGCTAATGAGTACTCATCTAAACTCGCCCCTCACACTGGAAAGCCAAAGAGGGAGGAAAGTGATCAAATATCAAACTCACCCCACAAGTGGAGGAGGAAAATATTAATATTGTCATGCCAAGTGTGAATTAAAAACAATTTAAATCAAGTTATTCAAATATTTTATGCAATTCACAAATCATATTTCATTCTAAACTTTTCATTTATAAAGTAGGCAATACACTATTTTTCGAATAATATTTTCAAAGCCATAACAATCAAAATTATTCACAACATTTATTTCAAGAATTGTCAAGTAGAAACAAAGACTTTTAAGTTTATTCTTCACAAACCTAACGTGAGTCGCCTCTAGGCCTTGACTCAGTCCCTTATACCTTTCGGGTCTTTTTTAGCTGAAACACAAAATTTATAGTGTTTCAGTATCTTATTTCACTATAAATCCAATAATTAATTCATAAATACTCAATTCTAGCCCAAATATGCTTAAACTAACATTCTTGGAAATTTTCATTTTGGAGTTACTATTCATGGTACTATTCAAGTCAATTTGTTGACTTTCTAAGGCTTAATAGGTATGGGAATTCCAACTTCACTCACATACCACATTTTGGTCACTAAATTTGTTGGTTTTTGTTGTTTACTCAAATTCTAGGTCTTTTAGGGAATTTGGCAAATTTTCAGTTTTGGTGTCTAAGGTTGTACTGTTCCATTGGTCATTTTACTTTTGAAATTTGGCTAAACTTTCTTCATAGAAAATTTTTCCTATTGTCTTAAGTTTATTCTCCTTTTTGAATAACTCCAATTGGAGTTTTGTAGCTCAAGTTATAGCCATTTGAACTATGGCTGCCGGATTAGACTTAACCCATATTTTCTGGGCAATTTTGGTTCTGCCAGTTTTAGGCTACCAATTTTGGGTGGCCAAATGACTTAGTTAATGGCATAATTTGGGTTTATGTTCTTCATGAAAGTTTTAGGTCTATATCTCATCTATCCACTGGTAAAATTTCGGGTCATTTAGACCTGCCTCCTCAAGTTATTGCCAAATGAACAAACACTGTTCATTTGGTCAATTTGTACAGTGCAGACTGAGATTTTCCAAGTTTGATCAATTTGTTCACTAGGTTTTGGTCACTTTTTGGGCATGGTTTCTAAATGAAAATTGTGTCATTTAGTGTCTATTTTTATTCCCAATATGTCTCATACCAATTGGGCTTGTAAATTTTCATTTTTGGTCCCTCAAAAGGACCTTGCAGCATGACCACACTCAATCCGAATTTGATCTCAACTCCAACACTTCCAACACAATTCATTTGGTAAAAAAATGACCATTTTTCACTTCAAACTAGATCAAATACATCATCTCACCATTTCTCCAAATTTTTTCCTTTAAACCCTAGGTGCCAAACCCTAACCATACTAATTCATTAAATTTAATCAAATCCAAGCATCTCAACATCACCTCTACATTCATATAAGCTTGCCTACACTTATTATCCAATCAAATTCATGCACTACCATAGCAAACCCTAGCTGATCAAAATCCTTGTTTAGTCGTCCAATAATTAATTTCATTTCATTTTAAGTTTATTTCTAAGTTAGTTAAGCTATAAACACAATTAATTCAACTAGAAAATCAAATTTAATTTACTAACCTTAGTGCATAATTTTCTTTCCTTCAAACCTCTTCCTTTCTTCTTTTTTTTTTTTTTTTTTTTTTTTTTTTTTTTTTTTCTGTCAAGTCCTCTATCAAGGCTTGAAATCAAGGTTTAATGTTGGAGGTTTAATTTTCTTTGGTGGAATTGGGGATTTGATCAAGCTCAAAATGAGCTTTAATGGAGGTTTTGGGTGAGGAAGAGGGAAAGTGAAAGTGGGGCGGCACTTAGGGAAAGAAGAAGACCAAATAATTTTTTTTTTCTTTTCTTTTCTTTTTATGTATTTTGTCTTATGGAAGACCAAAAAAAATCACTTTAGTTAATTTATTAATTATAGGATTTATGGCATCATGCATGATATCATGCATGATGTCATCTTCCTTCACTTTTTCATTTTCTTCTATTTTTTTTTTCATTTTTCTATTAGTTCTTTAATTTAATTCTCGTCTCCGAAATTTTCTTTTCTCCGGGGTTGGTGACTAAGCTTTCAGCATAATGGCTTAGCCTTGAAAAGTCCCGCTCATACTTTGCTACAGTTCTATCCCCTTGCTTCAAACTTAAGAACTCTTGCAGCTTCATGTCTACATAAGTGTCTGGGACCCACTTTTGCCGAAATTCCCTTAAAAAGTCTGCCCATGTGAGGACTGGTGGCTCTACCAGACTGTAAGGGATGGTCTTCCACCACTCATATGCATCCCCTTGCAGAAGTGATACTGAATATTCGAACTTCAACTCTTCAGCACACTGTAGTTTTTTGAAAATCCGTTCCATCCTCTCTAACCACTATTTTGCTTCCAGTGGATCCACTGTTCCTTTGAATTCTATGGCCCCAAATTTCATTAATTTCTCATATTGCCGAGCCGGAGGATGTGGTTGTGCTGCAGGTGCTTGTGTCTGTGCATGAGGTGGCACATTTCCCGCTATTTGTTGAAAGAACGCAGCCATCTGTTGTAACCGAGCAGAAAGCGGTGCTTGAGGAGGAGGCTGAGTGGTGACCCACTCACATGCAGGTCTTTGGGGCTTCTCCTCGGGCCTCAGCCTCGATAGATTGCTCTACGGAATGATCTCCCTCTTCCATTCTGTTTTCCAGAAATTTTCTACTCTCTGATAACAAAAACAAGGAGGTTGACCTCCGTTAGTACATATTCATGATGTAAATATGTCATATATATCAAACATTTGAGCAGTTGTATTTACCGACAATATATTTCAAATTAACAGTTCAAAATTTATTTTAAAACCTTAGCTCTGATACCACCAAACATGTCACACCCTACTCCTCGTAAGATGTAACATGTTTTCATAGTACACCTAATGAATTACCGTACTTCACCTACCGGTAACCCATGAAATATACTACAAGGGATTTTAAAATAATTTTCGTTCATTTTGAAATTGAGGGGTAAAATTTTTTTTCAATTTTAAAAACCTTTATTTAAAGTCCAAACATAAATTAAATTCTTAGATATTTAAAATCTCCGCAATTTTTACAAAAATTTCGGCTGAGTGCCATCTATATTTTGAGAAAATAGTTCTTCAAAACCTGAAAATAGAGACACTCCCAATATATTTCTCAATCACAACTCCATTTGCAACCACCAAACTTCAAATCAACAGCAATAGCAACACTTCAATTCAAAATCCAAATTTCAAATCAAGAATGAATATCTCCAAACATTTCATAACTCATGGACATTACGTTTTAAATCATTAATTTACAATCATAAGTTAATTTACAGATGCAAAATCACAAAAATAATATTATTACAATTTTATCTGTACAACTGCTCAAATTACAGAGATACATATGCATACTATCATATTTACATCAAACTAAACTACCAGGGTATAGACAAATACCCGTACAAAAATTCCTCAATTGTTCTCCTCTCTAACTGTAGCAGCTCGCTCTGCTGCTACGTCCTTTTCTCTATCTGCGACAGCAAGTTAAAGCTATCGCTGAGTATATAAATACTCAGTGGTGCACAATAAAGCATAAAATGCATAATATAAAACATTTATGAACCAATCATCATTCAAAAATCTCATATTCGCATTTCACAATTTTTTTCTCAAATCACATTTATAACAAATCATAATTTTCAAAGCTTAATATAGCACAACTTAATAAACAATTTAATAAATATAGTGTTGCCAAACAATAACACAACTTACGCTATGACACAAAATTTTCTGAACATGCCGTGTGTACATCACGACAAGGCATACTCACCCCACTAATCGAAATCAATGAGGCAGGTGGCTAGCTAGCTAATGAGTACTCATCCAAACTCCCCCCTCAGACTGGAAAGCCAAAGAGGGAGGAAAGTGATCAAATATCAAACTCACCCCACAAGTGGAGGAGGAAAATATTAATATTGTCATGCCAAGTGTGAATTAAAAACAATTTAAATCAAGTTATTCAAATATTTTATGCAATTCACAAATCATATTTCATTCTAAACTTTTCATTTATAAAGTAGGCAACACACTTTTTTTCGAATAAAATTTTCAAAGCCATAACAATCAAAATTAGTCACAACATTTATTTCAAGAATTGTCAAGTAGAAAAAAAGAATCTTAAGTTTATTGTGCACAAACCTAACGTGAGTCGCCTCTAGGCCTTGACTCAATCCCTTATACCTTTCGGGTCTTTTTCAACTGAAACACAAAATTTATAGTGTTTCAGTATCTTATTTCACCATAAATCCAATAATTAATTCATAAATACTTAATTCTAGCCCAAATATGCTTAAACTAACATTCTTGGAAATTTTCATTTTGGATTTACTATTCATGGTACTATTCAAGTCAATTTGTTGACTTTCTAAGGCTTAATAGGTATGGAAATTCCAACTTCACCCACATACCACATTTTGGTCACTAAATTTGTTGGTTTTGGTTGTTTACTCAAATTCTAGGTCTTTTAGGCAATTTGGCAAATTTTCAGTTTTGGTGTCTAAGGTTGTACTGTTCTATTGGTCATTTTACTTTTGAAATTTGGCTAAACTTTCTTCATAGAAAATGTTTCTTATTGTCTTAAGTTTATTCTCCTTTTTGAATCACTCCAATTGGAGTTTTGTAACTCAAGTTATAGCCATTTGAATCATGGCTGTCGGATTGGACTTAACCCATATTTTCTGGGCAATTTTGGTTCTGGCAGTTTTAGACCACCAACTTTGGGTGGCCAAATGACTTAGTTAATGGCATAATTTGAGTTTTTGTTCTTCATGAAAGTTTTAGGTCTATATCGCCTCTATCCACTGGTAAAATATCAGGTCATTTAGACCTGCCTAGCTCAAGTTATGGCCAAATGAACAAACACTGTTCATTTGGTCAGTTTGTACAGTGCAGACTGAGATTTTCCAAGTTTGATCAATTTGTTCACTAGGTTTTGGTCACTTTTTGGGCATGGTTTCTAAATGAAAATTGTGTCATTTAGTGTCTATTTTCATTCTCAATTGGTCTCATACCAATTGGACTTGTAAATTTTCATTTTTGGTCCCTCAAAGGGACCTTGGTCTTGCTGCCAGTAGCATGACCATATACTCAATCCGAATTTGATCTCAACTCCAACACTTCCAACACACTTCATTTGGTAAAAAATGACCATTTCTCACTTCAAACTAGATCAAATACATCATCTCACCATTTCTCCAAATTTTTTCCTCTAAACCCTACGTGCCAAACCCTAACCATACTAATTCATTGCATTTAATCAAATCCAAGCATCTCAACATCACCTCTACATTCATATAAGCTTGCCTACACTTATTATCCAATCAAATTCATGCACTATCATAGCAAACCCTAGCTGATCAAAATCCATGTTTAGTCCTCCAATTAATTTCATTTCATTTTAAGTTTATTTCTAAGTTAGTTAAGCTATAAACACAATTAATTCAACTAGAAAATCAAATTTAATTTACTAACCTTAGTGCAGAATTTTCTTTCCTTCAAACCTCTTCCTTTCTTCTTTTTTTTTTTGTCAAGTCCTCTATCAAGGGTTGAAATCAAGGTTTAATGTTGGAGGTTTAATTTTCTATGGTGGAATTGGGAATTTGATCAAGCTCAAAATGAGGTTTAATGGAGGTTTTGGGTGAGGGAGAGGGAAAGTGAAAGTGGGGCAGCACTTAGGGAAAGAAGAAGACCAAATAATTTTTTTTTCTTTTCTCTTCTTTTTATGTATATTGTCTTATGGAAGACCAAACAAAATCACTTTAGTTAATTTATTAATTATAGGATTATTGCATCATGCATGATGTCATGCATGATGTCATCTTCCTTCAATTTTTCATTTTCTTCTCTTTTTTTTTTCATTTTTCTATTAGTTCTTTAATTTAATTCTAGACTCCAAAATTTTCTTTTCTCCGATTTTATTTGATAGTTAGGTCAGGAGTTAGCTCTCGGGGTAAATTTACCAAATTGCCTCTCGCCGGTTCGACCCGGTTTGCAAATAATTCTATATTTCTTCCGGCTCCCTGACCTAATTATTTGACTGGCTTAATAGTTCTTTTTCGTGATTTTCTTTTTTCCACTGTGTTCGTAATGGTCCTAAGGACTGCGGCATCACATTTTACGATTCAAAATTTGAGTTTAAATCGACTTTGCAGTCGTTCTCGAGAAGGTCACCCATCGTTGTGACTCTCGGCTCGTTTAACTTCTTATGTTCTATTCTTCTTATCTATACTTAACTAATTACTAATTATTTGTGTTTATGGCTTCTCTAGTTATCTTAAGTGTTGTTCTAATCCCCTTAATTTTCTGGACCGACACCGGTCATTAGAATAGTGACATATACCAGCCTATACAAATAGGGGTGTTACAGATAATCTGCCAGCCCAGGCCCAAGTACAAACCCAACCCCCTCAAGAGCAGCATGAAAAAGAGAAAAGTGGGAAACCCATCGGTCAAAGTTCGAGTAGTAACTTGGGAAAGAGAAAAGATTTTGAGGGACCCCGAGCTCCTAAGTATGATAGAGGCGGATCTTCAGGGCAGAAGCAATCAAGAGCCATTCGTCAAAGAACCAAAAATTCCTAACCTATCCATATCTATGATGTTTGTGGAAAATTTCATGCGGTTTTTGCCATAGGGTCACTGGAGCCTGCTTCAATTATGGTGGAATCAGACATTTCGCCCGAGATTGTACTAGTGCACGTCGATTTATGCCACATATTATACCAGAAGAATCAGTCCAAGTTTCTGAATTTAGAGACTCATTAATAGTCAGTAGGGGCAGAGATAGAAGTAGAGACAACACTTCAGGTAATCCTAGCACAATGGACCAACCCGAGCAGAGGAATACATTAGAAAGAGGGAACACCATGCATCGAGGGGAAGAAGCAGAGACTTCAGATGTAGTTACCGGTATATTCTTAACTTGTGAAAGGAATAATTATGTACTATTTGATTCCGGCTCTACTTGTTTATATGCTAATGCTAAAATTATATGTTCTACTGCTATTCTCTTGCATGGAGATAAATTTTAATGTGTTAGTAATTAGTGTTTTAGGATAAGAATTGCGATAATAAGCGTGATTGGAATTAATTTTGGAAAAGTTTCTAGTGAGAGACATCTCCTAGACTACGATAAATTATAAAGTTAATTAGTAAGCCTAATTAGGTAAGGGAAGACGACCAAAAAGTAAGTTATAACAATATATCTGCCCTAGATGGAAGTAAAGGTACTACTGTTGATAGATGTCAATAAATACCATAATCAAAATAAGTTTAAGATATTAGTGGATTTGAAAGAAATAAGACATAGGGAAGTTTGATCTATTGGGATGTATCGTAGTAACTATGCAATATTCTTGATGTTTATGCTGTAAGCTACAGATTACAGTACTGACTTGGGATTTATTGTGTAGAGCTACGTACTACCCAATAGTACACAAGGATAAGAATAGTTACAAATGGCTTTCACTCTAGTACAAATATACCAGAATAGAGTTTTATTATTAGAACTGAGTTTGAAAATCCTAATTCAGGATTTAAAACTCTACAATTAGAATATCAAAAGATCAAGCTTGCAAGGTAGTGAGAGTTAACGACTCCGTTACCCTAGCATGAATTACAGTACATCACGAATTGTTATGGGACTAGAGATTTTAGCATGGTAAAAATTTAAAAATAACACCTATAGGGCTAAGTCATCCAGTCTCCGATATGGGGTTTATAGTTATTCTGGTATTGTAATGGATCTTTTGCTCAAAGTTTAGTAAGGAACAATATTCTATTTGTATAGCAGTAAGACACAAAATATAATTTTGTTCCCCTAGAAGAGATAGGATGCTATGGATGACAATTATAACTTATAAAACAGCGATTTGAAATGATATTCTCACGATAATAAAGAATTTGATAGGAACTAGTTGGCCAGGTATTCTTTAGGAAGAGCACAATTTTATTGTGCAAATTATAAGGATTAGATTAGAATTAAAGCGAAACTTTTGAATAGCATGGGAAACAGGAGAGTCTGGTAGACTCCCTTTTTAAAATTAAATAATTGTTTATGGTTGAAAAAAAAAGGGTAATGATCGCAAACCAGCGAAAAATAAGCTATAGAATATTGGTAGATAAAAGAAACTGTAGAAGTAAAAGTTAGAATAGTTGGTGCGAATGTAATAAAGAAACGTTATGAATATTAGTTAAAGAGTTTACTAGAATGGTCGGAGGACCAAATCAAAGTAATATTGAAGTATAGTGGATTTATTAGGGACAATAAGAGGTGCTAAATTACGACTCGACAGTCAAGTTAAGGAAGAAGATTAGATTAAGAAATAAAATGATTAAAGTTAAGTTGTAGAATGAAAGAAGGAAACAAATAGAACATTAAGAAATGAGAAAAACACTAGACGAGGAATTGCCACCAAGGTAAACAACCTACTTAAGACGCGTAATAATATCCCGATCTATTTTATAAAGAAGGAAATAAGTTAAACAAAAGCAAACAAGATAGTGTAAAATGGCACATAGGCCTTGGTCATAAATGGAGATGGTAAGATAATGGTTATAGACCTATGGCCAAGAAAGAGATAAGCAGTTCATATATGACCAACAAGGTCATTTAAAAAAAAAAAAGACTACAAAGGAAAATAATTGCTAAAACAACAGCAAGAAAAGACTAAAATATTCTATACTAAACTGAAGGTTGCATCAAATGATCAAGAGATTTGATAAGAAAAGAGTAAAACTAAGTTCTCACCCATAGGATCATACGTGGTCCTAGAAAGAGTGGATCCACTAGCACACAGATTTGCTTACCTCTAAAATTGAAATGAATTTGAATCTAACTTATGACAGAAGCTCATAAGAAACTTGACACACGAGGTGAGCAATCGATGAGTAAATAGTATTGGTTATGTCACACCCTACCCCTCTGTAAGGCATAACATGATCCCGTAGTATACCTAATGAATTACCAACTCCGTCTACTGATAATCCATTAAATACACTACAAGGGATTTTAAAAACTTTTCTTACTTCTTTTACAGTGGTGAGCACTATTTACAGGTGTGAAAGACTTTGGTGAACTGAAGTGAAACAACTAACTCATTTGATTTATTTGGAATATCTGTAAAAATTTTGGCAAGGTGCCATTTGTATTTTGGACAAAACAGTTCTTCAGAAAACCTGTAAAAAGCACTTCAATATATTTTCAAATCTCAACTCCAACATTTTTATCAACACAACACATTTCTCAAGTCAAATCCACAGTGATTTTCAAAGACTAAGATATAAAAATATAACACAATTTTTACAAGCCAAATAACTCATAATTATTTTACAACTTTACTGTACAACTTAAATTTACAACTGCTCAAAACCAAGAACAAAATATACATACAGTGAATATACATTACAGTACAAAATGCCACATGTGGTATACTCACTATACCCAAAAATCTCTCATTGGCGATACTAGCTTTCTAGCTGCCACTCTGTCTCTCTACTGCGACAATAAAGCTATCATTTGAGACAATGTCTCGATGGTGCACAACATTTACCAAATACTTATTTTCTATCTCAATTCATAAATCATATCAATAGTGGATTCTTAATACCATATTTTTATTCAGGACAATAAATGTCAACAAGAATTTAAACTCCATTTGTTAATATCACAATAATTTTCAATAAGTCAGATCATGGTTGAATTCAATAGACAGTATATGTCAATAAGAGTTTAAATCAATTTCACAATCTCACAATACATAATAACACAATTCGATCAAATAATCAAGAATACAAAGGTTGCCAATCTATAACACAATTTAGGCCATGACACAATTTTTTCCATATATGCCGTGTTGTTGTACACCACGACAAGACATGCTCACCCCAATAATCGAAATCAATGAGGAGGAAGCTAGCTATATAATGAGAACTCATCCATACTCACCTCAGATCGGGAAGTCAAAAAGGGAGGAACATAATCATACTCACCCTGCACTAATAAGTCAAAGAGGGAGGAATAATCACACTCACCCCATTAATGGAGGAGGAACATATTATCGATGTCATGCCAATTGTGAGTCAAAACAATTCCAAACATTTTATTCAAATGATCCGTAAGAATCCAATAAATTTCGAAAGTTAGAATTTCATTAACAAAATGGCAACACAATTCGTAATTCACTTCAATTTCCACAAAACCATTTAGTGCTTTTCAATCAATAAGTATCCATCAAATACCATTCAAACAATTTTTCACGCTTTCAAACCATTCACAATGTTTTTCAATCAATAAGTGTCCACCAAACACATTTCCACAATTTAAAACAATGATATGCAAATAGTCAATATTTATTTCCATTGAAAATAATTCAAAAGAAACAGCTTGTTGTGCACAAACCTCGATGATCGTCCCCGATCCGGACTCGGTGTTTCCTTCCCTTTTCCCGAGTCTTTGGTAATCGAGAAACACAATTTGAAGTGTTTCAGTACTAATTTAAACTGTCTCTATCGATGGTGTTTGGTAAATAATGCACTGAACTCAATTATCCACTTAATCACCTAATATACCGACCCTCATTGCGTTTTAGGTAAATTAGGTTTTAGTGTCGTTAATATGTCACATTTGATAGGGTTTTAGGTTTGGTATGTTTTACCAAAGTCATTTCCTTGCTTAGTGCATTTTAATGCAAATTGCTGGATTCCGGGACACTGGTTTGACCTAACCGGACGATCTAGTTCCCTCGGTTTTCGGGTCTCGGTCGAAACTACAAACTTGTAGATTTAGGTCTTATGGACCGCGGTGCAAAATTTCAGGTCAATCCGAGTTAAGTAGACCGAGTTATGGTCATTACACTCTTGCTGGTCAAATGGTACAATTTTAGGTCAATTTTAGGTCAAATTGGTCAATTCTGGTTCGGCCAGTTTTTGGACCCGAACTTGTGCAAGTTGTTTGACTTGCTTATGGTCATTTCTGGGCTTTGGTGTCTTCATAAGACTTGTAGGTATGGGTCTTAACTATTCTTGGTTAAAATTTCAGGTCAATTGGACCTGTTTTGAGTGAGTTATGGCCTAAATACTCACTGCTGCCCAAATGGTCAGTTTTTAGGTCTCAAGTGTACCTAATCCGAATTGGTCATTTTTCACATCAACTTGCAAGCAGAATTTTGGTATGGTTTCTCAATGAAAGTTGGCACATTTTGTGCCTAGTTTCACCTCAAATTGGTCTCATACCAATTGAGGTTACACATTTCAGGTTATGGGCTAAAATGTACACTGCCCTCAATATGCATTTCACACCCCACTTCAAACACACATATACCTTGCAATTTGGTTCACTTCCCTACCAATCTGTTTTGGTACATTAACCACAGTATAATCTACTTTACATTAACATTATTTTGGGCAGATTACCATTACCCTCAACACACCAAATATAATTCACATTTACAATATCTCAATACCATTACATACACACCTAAACACCACTAATTCTCACATACACTTTACACAATAATTTCATACACATATCCTTCATTCCTTAATGCCACAATTCTGCCAACACTCCCATGAATATACACATTTATTCAAGTGTCCCCAAGGCTGCCCAAATTTGTCCTTCAACATCAAAGTGCTGTCCAAGTTACCAATTCCCATCCAAGTGCATAAATCACCATATAAACATGAAATAATTCACTAGGTTATTAATTTACCATGATCAACATTATTTCTCATCAATTATATGCATAATAAATCATCAAATGTGTGACCCCATGGCTGTCCAAAAATGGCTATCTCAATAACTATTTAAACTTCAAAATTTCCTTCACAAAACCAACACCCATAACATGCACACAAAACTTAACAAAGCTATCTTCAAAATTATGAACTTACCTTATGCTTGGAGTTTGTTAAACCTTGCTTAAACTTCTCAAATTTAGTATCAAACTCTTCCTTGTGATGAGTAGACAAAGTTTCATGAAGGAACTTAAGAGATTGGAGTTGAAAATGGAGAGTTAAGAGAGCTTGCATGAGAAATGGCCATGGTTTTTCCTCTCACCTTCATTCACGGCAATGTTGAGATCACTTTGAGGAAGATGAAGTTCAGCTGATTTAGTGGAGTTACAGCTGCCCTATTATATGTTTATTTTATGCATTAGTGGTCCACTCACAATTTTAATCATATTTTAAGCTAAACTTTCATTTAATCCCACATTAAACCCTTGATTTTAGCTATTTACTTTAGGTACCACCAAATTAATTTTTATTTTATTTTCTAAGTGTAATATTATTTATTTTTAATGGACATTTAGGTCAAAAGACACTTGGGACGTCAAATGACCATAATGCCCTGCTCGTTACGTTCGATTTTTCTAGGGTTTTGTCTGTTTTTCGATTTCTAACTTTTCTTTGTACTAATTATTTAATTTTTCTTTGATCTTTCTAATGATATTTATTCTTCAACAAGGGTCTATTCAAGTCCTAAAAATGTTTTCCAGGGTTCCCCGCAATCGTGGCTAGTCAACGGTCCACGCCGTGACTTCCTGCATGGCCACCCATCGCTAGGTTTCCGCCGCTTAACTTGATCACATTTCTTTGCTATTATTTTTCCTTTGTTTTTCTTGTATTTTCTTTTCTTGTATTTCATTATTTTATGTCTCCTCCTCATGTCAAAGTGTAGTTCTAGGCATCCTAGCCGTCCAGGACAACACCGTCACCTGAGCAAAGAGAACGCACTACCGAACTTTGGGGTGTTACAATTCTCCCCCCCTTAAATAAATTTCGTCCACGAAATTTTACCCAGTAATCATCTTACAATAGTCATACGTTTATTTTCTCCTTTCTATATGATCGTAAGACTTTTAACAATCTAATACAATGTTTACTTTGTTTGGATAACACCAATCTCCTCTTACTATTATGTTGTCTAATATTTCAGCTCACGTTCCTTCTTGAATGACCCTTGAGGTCATATTAGAATCATTCATCAGGCATTGGTCCTCTGACCATTCTAGTCCATAGTCTTCCTCACATTCGGAATATTTCTTTGTTACATATGAATCAACTGTTCAAGTCTCTACTTCCATAACTCTTTTTATCTGTCAATGTTCTATAACTTACTTCCTTTTGTACTGAACTATAACCTTTCGATATTTTAACTTTTGAGTTTTAGATCCCTAAGTAGGATTTTCAAACTTATTTCTAATAATTAAATTCTATCATGGCATAACTATACCAAAACAGATGCCGTTGGCAACTATTCTTATCTAGGTGTACTATCGGGTAGTACGTAGCTCTACACAATAATCTCAAGTTAGTACTGTAATCTGCAGCTTACAGTATAAACATCAAGAACATTGCATAGTTACTATGATACATCCCAATAGATCAAACTTTGTTATCTTTTATTCTTTTTGAATTCACTGATATTCGAATCTTATTCTGATTACAATATCCATTAGCAATTTCTAACAGTAACCTCCTTGCCCTTATCAAGAGCAATTCCATTACTGCATCTTACTTTTACATCCTCTTGCCTTACATTAAGTAGGCTCGCCAATTAGCTTTATAATTTATGGTGTGTTAGAAAATACTTTTCGCCGATAAACTCTTTCAAAAGTAATTTCACTTATTATCACAATCCTTATCTCAAGGATTAATCACTAATGCATCCAAATTTATTCCCCTGTAAAGGAATAACAACAGAACATGTAGTTCTAACACTAACATAAAAGTATGCAAACTCCAGGTCAAACAATACATATATATATCTTAGTTGCTAATTGAGAAAGTACCAGCAATGATGTCAAAAGTCTCAGTCTCTTTTCTGTCGTATAGCGTATACTCTAGTTGAAGCATCACCCTGTTTTGGCTGATTCACAGTAGTCTGACTTCTAGGTGTACTACCCCTACCTCTACCTCTGCCTCTACTAACTGATGGTGAACTATTTGGGGTAGAAACTTGGGTTGATCCCTTTGGTGTAGTAAATGATCCAGAACGACCTGGATTTACACAATCCCTAGCAAAATGACCAGTCTCTCCACAGTTAAAGCATGCTCCTACGGCTCTATAACATAGCCCACTATGTGGTTTACCACAAGTTTCACAAAGTCGATCTGACAGCGCATTTCTGGGTTTCTGTTGAGTTTGCTGATCGGATCGAGGTGGTTTCTGTCCAAAAGATCTATCTCTACCGGACTTCTTACTATCTCTGTCGTATCCCCCAAAGTTTTTCCTCTTTCCAGTAGGACCACTAGAACTCTGTTCTGCTGACTTTCCCTCTTTTTCTGCCTTCTCTGATTTCTTTTTCTCAAGAGCCGCTTCAGATTCAATTCTTTCTAATTCTAGTGCTTGAGAAATAAGTTCAGAGAAGTTGTTATGTTTGAATCCGACCACTTGTAATCTGATACTAGGCTTCAAGCCGGTTTCAAACCTCTTACATCTCTCCCTACTGGTAGAAAGTAGACTTACTGCATAATGGCTTAGGCGGGAGAATTCCCTTTCATACTCAGCCACTGATCTGCCCCCCTGTTTCAGACTTAGGAATTCTTGCAGCTTCTGGTCTACATAAGCATCAGGGACATATTTTTGCCTGAATTCCCTGAGGAAGTCACTCCATGTTAGCACTGCAGGTTCTATCAGACTGTGGGGGATGGTTTTCCACCAGTCATAAGCATCTCCCTGTAGTAAGGATACTGAGTACTCAAATCTGAGCTCCTCTGTGCAATGCAGTTTCTTGAATACCCTATCCATCCTCTCTAACCATTGTTCAGCTTCTAGAGGATCTACTGTCCTTAAACTCAGAGCCCCATACTTCATCAATTTGTCATATTGTCTAGCGTAAGATCGTGGTTGTACCACCGAGTCCAGTATTGGGGCTTGAGTAGGCACATTACCATCCATTTGTTGGAACATTGCGTCTCTGTCACGAGCGAAGCTGCGATGCAGAATCGCAGGGTGGTGCTCTTGAACCACTGACATTATGTAGGCATGGGGCATCCCCTTGCACCTCAGCCTCAATAGATTGATCGACTGAACGATCACCCTCTTCCATAGTCAATGCGAGGATTTTAGATCTCCTAAACCAATAACACAAGGAGATTTCCTCCCGTTAATGCATATTTATAATGTAATGTACTGTATGTATCAAACAATGATATTGAGCAGTTGTACTGTGAAGAAAGAATATTCAAATGACAGTGAAAGCAATTTAAAAACTTTGCTCTGATACCACTAAAACATGTCACACCCTACCCCTCTGTAAGGCATAACATGATCCCGTAGTATACCTAATGAATTAACAACTCCGTCTACTGATAATCCATTAAATACACTACAAGGGATTTTAAAAACTTTTCTTACTTCTTTTACAGTGGTGAGCACTATTTACAGGTGTGAAAGACTTTGGTGAACTGAAGTGAAACAACTAACTCATTTGATTTATTTGGAATATCTGTAAAAATTTTGGCAAGGTGCCATTTGTATTTTGGACAAAACAGTTCTTCAGAAAACCTGTAAAAAGCACTTCAATATATTTTCAAATCTCAACTCCAACATTTTTATCAACACAACACATTTCTCAAGTCAAATCCACAGTGATTTTCAAAGACTAAGATATAAAAATATAACACAATTTTTACAAGCCAAATAACTCATAATTATTTTACAACTCTTGTACAACTTAAATTTACAACCGCTCAAAACCAAGAATATAATATACATTCAGTGAATATACATTACAAGACAAAATGCCACATGTGGTATACTCACTATACCCAAAAATCTCTCATTGGCGATACTAGCGACCTAGCTCTGCCTGTCTCTCTCTACCGCGACAAAGAATAAAGCTATCACGAGACAATGTCTCGATGGTGCACAACATTTACCAAATACAAATTTTAAATCACAATTCATAAATCATATCAATAGTGGATACTTAAAACCATAGTTAAATTCAGACAATAAATGTCAACAAGAATTTAAACTCCATTTGTTAATATCACAATAATTTTCAATAAGTCGATCATGGTTGAATTCAATAGATGATATGTCAATAAGAGTTTAAATCAATTTCACAATCTCACAATACATAATAACACAATTCGATCAAATAATCAAGAATACAGTGTTGCCAATCTATAACACAATTTAGGCCATGACACAATTTTTTCCATATATGCCGTGGTTGTACACCACGACAAGACATGCTCACCCCAATAATCGAAATCAATGAGGGAGGAAGCTAGCTATATAATGAGAACTCATCCATACTCACCTCGATCGGAAGTAAAAAGGAGGAACATAATCATACTCACCCTGCACTAATAAGTCAAAGAGGGAGGAATAATCACACTCACCCCATTAATGGAGGAGGAACATATTATCGTGTCATGCCAATTGTGAGTCAAAACAATTCCAAACATTTTATTCAAATGATCCGTAAGAATCCAATAAATTTCCAAAGTTATAATTTCATTAACAAAATGGCAACACAATTCGTAATTCACTTCAATTTCCACAAAACCATTTACGTGCTTTTCAATCAATAAGTATCCATCAAATACCATTCAAACAATTTTTCACGCTTTCAAACCATTCACAATGTTTTTCAATCAATAAGTGTCCACCAAACACATTTCCACAATTTAAAACAATGATATGCAAATAGTCAATATTTATTTCCATTGAAAATAATTCAAAAGAAACAGCTTGTTGTGCACAAACCTCGATGACTGCCTCTCGATCCGACTCAGTGTTTCCTTCCCTTTTCCCGAGTCTTTGGTAAATCGAGAAACACAATTTGAAGTGTTTCAAGACTAATTTAAACTGTCTCTATCGATGGTGTTTGGTAAATAATGCACTGAACTCAATTATTCACTTAATCACCTAATATACCGACCCTCATTGCGTTTTAGGTAAATTAGGTTTTAGTGTCGTTAATATGTCACATTTGATAGGGTTTTAGGTTTGGTATGTTTTACCAAAGTCATTTCCTTGCTTAGTGCATTTTAATTCAAATTGCTGGATTCCGGGACACTGGTTTGACCTAACCAGACGATCTAGTTCCCTCGGTTTTCAGGTCTCGGTCGAAACTACAAACTTGTAGATTTAGGTCTTATGGACCGGTGCAAAATTTCAGGTCAATCCGAGTTAAGTAGACCGAGTTATGGTCATTATACTCTTGCTGGTCAAATGGTACAATTTTAGGTCAATTTTAGGTCAAATTGGTCAATTCTGGTTCGGCCAGTTTTTGGACCCGAACTTGTGCAAGTTGTTTGACTTGCTTATGGTCATTTCTGGGCTTTGGTGTCTTCATAAGACTTGTAGGTATGGGTCTTAACTATTCTTGGTTAAAATTTCAGGTCAATTGGACCTGTTTTGAGTGAGTTATGGCCTAAATACTCACTGCTGCCCAAATGGTCAGTTTTTAGGTCTCAAGTGTACCTAATCCGAATTGGTCATTTTTCACATCAACTTGCAAGCAGAATTTTGGTATGGTTTCTCAATGAAAGTTGGCACATTTTGTGCCTAGTTTCACCTCAAATTGGTCTCATACCAATTGAGGTTACACATTTCAGGTTATGGGCTAAAATGTACACTGCCCTCAATATGCATTTCACACCCCACTTCAAACACACATATACCTTGCAATTTGGTTCACTTCCCTACCAATCTGTTTTGGTACATTAACCACAGTATAATCTACTTTACATTAACATTATTTTGGGCAGATTACCATTACCCTCAACACACCAAATATAATTCACATTTACAATATCTCAATACCATTACATACACACCTAAACACCACTAATTCTCACATACACTTTACACAATAATTTCATACACATATCCTTCATTCCTTAATGCCACAATTCTGCCAACACTCCCATGAATATACACATTTATTCAAGTGTCCCCAAGGCTGCCCAAATTTGTCCTTCAACATCAAAGTGCTGTCCAAGTTACCAATTCCCATCCAAGTGCATAAATCACCATATAAACATGAAATAATTCACTAGGTTATTAATTTACCATGATCAACATTATTTCTCATCAATTATATGCATAATAAATCATCAAATGTGTGACCCCATGGCTGTCCAAAAATGGCTATCTCAATAACTATTTAAACTTCAAAATTTCCTTCACAAAACCAACACCCATAACATGCACACAAAACTTAACAAAGCTATCTTCAAAATTATGAACTTACCTTATGCTTGGAGTTTGTTAAACCTTGCTTAAACTTCTCAAATTTAGTATCAAACTCTTCCTTGTGATGAGTAGACAAAGTTTCATGAAGGAACTTAAGAGATTGGAGTTGAAAATGGAGAGTTAAGAGAGCTTGCATGAGAAATGGCCATGGTTTTTCCTCTCACCTTCATTCACGGCAATGTTGAGATCACTTTGAGGAAGATGAAGTTCAGCTGATTTAGTGGAGTTACAGCTGCCCTATTATATGTTTATTTTATGCATTAGTGGTCCACTCACAATTTTAATCATATTTTAAGCTAAACTTTCATTTAATCCCACATTAAACCCTTGATTTTAGCTATTTACTTTAGGTACCACCAAATTAATTTTTTATTTTATTTTCTAAGTGTAATATTATTTATTTTTAATGGACATTTAGGTCAAAAGACACTTCGGGACGTCAAATGACCATAATGCCCTGCTCGTTACGTTCCGATTTTTCAGATACTGGTTTTGTCTGCTTTTCGATTTCTAACTTTTCTTTGTACTAATTATTTAATTTTTCTTTGATCTTTCTAATGATATTTATTCTTCAACAAGGGTCTATTCAAGTCCTAAAATGTTTTCCGTGGTTCCCGCAGTCCGTGGCTAGTCAACGTCCACGCCGTGACTTCCCTGGCATGTCACCCATCGCTAGGTTTCCGCCGCTTAACTTGATCACATTTCTTTGCTATTATTTTTCCTTTGTTTTTCTTGTATTTTCTTTTCTTGTATTTCATTATTTTATGTCTCCTCCTCATGTCAAAGTGTAGTTCTAGGCATCCTAGCTGTCCTGACAACACCGTCACCGAGCAAGAGAACGCACTACCGAACTTTGGGGTGTTACAATTCTCCCCCCCTTAAATAAATTTCGTCCACGAAATTTTACCCAGTAATCATCTTACAATAGTCATACGTTTATTTTCTCCTTTCTATATGATCGTAAGACTTTTAACAATCTAATACAATGTTTACTTTGTTTGGATAACACCAATCTCCTCTTACTATTATGTTGTCTAATATTTCAGCTCACGTTCCTTCTTGAATGACCCTTGAGGTCATATTAGAATCATTCATCAGGCATTGGTCCTCTGACAATTCTAGTCCATAGTCTTCCTCACATTCGGAATAATTATTTGTTACATATGAATCAACTGCTCAAGTCTCTACTTCCATAACTCTTTTTATCTGTCAATGTTCTATAACTTACTTCCTTTTGTACTGAACTATAACCTTTCGATATTTTAACTTTTGAGTTTTAGATCCCTAAGTAGGATTTTCAAACTTATTTCTAATAATTAAATTCTATCATGGCATAACTATACCAAAACAGATGCCGTTGGCAACTATTCTTATCTAGGTGTACTATCGGATAGTACGTAGCTCTACACAATAATCTCAAGTTAGTACTGTAATCTGCAGCTTACAGTATAAACATCAAGAACATTGCATAGTTACTATGATACATCCCAATAGATCAAACTTTGTTATCTTTTATTCTTTTTGAATTCACTGATATTCGAATCTTATTCTGATTACAATATCCATTAGCAATTTCTAACAGTAACCTCCTTGCCCTTATCAAGAGCAATTCCATTACTGCATCTTACTTTTACATCCTCTTGCCTTACATTAAGTAGGCTCGCCAATTAGCTTTATAATTTATGGTGTGTTAGAAAATACTTTTCGCCGATAAACTCTTTCAAAAGTAATTTCACTTATTATCACAATCCTTATCTCAAGGATTAATCACTAATGCATCCAAATTTATTCCCCTGTAAAGGAATAACAACAGAACATGTAGTTCTAACACTAACATAAAAGTATGCAAACTCCAGGTCAAACAATACATATATATATCTTAGTTGCTAATTGAGAAAGTACCAGCAATGATGTCAAAAGTCTCAGTCTCTTTTCTGTCGTATAGCGTATACTCTAGTTGAAGCATCACCTGTTTGGTGATTCACGATGAGTCGACTTCTAGGTGTACTACCCCTACCTCTACCTCTGCCTCTACTAGCGATGGTGAACTATTTGGGGTAGAAACTTGGGTTGATCCCTTTGGTGTAGTAAATGATCCGAGCGACTGGATTTACACAATCCCTAGCAAAATGACCAGTCTCTCCACGCTTAAAGCATGCTCCTCGGCTCTATAACATACCCCACTATGTGGTTTACCACAAGTTTCACAAAGTCGATCGGCGCATTTACGGGTTTCTGTTGAGTTCTTTGATCGGATCGAGGTGGTTTCTGTCCAAAAGATCTATCTCTACCGGACTTCTTACTATCTCTGTCGTATCCCCCAAAGTTTTTCCTCTTTCTAGTAGGACCACTAGAACTCTGTTCTGCTGACTTTCCCTCTTTTTCGCCTTCTCCGATTTCTTTTTCTCAAGAGCCGCTTGATTCAATTCTTTCTAATTCTAGTGCTAGAGAAATAAGTTAAGAGAAATTGTTATGTATGAATCCGACCACTTGTAATCGATACTAGGCTTCAAGCCGGTTTCAAACCTCTTACATCTCTCCTATTTGGTAGAAAGTAGACTTACTGCATAATGGCTTAGGCGGGAGAATTCCCTTTCATACTCAACCACCGACCGCCCCTGTTTGGACTTAGGAATTCTTGCGACCACGGTCTACATAAGCATCGGGGACATATTTTTGCTGAATTCCCGAGGAAGTCACTCCATGTTAGCACTGCAGTTCTATCGGATGTGGGGATGGTTTTCCACAGTCATAAGCATCTCCTGTAGTAAGGATCCGAGTACTCAAATCTGAGCTCCTTTGTGCAATGCAGTTTCTTGAATACCCTATCCATCCTCTCTAACCATTGTTCAGCTTCTAGAGGATCTATTGTCCCCTTAAACTCTGTAGCCCCATACTTCATCAATTTGTCATATTGTCTAGCAGAAGACTGTGGTTGTACCACTGGAGTCTGTATTGGGGCTTGAGTAGGCACATTACCATCCATTTGTTGGAACATTGCAGCTGTCTGCTGAGCGAACTGAGCAGAATCTGCAGATGCAGGAGTGGTGCTCTTGAACCATCGACATTATGTAGGCATGGGGCATCCCTTGCACCTCGGCCTCAATAGATTGATCATTGAATGATCACCCTATTACAAAGTCAATGCGAGGAATATAGATATCCTAAACCAATAACACAAGCAGATTTCCTCCCGATAATCCATATTTATAATGTAATGTAATTTATGTAACAAACAATTATATTGAGCGGTTATCTTTGTGAAGAAAGAATATTCAAATGACAGGTGAAAACAGAATTTAAAAACTTTGCTCTGATACCACTAAAACATGTCACACCCTACCCCTCTGTAAGGCATAACATGATCCCGTAGTATACCTAATGAATTAACAACTCCGTCTACTGATAATCCATTAAATACACTACAAGGGATTTTAAAAACTTTTCTTACTTCTTTTACAGTGGTGAGCACTATTTACAGGTGTGAAAGACTTTGGTGAACTGAAGTGAAACAACTAACTCATTTGATTTATTTGGAATATCTGTAAAAATTTTGGCAAGGTGCCATTTGTATTTTGGACAAAACAGTTCTTCAGAAAACCTGTAAAAAGCACTTCAATATATTTTCAAATCTCAACTCCAACATTTTTATCAACACAACACATTTCTCAAGTCAAATCCACAGTGATTTTCAAAGACTAAGATATAAAAATATAACACAATTTTTACAAGCCAAATAACTCATAATTATTTTACAACTTTCTTGTACAACTTAAATTTACAATCGCTCAAAACCAAGAACAAAATATACATACGGTGAATATACATTCTGAGTACAAAATGCCACATGTGGTATACTCACTATACCCAAAAATCTCTCATTGGCGATACTAGCGACCTAGCTGCTTTGCTCTGTCTCTCTACTGCGGCGACAAAGAATAAAGCTATCATTTGAGACAATGTCTCAGTGGTGCACAACATTTACCAAATACAAATTTTAAATCACAATTCATAAATCATATCAATAGTGGATACTTAAAACCATAGTTAAATTCAGGACAATAAATGTCAACAAGAATTTAAACTCCATTTGTTAATATCACAATAATTTTCAATAAGTCAGATCATGGTTGAATTCAATAGACAGTATATGTCAATAAGAGTTTAAATCAATTTCACAATCTCACAATACATAATAACACAATTCGATCAAATAACTGAAGAATACAGTGTTGCCAATCTATAACACAATTTAGGCCATGACACAATTTTTCCATATATGCCGTGTTGTACACCACGACAAGACATGCTCACCCCAATAATCGAAATCAATGAGGAGGAAGCTAGCTATATAATGAGAACTCATCCATACTCACCTCGGTGGGAAGTCAAAAGGGAGGAACATAATCATACTCACCCTGGACTAATAAGTCAAAGAGGAGGAATAATCACACTCACCCCATTAATGGAGGAGGAACATATTATCGATGTCATGCCAATTGTGAGTCAAAACAATTCCAAACATTTTATTCAAATGATCCGTAAGAATCCAATAAATTTCCAAAGTTATAATTTCATTCACAAAATGGCAACACAATTGTAATTCACTTCAATTTCCACAAAACCATTTACGATTGCTTTTCAATCAATAAGTATCCATCAAATACCATTCAAACAATTTTTCACGATTTCAAACCATTCACAATGTTTTTCAATCAATAAGTGTCCACCAAACACATTTCCACAATTTAAAACAATGATATGCAAATAGTCAATATTTATTTCCATTGAAAATAATTCAAAAGAAAGCAGTTGTTGTGCACAAACCTCGATGATTTGTCCCCGATCCGGACTCAGTGTTTCCTTCCCTTTTCTGAGTCTTTGGTAGCGAAACACAATTTGAAGTGTTTCAGTACTAATTTAAACTGTCTCTATCGATGCTGTTTGGTAAATAATGCACTGAACTCAATTATTCACTTAATCACCTAATATACCGACCCTCATTGCGTTTTAGGTAAATTAGGTTTTAGTGTCGTTAATATGTCACATTTGATAGGGTTTTAGGTTTGGTATGTTTTACCAAAGTCATTTCCTTGCTTAGTGCATTTTAATGCAAATTGCTGGATTCCGGGACACTGGTTTGACCTAACCAGACGATCTAGTTCCCTCGGTTTTCGGGTCTCGGTCGAAACTACAAACTTGTAGATTTAGGTCTTATGGACCGCGGTGCAAAATTTCAGGTCAATCCGAGTTAAGTAGACCGAGTTATGGTCATTACACTCTTGCTGGTCAAATGGTACAATTTTAGGTCAATTTTAGGTCAAATTGGTCAATTCTGGTTCGGCCAGTTTTTGGACCCGAACTTGTGCAAGTTGTTTGACTTGCTTATGGTCATTTCTGGGCTTTGGTGTCTTCATAAGACTTGTAGGTATGGGTCTTAACTATTCTTGGTTAAAATTTCAGGTCAATTGGACCTGTTTTGAGTGAGTTATGGCCTAAATACTCACTGCTGCCCAAATGGTCAGTTTTTAGGTCTCAAGTGTACCTAATCCGAATTGGTCATTTTTCACATCAACTTGCAAGCAGAATTTTGGTATGGTTTCTCAATGAAAGTTGGCACATTTTGTGCCTAGTTTCACCTCAAATTGGTCTCATACCAATTGAGGTTACACATTTCAGGTTATGGGCTAAAATGTACACTGCCCTCAATATGCATTTCACACCCCACTTCAAACACACATATACCTTGCAATTTGGTTCACTTCCCTACCAATCTGTTTTGGTACATTAACCACAGTATAATCTACTTTACATTAACATTATTTTGGGCAGATTACCATTACCCTCAACACACCAAATATAATTCACATTTACAATATCTCAATACCATTACATACACACCTAAACACCACTAATTCTCACATACACTTTACACAATAATTTCATACACATATCCTTCATTCCTTAATGCCACAATTCTGCCAACACTCCCATGAATATACACATTTATTCAAGTGTCCCCAAGGCTGCCCAAATTTGTCCTTCAACATCAAAGTGCTGTCCAAGTTACCAATTCCCATCCAAGTGCATAAATCACCATATAAACATGAAATAATTCACTAGGTTATTAATTTACCATGATCAACATTATTTCTCATCAATTATATGCATAATAAATCATCAAATGTGTGACCCCATGGCTGTCCAAAAATGGCTATCTCAATAACTATTTAAACTTCAAAATTTCCTTCACAAAACCAACACCCATAACATGCACACAAAACTTAACAAAGCTATCTTCAAAATTATGAACTTACCTTATGCTTGGAGTTTGTTAAACCTTGCTTAAACTTCTCAAATTTAGTATCAAACTCTTCCTTGTGATGAGTAGACAAAGTTTCATGAAGGAACTTAAGAGATTGGAGTTGAAAATGGAGAGTTAAGAGAGCTTGCATGAGAAATGGCCATGGTTTTTCCTCTCACCTTCATTCACGGCAATGTTGAGATCACTTTGAGGAAGATGAAGTTCAGCTGATTTAGTGGAGTTACAGCTGCCCTATTATATGTTTATTTTATGCATTAGTGGTCCACTCACAATTTTAATCATATTTTAAGCTAAACTTTCATTTAATCCCACATTAAACCCTTGATTTTAGCTATTTACTTTAGGTACCACCAAATTAATTTTTTATTTTATTTTCTAAGTGTAATATTATTTATTTTTAATGGACATTTAGGTCAAAAGACACTTCGGGACGTCAAATGACCATAATGCCCTTGTTCGATTACGTTCTGATTTTTCGGTATTACCGGGTTTTGTCTGTTTTTCGATTTCTAACTTTTCTTTGTACTAATTATTTAATTTTTCTTTGATCTTTCTAATGATATTTATTCTTCAACAAGGGTCTATTTAAGTCCTAAAAATGTTTTCCAGGGTTCCCATGATCCGAGCTAGTCAACGGTCCACGCCGTGACTTCCCGGTGCGGTCACCCATCGCTAGGTTTCCCGGCTCGCTTAACTTGATCACATTTCTTTGCTATTATTTTTCCTTTGTTTTTCTTGTATTTTCTTTTCTTGTATTTCATTATTTTATGTCTCCTCCCTCATGTCAAAGTGTAGTTCTAGGCATCCTAGCTGTCCGGACAACACTGGTCACCGGAGCAGTAGAACGCACTACCGAACTTTGGGGTGTTACAATTCTCCCCCCCTTAAATAAATTTCGTCCACGAAATTTTACCCAGTAATCATCTTACAATAGTCATACGTTTATTTTCTCCTTTCTATATGATCGTAAGACTTTTAACAATCTAATACAATGTTTACTTTGTTTGGATAACACCAATCTCCTCTTACTATTATGTTGTCTAATATTTCAGCTCACGTTCCTTCTTGAATGACCCTTGAGGTCATATTAGAATCATTCATCAGGCATTGGTCCTCTGACCATTCTAGTCCATAGTCTTCCTCACATTCGGAATATTTCTTTGTTACATATGAATCAACTGTTCAAGTCTCTACTTCCATAACTCTTTTTATCTGTCAATGTTCTATAACTTACTTCCTTTTGTACTGAACTATAACCTTTCGATATTTTAACTTTTGAGTTTTAGATCCCTAAGTAGGATTTTCAAACTTATTTCTAACAATTAAATTCTGTCATGGCATAACTATACCAAAACAGATGCCGTTGGCAACTATTCTTATCTAGGTGTACTATCGGGTAGTACGTAGCTCTACACAATAATCTCAAGTTAGTACTGTAATCTGCAGCTTACAGTATAAACATCAAGAACATTGCATAGTTACTACGATACATCCCAATAGATCAAACTTTGTTATCTTTTATTCTTTTTGAATTCACTGATATTCGAATCTTATTCTGATTACAATATCCATTAGCAATTTCTAACAGTAACCTCCTTGCCCTTATCAAGAGCAATTCCATTACTGCATCTTACTTTTACATCCTCTTGCCTTACATTAAGTAGGCTCGCCAATTAGCTTTATAATTTATGGTGTGTTAGAAAATACTTTTCGCCGATAAACTCTTTCAAAAGTAATTTCACTTATTATCACAATCCTTATCTCAAGGATTAATCACTAATGCATCCAAATTTATTCCCCTGTAAAGGAATAACAACAGAACATGTAGTTCTAACACTAACATAAAAGTATGCAAACTCCAGGTCAAACAATACATATATATATCTTAGTTGCTAATTGAGAAAGTACCAGCAATGATGTCAAAAGTCTCAGTCTCTTTTCTGTCGTATAGCGTATACTCTAGTTGAAGCATCACCCTGTTTTGGCTGATTCACGATGAGTCGACTTCTAGGTGTACTACCCTACCTCTACCTCTGCCTCTACTAGCGATGGTGAACTATTTGGGGTAGAAACTTGGGTTGATCCCTTTGGTGTAGTAAATGATCGAGCGACCTGGATTTACACAATCCCTAGCAAAATGACCAGTCTCTCCACAGTTAAAGCATGCTCCTACGGCTCTATAACATACCCCACTATGTGGTTTACCACAAGTTTCACAAAGTCGATCTGACAGCGCATTTCTGGGTTTCTGTTGAGTTTGCTGATCGGATCGAGGTGGTTTCTGTCCAAAAGATCTATCTCTACCGGACTTCTTACTATCTCTGTCGTATCCCCCAAAGTTTTTCCTCTTTCCAGTAGGACCACTAGAACTCGTCACTGACTTTCCTCTTTTTCTCGCCTTCTCCGATTTCTTTTTCTCAAGAGCTTCAGATTCAATTCTTTCTAATTCTAGTGCTTGAGAAATAAGTTCGAAGAAGTTGTTATGTTTGAATCCGACCACTTGTAACGATACTAGGCTTCAAGCCGGTTTCAAACCTCTTACATCTCTCCTATTGGTAGAAAGTAGACTTCTTGCATAATGGCTTAGGCGGGAGAATTCCTTTCATACTCGACCCGATCGCCCCTGTTTGAGACTTAGGAATTCTTGCGACACGGTCTACATAAGCATCAGGGACATATTTTTGCCTGAATTCCCTGAGGAAGTCACTCCATGTTAGCACTGCAGGTTCTATCAGACTGTGGGGGATGGTTTTCCACCAGTCATAAGCATCTCCCTGTAGTAAGGATACTGAGTACTCAAATCTGAGCTCCTCTGTGCAATGCAGTTTCTTGAATACCCTATCCATCCTCTCTAACCATTGTTCAGCTTCTAGAGGATCTACTGTCCCCTTAAACTCTGTAGCCCCATACTTCATCAATTTGTCATATTGTCTAGCAGAAGACTGTGGTTGTACCACTGGAGTCTGTATTGGGGCTTGAGTAGGCACATTACCATCCATTTGTTGGAACATTGCAGCCGTCTGCTGAGCGAACTGAGCAGAGAACTGCGGTACTGCAGGGGCTGGTGCTACTGAACCACTGACATTATGTAGGCATGGGGCATCCCCTTGCACCTCAGCCTCAATAGATTGATCGACTGAACGATCACCCTCTTCCATAGTCAATGCGAGGATTTTAGATCTCCTAAACCAATAACACAAGGAGATTTCCTCCCGTTAGTGCATATTTATAATGTAATGTACTGTATGTATCAAACAATGATATTGAGCAGTTGTACTGTGAAGAAAGAATATTCAAATGACAGGTGAAAACAGAATTTAAAAACTTTGCTCTGATACCACTAAAACATGTCACACCCTACCCCTCTGTAAGGCATAACATGATCCCGTAGTATACCTAATGAATTAACAACTCCGTCTACTGATAATCCATTAAATACACTACAAGGGATTTTAAAAACTTTTCTTACTTCTTTTACAGTGGTGAGCACTATTTACAGGTGTGAAAGACTTTGGTGAATCAAGTGAAACAACTAACTCATTTGATTTATTTGGAATATCTGTAAAAATTTTGGCAAGGTGCCATTTGTATTTTGGACAAAGCAGTTCTTGAAAACTGTAAAAGCACTTCAATATATTTTCAAATCTCAACTCCAACATTTTTATCAACACAACACATTTCTCAAGTCAAATCCACAGTGATTTTCAAAGACTAAGATACAAAAATATAACACAATTTTTACAAGCCAAATAACTCATAATTATTTTACAACTTTACTGTACAACTTAAATTTACAACTGCTCAAAATCAAGAACAAAATATACATACAGTGAATATACATTACAGTACAAAATGCCACATGTGGTATACTCACTATACCCAAAAATCTCTCATTGGCGATACTAGCGACCTAGCTTTTGCCCTGTCTGTCTCTCTACCTGCGACAGCAATAAAAAGCTATCGCTGAGACAATGTCTCAGTGGTGCACAACATTTACCAAATACAAATTTTAAATCACAATTCATAAATCATATCAATAGTGGATACTTAAAACCATAGTTAAATTCAGGACAATAAATGTCAACAAGAATTTAAACTCCATTTGTTAATATCACAATAATTTTCAATAAGTCAGATCATGGTTGAATTCAATAGACAGTATATGTCAATAAGAGTTTAAATCAATTTCACAATCTCACAATACATAATAACACAATTCGATCAAATAACTGAAGAATACAGTGTTGACAATCTATAACACAATTTATGCCATGACACAATTTTTCCATATATGCCGTGTTGTACACCACGACAAGACCTGCTCACCCCAATAAGCGAAATCAAGGAGGGAGGAAGCTAGCTATATAAGGAGAACTCATCCATACTCACCTCGGTGGGAAGTCAAAAGGAAGGAACATAATCATACTCACCCTGGACTAATAAGTCAAAGAGGAGGAATAATCACACTCACCCCATTAATGGAGGAGGAACATATTATCGATGTCATGCCAATTGTGAGTCAAAACAATTCCAAACATTTTATTCAAATGATCCGTAAGAATCCAATAAATTTCCAAAGTTATAATTTCATTCACAAAATGGCAACACAATTCGTAATTCACTTCAATTTCCACAAAAACCATTTACAGTGCTTTTCAATCAATAAGTATCCATCAAATACCATTCAAACAATTTTTCACAGTTTCAAACCATTCACAATGTTTTTCAATCAATAAGTGTCCACCAAACACATTTCCACAATTTAAAACAATGATATGCAAATAGTCAATATTTATTTCCATTGAAAATAATTCAAAAGAAACAGTTGTTGTGCACAAACCTCGATGATCCCCACGATCTGGACTCAGTGTTTCCTTCCCTTTTGCTGAGTATTTGGTAACTGAGAATCACAATTTGAAGTGATTTAGTAATAATTTAAACTTTCTCTATCGATGGTGTTTGGTAAATAATGCACTGAACTCAATTATTCACTTAATCACCTAATATACCGACCCTCATTGCATTTTAGGTAAATTAGGTTTTAGTGTCGTTAATATGTCACATTTGATAGGGTTTTAGGTTTGGTATGTTTTACCAAAGTCATTTCCTTGCTTAGTGCATTTTAATGCAAATTCTTTGGATTAGGGACACTGGTTTGACCTAACCGGACGATCTAGTTCCTCGGTTTTCGGGTCTCTGTCTAAACTACAAACTTGTAGATTTAGGTCTTATGGACCGCGGTGCAAAATTTCAGGTCAATCCGAGTTAAGTAGACCGAGTTATGGTCATTACACTCTTGCTGGTCAAATGGTACCATTTTAGGTCAATTTTAGATCAAATTGGTCAATTCTGGTTCGGCCAGTTTTTGGACCCGAACTTGTGCAAGTTGTTTGACTTGCTTATGGTCATTTCTGGGCTTTGGTGTCTTCATAAGACTTGTAGGTATGGGTCTTAACTATTCTTGGTTAAAATTTCAGGTCAATTGGACCTGTTTTGAGTGAGTTATGGCCTAAATACTCACTGCTGCCCAAATGGTCAGTTTTTAGGTCTCAAGTGTACCTAATCCGAATTGGTCATTTTTCACATCAACTTGCAAGCAGAATTTTGGTATGGTTTCTCAATGAAAGTTGGCACATTTTGTGCCTAGTTTCACCTCAAATTGGTCTCATACCAATTGAGGTTACACATTTCAGGTTATGGGCTAAAATGTACACTGCCCTCAATATGCATTTCACACCCCACTTCAAACACACATATACCTTGCAATTTGGTTCACTTCCCTACCAATCTGTTTTGGTACATTAACCACAGTATAATCTACTTTACATTAACATTATTTTGGGCAGATTACCATTACCCTCAACACACCAAATATAATTCACATTTACAATATCTCAATACCATTACATACACACCTAAACACCACTAATTCTCACATACACTTTACACAATAATTTCATACACATATCCTTCATTCCTTAATGCCACAATTCTGCCAACACTCCCATGAATATACACATTTATTCAAGTGTCCCCAAGGCTGCCCAAATTTGTCCTTCAACATCAAAGTGCTGTCCAAGTTACCAATTCCCATCCAAGTGCATAAATCACCATATAAACATGAAATAATTCACTAGGTTATTAATTTACCATGATCAACATTATTTCTCATCAATTATATGCATAATAAATCATCAAATGTGTGACCCCATGGCTGTCCAAAAATGGCTATCTCAATAACTATTTAAACTTCAAAATTTCCTTCACAAAACCAACACCCATAACATGCACACAAAACTTAACAAAGCTATCTTCAAAATTATGAACTTACCTTATGCTTGGAGTTTGTTAAACCTTGCTTAAACTTCTCAAATTTAGTATCAAACTCTTCCTTGTGATGAGTAGACAAAGTTTCATGAAGGAACTTAAGAGATTGGAGTTGAAAATGGAGAGTTAAGAGAGCTTGCATGAGAAATGGCCATGGTTTTTCCTCTCACCTTCATTCACGGCAATGTTGAGATCACTTTGAGGAAGATGAAGTTCAGCTGATTTAGTGGAGTTACAGCTGCCCTATTATATGTTTATTTTATGCATTAGTGGTCCACTCACAATTTTAATCATATTTTAAGCTAAACTTTCATTTAATCCCACATTAAACCCTTGATTTTAGCTATTTACTTTAGGTACCACCAAATTAATTGTTTATTTTATTTTCTAAGTGTAATATTATTTATTTTTAATGGACATTTAGGTCAAAAGACACTTGGGACGTCAAATGACCATAATGCCCTGTTCGATTACGTTCCTGATTTTTCGGTATTACCGGGTTTTGTCTGTTTTTCGATTTCTAACTTTTCTTTGTACTAATTATTTAATTTTTCTTTGATCTTTCTAATGATATTTATTCTTCAACAAGGGTCTATTTAAGTCCTAAAAATGTTTTCCAGGGTTCCATGATCGAGGCTAGTCAACGGTCCACGCCGTGACTTCCGGTCTGATCACCATCGCTAGGTTTCCCGGCTCGCTTAACTTGATCACATTTCTTTGCTATTATTTTTCCTTTGTTTTTCTTGTATTTTCTTTTCTTGTATTTCATTATTTTATGTCTCCTCCCTCATGTCAAAGTGTAGTTCTAGGCATCCTAGCTGTCCGGACAACACTGGTCACCGGAGCAGTAGAACGCACTACCGAACTTTGGGGTGTTACAGGTTAAAGTGCTAAGGAACCATTATTCAGGCTAGGAAGCTACTTAAGAGCATGAATAGGACATGAGGAGACAACACCCACAACTGTTCAGAGACTGATACAAGGTAAAATTTCGAGGACGAAATTATTTTAAGGGGGGGAGAATTGTAACATTCCTATTTGCATAGCCTGGTATATGTTACTGTTCCGGTGACCGGTATCGGTCTGGACAATTAAGAGGATTAGAACTGTGTTTAAGATACCTAGAAAAGCCCTGATTGAAAATAAATAGTGATTACCAGATATAAAAGTAAAAATAAGAAATACAGAACATAAAAGGTTAAATGAGCCGAGAGTCACAGCGATGGGTGACTTTCTCGGGAAATGACTGTGAGGTCAATCATAACTCAAATTTCGAACCGAAAAATGTGACGCCGCGGTCCTTAGGACTATTGCGAACACAGTGGAAAACAGAAAATCATGAAAAAGAATTGTTAAGCAGGTCAAATAATTAGGTCAGGGATCCGAAAGAAATATCAAAAAACTTGCAAACCGGATTAGACTGGCGAGGGGCAATTTTGTCAATTGACCCCGAGAGCTGACTCCTGACCTAACTGTCAAATAAAATTGGAGAAAAGAAAATTTTAGAATCAAGAATTAAATTAAAGAACTAATAGAAAAATAAATAAAAAAAAAAGAAAAAGGAAAAGTGAAAAGTGATGACATCATGCATGATGCAATAAATACTAATTAAAAAAAATAAAATTTGGAGAATTAGTGGTCTTCCATAAGGATAAATACATAAAAGAAAAAGAAAAGAAAAGAAAAAAAAAGGGGAAAGTCTCCTTCATTCCCGTCCATTTCTCTCTCTCTCTCTCTCAAAGCTCTCTCACCCTTAAAACTCTATTAAAGCTCATTTTGAGCTTGATCAAACTCTAAATCCCACCATAAAAACTTAAATTTCTATCATCAAACCTTGTATTCAAACCATGATAAAGAGCTTGACAACAAAAAGAAAAAGAAAGGAGGAAGTTTTGAAGAGGTGAAAAATTCCAAGTAAGATTAGTTTGATTTCTCTTTTTATATCTTTATATTTATACTTAAGCAACTTGATTGAGTGATGATTTGTTGAAAAATGAAACAAAATGATATCTTAAAGGACTATATAAATTTTGGCCAGCAGTATGTAGGGTTGAGAATGAATGAATTTGATGCATTTGAATGGTTGTTTAAGTTGAATTATGTGTGTAGACAATGGATAGATGTTTAGAATGCATTAGGTTTGCATTTTATGAAAATTAGGGTTTGGACCTAGGGTTTGGAAAACAAAAATGTGAGGATGTGTTAAATGGTGTGTTGGACTTAGTTTGAGCTGAGAAATGGTCATTTGTAACCAATTGGAGTATGTTAGAAGTGTTGGAACCAAATGCAAATTCAGATTGCATAGGGTCATGCTGCAGGCAGTAGGACCAAGGTCCCTTTCAGGGACCAAAACTGAAAATTTACAAGTCCAATTTGTGTTAGGCCAATTGAGAATGAAAATAGACACAAAATGGAACATTTTTCATTCAGGAATCGTGCCCAGAAAGTGACCATAACTCAGTGAACAATTAGGTTAAATCCGGATTGGGCACACTGACTTGTACAAAAATGACCAAATGAACAGTAGTTACATAAATGATCATAACTTGGTCTAGGAAGGTCCAAATGACCTATAATTTTACCAGTAGAAAGCTGAGACATACACCTACAACTTTCATGAAGAAAACAAACCCAAATTTTGACCATAACCTGTTTGAAAATCCACCTGCTGTCAACACACCAAAATTACCAGAACCAAGAAAGTGCCCAGAATTCTGGGTTTGAACTAATCCGGCCAGCCTTAGGAAAATGGCTATAACTTGAGCTACAAAACTCCAATTGGAGTGATTCAAAAAGAAGAATAAAGTTAAGACAATAAGGAACAATTTCTATGAAGAAAACTTAGCCAAATTCTAACAGCAACATGACTAATGGAACAGTGCAACATAGGACACCAAAACTGAAAATTTGTAATTTTGCCTAAAAGTCTTAAAATTTGAGAAAACAACCAAAACCAACAAATTAGGTAACCAAAATATGGTATGTAGGTGAAATTAGAATTCTCATACCTATTAAGCATTAGAAAGTCAACAAATTGACTTGAACAGTAACCCCGAAATACAAATTTTAAAGAACGTCAAGTTTAGCATATTAAAGCTAGGTATAAGTAGATTTGAATTTGTTTTTGGAGTTGTGATAAATGGTGATACTAAAACACTGTGAAACTGTGTGTTTCAGTGGAAAAGAATACCGGGAAAGAACCCGAGACATCGAGTTAAAGCCAAGAGGTGACTCGTATAAGGTCTGTGCACAACTAACTATTTTGTTACTTTTCACTTCTAAATTGATTTGAACAAGTTTATTTTATGATTTATGTCGCATGGTATTTTGCGGTCGCCTGGACGAACACTCATCGAAGTGGGAAAGAGTGAGGAGTCGCCACTTTAATTTTGAGGGGAATTGAAGAAAACCATTTGGGAAAATAAATTAAAAGAAACCACTTCGAAAACAGAGATTCTAGGTTCGGGGTCCATATACGGGCAGAGAAGGTGTTAGGCACCCTGCCTCGTCCCTCCATGAGGGTAAATAGATTTAATCTTATGCTCTTTCATAAATTAAAAGGGTAATTAGGGGATTGAGATACTGATGATGTTAATCCTTTGTGCAAAATGAAGGAATATTTGATATTTCACTTATTTTGGGTTGCCCAAGAACACAAGTTCGTGAGATGGCCCTTTAGTGAGTAAGTGTTTGAGGAAGGTTGTCTTATCTATTGGAGTCATGTCATTTAGTTTGAATTTTGTTAAGAGAGCTCGGGTAGGGAATTTCTCCCGATCTCTAGATATATTTTATTAGGAGTTTTAAGTGGGAAATTTCGGATAAGAACTCTCCTCCGATCTCCCCGTTTTAATTTAAGCGAGAATCAGGTAAGAAATCTCCTCCGATCTCTTAGGGTGTTTGGCTTAAAGTTTGATGAAGTACCTCGGATAAGAACTCTCCTCCAGTCTCCGCCTTTTTATTTGAATGAGGATCAGGTGAGAACCCTTCCCCGACCTCTTTTGGTTCAAAAATTTAAATAGAGGATCTCGGATAAGAACTCTCTTTCGATCTCTGCGTCTTTATTTGAATGAGGATCAGGTAAGAACTCTCTCTCGACCTCTTAAAGTATTCGATTTAAGATTTTAAAGAGGGATCTCGAATAAAAACTCTCCTCCGATCTCCGTGTTTTTGTCTGAATGAGGATCAGGTAAGAACTCTCCCCCGACCTCTTAAAGCATTCGGTTTAAGATTTTAAGGAAGGATCTCGGATAAGAACTCTCCTCCAATCTCCATGTTTCTGTTTGAATGAGGATCGGGTAAGAACTCTCCCCCGACCTCTTAAAGCATTCGGTTTAAGATTTTAAGGAAGGATCTCGGATAAGAACTCTCCTTTGATCTCCATGTTTCTGTTTGAATGAGGATCGGGTAAGAACTCTCCTGACCTCTTAAAGCATTCGGTTTAAGATTTTAAGGAAGGATCTCGGATAAGAACTTTCCTCCGATCTCCATGTTTTTGTTTGAATGAGGATTGGGTAAGAACTCTCCTCCGACCTCTTAAAGCATTCGGTTTAAAATCGAGCCTCTCACCGATCTCGTATATGACTCTCTTGTCCGAACCTTTAGGCTGGCTACATCTGATTTCTTTCGGTTGCTAGTTTGGAGACCTATCTCGATCCCGGCTTTATTATGTTATTTCCTAGACTCACTTAGTAACCCGACCTCATGACTTTTCTCTTGATTCCCTATTCATTCTTTGATTATTTTACTCATTTCCAAAAGACACTATCACGTTAGGATATTGCTACCAACACTTTGCTAAATTACCTAGAAGTTACTTGTAACCGAAACACCCATATTCGAAGGGAATAAAAACTAAGAACAAATAAATAACATGAACTGGAGAGTAGAAATAGTAAACTTAAGAGAGTAATTATCAGCCTGAAAGATGCGCATGGAGATTTTAATATAACTGAACTTAATGAGAATTTTGAAAATAAAAGCAAAGAACGTAAAACGAGAGCATTCGGAAAGGTTACAGTCTGGGCACTTACCTATGTGAGATCAAGGATATCAAACTGACTCTGGGGATCACAAGTATTGTAGAGTTGAAAGCTGGGGATACAAGGATCAATGCTTACTCCAAGATTTCAGAAACCAGGTTAAAATGCAGTTGAACCGAAGCAACGGAAACTGGGTCAGAATGAGATCAGGCTGAAAGAATAATGTGCTCATGTTGGGGTGATGAAGAAGAGACTGAACGGAAACGATGTAGTAGAGTAATGAACAAACTGAAAATGAAGGATTTCAGGGTTCGAAAACTCTCTATCACTGGAGATACTCGAGAAAACTTGTAACACCCCTATTTGTATATCCTGGTATATTTCACTGTTCCGGTGACCCGTGTCGGTTCGGACAATTAAGGGGATTAGAACCACACTTAAGACAACTTGAGAAGCTATAAATACAAATAATTAGTAATGTTCAATTAGTTAAGTATAAACAAGAAAAATAGAACATAAGAAGTTAAACGAGCCGAGAGTCACAGCGATGGGTGACCTTCTCGGGAACAACTACGAAGTCGATTTAAACTCAAATTTCGAATCGTAAAATGTGACGCTGCGGTCCTTAGGACCCTTACGAACACAGTGGAAAAGAGAAAATCACGAAAAAGAAGTGTTAAGTCAGTCAAATAATTAGGTCAGAGAGCCAGAAGAAATATTGAATTATTTGCAAATCGGGATGAACCGGCGAGGGGCAATTTGGTCAATTGACCCCGAGAGCTGACTCCTAAGCTAACTGTCAAATAAAATCAGAGAAAAGAAAATTTCGGAATCTAGAATTAAATTAAAGAATTAATAAAAAAAAAGAAGAGAAAATGAAAAAGTTAAAAAGGTGATGACATCATGCATGACATCATTCATGATGCCATAAAAATAAGAATTTGTGAATTTAATTAATTGGATTTTTGGGTCTTCTTAAGACATAAAAGAAAAGAAAAGAAAAGAAAAAAATAAAGTCATCTTCTGCTTCAAAAAAACGTGACCCATCTCTTTCCTCCCTTCCTCACCAAAAACCACCATTGAAGCTCCAAAACTAAGCTTCATAAACCTTCAATTCCACCATAGAAACCTTACTCTCCAACATTAAATCTTGTAGTTATACCTAGATAAGGAGCTTGACAACAAAAAAAGAAAAGAAAGGAAGAAGTTTTGAAGAAAAAGAAACTCTGCATAAAAGGTTAGTAATTAAATTTGATAATTTGAGTTTAATTCTTACATTTCTAACTTATTGAGCTTGTAAATAAACTTAAAATGGAAAGAAAATTTGTTGAGGGACCAAACTGAAATTCGGCCAGCATGAAGGGAAAGGTGATTTGCACGATTTGAATGGGTTTAGGAACTTTAGTTAGTTGAATGGTTAGGATTAAAAGCTTTGAAGGTAGTTAAATGCATGAGGTTGGTGAATTAGGGTTTTGAACATTACGGTTAGAGACCAAAAATGTGAGGAAGTGGTAAATGGTGTCTTTGACCTAAGGTGAAGTGAAAAATGGTCATTTGTGACCTAATTAAGTGTGTTAGAAGTGTTGGAATTAAAGTCAAATTCGGAAGGAGTGTGGTCATGTTGCTGCAGCATGACCAAGTCAACTTTAAGGGACCAAAAATGAAATTTTACAAGTACAATTGGTATGAGACCAATTGGGAATGAAAATATGCACTAAATGACACAATTTTCATTTAGGAAGCATGCCCAAAAAGTAACCAAAACCTAGTGAACAAATTGACCAAAGTTGAAAAATCACAGTCTGCCTCTGTACAACTGACCAAATGAATAGTGTTTGTTCATTTGGCTATAACTCGAGCTAGGTAGGCTAAATGACCTGAAATTTTACCAGTGATTAGATGAGATATAGACCTAAAACTTTCATGAAGAACACAAACCCAAATTATGCCATTAACCCAATCAAATTAGTGAGCAAAGTTGACTCACTGAATCTGTAGAACTGCAGATTTACCATATGAATAGTAAAGTTTCAATGGCTATAACTCTCTCTAGAAAACTCTGATTTAGGTGATTCTTGAACCGATGGAAACCTAAGACATAGTAGAACATTTCATATGAAAAAAATTAGACCAAATTATGGACTTAACTTGATCAAATTACTGAATGAAGTTGGAGCAATAAATCTGCAGAACTAAATTCTACAGCATGAATAGTAACTGTATTTTGGCTATAACTTGAGATACAAAACTCCAATTGGAGTGATTCAAAAAGTAAAATAAACTTAAGAAAATAGGGAATATTTTCTATGAAGAAAGTTTTGACAAATTCCAACAGAAAAGTGACCAATGGAACAGTGCAACCTTAGACTCCAAAACTGAAAATTTATCAAATTTGCCTAAAAGACTTAGAATTTGAATAAACAACCAAAACCAACAAATTTAATGATCAAAATGTGATATGTGGGTGAAGTTGGAATTCCCATACCTATTAAGCCTTAGAAAGTCAACAATTTGACTTGAATAGTGTAGTGAATAGTAACCCAAAACACAAAAATTTAAGGAACGTCGAGTTTAGCACGTTAGAGCTAGGTAAAAGTGAAGTTAAATTTATTTTTGGATTTATGCTAAGTTATGGTAGTAAAACACTGTAAAATTGTGTATTTCAGTTGAAAAGAATACCAGGAAAGAACTCGAGGAACCAAGTCAAGGCCAAGAGGCGACTCGCTTGAGGTTTGTGCACAGCATCACTGTGCTTTAAAAATTCATTGATAAAGTGAATGAAATATACATTTTACTTTTGCTTTGAATTGTTGAAAGTTTATTGTGACCTTATTTATGATGTTTTGATTTAAATTGTGAAAGTTATTGTGTATATTTGAAATGACAATGTTTAGCAAATTGTTAAGATAAGTTTTGAAACCACAGTGTCATGACCATATATTTGAACACCTCACTAGCACGACTAGTGGGGGTAATTCATTTCGAATTTTGATTCCTTCTCAGGAGAAGTGTTGAGGTGTGCCAGTAGAAGAGGATGTGAATGGATATCCATATATTTGAGCTAGCTAGCCTTGTGATGTGATTTCTCTTTAGCCTCTGGCTATTGAGATTCTATTTGTTTCGAATGGTATAATCTAACTGTGGGTTTTATGAAATGTAATTTGATACTTCAAAATGAAATTGTTTGGGATTAAAATCTCATAAATTATGTTTTATGTTTAACTCGCATGCTCAGTTCAAATTTTGAATAAATGTGATTTTATTTCTGCATAAAGATTATTTTAGTATGTTGTGCACTACTGAGTCCTAGTACTCAGTGATAACTTTTATTGCTGTCGCAGATATAGAGACTAGAGGAGCAGCAGACTGAGCTGCTGAGGATTAAAGATCATTCAGCTTGAAGTCATCGGGTATAATTTATACCCTGCCTGTAAATATTTCTTTTGATGTATGTATTGCACATAAATGTATGGACATGTAAAATGGGTCTTGAGCAGCTTGTACAAAGTTTGTATGAAGTTTGTAATAAAAATTTAGTTTGAATTTCCTTTGATGTAAATTTTGTAATGATGTATATATATAAATTGTTTTGTCTCTAATGAAAAATGAGTGGAACTATTTCATTTAATTTGAATGAGATGAATTGCTAGTATTTTGAGGATTATTGAATTTTGGAAATTGAGAAATGTTGATTGTGGAATCTTGAGATTTGAGATTGATTGAGAATTTGAAGTAGTGGTTGAGAAAAATTTTTAGAAGTGCTTTTTACAGGTATTTGAAGAACTGTTTTCTCAAAATATAAACGGAACTCTGGCAAAATTTTTGTAAAATTTGCAGAGAAATAAAATGGACCAAAATTATTAACTAGTTTTAATGTTAATTAAATGTTTTAAATACCTATTAGAAAATGCTCACCACTTAACAAAAGTAAGAAAATTGTTTTAAAATCCCTTGTAGGGTACTTAATGAGTTATCGGTAGGTGAAGTACGGTAGTTCATTAGGTATTCTACGGGATCATGTTATGCCTTACAGAGGGGTAAGGTGTGACAAAACTAGTTTTTGAAGTTTCTCAATTTTCATGCAAGCTTAAAATGGCAAAGCAGCAAGACTGAATTAAATTTCAAAGCCTTTCCACTATAATCACCACCACCTTTTTTCCGTCCCTTCTACAGTATTGCATGTAGGTATTTATAGGGAACGGGTGCTACTAATGAAGGGTCAAGATCTCTCCTTAGGGAGACGAAAGGTTTGGATCTAAAAGGACATAATCCGATGTTTGAGAATTAAAGAGAATCAAAATAGATGGCTAGGATCCCATCCAGAACGTCCGTCCTTTTTTCTTCCTAATCCAACGGTTCAGGATCCTTCCTTACAAGATGGATCTGAGGGCTGGGAATAAAAGGCACCGGACCTGTCGTCTGTTTTTTATCCAAAGGCTCTGAGTTTGTCCTTACAAGTATGATCAACGGTGAGGATTGTGATGTACAGAACTGTCATAACTGTTTTGGCGTCTGTCAGTAATGTGGGCGATTCTGCAAATGAGGTGTGCAGTGAAGATTTGATCATGCCTGCAATGCTTTAACTACCTCGGCTTTGATTATGTAGAGAGTTATTGGAAGTCGTCTCATCCTCTTCTTGCTTTCCGATCTCCTATTCCTTCTGATCTCTCTATTATGACCCCTTTTTCGATCTCTCATATCGGGCCCCTCTCCCAATCTTTCCCATTCTAGAACCTTCCCTTCTATCCGATCTGCCTTAGTCAAAGCATTTAATTCTTCGGTTACTGATGCATCTGCTTCGGTTTTCGCAAGTAATAAATGCTCAGACCCCCTATATATATGCCTCAGCGGGGAATTTTTCCCACATTCCATTTCTTCTCTTCCCATTTTCACTTCTCTTGTCCTAGTTTCTCTGGTAACAATTCCGGCCATGGTGACCGCTTTTCATCTTTTTTCGATTGCCCTCTTTATTCCTCGACTGAAAATTTATGATCCTGGTGATCAGAGAATTATGAGAACCACATCTGATGACAGTGAGAGAACCGGACTAATTTACCGATCAAGATAAAAAATGTCGATCGTGCCGATCTCGAATCGGTCTACCGATATAATCGGTGAACTGATTTTGGGCGAGAGGACAGCTAATTTCCCCTTAAATTTTGGTGATCACCTTTTGAAGTTCATTTGGCTCCTCACCACATCGGGGGTCCTGACTGCGGCTCGGTTCTGGTTGATGACATTGATGATGACTCCGCTTACCATCATGAGAGTCATAGTCGCTCCATCTGAGATGCACATCTATCTGGTGCCTACGGCTAGCTTTTTGATCAAACACATCTTTTGATTCAGCCACAAGACTAGGCTTTGACATAGGTCTTTACTAGGCAGGATGTAGTGCCGATCTTTAGAGATCGCCCAAATGATGTAATCTGACCTCTTGGAAATGAAATGAAATTTTATTTGATAGTTGTCATTTAATTATTGCATTGGTTATTTTCCGATCTTGGATGTGCATATCTGATTTGGTTCCTAACTAAATCACCCTTAGCCGATCTGTAACTCTGAACATCCGCCTTAATCCGATAATCTTAGCCAGCCGATCTCCTTTTATTTTACTTATGGTGTTTCTGGAATCTTCCTACAACGTGTCAGGAAAGCGGGTGGATTCCGTTAACCGATGCGTCGCTTGGGACACTTTGAGCATTGAATGCTCAGACGGGTATAAATAGGGGAAGGGTCAGTCAGTTGCTGCCTTATGTCATTTTCAGCACTTTGCGAGCGATTCCAAAATTCTCTCATTTCTTCAAGTTTTTCCTATGCCGATCACATTCTGGTAAGGGTTTTGATCTTCCTCTAAGTTAAACTTCTTTCATTTCTTTGAAAATGAGCGACGCCGAGGGTCAGAGAGCGGTGAGCCCTCCTTTCGTCCATGTATCATGGTCATCGGATGAAGTCGAGGTGATTAGGTCGAGTGGGCGCCCTGAGCCTCCTACGACCTCTGTTTTAGCCCGTGGTCAAGCAGCACAATCGAGACGAACACATTCCTCTGGGAGAGAAAATCTTCCCATGGATGAGTTACCGTCGATCCTCCAAGAAATCGATCTGCAGTCGATCAGTCAAGAGTACAACCTTCGAACTGACTCATACGAGCTTATCAGATGCCATGGCGATCTCCGAGCCGATCACTTCTTTGAAGAAAATGATGCGATCATGATATATAAAGAGCAATTAAAAGCCGGGCTCCGGTTTCCTCTTGACGACTTCTACAAGGACGTTCTGAAGTTCCACCACGTATGTATAGCCCAACTACATCCGAACTCATGGCAAATTCTGGTGGCTTTCAGAGGCTTATGCAGAGCCAAGAAGCTCGAGCCTACAACAAAGGTTTTTGCCGAGCTGCATAGACTTACTCGTCGAAAGGATGACGAGTATTGGTTCTTCCAAGCCAAACCGCACTGTGGGCTTTTTACCAATCTCCCCTCTTTACTGAAAAATTGGAAGAATCGCTTCTTTATGTTGAGGAGTAAGATTCCGAACAGTTTTGAGGGCTTCCCACACAGCTGGCAGCATCTGGGCCCATTAATTCCAAAGAGGATCGCCCTGAGCAGGGATGAGGGTGCCATGGTAATGGAATTAAAGGATCAGGCGGCCACTCAAAAGTATTCATGCCTATATGCTGTTATGGCCGAACTGAGATGGTTGCTGATGTGGATGATCGCCAATGAAAACTATGAACTGCAGCTCTCTGACCTCGGACCCGGGATCGGTATAACCTAAATCTTTAGTCTCCCAGTTTAGGTAATCTCACTAACTATTTTTCTGTGCAGAAATGGCTGGAGGCGAAAAGCGCAAAGGATAGCCGAAAGCGAAAAATAGAAGTCTCCCAGAAGGTACGAGAAATGAAGATCGCTACGGCATTACAAATGCCAAGGCGGGATTCTGGAGAAGTGCCAGGAGACTCGTCCCAACCTTCGGTACAACCGGTCCCTGAAGTAGAGGTAGCACCTTCTCCCCCTCGACAAGAAGAGCCACCACCTTCACCTGTTCGTTCGAGTGCTGAAGGGGGGTCTTCCCAACCTATCGTGAGGACCCTTTCTCGCGGTGCCCAAGTCCTCATTCATTCTTTGGAGAAGAATCGATCCGTTCGGGAGAATCCGGGCTTGGCCAAAGTTCTGGGTGCTACCATATGCCTCTAGGAGGACCAGAACAGGCTGACCTCGGGTAGCATTGACAATCTCTTGGCTCAGACGATGAGTTTGAGCATAGAGATCCTGGTGAATTAGCACATAATCAAGGAAAAGGCTCATCTTCTGAGGCAGGAGATTCTGAAAGTAGTCCAGGACGCGGCTTCTGCAGGAGCCCAACTTTCATCCGCCCAACACTACATTGCTGAAATCGAAGGTCGGATGAAATCCTACGAGAATAAGCTAGCCGAGCAGGCTCGTGAACTTGGGGAAGCTTGGTCGCTTCGAACTGCTGACGTTGCTCGCCTTACTGAGGAGCTCAAAATGAAGGAAGAAGAGGCTGTGATGAGGGAAGCTGGTGCTTATGTGAATGCACACAGTGATCTTCTGGCCGAGTTCGAGAGGCGTTATCCTGGGGAAGACTTTTCCTGGATGGTGGATCTTGCTCCTAGAGACGAAGAGGAGAGCGAGGAGGAAACCGAGAGAGAGAGGGAGACTGAGCGAAATGTGGAACAGGCTGGGGGCGACTCTTCAGCCGAATGACTTATAACCTTTATTTTGAGATGAAATGAAATACCTTTTATTCAATTTCTTGATGAGATCGGAAAGTATCCAAATTGTATGAGTGTTTGATTGTTTGAACGTATTAGGACATCAAACTTAAAAGCAATCATTAATCTAAGTATAAGAGGTCGGAAAAACATTGTAACCATGAGATCGACCTAAGCCGAGACCAAACACCGGACAGAACTTTAGATCATTAAAATTGGAAACTTGATTTGAATACTTGAGATCGGAAACACCATTAAGTCGGACTGAAACTTTAACTTTATTAAAAGATTTTTCACAATATTTGTGAAGGAGAGATCGGAAATAAGACTGGATGGCACGGAGACCTGATATTGGTTTGATCACCTTTGATGAGAGATCGGAAATGAGATTTGACGGCATGGAGACTTGATATTGGTGTGATCTCCTTTGTCAAGAGATCAGAAAGCATTCGACTAGATGCGGGATCGGTTTATTTCCCAATCGAGTCACTTGTAACCGAAGAATGTCAGTTGGGGTCAATTTTCAAAGTTCATTGACTTCGGTGATCGGCCAAAATATGGTGTCGACAATTTATAATTTTGTTGTGTTGAGGATTTTAATTTGTTGAATGAAATTGTATAAATTAAATGTAAATTTTCTTATGCATTTAAGGATTTATTGCATGATTTTGAGGATTGTAAAGTTTAAGTTTGATGTGTTGCCAACCTTGAGCATGAATTTATGATGATTAAATATGTTGATGATTTGTAAACACTTTGTAAATAGAAATTGTTTTGAATATAATTTGAAACCACAGTTAACATGGCAAAATATGTTGTGAATTCTCATTAGCTTGTCTAGTGAGATATCTCCTTCGCTAGATGGGGCGAGTTCCTTTCTCTCTGGCTTACCAGTTGGGGAAGAGTTTGAATGAGTACTCATATATACTAGCTAGTCTTTGTTCCTCCCTTTTAGCCTCGGTTATTGGGAGAGTGTGAAATGTCGTGGTGTACAACATGACATCTATTTGAATTTTGGGTCATGGGTTCAACTGTGTGAATTGTTGGCAACGCCCTTTAAATTATTCATAGTTTGATAAATTGTGATTGAAATAAATAATTTGTCAGTGATTCAAAATATTTTTGTATTGTTTTGGGATTTAAAAGAAATGTAGATAAATAGTTACCATTTGATCAAAATGTTAGTCAAATGAATAATTTGCATAAATGAAAATATTGATTTCTGAATGTTATGAATTTTAAAGAATTTAGAAATTTTAAATTTATATTTGTTATGAATTGTCAAGCATAACTTGTATTAAGTTTTAAATTATTAGTTTGCGCACCACTGAGTTCACCACTCAGCGATAGCTTTGTATGCTGTCACAGGTGAAAGGAATAATAAAGCAGCTGAGCAAGATTTCTGAAAGACATAGTGAGACTATATTCTGGTATATCATAGGTATACCCTTGTACTTTAGATTTTGATGTAATTTTGTAATTATATGTATGAAATTTCCTTTGATCAGTTGTACCAACTCTTTTGTAATATATTTTTGGATTGTAATTAAATAAAAATAATTATAAGGTTATCTTGGGATTTTATGTATTTATAAAGTTTTGCACTGCTAAATTTTTAATGATCCCATGAATGTAAATATTAATTTAGTTACCTTAATGAGAGGTTTCAATGTTTGATTTAATCTAAACTGTGTATTGAGTTGCTTGTGCTGATTTGTGAAATGAAATTGATTAATGAAGTTGTGATTGAGAAATATATTGGGAGTGTCTTTATTTTCAGGTTTTGAAGAACTGTTTTCTCAAAATACAGACGACATTCTGCCGAAATTTTTGTAAAAATTGCAGAGATTTTAAATATCTAAAAAATTAGATTTATGTTTGGACTTTAAACAAAGGTTTTTAATATCTGAAAAAAATTTTACCTACCAATTTTAAAAATGAACGAGAATTGTTTTAAAATCCCTTGTAGTATATTTAGTGAGTTATCGGTAGGCGAAGTACAGTAATTCATTAGGTGTACTATGGGAGCATGTCACATCTTACGAGGAGTAGGGTGTGACATGTTTTAGTGGTATTAGAGCAAAGGTTTTAAAGTAAATTTTGAACTGTGAATTTGAAATATTTTTCAATAAGTATGACTGCTCGAATGTTTCATACATATAATACATTTACATCATAAATATGAACTAACGGGGAGAAATCTCCTTGTGTTGGTTGTACAGAAAATAGAAAAAAAAATCCTGTGAATAGATATGGACAAGGGGATAAAACGGTAAAGCAGTCTGATACAGCTAACGTACAAGGAGAGGGCCCAGTTTTGCAGAGCGTTGGAGGTCCAACTGCACCAGTCCCTCCTATACAAATTTCTACACAAATGGCCCAGCAGATGGCCATGTTCTTTCCGCAAATGGCTGATAATCTGTCAGCCCAGGCCCAAGTACAAACCCAACCCCCTCAAGAGCAGCATGAAAAAGAGAAAAGTGGGAAACCCATCGGTCAAAGTTCGAGTAGTAATTTAGGAAAGATAAAAGATTTTGAGGGACTCTGAGCTCCTAAGTATGACAGAGGCAGATTTTCAGGGGAGAAGCAATCAAGAGCCATTCGTCAAAGAACCAGAGGTTCCTACCCTATCTGTATCTGTGACATTTGTAGAAAATTTCACGCAGTTTTTGCCATAAGGTCACTAGAGCCTGCTTCAATTATGGTGGAATCGGACATTTCGCCCGAGATTGTACTAGCACACGTCGATTTATGCCACATACTATACCAGAAGAATCAGTCCAAGGTTTTGAATTTAGAGACTCATTAATAGTCAGTAGGGGCAGAGGCAGAAGTAGAGACAACACTTCGGGTAATCCTAGCACAATGGACCAACCGAGCAGAGGAATGCATTAGAAAGAGGGAACGCCATGCATCGAGGGGAAGAAGCAGAGACTTCAGATGTAGTTGGTGGTATGTTCTTAACTTGTGAAAGGAATAATTATGTACTATTTGATTATGGCTCTACTTGTTTATATGCTAATGCGAAAATTATATGTCCTACTGCTATTCCCTTGCATGGAGATAAATTTTAATGTGTTAGTAATTAGTCTTTTAGGATAAGAATTGCGATAATAAGCGTGATTGGAATTAATTTTGAAAAAGTTTCTAGTGAGAGACATCTCCTAGACTACGATAAATTATAAAGTTAATTAGTAAGCCTAATTAGGTAAGGCAAGAGGACCAAAAAGTAAGTTATAGCAATATATCTGCCCGAGATGGAAGTAAAGGTAGTACTATTGATAGATGTCAGTAAGTACCATAATCAAAATAAGTTTAAGATATTAGTGGATTTGAAAGAAATAAGGCATAGGGAAGTTTGATCTATTGGGATGTATCGTAGTAACTATGCAATATTCTTGATGTTTGTGCTGTAAACTGCAGATTACAGTACTGACTTGGGATTTATTGTGTAGAGCTACGTACTACCCAATAGTACACAAGGATAAGAATAGTTACAAATAGCTTTCGCTCTAGTACAAATATACCAGAATAGAGTTTTATTATTAGAACTGAGTTTGAAAATCCTAATTCGGGATTTAAAACTCTACAATTAGAATATCAAAAGATCAAGCTTGCAAGGTAGTGAGTGTTAACGACTCCGTTACCCTAACATGAATTATAGTACATCAGGAATTGTTATGGGACTAGAGATTTTAGCATGGTAAAAATTTAAAAATAACACCTATAAGGCTAATTCATCAAGTCTCCGATATGGGGTTTATAGTTGTTATGGTATTGCAATGGATCTTTTGCTCAAAGTTTAGTAAGGAACAATATTCTATTTGTGTGGCAGTAAGACACAAAATATAATTTTGTTCCCCTAAAAGAGACTGGATGCTATGGATGACAATTATAACTTATAAAACAGTTAAGAAATGATATTCTACTGATAACAGTAATTCGATAGGAACTAGTTAGCCAGGTATTCTTTAGGAAGAGCACAATTTTATTGTGCGAATCATAAGGATTAGATTAGAATTAAAGCGAAACTTTTGAATAGCATGGGAAATAGGAGAGTCCGGTAAACTCCCTTCTTAAGATTAAAGAATTATTTATGGTTGAAAAAAAAAAAGAGTAATGATCACAAACCAGCGGAAAATAAGCTATAGAATATTGGTAGATAAAAGAAAATATAGAAGTAAAAGTTAGAATAGTTGGTGCGAATGTAATAAAGAAACGTTATAAATATTAGTTAAAGTGTTGACTAGAATGGTCGGAGGACCAAATCAAAGTAATATTGAAGTATAGTGGATTTATTAGGGACAATAAGAGGCAATAAATTACGACTCGACAGTCAAGTTAAGGAAGAAGATTAGATTAAGAAATAAAATGATTAAAGTTTAGTTGTGGAATGAAAGAAGGAAACAAATAGAACATTAAGAAATGAGAAAAACACTAGACGAGGAATTGCCACCAGGGTAAACAACCTACTTAAGACGTGTAACGATATCCCGATCTATTTTATCAAGAAGGAAATAAGTTAAACAAAAGCAAACAAGATAGTGCAAAATGGCACATAGGCCTTAGTCATAAATGGAGATGGTAAGATAATGGTTATGGACCTATGGTCAAGAAAGAGATAAGCAGTTCATATATGACCAACAAGGTCATTTAAAAAAAAAACACTACAAAGGAAAATAATTGTTAAAATAACAGCAAGAAAAGACTAAAATATTCTAAACTAAACTGAAGGTTGCATCAAATGATCAAGAGATTTGATAAGAGAAGAGTAAAACTAAGTTCTCACCCATAGGATCATACGAGGTCCTAGAAAGAGTGGATCCACTAGCACACAGTTTTGCTTACCTCTAAATTTGAAATGAATTTGAATCTAACTTATGACAGAAGTTCATAAGAAACTTGGCACACGAGGTGAGCAATCGATGAGTAAATAGTATTGGTTAAAGTGCTAAGGAACCATCATTCAGGCCAGGAAGCTACTTAAGAGCATGAATAGGACATGAGGAGACAACCACAACTGTTCAGAGACTGATACCAGGTAAAATTTCGAGGATGAAATTATTTTAAGGGGGGGGGAGAATTGAAACATCCCTATTTGCATAGCCTGGTATATGTTACTGTTCCGGTGATCGATATCGGTCCGGACAATTAAGAGGATTAGAACTGTGTTTAAGATTCCTAGAAAAGCCCTGATTGAAAATAAATAGTGATTACCAGATAGAAAAGTAAAAATAAGAAATACAGAACATAAAAGGTTAAATGAGCCGAGAGTCACAGCGATGGGTGACTTTCTCGGGAAATGACTGTGAGGTCAATCATAACTCAAATTTCGAACCGGAATATGTGACGCTGCGGTCCTTAGGACTATTGCGAACATAGTGGAAAACAGAAAATCATGAAAAAGAATTGTTAAGCAGGTCAAATAATTAGGTTAGGATCCAGAAGAAATATCATATAACTTGCAAACCGGATCTGACCGACGAGGGGCAATTTGGTCAATTGACCCCGAGAGCTAACTCCTGACCTAACTATCAAATATAATCGGAGAAAAGAAAATTTTAGAATCGAGAATTAAATTAAAGAACTACTAAAAAAATAAATAAAAAAAAGAAAAAGAAAAAGTGAAAAGTGATGACCTCATGCATGATGCAATAAACACTAATTAAAAAAAAATAAAGTTTGGAGAATTAGTGGTCTTCCATAAGGATAAATACATAAAAGAAAAAGAAAAGAAAAGAAAAAAAAAAGGGGAAAGTCTCCTTCATTCCCGTCCATTTCTCTCTCTCTCTCTCTCTCTCAAAGCTCTCTCACCCTTAAAACTCCATTAAAGCTCATTTTGAGCTTGATCAAACTCTAAATGCCACCATAAAAACTTAAATTTCTATCATCAAACCTTGTATTCAAACCTTGATAAAGAGCTTGACAACAAAAAGAAAAAGAAAGGAGGAAGTTCTGAAGAGGTGAAAAATTCCAAGTAAGGTTAGTTTGATTTCTCTTTTTGTATCTTTATATTTATACTTAGGCAACTTGATTGAGTGATGATTTGTTGAAAAATGAAACAAAATGATATGTTAAAGGACTATATAAATTTTGGCTAGCAGTATGTAGGGTTGAGAATGAATGAATTTGATGCATTTGAATGGTTGTTTAAGTTGAATTATGTGTGTAGACAATGGATAGATTTTAGAATGCATTAGGTTTGAATTTTATGAAAATTAGGGTTTGGACCTAGGGTTTGGAAGACAAAAATGTAAGGATGTGTTAAATGGTGTGTTGGACCTAGTTTGAGCTGAGAAATGGTCATTTGTGACCAATTGGATTATGTTAGAAGTGTTGGAACCAAATGCAAATTCGGATTGCATAGGGTCATGCTACAGGCAGTAGGACCAAGGTCACTTTCAGGGACCAAAACTGAAAATTTACAAGTCCAGTTGGTGTTAGGCCAATTGGGAATGAAAATAGACACAAAATGGAACATTTTTCATTCAGGAATCATGCCCAGAAAGTGACCATAACTCAGTGAACAATTAGGTTAAATCCAGATTGGGCACACTGACCTGTACAAAAATGACCAAATGAACAGTAGTTATGTAAATGATCATAACTTGGCCTAGGAAGGTCCAAATGACCTGTAATTTTACCGGTAGAAAGTTGAGACATAGACCTACAACTTTTATGAAGAAAACAAATCCAAATTTTGACCATAAACTATTTGAAAATCCACCTGCAATCAACACACCAAAACTACCAGAACCAAGAAAGTGCCCAGAATTCTGGGTTTGAACTAATCCGGGCAGCCTTAGGAAAATGGCTATAACTTGAGCTACAAAACTCCAATTGGAGTGATTCAAAAAGGATAATAAATTTAAGACAATAAAGAACAATTTCTATGAAGAAAACTTAGCCAAATTCTAACAGCAACATGACTAATGGAACAGTACAACATAGGACACAAAAACTGAAAATTTGCAATTTTGCCTAAAAGTCTTAAAATTTTAGAAAACAACAAAAACCAACAAATTAGGTAACCAAAATGTGGTAAGTAGGTAAAATTAGAATTCTCATACCTATTAAGCATTAGAAAGTCAACAAATTGACTTGAATAGTAACCCCGAAATACAAATTTTAAAGAACGACAAGTTTAGCATATTAAAGCTAGGTATAAGTAGATTTGAATTTATTTTGGAGTTACGATTAATGGTCATACTGAAACATTGTGAAACTGTGTGTTTTATGTTAGTAATATGCCCTAGAGCATATCATTTAGTATGTATCTTGTACATATTTTTATTAATAAAGGCATTTCCACTTTTCCGTTTACATAATATATTTATGTGTAATAGAAAAGGTCCATTGATATTTTGTTAGAAATATTATTCTTAAGTTGTTAAGAATATGAGTGACAATATTTCTAGCACAAAGTATCATAAATAGGTTCACAATCGAGGATACTTCATAATAAGGACATGACTTATCCAGAAAGATTGTATTCATGTTTGTTCCCAAGTTATTTATATGAGATATAAATAAGATGGAATGGTGAGTCTCATGCCATATAACAAACATGATAGGCACTTATAAATGATAAGTAGGCCGAACCAGTGACACTTATGACAAGCACATGGAGTTTACTCTTGTCAATGTTTTGTCATAAATCATATCAGTGCATATAATCTTTAGACCTGAGATAGCACAGTTATCTTGTATATAGGTAGTTTGAGTTTGATACTGCTTTCATACTTGTACTATGTATGGGTATATGGGCATGTGTTGGCTCCTGCTAGTTATATATGGAGGTAGGTGTTGATCAAGATGGAATCTGTTCCTCTAAGTAAATAGAGTTAAAATCCTATGTTCATTTAATTGTTCTTGATGTTTCAAGTTCCTGGCCAGGACAGATAGATTTATTCATAAAAGAGTTTCTGATGAGAAAATCTTTTTAATCAAGAACTGGAATTAAAAGAGAACATAATATTCAGAGCAAATGGAGTTTGACATAAACCATGACTCCAGCTTGAGTTGGGATTTTGTAACAGAGAAATTCTAGTGCATGGTAACATATGATTATAGGTTCATTTAAGGTAAATCTTATTACTAATTGGGTGGCCATGGCATGCTATGCTAGGTGTTAACCATGGTCTATGAGGTTCATAAAATGATTTAGAGAAATCATTTATGGTAAGAAAGAGTTCGATGATATTAAGAGTTGATATCATGTCTCATTGCCAATTAGTGATGAGCCTAGTAAGTCACACACATACACAAGTTATCACCTATTTAAATATGATTTAATTAATTAATTAAAGAGTTTAATTGATTAATTAAATAGATTTGGTTTGCAATAAAATTGCAAAGTCCCTAGCATGACTTGAAACCAAATCTAGATTATTGGATGTGTAGTATAAATTAAATTTATATTTAAAGTGTTTAAATATGAATTTAATTGATGAGAAATTAATTAATAGAGATTAATTAATTAATTTATATTTGATATAAATTAATTAGAAGAAGAAAATAATTATTTTGGGTTAAGAACTCAAAATTAAGACACAGGGGCATTTTGGTCATTTTGCAGTGTGACACGTGGCACCATGAGATGGTGACACATGGGATTACACATAAGCTTGCCAAATGTTTTTTTAATCATGTAAGATGATTAAAATCAAGATTAAATATAGGTTTGACACTTGGCACAATTTGATTGGGTCACTTAAACCTAGAGCTAATCAAAGGGTGACATGTGGCAAGGGTTTAATGTGTTAACCTAGCTATTTAAGTGTGGTTATGAAAAGAAAACATAACCAGCAGCCTCTCCTCTCATATGTCACGCCACTTTGAGCCTCTCCAGCTATTTCTCTTCATCTCTCATCAATTCAAAGAGATTAGCCATCAATCTCTTGAATTAAGAACACTAGAAATTGTTTCTAGTGTCTGTTTGCATCTCTAATCTCTTAAAAGGCAGAACTTGAATTTCTAATTAATAGAAAAGGCTTTAGAAGCTGTTCAAGGGCTGCCATAGGTGTTCTTGGTGTGGACAAGCTAGAGGGACAACATCCGTGTCCTCAAGACGAATCTCAAAGGCGCATACGCTGCAAAGACATCAAGAGGTTAGTGTAATCGTTCTTGATTTAATCTAGGGTTCTAAAATTAATCTGATTAATTTTAAAATCTTAAATGGCAAATACAGATCCAAAAACATATTAAAAGAGTTTTAATATGTTGTTTATCATTGAAATCAAATAGATAAAAATAAATCTTGCATGGTGCATGTGACCCTAGGTGAAAATTTTTGAATTCAATGGTATAATCTTGTGTTTTTCACGCCTGCCTTCAATTGGTATCGAGCCACTATATTTGCCATTTAGATTGTTGATTATATAATTTAATTGTGTGTTTGATCATGAGATCAAGTGATCCATTGCTGGTTGGATCAAGAGGTGTGGCGGCACACATGGTGAAGCCACCATTGGTGGCGGCAACAATGGTTCCATGGGTGGTTCAAGGTTTGGCTTTTAATTCTGCAATTGTTGTATGATCTAAGGCCTATTCTTTGACTAATTAAAGTGTTTAATTAGTTGTTTTAATCACACAATTAAATTATGATTCAAATCAGAATTTTAAAAATTGTTTGAATGTGATTCAAATCTGAATTTTAAAAGTTGTTTGAATGTGATTCAAATCTGAATTTTTAAAAGTTGTTTGAATCATATTTAAATCTGATTTTTTAAAATTGATTCAATAAAATTCAGATCTGATTTTTTAAAAAATATTTGAATGTGATTCAAATCTGATTTTTTAAAAAAATGTTTGAATGAGATTCAAATCTGAATTTTTGAAGTTGTTTGAATGTGATTCAAATCTGAATTTTTAAAAGTTGTTTGAATCATATTTAAATCTGATTTTTTAAAATTGATTCAATAAAATTCAGATCTGATTTTTTAAAAAATATTTGAATGTGATTCAAATCTGATTTTTTAAAAAATGTTTGAATGAGATTCAAATCTGAATTTTTGAAGTTGTTTGAATGTGATTCAAATCTGAATTTTTAAATTTGTTTGAATGAGATTCAAATCTGAATTTTTAAATTTATTTGAATCATATTCAAATCTGATTTTTAAGTTGAATATGAGATATTCAATTTAATTTAAGTATGTATGTTTTATTTAATTGTTAAATAGTGATATGCATGATGGATGATCATGGACTATAAAAGACCAATGTGATTGGATTTATTTCTTTTATGTTTCTTTGGGATTGTAAATTAATTAATTTATTTTAATTTATTTTGGGCATGTATTATTAAGTTTGTAATAATTTTTGGGTTGTAATTTCATTTATTTAAGTTCTTGTAAATTCGCCTTGGTATGCCAAGGATTACTTTGTAATATTGGATTGCAAGAAGTTCAAGGAGGTCAAGAGCATTGGTGGGACCAGTGGGAGGAATTCAATATCAAGTGTTGATTATGTACTCCTTCAGCAACTCTTGTAAAATGAATGAATGAAATGCACCTAGGAATGCCCTGATTCAATTCTTGGTGGCTCAGAATTGAATCCCTTAGAAAGTCCATGATCATACCATATTTACTGCTTATCCATGAATGCATGAGATGTATGGGAATGTATGCAATTATATGATATATGCATGCTAAATGGATAATGTGCAAAGTGAGACCTTAATAGTAATTAGGATGACCATAAAATCTTCCAAACAAATGATTAAGTTGGAAATGCTATAATTAAAGTAATTATAACATAGGCCCTCCATTGGGGCAATTATTTTAAGAAATTTTAAATAGTTGCATAAGATGCAATTAATTTAAGAGATTTTCTTAAGAATAATTGTTAAGCATGAGATGTTGTAAATATGTAAATGGTTTAGTGGCCAATATTGGATGTACTCGAGGACATTAAAATTATTTGCATAATTACTGGCTCAATGGGATCAACTTAACTAATGCAAGATAAGTCAATAATGGATGTACCTGAGATTTTGAGCATTAGGGGCTAGGTAAAGGATTGAACCTTACATGAGATGTGATGGGCAAAGAGTTGCTCACTTATAGTTTATTGTAATTCCAATAATGGATGTACCTGAGGATGATCAATAGAATTATAAGAATTCAATCACCCACTAGAAATCCATCCAACTAGGATTTCCGTTTTCTACTTTGGAAGTGTAGGATTCGCTAAGTTAGTGGGAGGACCAATTTGATTAAAAGACCATAATCATTTTGGTTAATTACATGATACATTTACTAATTAATCTGGTTATTTTACGCAATTAATTTTACGATAATAATGAGCACGTAACAACCACCACCATCCAATATCCTTACAAGCATACTTGATCGCAATAGGTTGACAGGACCTAATCATGCGATTGGCTAAGAAATTTGAAACTTGTCTTGAACCTTGAACATATAGGATATGTTCTAGATTCAAATGTTCCTGGTCCCTTACCTCCAGAGGCCACTTAAGAGGAACATGAAACTTTGGACAAGTGGAAGGAGCATGATATGAGAGTTAAGTGTTACATGTTTGGTTTCATGAGTAATGAGTTCTGACGACATGAAAACTTGCAGAGTGCAAGTGAGATCCTCCTTCACCTACAAGAGTTGTATGGTGAGCATAGCAGGAATGCTAGGTATGAGATATCTAGACAGCTATTCCGTATGAGGATGTTTGAGGGACAGAATGTTGGGGATCATGTCCACAAGATTATTGGTGATTGAGCGGTTGGAACATCTTGACTTCAACATGGATTTCCAACTACAGACGGATTTAATCCTTGATCCCTTACGAGTCTTTTGGGAATTTTGTGACAAATTTCCATATGACTCAACAGAATGCACCTTAGCTGGTTTACTCAACATCTTTGGTTATTGCCCAAAAGAATATGCCGAGCAATAAAGGAAAAGAGGTAGCTTTGGTTGCATCTTCTTACTGTGGAAAGTCCAACAAGAAGAAGGGCAATAAGAAAAGAAACCTCGATTCTGGTCCTTCTAAGAAAATAGCTAAGCAGAAAGGAAGACTAAAGGCGATGAAGGCAAAGGAAAGTGTTTCCACTTAGCAGAAAGTGTTTCCATTGCCAATAAGAAAGTGTTTCCATTACCGATGAAAGTGTTTCCACCGGCGGTATAGCAATCTAAATGAAAGCAATGCCGTGGTGAAAAACAACTCAAGTTCAAAATATATTTGGCACTTAAGGTTATGTCATGTTGCAGAAGATAGGATTACAAAATTGGAGAAAATGGGGATTCTATCCTTTTTGGACTCTGAGCCTACTCCAACTTGTGAATCTTGCCTTCAGGGCAAAATGACTAGATCACCCTTTGTTGGACAGGGGCTAAGAGCTGAAAATATTTTGGAACTAATACATAGTGATGTATGTGGTCCGTTTAAAGAAATGGCTAGAGGGGGCTTTCATTATTTTATTACCTTTACTAATGATAAATCAAGGTTTGGGTATTTGTATTTGATGAAATACAAACATGAATCCTTTGAAAAGTTCAAAGAATTTAAATCTGAAGTAGAAAATCAAACAGGAAAAAATATTAAAGCTCTTCGATCAGATCGTGGAGGTGAATATTTGAAATCTTGAATTTGATGAATACTTGAGAGAGCATGGCATTGTTTCTCGGTGACTCCTCCGAGGCATACACGGTGAATGGTGTATCTGAAAGGAGAAATCGTACCCTATTGGATATGGTGCGTAGTATGATGAGCTATCTTGATATGCCAATCTCCTTTTGGGGATTTGCATTAGAATCAGCTTTATATATTCTGAATAGGATTCCATCAAAATCAGTTTCTTCCACACCTTATGAGATATGGCATAGAAGAAAACCAAGTCTTAAGCATGTTAAGATTTGGGGTTGTCCACTTATATCAAAAAGTGAACAACGATAAATTGGAGACCGGATCGAGAAAAAGGTCGATTTGTTGGATATCCAAAAGATAGTTTTGGATATTATTTTTATTTGCCTACTTCACAAAAGGTTGTGATAATTAGAGATGCCACATTTCTTGAACAACAGTTTGTTCAAGAAGGAGGCAAAGGAAGGCAAATAGAGTTAGAATTGGAGAATTCGACCAACCAATGCATCGGATGGATATAGATCCATCTAGTCAACTGTACCCATTGATGAAACATCTACAAATTTGTTCCTCGTAGAACAACCGGGTATCTCACCCACGGTGAGATATGGTTTTCTTCATGAAGAAGAACAAGAGTTGTCTACTCATGAAGAAGTAGATCATGGAGATGATCCACTTACCTATGAAGAAGCTATATCGGATATAGACTCTTCAAAATGGATTGATGCTATGAAATCGAGATTGATTCCATGTATAAGAATCAAGTTTGGGATCTTGTTGACCCACCTAAAGGTATTGTACCTATAGGGAACAAATGGGTTTTCAAGAAGAAAATTGGTTACGATGGAAAGGTAGAGACCTATAAGGCAAGGCTAGTAGCGAAAGGGTTTCGCCAAAGGCAAGGAATAGACTATGAGGAGACTTTCTACTTTGTTGCCATGCTTAAATCAATTAGGATTTTACTAGCATGATTGCATACTATGATTATGAGATTTGGCGGATGGATGTCAAAAGCGACTTTTCTCAATGGATACATTGAAGAAAACATTTTCATGGAACAACCTAAGGGATTTGAATCCCAAGATGGTTCCAAGGTATGCAAGCTAAAGCGATCCATTTATGGGTTGAAACAAGCTTGAGGAGTTGGAACATCCGTTTTGATGAAGCCATTAAATCTTTTGGTTTTATCAAAAATGAGGATGAGCCATGTGTATATAAGAAGGTTAGTGGAGTGCTATCACTTTCCTTGTCTTATATGTGGATGACATCTGTTGATAGGTAATGACACGGTATGTTGACAACTATAAAGGTATGGTTGTCAAATACATTCTCCATGAAAGACTTAGGGAGGCAACCTATATTCTTGGGATTCGCATCTATAGAAATAGAGCGAAAAGAATAATTGGTTTATCGCAAAGTCTGTACTTGGAAAAGGTGTTAAAGAGGTTTAACATGCTTGATTCCAAGAGAGGATTGTTACCAGTGAGACATGGTATCCACCTTTCTAAAGAGATGTCTCCAAAGACACACGAAGAAAGAGATAAGATGGCGAGATTCCATATGCTTGGCTATTGGAAGTTTAATGTATGCAATGTTGTGTACTAGGCGGATATCGCATATCTTGTTAGTTTGACTAGCGGTATCAATCCAATCGAGTTTGGAACCTGGATAGTCACAAGAATATTCTTAAGTACTTAAGAAGAACTAAGGATTTATTCTTGATTTATGGAGGTGGAGACTTGCAATTGGATGGTTATATCGATTACGATTTCCAATCGGATATCGATGATAGAAAGTCTACCTCTGGATATGTGTTCATTTGTAATGGAGGTGCGATCGGTTGGAAGAGTTCCAAGCGAGCACGCATTGCAGATTCCACTACGAGGTGAGTATATTCTTGCATCGAATCTTTGCAAAGAAAGCTGTTTGGATAAAGAAGTTCGTGATGAACTTACGGTAGTTCCTTCCATTGAGTCGTGGTTCCATTATCTTTGTGACAACAATGGAGCGATCCTCTGAGCTAAGGAACTAAGGTCTCACCCAAAATCCAAACACATAGAAAGGCACTATCACATTATCGGAGATATAGTTGGGCAAGGTGATTTAGCCATGCGAAAATAGCATCGGTGAAAATCCGGTGATCCATTCACTAAGCCTATGTCACAGACTCAGTTAGACCGACATCTTGAGAAGATAGGTCTAAGATATTGTAATGAATGACTCTAGTGCTAGTGGGAGATTGTTAGTAATATGCCCTAGAGCATATCATTTAGTATGTATCTTGTACATATTTTTATTAATAAAGGCATTTCCACTTTTCCGTTTACATAATATATTTATGTGTAATAGAAAAGGTCCATTGATATTTTGTTAGAAATATTATTCTTAAGTTGTTAAGAATATGAGTGACAATATTTCTAGCACAAAGTATCATAAATAGGTTCACAATCGAGGATACTTCATAATAAGGACATGACTTATCCAGAAAGATTGTATTCATGTTTGTTCCCAAGTTATTTATATGAGATATAAATAAGATGGAATGGTGAGTCTCATGCCATATAACAAACATGATAGGCACTTATAAATGATAAGTAGGCGAACCGGTGACACTTATGACAAGCACATGGAGTTTACTCTTGTCAATGTTTTGTCATAAATCATATCGATGCATATAATCTTTAGACACGAGATATACAGTTATCTTCTATATAGGTAGTTTGAGTTTGATTCTGCTTTCATACTTGTACTATGTATGGGTATATGGTCATGTGTTGGCTCCTGCTAGTTATATATGGAGGTAGGTGTTGATCAAGATGGAATCTGTTCCTCTAAGTAAATAGAGTTAAAATCCTATGTTCATTTAATTGTTCTTGATGTTTCACGTTCTGGCGGAGACAGATAGATTTATTGAAAGAGTTTACGATGAGAAAAATCCTTTTAATCAAGAACTGGAATTAAAAGAGAACATAATATTCATAGCAAATGGAGTTTGACATAAACCATGACTCGGCTTGAGTTGGGATTTTGTGAGAGAGATTATAGTGTATGGTAACATATGATTATAGGTTCATTTAAGGTAAATCTTATTACTAATTGGGTGGCCATGGCATGCTATGCTAGGTGTTAACCATGGTCTATGAGGTTCATAAAATGATTTAGAGAAATCATTTATGGTAAGAAAGAGTTCTGATGATATTAAGAGTTGATATCATGTCTCATTGCCAATTAGTGATGAGCCTAGTAAGTCACACACATACACAAGTTATCACCTATTTAAATATGATTTAATTAATTAATTAAAGAGTTTAATTGATTAATTAAATAGATTTGGTTTGCAATAAAATTGCAAAGTCCCTAGCATGACTTGAAACCAAATCTAGATTATTGGATGTGTAGTATAAATTAAATTTATATTTAAAGTGTTTAAATATGAATTTAATTGATGAGAAATTAATTAATAGAGATTAATTAATTAATTTATATTTGATATAAATTAATTAGAAGAAGAAAATAATTATTTTGGGTTAAGAACTCAAAATTAAGACACAGGGGCATTTTGGTCATTTTGCAGTGTGACACGTGGCACCATGAGATGGTGACACATGGGATTACACATAAGCTTGCCAAATGTTTTTTTTTTTAATCATGTAAGATGATTAAAATCAAGATTAAATATAGGTTTGACACTTGGCACAATTTGATTGGGTCACTTAAACCTAGAGTTAATCAAAGGGTGACATGTGGCAAGGGTTTAATGTGTTAACCTAGCTATTTAAGTGTGGTTATGAAAAGAAAACATAACCAGCAGCCTCTCCTCTCATATGTCACGCCACTTTGAGCCTCTCCAGCTATTTCTCTTCATCTCTCATCAATTCAAAGAGATTAGCCATCAATCTCTTGAATTAAGAACACTAGAAATTGTTTCTAGTGTCCTGTTTGCATCTCTAATCTCTTAAAAGGCAGAACTTGAATTTCTAATTAATAGAAAAGGCTTTAGAAGCTGTTCAAGGGCTGCCATAGGTGTTCTTGGTGTGGACAAGCTAGAGGGACAACATCTGGTGTCCTGAAGACGAATCTCAAAGCGCGAACCAGCTGCAGCACATCAAGAGGTTAGTGTAATCGTTCTTGATTTAATCTAGGGTTCTAAAATTAATCTGATTAATTTTAAAATCTTAAATGGCAAATACAGATCCAAAAACATATTAAAAGAGTTTTAATATGTTGTTTATCATTGAAATCAAATAGATAAAAATAAATCTTGCATGGTGCATGTGACCCTAGGTGAAAATTTTTGAATTCAATGGTATAATCTTGTGTTTTTCACGCTTCCGTTCCTTCATTTTAGTGGAAAAGAATACCGGGAAAGAACTCGAGACATCGAGTCAAGGCCAAGAGGTGACTCGTATAAGGTCTGTGCACAACTAACTATTTTGTTACTTTTCACTTCTAAATTGATTTGAATAAGTTTATTTTATGATTTATGTCGCATGGTATTTTGCGGTCGCCTGGACGAACACTCACCGAAGTGGGAAAGAGTGAGGAGTCGCTACTTTAATTTTGAGGGGAATTAAAGAAAACCATTTGTGAAAATAAATTAAAAGAAACCACTTCGAAAACAGAGACTCTAGGTTCGGGGTCCATATACGGGCGGGGAAGGTGTTGGCAATCCGCCTCGTCCCTCCATGAGGGTAAATAGATTTAATCTTATGCTCTTTAATAAATTAAAAAGGTAATTAGGGGATTGGGATAGTGATGATGTTAATCCTTTGTGCAAAATGAAGGAATGTTTGATATTTCACTTATTTTGGGTTGCCCAGGAACACAAGTTCGTGAGATGGCCTTTTAGTGAGTAAGTGTTTGAGGGAGGTTATCTTGTGTATTGGAGTCATGTCATTTAGTTTGAATTTTGTTAAGAGAGCTCGGGCAGGGAATTTCTCCCGATCTCTAGATATATTTTATTAGGAGTTTTGAGTGGAAATTTTCGGATAAGAACTCTCCTCCGATCTCCCCGTTTTAATTTAGGAGAGAATCAGGTAAGAACTCTCCCTCGATCTCTTAGGGTGTTTGGCTTAAAGTTTGATGAAGGATCTCGGATAAGAACTCTCCTCCGGTCTCTGCCTTTTTATTTGAATGAGGATCAGGTGAGAACCCTTCCCCGACCTCTTTTGGTTCAAAAATTTAAATGGAGGATCTCAGATAAGAACTCTCTTCCGATCTCTGCGCCTTTATTTAATTGAGGATCAGGTAAGAACTCTCTCCCAACCTCTTAAAGTATTCGGTTTAAGATTTTAAAGAGGGATCTCGGATAAGAACTCTCCTCCGATCTCCGTGTTTTTGTTTGAATGAGGATCAGGTAAGAACTCTCCCCCGACCTCTTAAAGCATTCGGTTTAAGATTTTAAGGAAGGATCTCGGATAAGAACTCTCCTCCGATCTCCATGTTTCTGTTTGAATGAGGATCGGGTAAGAACTCTCCCCCGACCTCTTAAAGCATTCGGTTTAAGATTTTAAGGAAGGATCTCGGATAAGAACTCTCCTCTGATCTCCATGCTTCTGTTTGAATGAGGATCGGGTAAGAACTCTCCCCCGACCTCTTAAAGCATTCGATTTAAAATTGAGCCTCTCATTGATCTTGTATATGACTCTCTTGTCCAGACCTTTAGGCTGGCTACATCTGATTTCTTTCAGTTGCTAGTTTGGGGACCTTTCTCGATCCCGGCTTTGTTATGTTATTTCCTAGACTCACTTAGTAACTCGTCCTCATGACTTTTCTCCTGATTCCCTATTCATTCTTTGATTATTTTACTCATTTCCAAAAGACACTATCACGTTAGGATATTGCTACCAACACTTTGCTAAATTACCTAGAAGTTACTTGTAACCGGAACACCCATATTCAAAGGAAATAAAAACTAAGAACAAATAAATAACGTGAACTGGAGAATAGAAAAAGTAAACTCAAGAGAGTAATTATCGGCCTGAAAGATGCGCATGGAGATTTTAATATAACTAAACTTAATGAGAATTTTGAAAATAAAAGCAAAGAACGTAAAATGAGAGCTTTCAGAAAGGTGACAGTCTGGGCACTTACCTGTGTGAGATCAATAATATCAAACTGACTCTGGGGATCACAAGTATTATAGAGTTGAAAGCTGGCGATACAAGGATCAATGCTTACTCCGAGATTTCAGAAACCAGGTTAAAATGCAGTTGAATCGAAGCAACGGAAACCGGGTCAGAATGAGATCAGGCTGAAAGAATAATGTGCTAATGTTGGGGTGATGAAGACGAGATTGAACGAAAACAGTGTAGTAGAGTAATGAACAAACTGAAAATGAAGGATTTCAGGGTTCGAAAACTCTCTATCACTAGACATACTCGAGAAAACTAGTTTCTGAAGTTTCTCAATTTTCATGCAAGCTTAGAATGGCAAAGCAGCAAGACTAAATTAAATTTCAAAGCCTTTCCACTATAATCACCACCACCTTTTTTTTCCGTCCCTTCTACAGTATTGCATGCAGGTATTTATAGGGAAACGGGTGCTACTAATGAAGGGTTAGGATCTCCCCTTAGGGAGACGGAAGGTTTGGATCTAAAAGGACATAATCTGATATCTGAGAATCAAAGAGAATCAAAATGGATAGCTAGGATCCCATCCAGAACGTCTGTCCTTTTTCTTCCTATTCTAATGGTTTAGGATCCTTCCTTACAAGATGGATTCGAGGGCTGGGAATAAAAGGCACCGGACCTGTAGTTTGTTTTTGATCTAAAGGCTCCGAGTTTGTCCTTGCAAGTATGATAAAAAGGTGAGGATTGTGATGTACAGAACTGTCATAACTGTTTTTGGCGTCTGACAGCAATGTGGGCGATTCTGCAAATGAGGCATGCGGTGAAGATTTGATCACGCCTGCAATGCTTTAACTACCTCGGCTCTGATTATGTAGAGAGTTATTGAAAGTCGTCTCATCCTGTTCTTGCTTTCCGATCTCCTATTCCTTCCGATCTCTCTATTATGACCCCTTTTCCGATCTCTCATATCGGGCCCCTCTCCTGATCTCTCCCATTCTAGAACCTTCCCTTTTATCCGATCTGCCTCAATCAAAGCATTTAATTCTTTAGTTACCAATGCATTCGCTTCGGTTTCCGCAAGTAATAAATGCTCAGACCCCCTATATCTATGCCTCAGCGGGGAATTTCTCCCACATTCCATTTCTTCTCTTCCCATTTTTCACTTCCCTGTCCTAGTTTCTCCGGTAACAATTCTGGCCATGGTGACCGCTTTTGATCTTTTTTCGATTACCCTCTTTGTTCCTCGACTGAAAATTTATGATCCTGGTGATCGGAGAATTATGAGAACCATATCTGATGACAGTGAGAGAACCTGACTAATTTACCGATCAAGATTGAAAATGTCGATCGTGCCGATCTCGAATCGGTCTACCGATATAATCAGTGAACTGATTTCGGGTGAGAGGACTGCTAATTTCCTCCTAAATTTCAGTGACCACCTTTTGAAGTTCATTTGGCTTCTCACCACATCGGGCGTCCCGACTGCGGCTCAGTTCTGGTTGATGACATCGATGATGACTCCGCTTACCATCATGAGAGTCATAGTCACTCCATCTGAGCTGCACATCTATCTGGTGCCTATGGCTAGCTTTCTGATCAAACACATCTTTTGATTCAGCCACAAGACTAGCCTTTGGCATAGGTCCTTACTAGGCAGGATGTAGTGCCAATCTTTAGAGATCGCCTAAATGATGTAATATGACCTTTAAAAGTTCTTAATGATGTAATCCGATCTCTTGAGATCACCCAAATAATGTAATCGATCTTTTGGAAATGAAATGAAATTTTATTTGACAGTTGTCATTTAATTATTGCATTGGTTATTTTCCGATCTTTGATGTGCATATCCGATCTGGTTCCTAACTAAATCACCCTTAGCCGATCTGTAACTCTGAACATTCGCCTTAATCTGACGATCTTAGCTAGCCGATCTCCATTTATTTTATATATGGTGTTTCTGGAATCTTCCTGTGACGTGTCAGGAAAGCGGGTGGATTCTGCTAACCGATGCGTCACTTGGGACACTGTGAGCATTGAATGCTCAGACGGGTATAAATAGGGGAAGGGTCAGTCAGTTACTCCCTTATGTCATTTTTAGCACTTTGTGAGTGATTCCAAAATTCTCTCATTTCTTTAAGTTTTTCCGACGCCGATCACATTCCGGTAAGGGTTTTGATCTTTCTCTTAGTTAAACTTCTTTCATTTCTTTGAAAATGAGTGGCGCCGAGGGTCAGAGAGCGGCGAGCCCTCCTTCCATCCATGTATAGTGGTCATCGGATGAAGTCGAGGTGATTAGGTCGAGTGGGCGCCCTGAGCCTCCTACGACCTCTGTTTCAGCCCGTGGTCAAGCGGCACAATCGAGACGAACACATTCCTCTGGGAGAGAAAATCTTCCCGTGGATGAGTTGCCATCGATCCTCCAAAGAAACCAATCTGCAGTTGATCAGTCAAGAGTACAACCTTCAGACCGACTCATACGAGCTTATCAGATGCCATGGCGATCTCCGAGCCGATCACTTCATTGAAGAAAATGATGCGATCATGATATATGAAGAGCAATTAAAAGCTGGGCTCCGGTTTCCCCTTGACGACTTCTACAAGGACGTTCTGAAGTTCCACCACGTATGTATAGCCCAAGTACATCCGAACTCATGGCGAATTCTAGTGGCTTTCAGAGGCTTATGCCGAGCCAAGAAGCTCGAGCCTACAGCCAAGGTTTTTATCGAGCTGCATAGACTTACTCGTCAAAATTATGACGAGTATTAGTTCTTCTAAGCTAAACCACACTGTGGGCTTTTTACCGATCTCCCCTCTTCACTGAAAAATTGGAAGAATAGCTTCTTTATGATGAGGAGTAAGATTCTGAACGGTTTTGAGGGCTTCCCACGTAGCTGGCAGCATCTAGGCCCATCAATTCCAAAGAGGATCGTCCTGAGCAGGGATGAGGGTGCCATGGTAATGGAATTAAAGGATTAGGCGGCCACTCAAAAGTATTCATGCCTATATGCTGTTATGGCTGAACTGAGATGGTGGCTGTACGGATGATCGCCAATGAAAAATATGAACTGCAGCTCTTTGACCTCAGACCCGGGACTGGTATAACCTAAATCTTTAGTCTCCCAGTTTAGGTAATCTCACTAACTATTTTTCTGTGCAGAAATGGCTAGAGGAGAAGGCGGAAAGGAGAGTCAGAAGCGAAAAAGAGAAGTCTCCTGGAAGGTACGAGAAATGAAGATCGCTGCAGCATTACAAACGCCAAGGAGGGATTCGAGAGAAGTGCCAGGAGACTCATCCTGACCTTCGGTACAACCGGTCCCTGAAGTAGAGGTAGCTCCTTCTCCCCCTCGACAAGAAGAGCCACCACCTCCACCTGTTCCTTCGAGTGCTGAAGGGGGGTCTTCCCAACCTACCGTGAGGACCCTTTATCGCGGTGCCCAAGTCCTCATTCATTCTTTGGAGAAGAACCGATCCGTTCGGGAGAATCCGGGCTTGGCCAAAGTTCTGGGTGCTACCATATGCCTCCAGGAGGACCGGAACAGGCTGACCTCGGGTAGCATTGACGATCTCCTGGCTCAGACGATGAGTTTGAGCATAGAGAGCCTGGTGAATCAGCACATAATCAGGGAAAAGGCTCATCTTCTGAGGCAGGAGATTCTGAAAGCAGTCCAGGATGTGACCTCCGCCCAAGCCCAACTTTCATCTGCCCAAGACTACATTGCTAAAATCGAAGTTCAGATGAAATCCTATGAGGATAAGCTAGCCGAACAGGCTCTTGAACTTGGGGAAGCTCGGTCGGTCTGAACTGCTGACGTCGCCTGCCTTACTGAAGAGCTCAAAGCGAAGGAAGAAGAGGCTGTGGCGAGGGAAGCTAGTGCTCATGTGAATGCACACAGCGATCTTCTGGCCAAGCTCAAGAGGCATTATCCTGGGGAAGACTTTTCCTGGATGGTGGATCTTGCTCCTAGAGACGAAGAGGAGAGTGAGGAGGAAACTGAGAGAGAGAGGGAGACTGAGCGAAATGTGGAACAGGCTGGGGTGACTCTTCAGCCGAATGACTTGTAACCTTTATTTTAAGATGAAATGAAATCCCTTTTGTTCAATTTCTTGATGAGATCGGAAAGTATCCAAATTGTATGAGTGTTTGATTGTTTGAACGTATTAGGACATCAAACTTAAAAGCAATCATTAATCTAAGTATAAGAGGTCGAAAAAATATTGTAACCATGAGATCGGCCTAAGCCGAGACCAAACACCGGACAGAACTTTAGATCATTAAAATTGGAAACTTGATTTGAATACTTAACTTTAGACCAAATACCATTAAGTCAGACTGAAACCTTAACTTTATTAAATGATTTTCCATAATATTTGTGAAGGAGAGATCGAAAATAAGACTGGATGGCACGGAGACCTGATATTGGTTTGATCACCTTTGACGAGAGATCGAAAATGAGATTAGACGGCATGGAGACTTGATATTGGTGTGATCTCCTTTGTCGAGAGATCGGAAAGCATTCGACTAGTTGCGGGATCGGTTTATTTCCCGATCGAGTCACTTGTAACCGAAGAATGTCAGTTGGGGTCAATTTTCAAAGTTCATTAACTTCGGTGATCGGCCAAAATATGGTGTCGACAATTTATAATTTTGTTATGTTGAGGATTTTAATTTGTTGAATGAAATTGTATAAATTAAATGTAAATTTTCTTATGCATTTAAGGATTTATTGCATGGTTTTGAGGATTGTAAATTTTAAGTTTGATGTGTTGCCAACCTTGAGCTTGAATTTATGATGATTAAATATGTTGATGATTTGTAAACACTTTGTAAATAGAAATTTTTTTGAATATAATTTGAAACCACAGTTAACATGGCAAAATATGTTTCGAATTCTCATTAGCTTGTCTAGTGAGATATCTCCTCCACTAGATGGGGCAAGTTCCTTCCTCTCTGGCTAGCCAATTGGGGAAAAGTTTGAATGGGTACTCCTATATACTAGCTAGGCTTTGTTCCTCCCTTTTAGCCTTGGTTATTGGAAGAGTGTGAAATATTATGGTGTACAACACGGCATCTATTTGAATTTTGGGTCATGGGTTCAACTGTGTGAATTGTTGGCAACGCCCTTTAAATTATGCATAGTTTGATAAATTGTGATTGAAATAAATAATTTGTCAGTGATTCAAAATATTTTTGTATTGTTTCGGGATTTAAAAGAAATATAGATAAATAGTTACTATTTGATCAAAATGTTACTCAAATGAATAATTTGCATGAATGAAAATATTGATTTCTGAATGTTATGAATTTTGAAGAATTTAGAAATTTTAAATTTTTATTTGTTATGAATTGTCAAGGATAACTTGTATTAAGTTTTAAATTATTAATTTGTGCACCACTGAGTTCACCACTCTGCGATAGCTTTGTATGCTGTCGCAGGTGAAAGGAATAATAAAGCAGCTGAGCAAGATTTCTAAAAGACATAGTGAGACTATATTCTGGTATATCATAGGTATACCCTTGTACTTTAGATTTTGATGTAATTTTGTGATTATATGTATGAAATTTCCTTTGAGTAGTTGTACCAACTCTTTTGTAATATATTTTTGGATTGTAATTAAATACAAATAATTATAAGGTTATCTTGAGATTTTATGTGTTTATAAAGTTTTGCACTGCTAAATTTTTAATGATCCCATGAATGTAAATATTAATTTAGTTACCTTAATGAGAGGTTTCAATGTTTGATTTAATTTAAACTGTGTATTGAGTTGCTTGTGCTGATTTGTGAAATGAAATTGATTAATGAAGTTGTGATTGAGAAATATATTGGGAGTGTCTTTATTTTCAGGTTTTGAAGAACTGTTTTCTCAAAATACAAACAGCACTCTGCCGAAATTTTTGTGAAAATTGCGGAGATTTTAAATATTTAAAAAATTAGATTTATGTTTGGACTTTAAACAAAGGTTTTTAATATCTGAAAAAAATTTTACCCACCAATTTTAAAAATGAATGAAAATTGTTTTAAAATCCCTTATAGTATATTTAATGGGTTATCGGTAGGCCAAGTACAGTAATTCATTAGGTGTACTACGGGATCATGTTACATCTTACGAGGAGTAGGGTGTGACATATTTTAGTGGTATCAAAGCAAAGGTTTTAAAGTAAATTTTGAACTATAAATTTGCAATATTTTTCGATAAGTATGACTGCTCGAATGTTTCATACATATAGTACATTTACATCATAAATATGAACTAACGAGGAGAAATCTCCTTGTGTTGGTTGTACAGGAAATAGAAAAAAAAATCCTGTGAATAGATATGGACAAGGGGGATAAAATGGTAGAGCAGTCTGATACAGCTAACGTACAAGGAGAGGGCCTAGTTTTGCAAAGCGTTGGAGGTCCAACTGCACCAGTCCCTCCTATACAAATTTCTGCACAAATGGCCCAATAGATGGCCATGTTCTTTCAGCAAATGGTTGATAATCTGTCAGCCCAGGCCCAAGTACAAACCCAACCCCCTCAAGAGCAGCATAAAAAAGAGAAAAGTGGGAAACCCATCGGTCAAAGTTCGAATAGTAATTTGGGAAAGAAAAAAGATTTTGAGGGACCCCGAGCTCCTAAGTATGACAGAGGCGGATCTTCAGGGCGAAAGCAATCAAGAGCCATTCGTCAAAGAACCAGAAGTTCCTACCCGTATCTGTGACGTTTGTGGAAAATTTCATGCGGTTTTTGCCATAGGGTCACTGGAGCCTGCTTCAATTGTGGTGGAATCAGACATTTCGCCCGAGATTGTACTAGCGCACGTCGATTTATGCCACATACTATAGTAGAAGAATCAGTCCAAGGTTCTGAATTTAGAGACTCATTATTAGTCAGTGGGGGCAGAGGCAGAAGTAGAGACAACACTTCGGGTAATCCTAGCACAATGGACCAACCCGAGCAGAGGAATATATTAGAAAGAGGGAATGCCATGCATCGAGGGAAAGAAGTAGAGACTTCAGATGTAGTAGCCGGTACGTTCTTAACTTGTGAAAGGAATAATTATGATCTATTTGATTCCGGCTCTACTTGTTTATATGCTAATGCTAAAATTATATGTTCTACTGCTATTCCCTTACATGGAGATAAATTTTAATGTGTTAGCAATTAGTCTTTTAGGATAAGAATTGCGATAATAAGCGTGATTGGAATTAATTTTGGAAAAGTTTCTAGTGAGAGACATCTCCTAGACTACGATAAATTATAAAGTTAATTAGTAAGCCTAATTAGGTAAGGCAAGAGGATCAAAAAGTAAGTTATAGCAATATATCTACCCTAGATGGAAGTAAAGGTACTACTGTTGATAGATGTCAGTAAGTACCATAATTAAAATAAGTTTAAGATATTAGTGGATTTGAAAGAAATAAGACATAGGGAAGTTTGGTCTATTGGGATGTATCGTAGTAACTATGCAATATTCTTGATGTTTGTCTTTGTGTGATTCTGATCTTGACTTGGGATTTATTGTGTAGAGCTACGTACTACCCAATAGTACACAAGGATAAAAATAGTTACAAATGGCTTTTGCTCTAGTACAAATATACCAGAATAGAGTTTTATTATTAGAACTGAGTTTGAAAATCCTAATTCGGGATTCAAAACTCTACAATTAGAATATCAAAAGATCAAGCTTGCAAGGTAGTGAGAGTTAATGACTCCGTTACCCTAGCATGAATTACAGTACATCAGGAATTGTTATGGGACTAGAGATTTTAGCATGGTAAAAATTTTAAAATAACACCTATAGGGCTAAGTCATCCAGTCTCCGATATGGGGTTTATAGTTGTTATGGTATTGCAATGGATCTTTTGCTCAAAGTTTAGTAAGGAACAATATTCTATTTGTGTAGTAGTAAGACACAAAATATAATTATGTTCCCCTAGAAGAGACAGGATGCTATGGATGACAATTATAACTTATAAAACAGTTAAGAAATGATATTCTCACGATACTTGATGAATTCGATAGGAACTAGTTGGCCAGGTATTCTTTAGGAAGAGCACAATTTTATTGTGCGAATCATAAGGATTAGATTAGAATTAAAGCGAAACTTTTGAATAGCATGGGAAACAGGAGAGTCCGGTAGACTCCCTTCTTAAGATTAAAGAATTGTTTATGGTTGAAAAAAAAAGGGTAATGATCGCAAACTAGCGGAAAATAAGCTATAGAATATTGGTAGATAAAAGAAAATATAGAAGTAAACGTTAGAATATTTGGTGCGAATGTAATAAAGAAACGTTATGAATATTAGTTAAAGTGTTGACTAGAATGGTCAGGGGACCAAATCAAAGTAATATTGAAGTATAGTGAATTTATTAGGGACGATAAGAGGTGCTAAATTACGACTCGATAGTCAAGTTAAGGAAGAAGATTAGATTAAGAAATAAAATGATTAAAGTTAAGTTGTGGAATGAAAGAAGGAAACAAATAGAACATTAAGAAATGAGAAAAACACTAGACGAGGAATTGCCACCAGGGTAATAACCTACTTAAGATGCGTAACGATATCCCGGTTTATTTTATCAAGAAGGAAATAAGTTAAACAAAAGCAAACAAGATAGTGCAAAATGGCATATAGGCCTTGGTCATAAATGGAGATGGTAAGATAATGGTTATGGACCTATGGCCAAGAAAGAGATAAGCAGTTCATATATGACCAACAAGGTCATTTAAAAAAAAAAAAGACTACAAAGAAAAATAATTGCTAAAACAACAGAAAAAAAAAGACTAAAATATTCTAAATTAAACTGAAGGTTGCATCAAATGATCAAGAGATTTGATAAGAAAAGAGTAAAACTAAGTCTCACCCATAGGATCATACGAGGTCCTAGAAAGAGTGGATCTATTAGCACACAGATTTGCTTACCTCTAAAATTGAAATGAATTTGAATCTAACTTATGACAGAAGCTCATAAGAAACTTAGCACACGAGGTGAGCAATCGATGAGTAAATAGTATTGGTTAAAGTGCTAAGGAACCATCATTCAGGCCAGGAAGCTACTTAGGAGCGTGAATAGGACATGAGGAGACAACACCCATAACTGTTCAGAGACTGATACCAGGTAAAATTTCGAGGATGAAATTATTTTAAGGGGGGGGGGGGGGTGGAGAATTGTAATATCCCTATTTGCATAGCCTGGTATATATTACTGTTCTGGTGATCGGTATCGGTCCGGACAATTAAGAGGATTAGAACTGTTTTCAAGATACCTAGAAAAGCCCTGATTGAAAATAAATAGTGATTACCAGATAGAAAAGTAAAAATAAGAAAAACAGTACATAAAAGGTTAAATGAGCTGAGAGTCACAGCGATGGGTGACCTTCTCGAGAAATGGCTGTGAGGTCAATCATAACTCAAATTTCGAATCGGAAAATGTGACGCCGCTGTCACACCCTACCCCTCTGTAAGGTATAACATGATCCCATAGTATACCTAATGAATTACCAACTTCGTCTACTGATAATCCATTAAATACACTATAAGGGATTTTAAAACTTTTCTTACTTCTTTTTACAGTAGTGAGCACTATTTACAGGTGTTAAAATTTTTCTAACTGAAGGGAAACAACTAACATATTTGAATTATTAGGATTTTTATAAAAATTTTGGCGGAATGCCGTCTGTATTTTGAATAAAACAGTTCTTCAAAAACCTGTAAAATGCACTTCAAATATATTTCTCAATCTCAAACTCCAACATTTAATCAACACAATATGTTTCTCAACTCAAATCCATAATAATTTTTTAGTATTTTCAAAGGCTGAGATAAAAGAAATATAGTACAAATTTAACAAGCCAAAATAATTCACAATTTATTTTATAACTTCAATGTACAATTTTAATTTACAACTGCTCAAAACCAAGAACACTATATACATACAGTGAACATACATTACAATACAAAATGCAGAATATGGTATACTCAATATACCCGATGATCTCTCACTGAAGCACTAGCAGCCTAGTCTGCTGCCCTGTCAGTCTGTTTACCTGCAATAGTAATGAAAAGCTATCGCTGAGCCATTGTCTCAGTGGTGCACAACATTAACCAAATACAACTTTAAAACACAAATCATAAGTCATATAAATAGTGGATACTTAAAACCGTAGTTAAATTCAAAGACAATGAATGTCATAAAGAATTTAAACTCCATTTCACAATCTCACAATAAATCTCAATAAATCAAAACATAGTTAAATTCAAAAGACAGTGAATGTCAATAAGAATTTAAACTCCATTTCACTATCTCACAATACATATCCATAAATCACATACAGCTTAATCATGTTTCAAAGTTCAATTCATCCTAAAAGCCAATGGCTAATGAGGAATTCAATTCGTCTCAAAAGCCGATGGCTAATGAGGAATAACATAGCTAGCTAGCAATAATATGAGTACTCATTCTATTCGTCTTCAACAGGCACACACCTCAACACTTCAGCCAGAAAAGAATTCAATTCATCCCACTAAACAAGCTAGCAAGGAATTCAATCAATATACATGATAGCTGTGGTTTCAAACCATTTACAATGCTCTTCAATCAATAAGTATCCATCAAATATCATTTAAACAATTTCTCACAGTTTCAAACCATTTACAATGCTTTTCAAGCAATAAGTATCCATTCAAACATATTTCCACAATTTAAAACAATAATATACAAATAGTCATAATTTATTTCAATTAAAAAATTCAAAAGAAATAACTGTTGCGCACAAACCTCTGATAATTGTCTCTTGGCTCTGACTCAGTGTTTCCTTCCCTTTCCCTGAGTCTTTGCTAACTGAGAAACACAATTTGAAGTGTTTCAGTACTCGTTTAAACTGTCTCTAACAATAATGCTTAATAATTAATTCATTGAATTCTATTATTTCCTTAGTCAACCTAAGATGTTAACCCTCGATGCAGTCTAGGTGAATTAGGTTTTAATGTTATCAATGTATCATATTTAATAGCCTTTTAGTATTGGTACATGTTACTAAATTCATTTCCATGTATATTGCGTTTTATTGCAATTTGTCGGATTTCGGTATACTAATTTGACCTAGCCGGACGACCTAGTTCCCTCGGTTTTTGGGTTTTGGTCAAAACTACAAACTTGTATGTCTATGTCTTATTGCACGCAAGGCAAAATTTCAGGTCATTCTGAGTTTACTAGACCAAGTTATGGTTATTTTACTATTGCTGGTCAGAATGTACCAAAATGGTCATTTTAGGTCATTTTTAGGTCACTTTTGGTTCGGCCAATTTTTGGACCCGAACTTGTGTAAGCTATTTGACTTGCTTATAGTCATTTCTGGCTTTGGTGTCTTCATAAGACTTGTAGATATATGTCTAAACTGTTCATGGTAAAAATTTCAGGTCAATTGGACTTGTTTTGAGTGAGTTATGGCCAAAACACTAACTGCTGCCCAAATGGTCAATTTTCAGGCCTTAAATGCACTAATTCGGATTTGGTCATTTTTCAAGTTACCTTCCAAGCAGAATTTTGGTAAGCTTCCTTCATGAAAGTTGGCACTTTTTGTGCCTAGTTTCACCTTCAATTTGTCTCATACCAATTGGAGCCACACACTAAAGGTTCTAAGCCAAAATATACACTGCCCTGCAACATACTCTTCATTACATACCAAAGGACACATTCAACACTCACCAAGTCACTTCCTTCATGCTATTTCTGTTTTGTACCATAACATAAACACATTTCACAACACATTTTTGGTCATTTTGGCAGCTTATAACCACACTTAATATGCATAGTATAGTCCAGAATTTTCCAAGTTCAAATTACAAACAATTTAACCACATAACCTAGCTCATTTACATGTCCAAACTCAAACCTTTATACACATGTACAAGCTACCATAACAAGCACCATAATTCAACCATATAATTCCATAAACCAAACCATGAAATAACATATTTTGGTTCACACTTCAAGTTTCCGATTCATACATCTCTCTCAATTAACTTCCAAGCTTCCAAAATCAAGTGTACATTCACATATACATTTAGTATACATCACCCAATTTATTCCTACACACATAAACACTTCATCAACACTTTAATCTACCATTTACATGCAAAGATAAACTGCCCTTATTGAAGTTCCATGGCTGCCAAAAATATACCTCTCCCTTAACTCATCAAACTTCAAAAATCCTTCCACAATTCAACTACCCATAACATCCACACAAACTTTAATGAAGCAAGCATCAAAAATACCTACGTACCACTTTTGAAACTCTTCAAAACTTCACCAAAACTTGATCTTCTTGCTGCCTATCTACTGCCCAAGTGGTGTAGAGCAATTTTAGTGAAGGAAAGTGCAAGGAAATAGGCTTGGATCATGGGAGAATGAAGCTTCAAGGTGGGACGGCAATGGAGGTTTCTTCTTCACCATTTTTGGCTGGTTCTTTGGAAGTTTGAGGAAGATGAATTTCTACTGTCCAAATGAAGGTTTAGTGGTCCACTTTAGGTGTGAGTGGAGCACTAAGTGAGAAATAAATGTTTGTTTATTCTTAAGTTTCCTTATTCCCACATTAAGCTCCTATCTTTTGCTATTTACATTAGGTACCACTAATTTAATTTTTCATGAAATTTTCCAAGTGTAATATCATGTATTTTTAATGGAAATTTAGGTCAAAAGACAACTCGAGGTGTCAAATGACCACAGTGCCCCTGTTCGGGTTGCATTCCTGATTTTTCGGTAACACCGGGTTTTGTCATTTTCTCGATTTCTCACTTTTATTTGTACTAATTAATTAATTTTTCTTTGATATTTCTAATGATATTTATGCTTCAATAAGTCTTTAATTATGTCTTAAAAATATTTTTCAGGGTTCCCCGCGGTCCAAGGCTAGTCAATGGTCCACACCGCAACTTCCTAGTGCGATCACTCATCGCTAGGGTTCTCGGCTCGTTTAACTTGGTTACATTTCATTGGTATTATTTTTCCTTTGTTTTTCTTGTATTTTCTTTTCTTGTAATGTCTCCTCATTCATATCTAAGTGTAGTTCTAGGCATCCTAGCTGTCCGGACAACACTGGTCACCGAAACAGTAGAACGCACTACCAAACATAGGGGTGTTACAATTCTCCCCCCCTTAAAATAAATTTCATCTCAAAATTTTACATGGCATCAGTTTCTGAACAGCTGTGGGTGCTATCTCCTCATATCCTCTTCACGTTCCCAAGTAGCTTCCTCGCCTGAATGATGGTTCCACAGCACTTTAACCAGGTGTATCTGTTTATTTCTCAGCTGCTTCACCTCATATACCAGAATTTCTATGGGTTCTTCCTCATATGAGAGGTCTGGATTTACCTCAATTTCTTCAACTGATAGTACGTGAGATGGGTCAGATCTGTACCTCCTTAACATGGAAACATGGAAGACACTGTGTATCCTTTCTAGCTTTGGAGGTAATTCTAGTCGATATGCCAAAGGACCCACTCTCTCCAGAATCTCATATGGTCCGATGAAACGAGGACTCAGTTTCCCCTTTCTGCCAAATCTCATAATCCTTTTCCAAGGAGAAACTTTGAGGAATACCTTATCACCCACTGCATATTCAATGTCTCTTCTCTTCAGATCAACATAGAACTTCTGACGGTCTGATGCAGCCTTGAGTCTATCTCTGATCAATCTGATCTTTTCCTCTGTCTGCTGAATAATTTCTGGCCCAATCATCTTTCTTTCACCAACTTCATTCCAACACAAGGGAGTTCTGCACTTTCTGCCATACAAAGCTTCATATGGAGGCATCCCAATGCTTGATTGGTAGCTGTTGTTATAAGCAAACTCAATCAAAGGCAAGTGTATATCCCAACTACCTTCAAACTCAATCACACAAGCCCATATCATATCCTCCAATATATGAATTACCCTCTCAGATTGGCCATCTGTCTATGGGTGGAATGCTGTGCTGAAGTTCAATCTAGTTCCTAGGGCTCTCTGCAGACTACCCCAGAATCTAGAAGTGAACCTAGGATCTCTATCAGATACAATCGATACTGGCACTCCATGCAGTCTTACAATCTCATATATGTACAATCTAGCCAATCTTTCCAGGCTATAGTCCATCCGGACTGGCAAAGAGTGAGCAGACTTGGTCAGTCTGTCAACTATAACCCATACTGCATCATGACTATTCTGTGTCCTCGGAAGTCCCGTAACAAAATTCATAGTTATTCGTTCCCATTTCCACTCTGGTACTGGCAATGGATGTAACAAACCAGCTGGAACTTGATGTTCTGCCTTTACTTGCTGACAAGTTAGGCATTTGGAAACAAATTCAGCTGTATCCCTCTTCATACCCATCCACCAGTAATGCTCTTTCAACCCTCTGTACATTTTAGTTCCACCAGGGTGCATAGCAAAAGGAGACTCATGTGCTTCCTTCATAATGATCCGTCTCAATTCAACATCACTAGGAATGCACATTCTGCCCTGATGTAGCAATAAACCATCATCTCTCATAGAAAATTCAGGTTTCTTGCCCTGCTGGACTTCTTTCAGTAGCTTCTGATATTTATCATCTTCTAAGTAGCCATTCTGATCTGATCAATCAACACTGGCTATACATGCCATGCAACTACTGTCTATCCCTCATCATCAATCTCTAAACTGGCATGCTGTGCTTTCAATTCATGTACCAAGGATAAAGGAGAAACTCTGAGACTTGCCATAGTCTTATGACTTAAGGCGTCAGCCACCACATTTGCTTTCCCTGGCTGATAGTCTATTAAGCAATCATAGTCTTTAATCAGTTCTAACCATCTCCTCTGCCTCAAATTCAATTCCCTCTGGGTGCCTAATTACTTCAAGCTCTTGTGATCTGTGTAAATGTAGCATTTCTCCCCATACAAATAGTGTCTCTAGATCTTTAGAGCAAAAACAATAGCTGCTAACTCCAAATCATGTGTTGGGTAGTTCCTCTCATGCGGTTTCAGCTGGCGTGATGCATAAGCAATGACATTCCGATCTTGCATCAGTACACAGCCTAACCCGTTGTGAGAAGCAGTCTTCTTTGGAAGTGTTTATTTCGCCAATGTACAGTAATAATGTACAAAGAAAAATGATATAAAAATAATAAATTTATGCTTATATTATTATGTAAGTCACATTTGCAATATTTATGTATGTTATAATTTTCTTTGCTAATCTTTTAGCATTTTCTCAATACTTTCTAGGTTGTCTTAGATTATTTCATAATAAGTAAATTTTAATATCGGTCCTGTTCATTTCGATTCTTTCTAATAAATAACTATTCTAATTTATTTTAGGACATCTTACTCATTTATTTAATTTCTAATATTTTTAATTACTAATATTCTTAACTTATTTCAATAAATTTCACTGCCCAAGTAACCTATGACAGGCTGACTAAACTGGATAACGGGTCATTGGCACTGGATGCCTTGGGCCGTCATACCATGGGACGCAGAACGTCAACCACGTATGCAGTCAGTATGGCTAAAAAGCCATTATAACACATAATCGGACATTAAGCCATGAGTGCGGGTATAAAGCCATGAATGCGGGCATAAAGCCATGAATACAAGCATAAAGCCTTTCGCAGTACTGCTAAAACAATACCCTATTGGCATGCCAAACTATCCAATCTGACACACATGTCTAGGCAATACAAGGGCACATAATATCATTAAATATTAATATATTGTGTTTTATGGCTTTATTATTTCATAATAAATTTCATAATTTATACATTCATCATAATATTCATGCATTCCTTACATCATTCATATTGATCACAATTCACAACAATGGTGTTCATATACCATTGTACTCAAAACATTTTTCCTTTCTCTTATAAAGAAAACTAATGTTCCATTCATATTTTCATGTGATTCATTTATTCATTACAATATTTATATGAATTCATAACTCATACAAGGTGTTATTATCTTATTTGTAATGGAAACATAAATCCTAATGTAAACCTCATCCCATTTATAATTAACAATCCATCTAGGTTAATGTCATTTCATATTCAAGTGGTATTACTTATGTTTTATTAGACCTACTAGTAATGGAAATAAATCTTAACTATATACTCACATAACTTAAATGTTCATTAAACCATTTAGGTGAATTACTATTTCTATTCCAAGTAATCCATGAATGTTTCATGGATTCCAAATTTCATACCTTAATTTCCTCTACCAATTTAGTTATTATACTTTGTGTCTTTGTATTACTATTCACATTACTATTCACTCAAATTGTTGAATTTTTAATACATAATAAATTTATTGAACCTAAGTTCTCCAAGATACCACATTTTGCATTCAAAATTTGTTGGTATTAGTTGCCAATACCATTTCCAAGCTTAATGTTAATTGGGCAAAATTTTCAGTTTTCATGCTTTGTCTTTACTGTTCCATTGGTCATTTTTGTAGTGGGAATTTGGCAAAATGATCAACACAAAAGTTGTTCCTTATTTTGTCTAGTTGAATTTATTTTTTTGAATCACTCAATTTGGAGTTTTGTAGCTCAAGTTATGGTCATTTTACCATAACTGGCCGGAGTGACCTGTACCCAGATTTTCTGGGCAATTTGGTTCTGCCAGATTTGGTGACCTAAGTTTGGTTGGCAATTTAACTGCTAACCAATCCATGCTCAAGATAATATCATAATCTCTAAAGGGCATTTCATTCAAGTCGGATAGGAATGTGTGTCCTTGGATCACCAAAGGACAATCCTTGTACATTCTGTTGACTCTGACCTCTTGTCCTAGCATGTAACACCCTCCTCCCTGTAGCAACTCTGTACATTCTACTGTTCCGATGACCAGTGTCGGTCCGGACAGTTAGAACGTTCGAAAAAATATTTAAACTAAAATGAGAAACCATAATTAACTCAAATATTAATAAGAAAAATTTAGAAAAAATTTTAGAAATAAAATACAACCAAGTTAAATGAGCCGGTGCCTAAGCGATGGGTGACCTAGTAAGAAGTTGCGGTTCTCGCAACTAGGAGCCCTAGACCTAGGGGAAAATTCATAAAATAATTTTTGGGACTCCAGAGAAGGGTCATTGAGGTTTCTATGGCATTAGAATGCCAAGAAAATACTTAGAAAAATTTTTCAATCGGTACAGACAATTTTAGTCTGTTAAGCCAAACGGAGGGTATTTTGGTCATTTCGTCTTCAGAGATAATTTTTGGCCGACTTGTCCAGTTAAGTAAATAATTATTATGACACAAAATATGAATAAATATTGCTAAAAATTAAATTGAAAATGAGTAGAGAAGAAAATGAAAGAAAATGAGATTAAATGACAATTTTGACATCACATGATGTCATCAATCCTTTCCCCACCAATCACAAATAAGCTAGCCTATTAAAAAGGGATAATTGAGACAAAAATAAATAAAAGCAATCAGATTCATCTCCTTCCCCATTTCCAGCCGTTTCCTCTTCCACACCCAAACCACCATTGAACGCTTATCAAAGCTTCAATTCCCACCTTAAACCACCTCAAAACCCTAACTTGCCTTCATTAAAAATTATCCCTACCACTAGAGCAAGCTTGGGGCAGCAATTTGAAAGGAAGAAAGTGAAGTTTTTAAGCCTTGGAAAGTGCCTAAGTCAATGTTAGTGCCAATTTATTATAAAAATTTTGTGTATGGCTGCCATTGAACATGATGTTGGTGTTGTAAACTATGGATTGTATGTGTATGAAAATTTTAGTTGTTGGAGTTAGGGTTTGAGGCATAAAACTTAAATTTTGTTCATTTGTTAGTGAATGAAAGTTTAAATGGTCAATTAGTGACCATTTGGCGGTGTATGATGAGGAAATGAAGAGAGTTGTGGCTTGGTATTTGAGATTGGTAAGCTGCCTTAGCTGACCTGCAGGACTGACCATGAGTCCAGCAGGTTTGGGCAGTCATAAATGGAGTTATATAAGTTCAATTGGTACAAGGCCAATTGGGCATGAAACTAGACACATAATGGCATAACTTTGGTGAAGAAACCCTGCCCAAAAAACCAAACCAAGTTGGCCTAAAAATTGCCCTAATCTGGGTGACTTGCATTCTGCCTGGGCAAAATGACTAAATGAACAGTGTTTATTCATTTGCTGATAACTCAGTGTAGAAAGGTCTAATTGACCTGAAATTTACCAGCAGAAAGCTAATACATAGACCTACAACTTTCATGAAGAACACAAATCTAAATTTTGATCATAACCTAGTCAAATTGCCTACCAAACTTAGGTTACCAAATCTGGCAGAACTAGTTTTGCCCAGAATTTTGGTTTCTGTCCAATCTGGCCAGTTATGGTGTTTAGGCCATAACTTAAGCTACAAAACTCCATATGGAGTGATTCGAAAAAGGAAATATAACTTGACAAAATAAGGAACAACTTTCATGAAGACAACTTTGCCAAATTCCTACTGTACAAATGACCAATGGAATAGTAAACATAAGGCTTGAAATCTAAAAATTGTGAATAATTAACACTAAGCTTAGAAATGGTATTGGCAACCAATACCAATAACTTTAGAATGAAAAATGTGGTATGTTGAGAGTATTAGAACCAATGTACCTATTGTCTATGCAAAAGTCAAAATTTTAGTTGACCAATGAAATGAATAGTAACACATAAACTTAAATTTCAAGAATTGTAAAGTTTAAAAGTGTAACATGCCCTAGTACACCTAGCAAGATTGGTTTGGATAGGTTGGCATGCCAATAGGGTTTAGTTAGTAGTACTGCACATGGCATTATGCCATTCTGTGATTTCATGGCTTTTAGCCATTCTGACATTGTGTTGAGACTTGGCCTTGTGCCTAATGTTATTACAGCTTATTAGCTGTTCTGTTGCACACCGGGAGACACATATGTGATCGATGGTGTGACGGCTGTAACACCCCTATTTGTATAGCCTGGTATATTTCACTGTTTCGGTGACCGGTGTCAGTCCAGATAATTAAGGGGATTAGAACCATACTTAAGACAACTAGATAAACCATAAACACAAATAATTAGTAATATCCAATTAGTTAAGTATAAACAAGAAAAACTGAACATAGGAAGTTAAACGAGCCGAGAGTCACAGCGATGGGTGACCGTCTCAGGAACTACTGCGAAGTTGATTTATTTCGATCCGTAAAATGTGACGTTGCGGTCCTTAGGACCCTTATAAACACAGTGGAAAAGAGAAAATCACAAAAAAGAATTGTTAAGCCAGTCAAATAATTAGGTCAGGGAGCCGGAAGAAATATGAAATTAATTGCAAACCGGGATGAACCGACGAGGGGCAATTTGGTCAAGTGACCCCGAGAGCTGACTTCTGACCTAACTGTCAAATAAAATCGGAGAAAAGAAAATTTCGGAATCGAGAATTAAATTAAAGAACTAATAGAAAATTAAATATTAAAAAAAAAAGAAAATGAAAAAGTCAAAAGGTGATGACATCATGCATGACCTCATGCATGATGCCATAAAAACAATACTTAATATATTTATTTAATTGGGATTTTTGGGTCTTCCATAAGGATAAAAACAAAATAAAAGAAAAGAAAAAAAAAGTAAAAAGCCTCATCTTCCTCACCATTTTCGTCTCTCTCTCACTCTCTCCCTTACTCTCACTTTACCTCCATGGAAGCTTATTTTTGAGCTTGAAGAAATTAAAATCCCACCATAGAAAATTTATTTACCATAATTAAACCTTGCTAACTCAAGTAGAAAAGAAGATTGGAGGATAAAAGAAAGAGGAAAAGTGAAAGAAAATCAAGCTTGGCAATTCAAGAAAATTTGACAAGTGAGGTTAGTACTTGTTTCCCTTTCTTTCCTTCTTTAAGCTTTGAAATTAAGTTGAGATGAGTGTAAATTGTATGAAAATTTAAAGAAAATGATAAGTTATGAAGGGACAAACAATTCAGCAGCCATGAGGGTTTGGGGAAAGTGATATGTTTCACTTCAATAAATCATGCATGCAAGTCAATCTAAGTGAGTAGGTGTTAGTGCTACACTTTAAATTGCATGAATGGAACAAATATGTGAATTAGGGTTTTGAACATTAGGGTTTAGAGACCAAAAATGTGAGAAACTTGTAAATGGTGTCTTTGACCTAATGTGAAGTGAGAAATGGTCATTTTTGACCTAATTATGTGTGTTAGAAGTGTTGGAATTAAAAGCCAATTCGGATTAAATAAGGTCATGTTGCTGCAGTAAGACCAAATCACTTTTGAGGGACCAAAAATAAAATTTTACAAGTCCAATTGGTATGGGACCAATTGGGAATGAAAATAGGCACTAAATGACACAATTTTTATTTAGGAAGCATGCCCAAAAAGTGACTAAAACCTAGTAAACAAATTTACCAAAGTTGGAAAATTACAGGCTGCCCTGTATAAATTGACCAAATGAACAGTGTTTGTTCATTTGGTTATAACTCGAGCTAGGCAGGTCAAAATGACCTGAAATTTTACCAGTGGTTAGATGAGATATAGACCTAAAACTTTCGTTAAGAACAAAAATCCAAATTATGCCATTAACCCAATCAAATTATTGAGCAAAGTTGGATCACTGAATCTGCAGAACTGCAGATTTGCCATATGAACAGTAAGGTTTTAATGGCTATAACTCTCTCTAGAAAACTCCGATTTAGGTGATTCTTGAACCGATGGAAACCTAAGACATAGTAGAACATTTAGTATGAAGAAAATTAGACCAAATCATGGACTTAACTTGATCAAATTACTGAACAAAATTGGATAAAAAATCTGCCAGAACTAAAATCTGTAGCATTAACAGTACACGTGAATAGTAATTGTATTTTGGCTATAACTTGAGCTAATAAACTGCAATTGGGGTGATTCAAAAAGGAGAATAAACTTAAGACAATGGGGAACATTTTCTATGAAGAAAGTTTTGACAAATTCCAACAATAAAGTGACCAATGGAACAGTGCAACTTAGGACTCCAAAACTGAAATTTACCAAATTTGCCTAAAAGACTTAGAATTTGAGTAAACAACCAAAACCAACAAGTTTGGCGACCAAAATGTGGTATGTGGGTGAAGTTGGAATTCTCATACCTATTAAGCCTTAGAAAGTCAATAATTTGACTTGAATAGTATAATGAATAGTAACTCCGAAACACAAAATTTCAAGAACGTCGAGTTTAGCACGTTAGAGCTAGGTAAAAGTGAAGCTAAATTTATTTTGGATTTATGTTAAGTTCTAGTACTGAAACATTGTGAAATTGTGTGTTTTAGTTGGAAAGAATACCGGGAAAGAACCCGAGGAACCGAGTCAAGGCCAAGAGGCGACTCACTTGAGGTTTGTGCACAATTAACTCTTTTGTTATTTTTCAATTCCAAATTGATTTGAAATAAATTTATTGTATGATTTATGATTTTTGTTGTGTTGAGAATTTAACTTATTGAATAAAATTATATAATTTGAATATAAATTTTCTTATGCATTTAAGGATTTATTGCATTATTTTGAGGATTGTAAATTTTAAGTTTGATGTGTTGCTAACCTTGAGCATGAATTTATGATGATTAAATATATTAATGATTTGTAAACACTTTGTAAATAGAAATTGTTTTGAATATGATTTGAAACCACAGTTGACATGACAAAATATGTTGTAAATTCTCATTAGCTTTGTATGCTGTCGCAGATATAGAGACTAGAGAAGCAGCAGATTGAGCTGTTGAGGACAGGGGAGCTACCTGCTAGAAGTTATCGGGTATAATTTATACCCTGACTGTAAATATTCATTTTGATGTATGTATTGCACGTAATTGTATGGACTTGTAAAATCGGTCTTGAGCAGTTTGTATAAAGTTGTAATAAATTTAGTTTGGATTTTCTTAATGTAAATTTCTAGTATGATGAATATAAATTGTTTTGTCTCTAATGAAATATGAGTGGAACTATTTTATTTAATCTGAATGAAATGTATTGTTAGTATTTTGAGGATTATTGAATTTTGAACTTGAGAAATTGATTGAAATGATTGTGGAGTTGTTGAAATGGATTGAGTTTGATTGTGAAATTGAAGTGGTTGTTGAGAAAAATTTTAGAAGTGCTTTTTACAGGTATTTGAAGAACTGGTTTATCAAAATACAGACAGAACTCTGTCAAAATTTTTATAAAATTTGTGAAAAACTAAAATGGACCAAAAATATTAACTAGATTTACTTTTAATCAAATGTTTTAAATACCTATTAGAAAATGCTCACCACTTATCAAAAGTAAGAAAATTGTTTTAAAATCCCTTGTAGGGTACTTAATGAGTTATCGGTAGGTGAAGTTCGGTAGTTCATTAGGTATTCTAAGGGATCATGTTATGCCTTACAGAGGGGTAAGGTGTGACAGTGGCCCGAGGTACTTGATACCCAGTGCCAGTTTACCCGTTTATCCAGTCCAGTTATCCAGTATAGGTTACTTGGGCAACCAAAAATGAAAGTTGATAAATTTAATGAAATAATGAATATAACAAGTACCAAATAAATAAGACTACCAATAATTATCAAAAACATGTCTGCATGAGACATCAATACACTCACTGCATATTTATTTATTTTTATTAGTTCTTTTTATTTTATTATTGGCACCACTAAGCATTATTTCTTAGCGCATCACTTTTTTCCACCCATAGGTCCTAGAGAGATAGACAGAGAGCCCAGCAGATCACAGACTGGGTGAGGTCACAGATCTGCCTAGCGTTAGAGTCACCTCTCATCTACAGTGCATCAGTGGTAGGACCTTTAGGTCCCTTTTGAAATTATGTTTTTGCATTTTGTAATAGGTAGTAGTTTGTGATTTGTAAATTATGAACTCATGTAAATTAGTAAATTTATGTAATCATATGTTGATGTACATATTTGAAGAATTTTGTTAATTAATATAATTTGAGAATATCTTCATGAAATTTTAGTTGATTTTGAATTTGAATGAAATTGTGGATTAATGTTGAGAACTTGAAATGATTGCTAATGTTGAGACCATGTTGATGGTTATTGGAGTTTGAGAATGATTGGAAATGATTATTGGAAGTGTTTTTCATAGGTTCCGAAGAACTGTTTTCTCCATTTTTAGCCGGTACTCTGTCGAATTTTTTATAAAATTTTTGGAACCTCAAATAAATTATAATTTCAATAAATGATTTAAATGAATTATATTTCATAAAGTGTACTTCATAACTATGAAAAAAATAAATTAGGAAGAATAGAAAAATGATTGAATTAAAATAGGGTGTTCCGGTACACTGCGTGCCATATCTTGCTCGGCTACATTGTAGAAAGGTAAAGGGTGTCACATTTGGTGGTATCAGAGCACGGTTTAGGAATTTCTGGGCCAAGATTGAGTCCATACTATGCATTGCATTTGTAAGAGTCGATGTGACACTAATGCAGATCTGTTGTCTTTGTTAAATAGGATATAAACCCTTCATCTCAGAGGGCAGTTGAGGAGGAAGTGGAGAGTCATGCTCTACCTGCAGCAGCTGAGACTGGGGCTAGGGGAGAACCTGCTCCGCCAGCTCAAGCAGAGCCTGCTCAGCCTCCACAGGCCATGTTCTAGCAAATGGCCAAATTTTTCAGACAAATGGTTGGGGTAATGCCACCACCACCACCACCTCCACAATAAAAATCACACCTGGAAAGACTGAGAAAATTTAGAGCAGTGGATTTCTTTGGCAAGAGAGAAGATGATTCTATTGCAGCCGAAAATTGGTTGAACAGAACAGGAAGGGTTTTAAAAAAACTCCACTGCACTCCAGAGCAAAACCTAGAAGCTGCTATATCTCTGTTGCAAGATGATGCATATGAATGGTAGGATACGGTGTCCAGTGAAATACAGCCAGAAGTAATAACTTGGGACTTCTTCCTCTCAGAATTCAAGAAGAAATATATGGATAGTGTATACCTGGATGAGAGAAGAAGAGAGTTCATTAATTTGAGGCAGAGACAACTGACAGTGGCAGAGTATGAAAAGGAATTTATCAGACTTAGTCGTTATGGAAGGGAGATAGTCCCTAATGAAGCCGAGAGGTGTAAAAGATTTGAAGAGGGATTAAATAACAACATAAAGATCATGATTACTGCCTTGGGAATCATAGACTTCACCAAGTTAGTGGAAGCTACAATAAAAGTTGAAAAGGTTAGAATAAGTGAGCAGACCAGAAGAGAGAGACAGCAGAAGAGGGGCCCGGGTCAATCTATCTCATCTCCTACACCAGGTAAAAGGTTCAAAGGTCCACCTACACAGAGTTCAGGTCAACCTCAAGGTCAGGGTCAGTCTCAGGGGCCCAGGCCACAGTTCACCCCTAGGAGAGGTCAGTCCACACCATCTGTGGGCAGCTCTCCAGGGACGGGGTTTAGGGGACCAGCCCCAGCAAACTGCATGTCCACATTGCCTGAAGTGACATAAGGGGGAGTGTTGGAGAGTGACTGGTGCCTGCTTAAGTTGTATGTTGACAGAGCATCAGCTGAGGAACTGTCCACGCAGAACTACTATAGCTGCTCCAACACAAGCAGACAGACCTGCTCCTGCACTACAAAGGGGTAGGAAATCTGGCAAATCTGAGGCAGTGGGACCATCATAGAGGCTTGTATCTGAGCTAGCAGAGAGGCCTGAGGGCAGACCACCTGCCAGAGCCTATGCCATAAGAGTACATATTTGAAGAATTTTGTTAATTAATATAATTTGAGAATATCTTCATGAAATTTTAGTTGATTTTGAATTTGAATGAAATTGTAGATTAATGTTGAGAACTTGAAATGATTGCTAATGTTAAGACCATATTGATGGTTACTGGAGTTTGAGAATGATTGGAAATGATTATTGGAAGTGTTTTTCATAGGTTCCGAAGAACTGTTTTCTCCATTTTTAGCCGGTACTCTGCCGGATTTTCTATAAAATTTTCGAAACCTCAAATAAATTATAATTTCAATAAATGACTTAAATGAATTATATTTCATAAATTGTACTTCATAACTATGAAAAAAATAAATTAGGAAGAATAAAAAAATGATTGAATTAAAATAGGGTGCTCCGGTACACTGCATGGCATATCTTGCTCGGCTACACTGTAGACGGGTAAGGGGTGTCACATAGCGTGAAACCACAGCTATCATGTATATTGATTGAATTCCTCGCTAGCTTGTCTAGTGGGACGAATTGAATTCCCTCTCTGGCTGAAGTGTTGAGGTGTGTGCCTGTTGAGGACGAATAGAATGAGTACTCATATTATTGCTAGCTAGCTATGTTATTCCTCATTAGCCATCGGCTTTTGGGATGAATTGAACTTTGAAACATGATTAAGCTGTATGTGATTTATGGATATGTATTGTGAGATTGTGAAATGGAGTTTAAATTCTTATTGACATTCACTGTCTTTTGAATTTAATTATGTTTTGATTTATTGAGATTTATTGTGAGATTGTAAAATGGAGTTTAAATTCTTTATGACATTCATTGTCTTTGAATTTAACTATGGTTTTAAGTATCCACTATTTATATGACTTATGATTTGTGTTTTAAAGTTGTATTTTGTTAATGTTGTGCACCACTGAGACAATGGCTCAGTGATAGCTTTTCATTGCTGTCGCAGATAGACAGACTGACAGGGCAGCAGACTAGGCTGCAAGTGCTTTAGTGAGAGATCATCGGGTATATTGAGTATACCATATTCTCCATTTTGTATTGTAAATGTATGTTCACTGTATGTATATAGTGTTCTTGGTTTTGAGCAGTTGTAAATTAAAATTGTACATTGAAGTTATAAAATAAATTGTGAATTATTTTGGCTTGTTAAATTTGTACTATATTTCTTTTTATCTCAGCCTTTGAAAATACTGAAAAATCATTGTGGATTTGAGTTGAGAAACATATTGTGTTGATTAAATATTGGAGTTTGAGATTGAGAAATATATTTGAAGTGCCTTTTACAGGTTTTTGAAGAACTGTTTTATTCAAAATACAGATGGCATTCCGCTAAAATTTTTACAGAAATCCTAATAATTCAAATGTGTTAGCTGTTTCCCTTTAGTTCGAAAAATTTTAACACCTGTAAATAGTGCTCACCACTGTAAAAAGAAGTAAGAAAAGTTTTAAAATCCCTTGTAGTGTATTTAATGGATTATAAGTAGACGAAGTTGGTAATTCATTAGGTATACTACGGGATCATGTTATACCTTATAGAGGGGTAGGGTGTGATATGTTTAAGTGGTATCAGAGCAAATTTTTAAATTTTGTTTTCACCTAGAATTTGAATATTCTTTCTTCATAGTACAACTGCTCAATGTCATTGTTTGATACATACAGTATATTACATTATAAATATGCACTAATGGGAGGAAATCTCCTTATGTTATTTGTTCAAGAGGTCTAAGATCCTCGAATTGACTATGAAAGAGGGTGATCGTTTAGTCGATCAATCTATAGAGGCTGAGGTGCAAGGGGATGCCCCAGCCTTACACAATGTCAGTGGATCAGCAGCACCAGCCCCCTCAGTACCGCAGTTCCCTGCTTTTTGCTCAACAGATGGTTGCAATGTTCCAACAAATGGCTAGTAATATGCCTACTCAAGTCCCACTATAGACACCAGTGGTACAACCACAGTCTTCTGCTAGGCAGTATGACAAATTAATGAAATATGGGGCTACTGAGTTCAAGGGGACAGTAGATCCTCTAGAGGTAGAACAGTGGTTAGAGAGAATGGATAGGGTATTCAAGAAGCTATATTGTACAGAGGAGCTCAGATTTGAATATTCAGTATCTCTACTACAGGGGGATGCATATGACTGGTGGAAAACCATTCCCCACAGTCTAGTAGAACCTTCAGTGTTAACATGGAGTGACTTTCTCAGGGAGTTCAGACAAAAATATGTCCCTGATGCTTATGTGGACCAGAAGCTGCAAGAGTTCCTAAGTCTGAAACAGGGGAGTAGATCAGTGGCTGAATATGAAAGGGAATTTTCCCGCCTGAGCCATTATGCAGTAAGTCTACTTTCTACCAGCAGGGAGAGATGCAAGAGGTTTGAAACCGGCTTGAAGCCCAGTATCAGATTACAAGTGGTCGGATTCAAACATAACAACTTCTCTGAACTTATTTCTCAAGCACTGGAATTAGAAAGAATTTAATCAGAAGTGGCCCTTGGGAAAAAGAAATCAGAAAGGACAGAGAAAGAGGGAAATGAAGGAACGGAAGCGTGAAAAACACAAGTTTATACCATTGAATTCAAAAATTTTCATCTAGGGTCACATGCATTATGCAAGATTTATTTTTATCTATCCGATTTCAATGATAAACAACATATTAAAACTCTTTTAATATGTTTTTGGATCTGTATTTTCCATTTAAGATTTTAAAATTAATCAGTTTAATTTTAGAACCCTAGATTAAATCAAGAACGATTACACTAACCTCTTGATGCACTGTAGCGTGTCTGCGCCTTTGAGATTCATCTTCAGGACACCAGATGTTGTCCCTCTAGCTTGTCCACACCAAGAACACCTATGGCAGCCCTTGAATAGCTTCTAAAGCTTTTTCTATTAATTAGAAATTCAAGTTCTGCCTTTTAAGAGATTAGAGATGTAAATAGGACACCAGAAACAATTTCTAGTGTTCTCACTTCAAGAGATTGATGGCTAATCTCTTTGAATTGATGAGAGATGAAGAAGAATAGATGAAAAGCCTCAAAGTGGCGTGACAAAGGAGAGGAGTGGCTGCTGGTTGCTTTTCTTTTCATAACAACACTTAAATAGCTAGGTTAACACATTAAACCCTTGCCACATGTCACCCTTTGATTAGCTCTAGGTTTAAGTGACCCAATCACATTTTGCCAAGCGTCAAACCTATATTTAATCTTGATTTTAATCATCTTACATGATTAAAAAACATTTGGCAAGCTTATGTGTAATCCCATGTGTCACCATCTCATGGTGCCACGTGTCACACTGTGAAATGACCAAAATGCCCTTGTGTCTTAATTTTGAGTTCTTAACCCAAAATAATTATTTTTCTTCTTCTAATTAATTTATATCAAATATAAATTAATTAATTAATCTCTATTAATTAATTTCTCATTAATTAAATTCATATTTAAACATTTTAAATATAAATTTAATTTATACTACACATCCAATAATCTAGATTTGGTTTCAAGTCATGCTAGGGACTTTGCAATTTAATTGCAAACCAAACCTTTTTAATTAATCAATTAAACTCTTTAATTAATTAATTAAATCATATTTAAATAGGTGATAACTTGTGTATGTGTGTGACTTACTAGGCTCATCACTAATTGGCAATGAGACATGATATCAACTCTTAATATCATCAGAACTCTTTCTTACCATAAATGATTTCTCTAAATCATTTTATGAACCTCATAGACCATGGCCACCCAATTAGTAATAAGGTTTACCTTAAATGAACCTATAATCATATGTTACCATGCACTAGAATCTTTCTGTTACAAAATCCCAACTCAAGCTGGAGTCATGGTTTATGTCAAACTCCATTTACTATGAATATTATGTTCTCTTTTAATTCCAGTTCTTGATTAAAAAGATTTTTTTTCATCAGAAAATCTTTTCTGAATAAATCTATCTGTCCTGGCCAGGAACTTGAAACATCAAGAACAATTAAATGGACATAGGATTTTATCTTTATTTACTTAGAGGAACAGATTCCATCTTGATGAACACCTACCTCCATCTATAACTAGTAGGAGCCAACAGATGCCCATATACCCATAAACAGTACAAGTATGAAAGCAGTATCAAACTCAAACTACCTATATACAAGATAACTGTGCTATCTCAGTTCTAAAGATTATATGCACTGATATGATTTATGACAAAACATTGACAAGAGTAAACTCCATGTGCTTGTCATAAGTGTCACTGGTTCGGCCTACTTATCATTTATAAGTGCCTATCATGTTTGTTATATGGCATGAGACTCACCATTCCATCTTATTTATATCTCATATAAAAAACTTGGGAACAAACATGAATACAATCTTTCTGGATAAGTCATGTCCTTATTATGAAGTATCCTCGATTGTGAACCTATTTATGATACTTTGTGCTAGAAATATTGTCACTCATATTCTTAACAACTTAAGAATAATATTTCTAACAAAATATCAATGGACCTTTTCTATTACACATAAATATATTATGTAAACGGAAAAGTGGAAATGCCTTTTATTAATAAAAAATATGTACAAGATACATACTAAATGATATGTTCTAGGGCATACTACTAACAATCTCCCACTAGCACTAGAGCCATTTATTACAATATCTTAGACCTATCTTCTCAAGATGTCAGTCTAACTGAGTCTGTGACATAGGCTTAGTGAATGGATCAGCTGGATTTTCAGCTGATGCTATTTTCTGCATGGCTACATCGCCTCGCCCAACTATTTCTCTGATAATGTGATAGCGCCTTTCTATGTGTTTTGATTTCTGGTGATACCTTAGTTCCTTAGCTCAGTATGATCGCTCCATTGTTGTCACGGTGTAATGGAGCGCGACTCAATGGAAGGAACTCTGTAAGTTCTCACAAACTTCTTTATCCAAATAGCTTCCTTTGCAAGATCTCGATGCAAAGAATATACTCGACCTCTGCAGTGGAATCTGAAGTCGTGCTCTGTTTGGAACTCATCCAACTGACTCCACCTCCATTACAAATGAACACATATCAAGAGGTAGACTTTCTATCATCGATATCCGATTGGAAATCGAATCGATAACCATCCAATTGCAAGTCTCCACCTCCATAAATCAAGAATAAATCCTTAGTTCTTCTCAAGTACTTAAGGATATTCTTGACAGCTATCCAGTGTTCCAAACCTGGATTGGATTCATACCTACTAGTCAAACTAACAGCATATGCGATATCCGGCCTAGTACACAACATTGCATACATTAAACTTCCAATAGCCGAAGCATATGGAATCCTAGCCATCTTATCTCTTTCTTCAGGTGTCTTTGGAGACATCTCTTTAGAAAGATGGATACCATGTCTCACTGGTAACAATCCTCTATTGGAATCAAGCATGTTAAACCTCTTTAACACCTTTTCCAAGTATAGACTTTGAGATAAACCAATTATTCTTTTCGCTCTATCTCTATAGATGCGAATCCCAAGAATATAGGTTGCCTCCCCTAAGCCTTTCATGGAGAATGTATTTGACAACCATACCTTTATAGTCGTCAACATACCTGTGTCATTACCCATCAACAGTATGTCATCTACATATAAGACAAGGAAAGTGATAGCATTGTCACTAACCTTCTTCTATACACATCGCTCATCCTCATTTTTGATAAAACCAAAGGATTTAATGGCTTCATCAAAATGGATGTTCCAACTCCTCAAAGCTTGTTTCAACCCATAAATGGATCGCTTTAGCTTGCATACCTTGGAACCATCTTGGGATTCAAAACCCCTAGGTTGTTCCATGAAAATGTTTTCTTCAATGTATCCATTGAGAAATGATGTTTTGACATCCATCTGCCAAATCCCATAATCATTGTATGCAGCTATTGCTAATAAAATCCTAATTGATTTAAGCATGGCAACAGGCGAGAAAGTCTCCTCATAGTCGATTCCTTGCCTTTGGCGAAACCCTTTCGCTACTGGCCTTGCCTTATAGGTCTCTACCTTTCCATCAGAACCAATTTTCTTCTTGAAAACCCATTTGTTCCCTATAGGTACAATACCTTCAGGTGGGTCAACAAGATCCCAAACTTGATTCTAATACATGGAATCAATCTCGGATTTTATAACATCAATCCATTTTGAAGAGTCTATATCTGATATAGCTTCTTCATAGGTAAGTGGATCATCTCCATGATCTACTTCTTCATGAGTGGACAACTCTTATTCTTCTTCATGAAGAAAACCATATCTCACTGGTGGGTGAGATACCCTAGTTGTTCTATGAGGAACAGCTGTAGATGTTTCATCAATGGGTATAGGTTGACTAGATGGATCTATATCCATTTGATCTGTTGGTTGGTCAGAATTCTCCAATTCTAACTCTATTTGCCTTCCTTTGCCTCCTTCTTGAACAAACTGTTGTTCAAGAAATGTGGCATCTTTACTTATCACAACCTTTTGTGAAGTAGGCAAATAAAAATAATATCTAAAACTATCTTTTGGATATCCAACAAATCGACCTTTTTCTGATCTGGTCTCCAATTTATCAGTGTTCAGCTTTTTGATATAAGCTGGACAACCCCAAATCTTAACATGCTTAAGACTTGGTTTTCTTCCATGCCATATCTCATAAGGTGTGGAAGAAACTGATTTTGATGGAATCTTATTCAGAATATACAAAGCTGATTCTAATGCAAATCCCCAAAAGAAGATTGGCATATCAGTATAGCTCATCATACTATGTACCATATCCAATAGGGTACGATTTCTCCTTTCAGATACACCATTGTTGTGGCATTCCTGGAGGAGTCAATTGAGAAACAATGCCATGCTCTCTTAAGTATTCATCAAATTCAGTACTCAAATATTCACCTCCACGATCTGATCGAAGAGCTTTAATACTCTTTCCTGTTTGATTTTCTACTTTAGATTTAAATTCTTTAAACTTTTCAAAAGATTCATGTTTGTATTTCATCAAATACAAATACCCAAACCTTGATTTATCATCAGTAAAGGTAATAAAATAATGAAAACCCCCTTTAGCCATTTCTTTAAATGGACCACATACATCACTATGTATTAGCTCCAAAATATTTTCAGCTCTTAGTCCTTGTCCAACAAAGGGTGATCTAGTTATTTTGCCCTGAAGGCAAGATTCACAAGTTAGAGTAGGCTCAGAGCCCAATGAGGATAGAATCCCCATTTTCTCCAGTTTTGCAATCCTATCTTCTGCAACATGACATAACCTTAAGTGCCAAATATATTTTGAACTTGAGTTGGTTTTCACCATGGCATTGCATTCTTTTATATTGCTATACTCTAGCCAGTGGAAACACTTTCTTACTGGCAATGGAAACACTTTTCTGTTGGCAATGGAAACACTTTCCTGTTGGCAGTGGAAACACTTTCCTTTGCCTTTATCAGCTTTGGTCTTCCTTTTTCTGTTTAGCTATTTTCTTAGAAGGACCAGGAATCTGAGGTTTCTTTTTCTTATTGCCCTTCTTCTTGTTGGACTTTCCAGTAGAAGAAGATGCAATCAAAGCTACCTCTTTTCCTTTATTGCCTGGCATATTCTTTTGGGCAATAACCAGCATGTTGAGTAAACCGGCTAAGGTGCATTCCTGTTTACTCATATGGAAATTTGTCACAAAATTCCCAAAAGACTCAGGAAGGGACTGAAGGATCAAATTCGTCTGTAGTTGGAAATCCATGTTGAAGTCAAGATGTTCCAACTGCTCAATCAGCCGAATCATCTTGTGGACATGATCCCTAATATTCTGTCCCTCAGGCATCCTCATACGGAATAGCTGTCTAGATATCTCATACCTAGCATTCCTGCTGTGCTCACCATACAACTCTTGTAGGTGAAGGAGGATCTCACTCGCACTCTGCATGTTCTCATGTTGCTTCTGTAACTCATACTCATGTAAGCAAGCATGTAACACTTAGCTCTCATATCATGCTCCTTCCACTTGTCCAAAGTTTCATGTTCCTCTTGTGTGGCCTCTGGAGGTAAGAGACCAGGAACATTTGAATCTATAACATATCCTATATGCTCAAGGTTCAGGACAAGTTTCAAATTTCTTAGCCAATCAGACAGATTAGGTCCTGTCAACCAATTGTGATCAAGTATGCTTGCAAGGATATTGGATGGTGGTGGTTATTTTGTGCTCATTTTTATCAGAAAATTAACTGCAGAAAATAACCAGATTAATTAGTAAATGTATCATGTAATTAACCAAAATGATTATGGTCTTTTAATCAAATTGGTCCTCCGACTAACTTAGCGAATCCTACACTTCCAAAGTAGAAAACGGAAATCCTAGTTAGATGGATTTCTAGTGGGTGATTGAATTCTTATAATTCTATTGATCATCCTCAGGTACATCCATTATTGGAATTACAATAAACTATAAGTGAGCAACTCCTTGCCCATCACATCTCATTTGAGGTTCAATCCTTTACCTAGCCCCTAATGCTCAAAATCTCAGGTACATCCATTATTGACTTATCTTGCATTAGTTAAGCTGATCCCATTGAGCCAGTAATTATGCAAATAATTTTAATGTCCTCAGGTATATCCAATATTGGCCACTAAACCATTTACATATTTACAACATCTCATGCTTAACAATTATTCTTAAGAAAATCTCTTAAATTAATTGCATCTTATGCAACTATTTAAAATTTCTTAAAATAATTGCCCCAATGGAGGGCCTATGTTATAATTACTTTAATTATAGCATTTCCAACTTAATCATTTGTTTGGAAGATTTTATGGTTATTCTAATTACTATTAAGGTCTCACTTTGCACATTATCCAATTAGCATGCATATATCATATAATAGCATACATTCCCATACATCTCATGCATTCATGGATAAGCAATAAATATGGTATGATCATGGACTTTCTAAGGGATTCAATTCTGAGCCACCAAGAATTGAATCAGGGCATTCCTAGGTGCATTTCATTCATTCATTCATTTTACAAAAGTTGCTGAAGGAGTACATAATCAACACTTGATCTTGAATTCCTCCCACTGGTCCCACCAATGCTCTTGACCTCCTTGAACTTCTTGCAATCCAATATTACATGGTAATCCTTGGCATATCAAGGCGAATTTACAAGAACTTAAATAAATGAAATTACAACCCAAAAATTATTATAAACTTAATAATACATGCCCAAATAAATTAAAATAAATTAATTAATTTACAATCCCAAAGAAACATAAAAGAAATAAATCCAATCACATTGGTCTTTTATAGTCCATGATCATCCATCATGCATATCACTATTTAACAATTAAATAAAACATACATACTTAAATTAAATTGAATATCTCATATTCAACTTAAAAAACCAGATTTGAATATGATTCAAATAAATTTAAAAATTCAGATTTGAATCTCATTCAAACAAATTTAAAAATTCAGATTTGAATCACATTCAAACAACTTTAAAATTTCAGATTTGAATCACATTCAAACATTTTTTAAAGAATCAGATTTGAATCACATTCAAATATTTTTTAAAAAATCAGATCTGAATTTTATTCAATCAATTTTAAAAAATCAGATTTAAATATGATTCAAACAACTTTAAAAATTCAGATTTGAATCACATTCAAACAACTTTTAAAATTCAGATTTGAATCACATTCAAACAATTTTTAAAATTATGATTTGAATCATAATTTAATTGTGTGATTAAATTTCTAATTAAACAATTTAATTAGACATAGGATGAGCTTTTAGATCATACAACAATTGTAAATTAAAAAGCAAACCTTGCGCCACCTTGAAGAACCTTTGTTGCCGCCACCAATGGTGGCTTCACCATGTGTGCCGCCACACATCCATTGCAACCAGCAATGGATCAATCATCTCATGATCAAATCACACAATTAAATCATATAATCAACAATCTAAATGGCAAATATAGTGGCTCTGATACCAATTGAAGGAACGGAAGCGTGAAAAACACAAGTTTATACCATTGAATTCAAAAATTTTCACCTAGAGTCACATGCATTATGCAAGATTTATTTTTATCTATCCGATTTCAATGATAAACAACATATTAAAACTCTTTTAATATGTTTTTGGATCTGTATTTGCTATTTAAAATTTTAAAATTAATCAGATTAATTTTAGAACCCTATATTAAATCAAGAACAATTACACTAACCTCTTGATGCACTATAGCGTGTCTGCGCCTTTGAGATTCGTCTTCAGGACACCAGATGTTGTCCCTCTAGCTTGTCCACACCAAGAACACCTATGGCAGCCCTTGAACAGCTTCTAAAGCTTTTTCTATTAATTAGAAATTCAAGTTCTGCCTTTTAAGAGATTAGAGATGTAAACAGGACACTAGAAACAATTTCTAGTATTCTTAATTCAAGAGATTGATGGCTAATCTCTTTGAATTGATGAGAGATGAAGAAGAATAGACGAAAAGCCTCAAAGTGGCGTGACAAAGGAGAGGAGTGGCTGCTGGTTGCTTTTCTTTTCATAACAACACTTAAATAGCTAGGTTAACACATTAAACCCTTGCCACATGTCACCCTTTGATTAGTTCTAGGTTTAAGTGACCCAATCACATTGTGCCAAGTGTCAAACCTATATTTAATCTTGATTTTAATCATCTTACATGATTAAAAAACATTTGGCAAGCTTATGTGTAATCCCATGTGTCACCATCTCATGGTGCCACGTGTCACACTGTGAAATGACCAAAATGCCCTTGTGTCTTAATTTTGAGTTCTTAATCCAAAATAATTATTTTTCTTCTTCTAATTAATTTATATCAAATATAAATTAATTAATTAATCTCTATTAATTAATTTCTCATTAATTAAATTCATATTTAAACATTTTAAATATAAATTTAATTTATACTACACATCCAATAATCTAGATTTGGTTTCAAGTTATGCTAGGGACTTTGTAATTTAATTGCAAACCAAACCTATTTAATTAATCAATTAAACTCTTTAATTAATTAATTAAATCATATTTCAATAGGTGATAACTTGTGTATGTGTGTGACTTACTAGGCTCATCACTAATTGGCAATGAGACATGATATCAACTCTTAATATCATCAGAACTCTTTCTTACCATAAATGATTTCTCTAAATCATTTTATGAACCTCATAGACCATGGTTAACACCTAGCATAGCATGCCATGGCCACCCAATTAGTAATAAGGTTTACCTTAAATGAACCTATAATCATATGTTACCATGCACTAGAATCTTTCTGTTACAAAATCCCAACTCAAGCTAGAGTCATGGTTTATGTCAAACTCCATTTGCTATGAATATTATGTTCTCTTTTAATTCCAGTTCTTGATTAAAAAGATTTTTTTCATCAGAAACTCTTTTCTTGTAACACCCCTAAGTTCGGTAGTGCGTTCTGCTGTTCCGGTGACCAGTGCTGTCCGGACAGCTAGGATGCCTAGAACCACACTTTAATATGAGTGAGGAGACATAAAATAATGAAATACAAGAAAAGAAAATACAAGAAAAACAAAGGAAAAATCATAGCAAAGAAATGTAACCAAGTTAAGCGAGCCGGAAACCCTAGCGATGGGTGACCGCACCGGGAAGTCACGGCGTGGACCATTGACTAGCCCTGGACTGCGGGGAACCCTGGAAAATATATATTTAGGACTTAAATAGACCCTTATTGAAGTATAAATATCATTAGAAAAATCAAAGAAAAATTAAATAATTAGTACAAAGAAAAGTGAGAAATCGAAAAACGGACAAAACCCGGTGTTACCGAAAAATCGGGAATGCAACCCGAACAGGGGCATTATGGTCATTTGACATCCCGAAGTGTCTTTTGACCTAAATGTCCATTAAAAATAAATAATATTACACTTAGAAAATAAAATGAAAAATTAATTTGGTGGTACCTAAAGTAAATAATGAGAATTAAGGGTTTAATGTGGGATTAAGTGAAAGTTTAACATATTATATGATTAAGTGAGTAAGTGGACCACTAAGGGAATAAAATAAACACATAATGGGGCAGGTGTAAGTCCATAATGCAGCTGAAATGTTCATCTTCCTCACTTGGTCCTCCCATGCCGAATTGAAGAAGAAAAATCCTCCATGGCCATTTTTCAATCAAGCTCTCTTAACTCCTCCATTTCAACTCCAATCTCTTAGGTTCCTTCATGAAAAATTGTCTACACATCATAAGGAAGAGTTTGATACCAAATTTGAGAAGTTTAATCAAGGTTTGGCAAGTTCCAACCATAAGGTAAGTTTACATTTTTGAACTTTGCTTTGTTAAACCTTGTGTACATGTTATGGGTGTTGGATTTGTGAAGAAAATTTGCAAGTTTGAAGAATTATTGAAATGTCCATTTTGGACAGCCATGGAGTCATGTATTTAATGATTTATTGTACATATATTTGATGAGGAATGATGTTGATTATGGTGATTTAATATCCTAGTAAATTATTTCACATATATATGGTGATTTTTGCATTTGGATGGAAATTGATGAATTGTAGAACACTTGGGTATTGAGGAGAATTTTCGGCAGCCTTGAACCTCTTGGATAAGTGTATGTGTTCATGAAGATATAGGCAGAATTGTAGCATTAAGGATTGATGGATATGTATATGAATTTGTTGTGTAAAGTATATGTAAAAAACTAGTAATGTTTATGTGTATGTGTAATTGTATTTGGACTTTGGGAATTAGAGTTATATTTGGTGTGTTGAGGATAATTGTAATCTGCCCAAAGTGACTTTAAAGTGAAGTGGAGTATGGTTTTGGTAATGTACCAAAACAGATTTGGTAGGGAAGCAAACATATTGCAAGGTAAATGTGTAATTGATGTGTGTTAAGCAAGGTAACTAAGGGCAGTGTACATTTTAGCCAATAAGTTTAAATGTGTAACCTCAATTGGTATGAGACCAATTGGAGGTGAAACTAGGCACAAAATGTGCCAACTTTCATTGAGAAAACATACCAAAATTCTGCTTGCAAGGTGACCTAAGAAAATGACCAATTCGGATTAGGTGCAATTAGGACCTGAAAAATGACCAATTGGGCAGCAGTGAGTGTTTAGGCCATAACTCACTCAAAACAGATCCAATTGACATGAAATTTTAACCATGAATAGTTAAGACCCATAACTACAAGTCTTATGAAGACACCAAAGCCCAGAAATGACCATAAGAAAGTCAAACAACTTGCACAAGTTCGGATCCAAAAACTGGCCGAACCAGAGTTGACCAAATTGACCTAATTTGATGCCATTTGACCAGCAATAGTATAATGACCATAACTTGGTCTACTTAACTCGGAATGACCTAAAATTTTGCACCGCGGTCCATAAGACATAGATCTACAAGTTTTTAGTTTTGACCGAAACTCGAAAACCGAGGGAACTAGGTCATCCGGCTAGGTCAAACTAGTATTCCAGAATCCAGCAAGTTGCATTAAAATGCACTAAACAAGGAAACGAGTTTGGTAAAACGTACCAACCCTAAAATACTATTGAATATGACATATTGATAACGTTAAGACCTAATTTACCTAGAACACATTGAGGGTCGATATATGGGTTGATTAAGCAAACAAAGGTATTCAGTGAATTGTTTATCGAACATTATTGTTAGAGGCAAATTAAATTAGCACTGAGACACTTCAAATTGTGTTTCTCAGTTACTAAAGACTCAGGGAAAGGGAAGGAAACACTGAGTCCAGACCAGGAAGACAGTCATCAGAGGTTTGTGCACAACAAATATTTCTCTTGAATTTTTCAATTGAAATAAATATTGACTATTTGTATATTATTGTTTTAAATTGTGGAAATGTGTTTGATGGACACTTATTGATTGAAAAACATTGTGAATGGTTTGAAACTGTGAAAAATTGTTTGAATGATATTGATGGATACTTATTGATTGAAAAGCATTGTAAATGGTTTTTGTGGAAATTGAAGTGAATTACGAATTGTGTTGCCATTTTGTGAATGAAATTATAACTTTGGAAAGTTATTGAATTCTTACGGATCATTTGAATAAAATGTTGGAATTGTTTTGACTCACAATTGGCATGACACTGATACTATGTTCCTCCTCCATTAATGGGGTGAGTGTGATTATTCCTCCCTCTTTGACTTATCAGTCTGGGGTGAGTATGATTATGTTCCTCCCTCTTTGAATTGTCAGTCTGAGGTGAGTGTGGATGAGTTCTCATTATATAGCTAGCTTCCTCCCTCATTGATTTCGATTATTGGGGTGAGTATGTCTTATCGTGGTGTACAACACGGCATGTACGAAAAAAATTGTGTCATGGCTGAAATTGTGATATTGATTGGCAACACTGGATTCTTCAGTTATTTGATCGAATTGTGTTATTGATTTGCAAAACGATATTATTCAGTTATTTGATCGAATTGTGTTATTGATTTGCAAAACGATATTATTCAGTTATTTGATCGAATTGTGTTATTGATTTGCAAAACGATATTATTCAGTTATTTGATCGAATTGTGTTATTGATTTGCAAAAGCGATATTATTGATTATTTGATCGAATTGTGTTATTGATTTGCAAAACGATATTATTCAGTTATTTGACCAAATTGTGATATTGATCGGCAACACTGTGTTATTCAGTAATTTGATCAAATTGTGTATGAATTGGCAATACGGTATTCTTAAACTATTTGACTAAATTGTGTTATTATGAATTTTGATAATTTGTGAATTGGAGTTTAAATTCCTTATGACATTCATTATCTTGAATTTAACTATGGTTTTACGTATCCACTATTTATATGGTTTATGAATTGTGATTTAAAGTTGTATTTGGTTAATGTTGTGCACCACTGAGACATTGTCTCAGCGATAGCTTTTTCTTTGTCGCGGTGAGCAGACAGAACTAGAAATTTGCTAGTACTGTGAGAGATTTTTGGGTATAGTGAGTATATCACAGTTGGCATTTTGTACTGTAATGTATATTCACTGTATGTATATTTTATTTTGGTTTTGAGCAGTTGTAAATTCAAATTGTACCTTGAAGTTGTAAATTAATTATGAATTATTTGACTTGTAAAAATTGTATTATATTTCCTTATCTTAGACTTTGAAAAATTTCTATGGATTTGAATTGAGAAAAATGTTGTGTTGAAAAGTATGTTGGAGTTGAGATTTGGAAATATATTGAAGTGTGCTTTTTACAGGTTTTCTGAAGAACTGTTTTGTCCAAAATACAGATGGCACTCTGCCAAAATTTTTACAGAAATTCGAAATAATCCAAAGGAGTTAGCTATTTCACTTCAGTTCACAAAAGTTTTTAATACTTGTAAATAGTGCTCACCACTGTAAAAGAAGTAAGAAAAGTTTTTAAAATCCCTTGTAGTGTATTTAATGGGTTATCAGTAGACGGAGTTGGTAATTCATTAGGTATACTACGGGATCATGTTATGCCTTACAGAGGGGTAGGGTGTGACATTTCTGAATAAATCTATCTGTCCTGGCCAGGAACTTGAAACATCAAGAACAATGAAATGAACATAGGATTTTATCTCTATTTACTTAGAGGAACAGATTCCATCTTGATCAACACCTACCTCCATATATAACTAGTAGGAGCCAACAGATGCCCATATACCCATACACAGTACAAGTATGAAAGCAGTATCAAACTCAAACTACCTATATACAAGATAACTGTGCTATCTCAGTTCTAAAGATTATATGCACTGATATGATTTATGACAAAACATTGACAAGAGTAAACTCCATGTGCTTGTCATAAGTGTCACTGGTTCGGCCTACTTATCATTTATAAGTGCCTATCATATTTATTATATGGCATGAGACTCACCATCCCATCTTATTTATATCTCATATAAATAACTTGGGAACAAACATGAATACAATCTTTCTGGATAAGTCATGTCCTTATTATGAAGTATCTTCGATTGTGAACCTATTTATGATACTTTGTGCTAGAAATATTGTCACTCATATTCTTAACAACTTAAGAATAATATTTCTAATAAAATATCAATGGACCTTTTCTATTACACATAAATATATTATGTAAACGGAAAAGTGGAAATGCCTTTTATTAATAAAAAATATGTACAAGATACATACTAAATGATATGCTCTAGGGCATACTACTAATAGGAAAGTCAGTAGAACAGAGTTCCAGTGGTCCTACTGGAAAGAGGAAGAACCATGGGGGACACAGCAGAGGTGGTAAGAAGTCCGGTAGGGGAAGATATTTAGGATAGAAACCTCCTCTATCTGGTCACCAGAGTACCAGAGGTTCCTACCCTCCTCGCCAATGTGAAACTTGTGGAAGAAATTATGGTGGGATATGCAACAAGGCTATTGGAGCCTGTTATAACTGTGGAGGCATAGAACACTTTGCCAAGGACTACACCAGTACTAGCAGAGTTGGACCACCTCTTACTACTGCTGAAGGGTCAGTTCAGAGCCCTGTCACCAGAGGTTCACAACCACCCAGCAGAGGTAGAGGCAGGGGTAGAGGTAGCCCAGCAGGCAGCCAAGGCACTGTGAAATAATCAGAGCAAGGCAGTGCTCTAGTCAGAGTCTATGCAATAAGACAGAGAGAAGAGGCCAAGACATCTGATATTGTGGCTGGTACCTTCTCAACTTTTAATCAAGATGTGTTTGTGTTATTTGATCCAGGTTCTACCCATTCTTATGTGAGTGCTAGCATCATTGATTGCATTGCTGTTCCATGTACAAAAATGGACTTTGAGGTGCTAGTAACAAGTCCGTTAGGACAAGAGGTCAGGGTTAATAAAATGTATAGGGATTGTCCTTTGGTGATCCAAGGACATACTTTTCTATCTGATCTCATTGAAATGCCCTTCAGAGATTATGATATCATCTTGGGCATGGATTGGTTAGCCGGGCATCACGCCATGATTGACTGCAGACTAAAGACAGTCACTTTTGGCCTTCCTTAGTACAGTGATGTGGTGATACATGGGGAGAGGCAGTTATTGCCATCAAACATCATTTCGGCTGCACTAGCCAGAAAAATGATTAGAAAGGGGTGTGAAGCATACTTGGCACATGTGGTAGACACCCAAGTGGGGAGTCCAGCATTGAGGGACGTCCCTACAGTATATGACTTTCCAGATGTATTTCCTGATGAATTGCTAGGATTACCTCCAGAAAGAGAAGTGCAGTTTGAAATTAATGTTCTGCCTGGTGTGGATCCAATCTCCATAACACCATACAGAATGGCACCAGCAGAGTTAAAAGAGTTGAAGATACAGTTGCAAAAACTACTTAAAAAGGGCTTCATCCGCCCTAGTGTGTTACCTTGGGGAGCGCCAGTATTGTTTGTTAAGAAGAAGGATGGCACTCTTCACTTATGTATTGACTACCGGCAGTTGAATAAGGTGACAATAAAGAACAGATATCCATTGCCTCGCATTAATGATCTGTTTGATCAGTTGAAGGGTGCAGCTGTATTCTCCAAAATTGATTTGCGATCTGGTTATTATCAGTTAAAGGTGCAAGAGCAGAGTATTCCAAAAACTGCTTTCAGAACTCAGTATGGCCACTATGAGTTTCTAGTAATGCCATTCGGGTTAACAAATGCTCTAGCTACTTTTTTGGATCTGATGAACACTATTTTCAGACCATATCTCGACCAAATTGTGGTGGTGTTTATTGATGATATTTTGATATATTCGAGGAATGCAGAGGAGCATGACAGACATCTGCGGATTGTACTGCAGACTTTGAAGGAGAAACAGCTATACGCCAAATTGTCGAAATGTGAATTTTGGCTAAAAGAAATCTCCTTTTTGGGACATGTTGTGTCAGCTGAAGGGATCAAGGTAGATTCCAGCAAGGTAGAACTATCCTTAACTGGAAGCCGCCCAGGAATATCACAGAAATTCGTAGTTTTCTGGGTTTAGCTGGATATTACCGTTGGTTTGTGAAAGGGTTTTCTATGTTATCTTCTCCACTGACCAAGCTACTTTGGAAGGACGTAAAATTTTAGTGGACAAATAAATGTCAGTAGAGTTTTAATGAGTTGAAGAGGTGCTTGACTGAAGCTTCAGTCCTTACTTTACCTACCTCGGGTAAAGAATACTGTACATTGGTATCAAAGCACGGTTTAGGCATTCCTAGCCATAGATAGATAGAATATGATTGTGTGCATAACATGCATTGCATTCATATGAGTTGAGGTGACACTAATGCAGATATATTTTCTTGGTTATTTTAGGTTAAGGTATGGACTCAGAATCGCAGAGGACAGTAGAAGAAGAAGCAGTAGACCGTATCCTGACTAGGAGTGATATTGGAAATCGGGGAGATCCTGCTCCACCAGTGCAAGAGGTGCCTGTACAACCCCAACAGGCCTTGTTTGAGCAGATGACTGGATTCTTTCGACAGATGATTGGGGTTATTCCACCACTGTCTCAGCAGAAATCACCTCTAGGAAAAATTAGGAAGTATGGAGCTATAGATTTCAATGGTAGAAAGGAAGACGATTCTTCAGCGGCTGAGTATTGGTTAGAAAGGACTAAAAGAGTCCTGCATCAGCTCCATTGCACACCAAAATAGAGTTTGAAGTGTGCAGTTTCATTGTTACAAGAAGCTACATATCGGTGGTGGGATGTTGTAGCCAAGGTAGTGCCACCAGCCGACGTAACTTAGGAATTCTTTCTGATAGAGTTCAGAAAGAAATATATTAGCTGTGTTCATGAAGAGGAACAAAAAAGGAGTGGTGATCAACAAAAGAGGAGATTTGGACAGTCTAGTAATAAGAAGTCGAGAGAACAGTTAAGTTAGACATCTGATCAAAGTAGGAGATCTAGACCCAAGCCTATACCCAGAAGAGATCAACCAGAAACACTAATAGTGAGTGCACCAGGACTAGCAAGAAAATGTGGCCATTGTAACAAGTGGCATAAAGGTGAACGTAGGGGATTGACTGGAGCTTGTTATAGATGTGGGGCCATAGACCATCGTATGAAAGATTGTCCTAAGAGGAATTTACCACGGACCCAGACAGAGGTCGTGGAAGGACCAAATACAACAGTAACACCACTTCCAAATGTCACCCAAGCTAGAGAGGAGCAAGAAGCCCCATATGTGAATTTGAGGTAAAGTATCATTCCTTTATGATATGCCTAAGTGTATAATGATAGATTGAAAAAAAAACTAAATAGTACCATATATATAAAAGAAGTAGACAGAGGGAGCAATAGAAAGGTAAAAGAATTATCTCAGAATCCAAAACACCTAATAAATTTCGAGGACGAAATTTAAATTAGAGGGGAAGAATTGTAACACCCTCACTGTAGCAATTACGTACATTCTACTGTTCCGATGATCGATGTCGATCCGGACAACTAGAACGTCTGGAAAAATATTTAGACTAGAGTGAGGAGTCATAAATAACTCAAACAAGTGTAAAAGAAAAATTTTAGAAATAAAATACAACCAAGTTAAATGAGCCGAGGCCCTAGCGATGGGTAACCCAGTGGGAAGTTGTGGTTCTCGCAACTAGGAGCCCTAGACCCAGGGGAAAAATTATAAAATAATTTTTGAGACTCCAGAGAAGAGTCATTGATTTATGGTATTAGAATGCCAAGAAAAGGTTTAGAAAAATCTTTCAATCAGTACAGACAATTTTAGTCTGTTAAGCCAAACGGAGGGCATTTTGGTCATTTCGTCTTCGGAGATGATTTTTGACCAACTTATCCAATTAAGTAAATAATTATTATGACATAAACTAGGAATAAATATTGATGAAAATTAAATTAAAAATGAGTAAAAAAAAAGAAGAAAGAAAGATAAACCAACAACTCGGTAAGAGCAAAATTTGGTCAATTAAATTTGAGGGTCCAATATTGACCAAAAATGATGATTATTAATTTAATGAAACTAAATTAATTTAATTAATTGAAATTATGAAAATTAAAAATAATTATTGAAAAGTCAAATTATAATGATTATAAACTTCAAAATAATTTCAAATTTGCCATTCTACTTATTTACCAAATTGCCATTAAATATTTAATTATTATATAGGTTAATTATTGAACAAAAATCTGTATCTTTTTCCCTTCTTCTTCCCGTCCACTTGCCTTCTTCCCTTCTTCTCTAAAATTTTCCATTAAAACCTAAAATCCAAAGCTTAAAACCCTAAGTCTCAACCAAATTTTTTCTTGGAAAAATTATAGCCCACCCTAAACTAAAGCCTAATTAGTAGAAAGCACTCAAGAAAACCAAAAGAAATTGAGTTTGGGGCAAGAGGAATTTCAGCTAAGGTGGACCAAGAAGGAGCTTCAAGTTTTTGATTGATTAGAAGGTTGAATTGAAGTTGAGGGAAGCTAAGGAATAAGGTTCGTGCTATAAATTCTCTTGGAATTTAAAATTTATGCAAGTTGATTTAGGGTTTGCTCAAATATAGAATTTTGTGTTGTGACTTGAATTTGATAATGTTGAGGTTGATTATTGACTATTAGAAGTGCTATAAATGTGAATTGAAGTTTGGAAGTTGGGTGAAATTGAAAATTGGGAGTGCTTCTCTTATGCAGGAAATTTGGACCTATGAGTCCAGGGTATTGTTTGACCTATAACTGAAGTTGTGTGACTCCAATTGGTATGAAGCCAATTGGAGGTAAAACTAGACACATAATGGCACAACTTTGGTGAAGAAACCATGCCCAGAAAACCAAACCAAGTGGACCAAAATTTTTCCCTAATCTGGGTGACCTGCAGTCTGCCTGGGCAAAATGACCAAATGAATAGTGATTGGTCATTTGGCCATAACTCAGTGTAGAAAGGTCCAATTGACCTGAAATTTTACCAGCAACAAGCTGAGATATATACCAACAACTTTTATGAAGAACAAAAATCCAAATTCTGACCATAACAGGCATCATGCAATGATTGACTGTAGACTGAAGCCAGTCACTTTTGGTCTCCCTCAGTATGGTGATGTGGTTATACATGAGGAGAGACAGTTATTGCCATCAAATCTCATTTCAGCTGCACTAGCTAGAAAAATGATCAGAAAGGGGTGTGAAGCATATTTGGCTCATGTGATAAACACCCATGTAGAGAGTCCCACAGTGAGGGATATTCCTATAGTATGCGACTTTCCAAATGTGTTTCCTAAAGAATTACCAGGGTTACCTCCAGAAAGAGTGGTGCAGTTTGAAATAGAGGTTATGCCTGGTGTGGACCCAATCTCTATTACACCTTACAGAATGGCACCTGCTGAGTTGAAGGTACAATTGCAAGAATTGCTTGATAAGAACTTTATTTGCCTTAGTGTGTCACCTTGGGGAGCGCCAATATTGTTTGTTAAGAAGAAAGATGGCACTCTCCGTCTATGTATTGACTACAAACAACTGAATAAGGTGACAATAAAGAACATATATCCGTTGCCCTGCATAGATGATTTGTTTGATCAGTTGAAGGGTGCAGCTGTATTCTCCAAAATTCACTTGAGATCGGGATATTATCAGTTGAGGGTGCAAGAGTAGAGTATCCCAAAAAACTACTTTTAGAACTCGATATGGCCACTATGAGTTCCTGGTTATGCCATTCAGGTTAACCAATGCTCCAGCTGCATTCATGGACCTGATGAACACTATCTTCAGGCCCTACCTTAATCAATTTGTAGTTGTGTTTATTGATGACATCTTGGTATATTCGAGGAATGTAGAAGAGCATGATAGGCTGTAACACCCCTATTTGTATAGCCAGGTATATTTCACTGTTCCGGTGATCGGTGTCGGTCTGGACAATTAAGGAGATTAGAACCACACTTAAGACAACTAGAGAAGCCATAAACACAAACAATTAGTAATGTTCAATTAGTTGAGTATAAATAAGTAAAACAGAACAGAAGAAGTTAAACGAGCTGAGAGTCACAACGATGGGTGACCTTCTCGGGAACAACTGCGAAGTCATTTTAAACTCAAATTTCGAATCGTAAAAACTGACGCTGCGGTCCTTCGGACCCTTATAAACACAGTGGAAAAGAGAAAATCACGAAAAAGAACTGTTAAGCCAGTCAAATAATTAGGTCAGGGAGCCTGAAGAAATATGGAATTATTTGCAAACCGGGTTGAACCGGCGAGGGGCAATTTGGTCAATTGACCAGAGTGACTCGACCTAATCACAAATAAAATCGAAGAAAAGAAAATTTCGGAATCGAGAATTAAATTAAAGAACTAATAGAAAAAAAAAAGAAAAAGAAAAGTTGAAAAGGTGATGACATCATCATGATGATGCAACTATGACTTCATAATTAATTTTAATTTAATTAACTAATTGACAAAGTCAAATTAAAGAATAAAAACAAAATTGAAAAGCCAAATTTTATCTTCTTCTTCTTCTTTTTCTCTCTTTCCCATAGCTTCTCATCCCTCTCCCTTTTCTCACTAAATCTTCCATGGCTATTTAATTTCAAGCTTTTAAAGCTTGAATCAACCCCATAAATCCCACAATTTTCCTAAATAAAACTTGTTCTTGGATCTTGGCAAGCCTATTGAGAATTAACAAGAAAGAAAGAAGAAAAGAGGAGGAAAATTGAAGAATTGGAGCTAAAAATTCTGCTCACTTAAGGTTGGTACTCTTCCTTCATTCTCTCTTTGAATTTATGTTTAAATAGCTAAGTTACATTTATAAGCAACAAATAAGTGAATAAAATCAAGCATGGTGGACCAAATAGAAATGTGGGCATCTAGGGTTTAGGTTTGAGGATGGATAATTTTGATACAAATTATGAATTAGTTAAGTGTGAATGAGTGTATAACTTCTAAGTATGCAATTAGAATTCAACAAGTGAGTTAAACATGGAAGTTAGGGTTTGAGACCTAGGATTTTGAGGCAAAAATTTGGAGAAATTTGTAAATGGTGTCTTTGACCTAATGTGAAGTGAAAAATGGTCATTTGTGACCAAATGAGGTGTGTTAGAAGTGTGGGAATTAAAAGCCAATTCGGATTGGATAAGGTCATGTCTTTGACATGACCAAAATCTCATTTGAGGGACCAAAAATGAAATTTTACAAGTCCAATGGATATGGGACCAATTGGGGATGAAAATAGGCACTAAATGACACAATTTTCATTTAGGAAGCCTGCCCAAAAAGTTACTAAAACCTAGTGAACAAAGTGGCCGAAGTCGGAAAATCGCAGGCTGCCTCTGCACAAACTAACCAAATGAATAGTATTTGTTCATTTGGTCATACGTCGAGCTAGGCAGGTCAAAATGACCTGAAATTTTACCAGTAATTAGATAAGATATAGATCTAAAACTTTTATGAAGAATACCAACCCAAATTATTCCATTAACCCAATCAAAATACTGAGCAAAGTTGGTGACCTGAATCTGCAGATTGCCATATGAACAGTAAAGTTTCAATGGCTATAACTCTCTCTAGAAAACTCCGATTTAGGCTATTCTTGAACCGATGGAAACCTAAGACATGGTAGAACATTTCATATGAAGAAAATTGGACCAAATTATGGACCTAACTTGATCAAATTGCTGAACGAAGTTGGAATCAATAATCTGCTAGAATAAAATTCTGCAGCATGAACAGTAAACATAATTTGCTTATAACTTGAGCTACAAAACTCCAATTGGGGTGATTAAAAAAGGAGAATAAACTTAAGACAATAAGGAACATTTTCTATTAAGAAAGTTTTGCCAAATTCTAACAGTAAACTGATCAATGAAACAGTAAAATTAGGGACACCAAAATTGAAAATTTGGCAATTTTGCCTAAAAGGCCTAAGTTTTGAGAAAATGACCAAAACCAACAAGTTTAGTGACCAAAATGTGATATGTGGGTGAAGTTGGAATTCTCATACCTATTAAGCCTTAGAAAGTCAATAATTTGACTTGAATAGTGCAGTGAATAGTAACCCGAAACACAAAATTTCAAGAACGTCGAATTTAACACGTTAGAGCTAGGTAAAAGTGAAGTTAAATTTATTATTGGATTTATGCTAAGTTATGGTACTGAAACACTGTGAAATTGTGTGTTTCAGTGGAAAAGAATACCGGGACAGAACCCGAGGAGTCGAGTCAAGGCCAACAGGCGACTCGTTTGAGGTTTGCGCACAACATATACTTTTTATAATTATCTTCTGCATACTATTTTGAATAATGTGAAATATTGAATTATGGCATTCTTATGATGTTTGATTTAAATTGTGAAAGTTATTGTGTATATTTAAAATGAAAATGTTTAGCAAATTATTAAGATAAGTTTTGAAACCACAGTGTCATGACCATATATTTGGACAGCTCACTAGCACGACTAGTGGGGGTAATTAGTTTCGAATTTTGATTCCTTCTCTGGAGAAGTGTTGAGGTGTGCCAGTAGAAGAGGATGTGAATGGATATCCATATATTTGAGCTAGTTAGCCTTGTGATGTGATTTCTCTTTAGCCTCTGGCTATTGAGATTCTATTTGTTTTGAATGGCATGATCTAACTGTGGATTTTATGAAATGTGTTTTGATTCTTCGAAATGAACTTGGTTTGCATTAAAATTTCATAATTCGTGGTTTGTGTTTAATGCTTATGTTTAGTTAAATTTTTGAATAAATGTAATTTATATTCTGCATAAAGATTATTTTAGTATGTTGTGCACCACTGAGTCCTAGTACTCAACGATAGCTTTTATTGCTGTCGCAGATTTAGAGGCTAGAGGAGCAGCAGACTGAGCTGCTGAAGATTGAGGATCATTCAGTTTGAAGTCTTCGAGTATAATTTATACCCTAACTATAAATATTTCTTTTGATGTATATATATTGCACATAAATGTATGGACATGTAAAAATGGGTCTTGAGCAGTTTGTATAAAATTTGTATAAAGTTGTAATATATATTGTAGTTTGAAACTCTCTTAATGTAAATTTTGTAAGAATGTATATAAATTGTTTTGTCTCTAATGAAATATGAGTACAACTATTTTATTTAATTTAAATGAAATGTGTTGCTAGTATGCTGAGGATTATTGAATTTTGAACTTGAGAAATTTTATTGAAATGATTGTGAAATTGATTGAGTTTGATTGTGAAATTAAAGTAGTGGTTGAGAAAAATTTTTAGAAGTGCTTTTTTACAGGTATTTGAAGAACTGTTTTCTCAAAATACAGAGGGAACTCTATCAAAATTTTTATAAAATTTGCGGAAAAATAAAATGGGTCAAAAATATTAACTAGTTTTAAATTTTAACTAAATATTTTAAGTACTTATTAGAGAATGCTCACCACTTATCAAAAATAAGAAAATTATTTTAAAATCCCTTGTAGGGTACTTAATGAGTTATCGGTAGGTGAAGTTCGGTAGTTCATTAGGTATTCTACGGGATCATGTTATTCCTTACAGAGGGGTAAGGTGTGACATGTTTTAGTGGTATCAGAGCAAATTTTGAAGTATGTTTTAAATTGTGAATTTGTGTCTTTTCTTTGTTAAGTATAACTGCTCAATGTCCATAATTGTTACGTACAGTGCATTGCATCATGAATATGAACTAACGGAGGGAAATCTCCATGTGTTACTTGTTCATGAGATACCCTAACTTCAGCCTGAAATGGAAGAAGGGGATCGCTCAGTTGCGCAGTCTGTTGAAGCTGAGGCACAAGGGGAAGCCCTAGCTTTACCGAATGTCAGTGGGTCAGTAGCACCAGCCTCGCAAATGCCGCAGTTCCCTGCACAGTTTGCACAACAGATGGCGGCAATGTTTCAACAAATGGCTGGGGGTATGCCTGTTCAAGCTCCACCCCAATCACCTGTGGCACAACCACTGCCTCCAGCCAGACAGTATGATAAGTTATTGAAGTATGGGGCTGCAGAATTTAAGGATACAGTGGACCATTTGGAGGCAGAGCAATGGCTTGAAAGAATGGACAGAGTATTCAAGAAGCTGCACTGCCAAGATGAACTGAAGTTTGAATACTCTGTGTCGCTACTGCAAGGGGATGCGTATGATTGGTGGAAGACCATCCCCCACAGCTTGGTTGAACCACCAGTGCTGACTTGGGATGACTTCATCAGAGAGTTCAGACAGAAATACATCCCAGATGCATATGTTGATCAGAAACTATAAGAATTTTTGAGTTTGAAACAAGGAAATCGATCAGTGGCAGAGTATGAGAGGGAGTTCTCCCACCTGAGTCACTATGCGGGAAGTCTCCTTACTACCAGCAAGGCAAGGTGCAAGAGATTTGAGATGGGTTTGAAGCCCAGCATAAGGATGCAAGTTGTGGGATTTCGACACAGCAATTTTTCAGAACTTATGTCTCAAGCACTTGAGCTGGAGAGAATTGAATCAGAAGTAACCCCAGTGAAAGAAAAATCAGAGAAAGCTGAGAAATCAGAAAAAGACAAGGGGGAAAAGTCAGTAGAGCTGAGTTCTGGTGGTACCTCTAGAAAGAAAAAGAAGTATAGTGGACCTAGGAGGGGTCGAGGTGGAAGATTCGGTAGGGGCAGATTTTCCGGACAGAGACCCCCTAGGTCTGGTCAGCAGTCGAGCAGGGGTTCACATTCTGCCCGCCCCTATGAGACTTGTGGCAAGATTCATAGGGGGGAATGCTATTGGGCCACTAGAGCCTGCTTTAACTGCGGAGGCAAGGGTCATTTAGCAAGAGACTGCACTGTGCTCCGTCTTCGAGATATGGTCCAGCTCCTACTACTGCCGAAGGATCTATTCAGAGCCCTACTCCTAGAGGTTTACAGTCTGTTGGCAGAGGAAGAGACAGAGGTAGAGGCACTGCTTCAGGCAGTCAGGGCATAGTTGGTCAGTCAGGACAAGGAAGTGCTTCAACCATAATCTACACAATGAGACAGCGAGAAGAGGCTGAGACTTCTGATGTGGTAGCTGGTACATTCTCTATTTCTGATCAAGAAGTATTTGTATTGTTTGATCCGGGTTCAACCCATTCATATGTTAGTGCTAGCATAGTCAGTTCACTTGCTATTCCATGTGTGCAAATGGGTTTTGAAGTGCTAGTAACTAGTCCGTTAGGACAAGAGGTCCGGGTCAACAGAATCTATAGAAACTGTCCTTTGGTGATCCAAGGACATGTTTTCTTATCAGACTTGATTGAAATGCCCTTCAGAGAGTATGATATTATCTTGGGCATGGATTGGTTAGCCAGGCATCATTCCATGATTGACTGTAGACTGAAGACAGTCATTTTTGGTCTCCCTTTGTACGATGATGTGGTAATACATGGGGAGAGGCATTTACTGCCATTAAACATCATTTCAGCTGCACTGGCCAGAAAAATGATTAGAAAAGGGTGTGAGACGTACTTGGCACATGTGATAGACACCCAAGTGGGGAGTCTAGCACGAAGGGACATTCCTACTGTATGTGACTTTCCGGATGTGTTTCTTGATGAATTGCCAGGATTACCTCCAGAAAGAGAGGTGCAGTTTGAGATTGATGTTATGCCTGGTGTGGATCCAATCTCCATAACGCCATATAGAATGGCACTTGCAGAATTAAAAGAGTTGATAGTACAATTGCAAGAGTTGCTTGACAAGGGCTTTATCCGCCCTAGTGTGTCACCTTGGAGAGCGCCAGTATTGTTTGTAAAGAAGAAGGATGGCACTCTCCGGTTATGCATTGATTATCGACAGTTGAATAAGGTGACAATAAAGAACAGATATCCATTGCCCCGCATTGATGACTTGTTTGATCAGTTGAGGGGTGCAGCTGTGTTCTCCAAAATTGACTTGAGATCAGGTTATTATCAGTTAAAAGTACAAGAGCAGAGTATTGCTAAAACTGCCTTCAGAACCCGTTATGGCCATTATGAGTTTTTGGTTATGCCATTCGGGTTAACTAATGCTCCGGCTGCTTTTATGGATCTAATGAACACTATCTTCAGACCATACCTCGACCAGTTTGTTGTGGTATTCATAGATGATAAATTGGTCTATTTGAGGAATGCAGAAGAGCATGATAGACATCTGCAGATTGTACTGCAGGCTTTGAGGGAGAAACAACTATATGCCAAATTGTCGAAATGTGAATTTTGGCTGAAGGAGATATCCTTTTTGGGGCACATAGTATCAGAAGAGGGCATCAAGGTAGATCCAAGTAAGATAGAAGCTGTCCTTAATTGGAGGCCACCCAAAAATGTCACAGAGATTCATTGTTTTCTGGGTTTAGCTGGATACTACCGTAGATTTGTGAAGGGATTCTCCATGTTGGCATCTCCATTGACCAAGCTGCTTAGAAAAGATGTAAAATTTCAGTGGACGGATAAATGCCAACAGAGTTTTGATGAATTGAAGAAATGTTTAACTGAAGCTCCAGTCCTTACTTTACCTACTCTGGGTAAAGAATATACAGTATATAGTGATACTTCTCACAATGGGTTAGGTTGTGTATTGATGCAAGATCGAAATGTCATTGCCTATGCATCATGCCAGCTAAAACCGCATGAGAGGAATTATCCAACACATGATTTGGAGCTTGCAGCTATTGTGTTTGCTCTTAAGATCTGGAGACACTATTTGTATGGGGAAAAGTGTTACATCTATACAGATCATAAGAGTTTGAAGTATTTAGGCACCCAGAAAGAGCTGAATTTGAGACAGAGGAGATGGTTAGAGTTGATAAAAGACTACGATTGTCTAATAGACTATCAGCCAGGGAAAGCTAATGTTGTGGCTGACGCTTTAAGTCGCAAGACTATGGCAAGTCTACGGGTTACTCCTTTGTCTTTGGTACATGAGTTGAGATCATTACATGCCAGCTTAGAGATTAATGATGATGGGCAGACAGCAGTTGCATGGCATGTACAGCCAGTGTTGATTAATCAGATTAGAATGGTCGCCGTAATGATCGAAGTATCGTGGTCGTTGGAAGAAGTCCAGCAGGCAAGAAACCGAATTCTCAATCGAGATGATGGTCTCTTTGCTAAACCAGGCGTAATATGTGTTCCTAATGATGTTGAATTGAGGAAGATCATTTTGAAGGAAGCACATGAGTCTCCTTTTGCCATGCACCCTGGTGGCACAAAAATGTATAGAGGGCTAAAGGAGCATTACTGGTGGATGGGTATGAAAAGAGATGTGGCAGAGTTTATATCCAAATGCCTAACTTGTCAGTAAGTGAAGGCAGAGCATCAAGTACCCACTGGGTTATTACATCCACTACCAGTACCAGAATGGAAATGGGAAAGAATAACAATGGATTTTGTAATGGGACTTCCGAGGACACAGAAGAGTCATGATGCAGTATGGGTCATTGTTGACAGACTGACCAAGTTTGCTCATTTTCGCGATCCGATGGACTCTGATTTAGAAAGATTGGCCAAGTTGTACATTGATGAGATTATGAGACTGCATGGAGTGCCAGTATCCATCGTATCAGACAGAGATCCTAGGTTCACTTCTAGATTCTGGGGTAGTCTTCAGAGAGCCCTAGGAACTAGATTGAATTTCAGTATTGCATTCCACCCACAGACAGATGGCCAATCTGAGAGGGTAATTCAGATCTTGGAGGATATGCTATGGGCTTGTGTGATTGAGTTTGAGGGCAGTTGGGATACACACTTGCCTTTGATTGAGTTTGCTTATAACAACAGCTATCAATCAAGTATTGGGATGCCTCCATATGAAGCTTTGTATGGCAGAAAATATAGAACCCCGTTGTGTTGGGATGACGTGTGTGAAAGAAAGATGATTGGACCCGAAATTGTTCAACAAACTGAAGAGAAAATCTGGGTGATTCGAGATCGACTTAAGACTGCATCAGACCGTCAGAAGTCCTACATTAATCTGAAAAAAAGGGATATTGAGTATGCAGTGGGTGAGAAAGTTTTCCTCAAGGTTTCTCCTTGGAAGAGAATTATGAGATTCGGCAGAAAGGGAAAACTGAGTCCTCGTTTCATTGGGCTATATGAGGTTCTGGAAAGGGTGGGTCCTTTGGCATATCGGTTGGCACTACCTCCAGAGTTGGAGAAGGTACATAATGTCTTCCATGTGTCTATGTTGAGGAGGTACCGATCAGACCCATCTCATGTACTACCAGTAGAGGAAATTGAAGTGAATCCAGAACTCACATATGAAGAAGAACCCATAGGGATTCTGGCTTATGAGGTGAAGCAGCTACGGAACAAGCAGATACCGTTGGTGAAAGCGCTGTGGAATCATCATTCGGGCTAAGAGGCTACTTGGGAATGAGAGGAGGACATGAGGAGACAACACCCACAGCTATTCAGAGATTGATACCAGGTAAAATTTCGAGACGAAATTTATTTAAAGGGGGGAGAATTGTAACACCCCTATTTGTATAGCCAGGTATATTTCACTGTTCCGGTGACCGTTATCGGTCCGAACAATTAAGGAGATTAGAACCACACTTAAGATAACTAGAGAAGCCATAAACACAAATAATTAGTAATGTTCAATTAGTTGAGTATAAATAAGAAAAACAGAACAGAAGAAGTTAAACGAGCTGAGAGTCACAACGATGGGTGACCTTCTCGGGAACAACTGCGAAGTCATTTTAAACTCAAATTTCGAACCGTAAAAAATGACGCTACGGTCCTTAGGACCCTTATAAACACAGTGGAAAAGAGAAAATCACGAAAAAGAACTGTTAAGCTAGTCAAATAATTAGGTCAGAGAGCCGGAGGAAATATGGAATTATTTACAAACCGGGTTGAACCGGTGAGGGGCAATTTGGTCAATTAACCCCGAGAGCTGACTCCTGACCTAACTGTCAAATAAAATCGGAGAAAAGAAAATTTTGGAATTGAGAATTAAATTAAAGAACTAATAGAAAAAAAAAAAGAAAAAAAAAAGTTGAAAAGGTGATGACATCATCATGATGATACAACTATGACTTCATAATTAATTTTAATTTAATTAACTAATTGACTAAGTCAAATTAAAGAATAAAAACAAAATTGAAAAGCCAAATTTTATCTTCTTCTTCTTTTTTTTCTCTCTTTCCCGTAGCTTCTCATCCCTCTCCCTTTTCTCACTAAATCCTCCATGGCTCCTTAATTTCAAGCTTTTAAAGCTTGAATCAACCCCATAAATCCCACAATTTTCCTAAATAAAACTTGTTCTTGGATCTTGGCAAGCCTATTGAGAAAGAAATTTAACAAGAAAGAAAGAAAAAAAGAGGAGGAAAATTGAAGAATTGGAGCTAAAAATTCTGCTCACTTAAGGTTGGTACTCTTCCTTCATTCTCTCTTTGAATTTATGTTTAAGTACCTAAGTTACATTTGTAAGCAACAAATAAGTGAATAAAATCAAGCATGGTGGACCAAATAGAAATGTGGGCAGCTAGGGTTTAGGATTGAGGATGGATAATTTTGATGCAAATTATGAATTAGTTAAGTGTGAATGAGTGTATAACTTCTAAGTATGCAATTAGAATTCAACAAGTGAGTTAAACATGGAAGTTAGGGTTTGAGACCTAGGGTTTTGAGGCAAAAATTTGGAGAAATTTGTAAATGGTGTCTTTGACCTAATGTGAAGTGAAAAATGGTCATTTGCGACAAAAGAGGTGTGTTAGAAGTGTGGGAATTAAAAGCCAATTCGGATTGGATAAGGTCATGTGCTGGCAGCATGACCAAAATCTCCTTTGAGAGACCAAAAATGAAATTTTACAAGTCCAATGGATATGAGACCAATTGGGAATGAAAATAGGCACTAAATGACACAATTTTCATTTAGGAAGCCTGCCCAAAAAGTTACTAAAACCTAGTGAACAAAGTGGCCGAAGTCGGAAAATCACAGGCTGCCTCTGCACAAACTGACCAAATGAACAGTATTTGTTCATTTGGTCATACCTCGAGCTAGGTAGGTCAAAATGACCTGAAATTTTACCAGTAATTAGATAAGATATAGATCTAAAACTTTTATGAAGAACACCAACCCAAATTATGCCATTAACCAAATCAAAATACTGAGCAAATTTGGTGACCTGAATCTGCAGAACTGCCGATTGCCATATGAACAGTAAAGTTTCAATGGCTATAACTCTCTCTAGAAAACTCCGATTTAGGCTATTCTTGAACCGATGGAAACCTAAGACATATTAGAACATTTCATATGAAGAAAATTAGACCAAATTATGGACCTAACTTGATCAAATTGCTGAACGAATTTGGAATCAATAATCTGCCAGAAAAAAATTCTGCAGCATGAATAGTAAACATAATTTGCTTATAACTTGAGCTACAAAACTCCAATTGGGGTGATTCAAAAAGGAGAATAAACTTAAGACAATAAGGAACATTTTCTATGAAGAAAGTTTTGCCAAATTCCAACAGTAAATTGACCAATGAAACAGTAAAATTAGGGATACCAAAATTGAAAATTTGGCAATTTTGCCTAAAAGGCCTAAGTTTTAAGAAAATGACCAAAACCAACACGTTTAGTGACCAAAATGCGGTATGTGGGTGAATTTGGAATTCCCATACCTATTAAGCCTTAGAAAGTCAATAATTTGACTTGAATAGTACAGTGAAAACTAACCCAAAACACAAAATTTCAAGAATGTCGAATTTAGCACGTTAGAGCTAGGTAAAAGTGAAGTTAAATTTATTATTGAATTTATGCTAAGTTATGGTACTGAAACACTGTGAAATTGTGTGTTTCAGTGGAAAAGAATACCGGGACAGAACCCAAAGGAGTCGAGTCAAGGCCAACAGGCGACTCGTTTGAGGTTTGTGCACAACGTATGCTTTTTATAATTATCTTCTGCATACTGTTTTGAATAATGTGAAATATTGAATTATGGCATTCTTATGATGTTTGATTTAAATTGTGAAAGTTATTATGTATATTTGAAATGAAAATGTTTAGCAAATTGTTAAGATAAGTTTTGAAACCACAGTGTCATGACCATATATTTGGACACCTCACTAGCACGACTAGTGGGGGTAATTAGTTTCGAATTTTGATTTCTTCTCTGGAGAAGTGTTGAGGTGTGCCAGTAGAAGAGGATGTGAATGGATATCCATATATTTGAGCTAGCTAGCCTTGTGATGTGATTTCTCTTTAGCCTCTGGCTATTGAGATTCTATTTGTTTCGAATGGCATGATCTAACTGTGGATTTTATGAAATGTGTTTTGATTCTTCAAAATGAACTTGGTTTGCATTAAAATTTCATAATTCGTGTTTTGTTTAATGCTCATGTTTAGTTAAATTTTTAAATAAATGTGATTTATATTCTGCATAAAGATTATTTTAGTATGTTGTGCACCACTGAGTCCTAGTACTCAGCGATAGCTTTTTTTGCTGTCGCAGATTTAGAGACTAGGAGCAAAGAGATCGAGTCACAAGATTGAGGATCATTCAGCTTGAAGTCTTCGGGTATAATTTATACCCTAACTGTAAATATTTCTTTTGATGTATATATATTGCGCATAAATGTATAGACATGTAAAAATGGGTCTTGAGCAGTTTGTATAAAGTTGTAATATATATTGTAGTTTGAAACTCTCTTAATGTAAATTTTGTAAGAATGTATATAAATTGTTTTGTCTCTAATGAAATATGAGTACAACTATTTTATTTAATTTAAATGAAAGGTGTTGCTAGTATGCTGAGGATTATTGAATTTTGAACTTGAGAAATTTATTGAAATGATTGTGAAATTGATTGAGTTTGATTGTGAAATTGAAGTAGTGGTTGAGAAAAATTTTTAGAAGTGTTTTTTTACAAATATTTGAAGAACTGTTTTCTCAAAATACAGAGGGAACTCTGTCAAAATTTTTATAAAATTTGCGGAAAAATAAAATGGGCCAAAAATATTAACTAGTTTTAAATTTTAACTAAATGTTTTAAGTACTTATTAGAGAATGCTCACCACTTATCAAAAATAAGAAAATTATTTTAAAATCCCTTGTAGGGTACTTAATGAGTTATCGGTAGGTGAAGTTCGGTAGTTCATTAGGTATTCTACAGGATCATGTTATTCCTTACAGTGGGGTAAGGTGTGACATAGGTACCTGAGAATTGTGCTACAGACTTTAAGGGAGAAGCAGCTGTATGCTAAATTATCAAAATGTGAATTTTGGCTGAAAGAGATTTCTTTCTTAGGGCATATTGTGTCAACTCAAGGTATTAAGGTGGATCCCAGTAAGATTGAAGCTATCCTTAATTAGAAGCCACCCAGGAATGTTACAAAAGTTCACAGTTTTCTGGGTTTAGATGGATACTACCACTATTTTGTTAAGGGATTTTAAACGTTAGCATCTCCCCTGACTAAGCTACTTCGAAAAGATGTGAAATTTCAGTGGACGGATAAATGAAGAGTTTTAATGAAGTGAAGAGATGTTTGACTGAAGCTCCAGTCCTTACTTTTCCTACACCGGGTAAAGAATACACTATTTATAGCGATGCTTCTCATAATGGGTTAGGCTGTGTACTGATGCAAGATCGAAATGTCATTGCTTATGCATCATGCCAGCTGAAACCACATGAGAGAAACTATCCTACACATGACTTAGAGCTAGCAACTATAGTTTTTACTCTGAAGATCTGGTGACATTATTTGTATGGGGAAAAGTGTTACATTTACACAGATCATAAGAGCCTGAAGTATCTAGGTACCCAGAAGGAGTTGAATTTGAGGCAAAGGAGGTGGTTAGAACTGATTAAGGATTATGATTGTCTGATAGCCTACCAGCCAGGGAAGGCAAATGTGGTAGCTGATGCTTTGAGCCATAAAACCTTGGCGAGTTTAAGAGTTTCTCCTTTGTCTATGGTACATGAGTTGAAAGCACTGCATGCTAGTTTGGAGATTGATGATGAGGGACAGATAGTAATTGCATGGCATGTACAACAAGTGTTGATTGATCAAATAAAGATGGCTGCATTGAATGATGAAAAATATCAAAAATTGATGGAGGAAACTCGAGATGGCAAGAAGCCTAAATTTTTAGTAAATGATGATGGCCTACTGCTACACTAAGGCAGAATGTGCATTCCTAATGATGTAGAATTGTGATAAATCATTATGAAGGAAGCACATGACTCTCCTTTTGCTATGCACCCTAGTGGCACTAAGATGTATAGAGGGGTGAAAGAACATTATTGGTGGAATGGGATGAAGAAGGACATAGCTGAGTACGTATTTAAATGCCTAACTTGTTAGCAAGTGAAGGCAGAGCATCAAGTGCCAGCTGGTTTGCTACATCCACTGATAGTACCTGAGTGGAAATGGGAAAGAATAACAATGGACTTTGTGATGGGACTTCCAAGAACACAGAAGAATCATGATGTAATATGGGTTATTGTGGACAAATTGACCAAATTTGCTCACTTTTTGCCAGTATAGATGGACTACAGTTTAGATAGATTGGCTAAACTGTATATCGATTCAATTTGTGAGACTTCATGGGGTGCTGGTATCGATTGTGTTAGACAGAGATCCAAGGTTCACTTATAGATTCTAGCGTAGTTTACAAAGAGTCTTAGAAACTAGATTAAACTTCAGTATGGCATTCCATCCACAAACAGACGGCCAGTTTGAGAGGCTGATTCAAATACTGGATGACATGTTACGAGCTTGTGTGATTGAGTTTGAAGATAGTTGGGACACACACTTGCCTCTGATTGAGTTCGCTTACAACAACAGCTATCAATCTAGCATAGGGATGCCTCCATATGAAGCCTTGTATGATAGGAACTGCAGAACTCCTCTGTGTTGGGATGAAGTAAGAGAAAGAAAGCTAATTGGCCCTGAAATTGTTCAGCAGACAAATGAGAAAATTAAACTTATTAGAGACAGGCTCAAGGCTGCATCAAACCGTCAGAAGTCTTACATCAATTTAAAAAGGAGAGATATTGAATATGCAGTGGATGACAAGGTATTCCTCAAAGTTTCCCCTTGGAAGAGAATTATGAGATTTGCCAAAAAGGGAAAACTGAATCCTCGCTTTATTGGGCCGTATGAGGTTCTGGAAAGAATGAGTCCTTTGGCATATAGATTGGCACTGCCTCCAGAGGTAGAGAAGATACATAATGTCTTCCATGTATCCTTGTTGAGGTGGTATATATCAGACCCATCTCATGTTCTACCAGTAAAAGAGATTGAAGTAAATTCAGACCTCACATATGAGGAAGAACCCATAGAGATTCTAGCATATGAGGTGAAGCAGCTAAAGAACAAGCAGATACCATTAGTGAAAGTGTTGTGGAACCATCATTCAGGCTAGGAGGCTACTTAGGAGCACGAAGAGGATATGAGGAGACAGTGCCCACAACTATTCAGAGACTGATACCAGATAAAATTTCGAGACGAAATTTATTTAAGGGGGAGAGAATTGTAACACCCCTACATGCATAGTCTTATACATTCTACTGTTCCGGTGACCAGTGTCTGTCCGGACAGTTAGGATGTCTAGAACTATGTCTGTATCACCTAGAAAAGTCTGGAATAAAAATTAATAGTAATAACCTGAAAGTAAAATACAAATAAGAAAAACAAAGCATAAAAGGTTAAATGAGCTAAGGCCACAGCGATGGGTGACCGTACCGAGATGTGACTGTGAGATCAGTCATTACCCTAAATTTATATGGGCCATTGTGACACTGCAGGCCTATGGATAATTGTGAAGCTAGGGGAAATGAGAGAACCATAGAACAAAATTGAGAACAAGGTCAAATAATTGAATCAGGGTTCAGGAAATAATACAGTGTTATTGGAAAATCAGATCAGATCGGTAAGGGGCAATTTGGTCAATTTATCTTTAGAGATGACTCTTGGTCTCAATGTCCAATAAAGTATAGGAAATTAATATTTTGAAAAATAGATTAAAAGAGGAAAGGTGTATGAAAGGAAAAGAAAAGAAAATAAAGAAAAACATTATGACATCATCATGCTTACTTAAGCATGATACAATTAATTATTTTAATTCTAATTTTTTTTTAGGGGATAATTACTTATAAGAGACAAATAAAAAATTAAAAAGAAAAAAAAAACTAAAGTCTTCTTCTTCCCATCCAAAGTTGTCCCCTCTCTCTCTTGGTTCCTCTCTCTCATCCACCATTAACACACAAAAATCAAGCTTTCAAACACTTGATTTGCCACCATAAACCCTAGCAAAGACCCTTAGAAACCTTCTAATTGCTATTAGAAGAGAAGAATTGAAAAGAGAATTTGGAAAAATTAGAAAGGAAATTGAAGATTTAAGAGCACCAAAAGGTTAGTGATGATTCCTCCAATTTTCTCTCTCTTTATAATTAGATAGTTGAATTAAGTTGGAAATTGATGAAAAATTGAACAAAAGTGACATGCTAAGAAACCTAGGGAAAATTTGGCCAACCTATGGGGACTTAAAGTTGATAGCTATTGATGGGATTAAATATGTAAACAAGTTAGAATGAGTATGTAGAAGTGAATTATACACCATAATTTCATGAATTAAACCAATTGAAGAATTAGGGTTCTTGATCTTTAGGGTTTGGGGGAAAAATTGGAGAATTTGAGTAATTGATGCCAATTGACCAAATTGATGTTTAAATTGGTCAATTGGTATGTTTTGGAGTAGATTAAATGCATGGAAATTTAAGTGGGATTGAAGGTGATGCTGCCCCAATTTGGACAGCCTGACCATGGTCCACTCAAATGGCCATAACTGCAATTCTATTACTCCAATTGGTGTGAGGCCAATTGAAGATAAAAATTGAGACCCAAAGCTACAATTTTCATGCAAAAAACTTGCCCTAAAACTGACCTTAAGTTAGTGAAAAATTGGGTTGAATCAGGATCTCACACCCTGCCCCTATACAGAATTGATCATATGAATAGTACTTGTTCAAATGGTCATAACTTGGTGTAGAAAGGTCCAAAAGACCTGATTTTTAGACCATTAGAAAGCTATGACATAGCACTACAACTTTTATGCAGAACACAAACCAAAATTCTGCCCATAACTAAGTCAAATTGTCAACCAAAGTTGGTTGCTCAAAACTGCCAGAACCAAAATGGTACCTAGAATTCTGGGTTTGAACTAATCCGGCCAGCCACATTAGAAATAGTATAACTTGAGCTAAAAAAAAACTCCAAATGGAGTAATTCAAAAAGGGAATTAAATCTAGGACACTAAGGAATAACTTTGATGAAGGGAAGTCAGCCAAATTCCCACTATAGAGGGTCTAATGGAATAGTAGATTAAGTGACCCAAAACTGAAAATTTGCCAATTCTCCTAGGAAAACCTTGAATTTAGTTTGGCAATCAATACCAACAAAAATGTGACTCAAAATGTGGTATGTGGGTGTAATTAGAATTAACATACTTAATAAGTATGAAAAAGTCAACATTTTAACTTGAATAGTGAAATGAATAATAACCTCAATATGTCAAATACAAAGAAGGAGTTTAAGCAAATTTAAAAGTATAATCAAGTGTGTATGAATTTAATTATTGGATTACTTTATGAGGTATGATATTGAAACACTGTAAATTGTGTGTTTCAGTAGGAAGGAAGAAAAGAAAAACGTGAGTCAAGGGAAAGAGGCGACTCACTAAAGGTTTATACACAACTAATTTTATTCAATTGATTTTAATATTGTAAATTGTTTTGAATGAATTGTGAGTTTGAATGTATTGGTGACAATTGTGATTTTCTCTTAAACTCTTTGAATTATGTGTTGCCAACCCTATAAGGGTAAATTCTTGAATGTTTTGTGTTAAGTGAATTGAAATGCAATTATTTGAATGGAAATTTTATGAATTAGTTTTTAAACCACAGTTAGCATGACAGTCCCGTTCGGAAATCCCCGGTAATAACGGCTATTTAGGGTTTGGCAATTAAAAATTGCTTATGTCTCTCATTAATAATGGTTAGTGGGATAAGACTATATGAGTACTCATTAGCTAGCTAGCCCTTCCCTCATTAATAATGGTTAATGAGGTGATTTGCTTTGCCGTGGTGTACAACACGGCATTGATCGTGAAATTTTGTGTCATGGACTAAACTGTGTGTTCTTGACGACACTTTTACTTTGTGATTTGTGAAATGTGGTTTGAAATAAATGATTCATGTTAACTTGAGATTTTGGAAAACACTTCTTTGGATATGAAAATTTTTGATTTGTTATGTTTTGATTTATTATGCTTTATAATGAGCTGAATTTTTCTTAGTTGTGTACCACTGAGTATCAATACTCAGTGATAGCTTGTTTTGCTATTGCAGATAGGGAAAAGGGTAAAGCAACAGAGTAAGCTGCTTGGAGTTGGATTGAAGCTATTTTGGACTTTCTCTGGGTATATTAATTATACCCTTTGTAAATTTTTCTTTTGATGTAAAATAAATTGTATGTATCTGTATATTGAACATTGAGCAGTTGTATAACAATTGTACTATTGTGTTTGGGTGAATGTAAACTTTTGTAATATAAATTGTTTATATTTTTATATACAAATGCAGTATTAAATTTTCTTTTAGATTCTACAAAATTGTGTGTTGCTTGAGATTGCCAAATTATGTTGAATTGAGATTGAACAATATTAAGAATATTGGAGGTTGGGATTTTAAATGCATATTAAAAGTGTTTTTCACAGGTTTTAAAGAACGGTTTTCTCAAAATACAGCTGGCACTTTGCCAAAATTTTTATAAAAATTATGGAGAATTGAAATTAATCAATAATTTAATTTTGATATAGATTCCAATTAAAGAATTTTAATACTTAAGAAATATGACCCACCATTTTAAATTGAAAAGAAAAAGGGTTTAAAACCCTTGTAGTGTATTTAATGGGTTAACGGTAGGCAAAGTTCGGTAATCCATTAAATATACTACGGGATCATGTTATGCCTTACGGAGGGGTAAGGTGTGACAAGAAGAAAACTTACACTAACCTTTAATGGCAGCTTCTCAACCTTGTAAAAACTTCAAAATTTCTTCTTTTCTTAGCTGTCTATAAACTTCCCAAGGTGTGGTGACTGATTTTAGTGAAGAAACTTGTGAGGTTTATGGTGAAAATGGGAGGGATGTGAAGCCTGGAAGAAGAATTCATGGAGGAAGAATGGGGAAACTAAATTCGGCCATGGGAGAGAAGGTTGAAGAAGATGATGTTGAGTGGATGGATTTTTGTCCTTATGCCTATTTATACTCCACTAAGAATTAGTTTATTAATTTCAATACTTAAAGTTTTAATATTCCTAATAATTCCCCCTTATGTTTCCTTTAATTATATTACATATAGTTTCATGTTTTCATAGGATTTTCAAAATTTAAATATCACTTATTTTAATGGACATTTAGCTCAAAGTTTGACTCTAGGTGCCAAATGACCAAAATGCCCATCTTCGAGCTATAGTCAAACTTTTTTTATAATGTCACACCCTACCCCTCTGTAAGGCATAACATGATCCCGTAGTATACCTAATGAATTACCAACTCCGTCTACTGATAATCCATTAAATACACTACAAGGGATTTTAAAAACTTTTCTTACTTCTTTTACAGTGGTGAGCACTATTTACAGGTGTGAAAGACTTTGGTGAACTGAAGTGAAACAACTAACTCATTTGATTTATTTGGAGTATCTGTAAAAATTTTGGCAGAGTGCCATCTGTATTTTGGATAAAACAGTTCTTCAGAAAACCTGTAAAAAGCACTTCAATATATTTTCAAATCTCAACTCCACATTTTTCTCAACACAATATATTTCTCAACTCAATTCCATAGAAATTTTTCAGAGTCTGAGATAAGGAAATATATCTGACTTTACAATCCAAAACACTCATAATTAATTTACAACTTCAAGGTACAATTTAATTTACAACTGCTCAAAACCAAAACAATATGTACATACAATGTCATACATTCTGATTACAAAATGCAAAATATTGGTATACTCATTATACCAGAAATCCTCATTTGGATGTATATGCAGCCTAGTCTGCTGCCCTGTCTGTCTCTCTACCTGCGACAGCAATAAAAAGCTATCGCTGAGACAATGTCTCAGTGGTACATAACATTAACCAAATACAATTTCAAATCACAATTCATAAGTCATGTAAATAGTGGATACTTAAAATCATAATTAAATTCAAGACAATAAATGTCAACAAGAATTTAAACTCCATTTGTCAATATCACAATAATTTTAATAAGTCAGATCATGGTTGAATTCAATAGACAGTATATGTCAACAAGAGTTTAAATCAATTTCACAATCTCACAATACATAATAACGCAATTTAGTCGAATAATTTAAGAATACAGTGTTGCCAATTCATTCACAACTTAAGCCATGACACAATTTTCCGATCAATGCCGCGTTGTACACCACGACAAAGCAATCACAACCTCACTAATCGAAATCAATGAGGAAGGGGAGCTAGCTATATAATGAGTACTCATCCGATCACCTCAACCGGTAAACCAGAGAGGAAAAATAAGCGATCACGACTCCATAAATGGAGAAGGAAATAAACGATCACAACCCCATAATTGGAGAAGGAATGATACGATACTGTCATGCTAAGTGTGAACACAAAATCAATTCCAAACATTTTATTCAAATGATTCGTGAGAATCCAATAAATTTCCAAAGTCATAATTTCATTCACAAAATGGCAACCCAATTCATAATTAACTTCGATTTTCACAAATCACACTAAACTAATTTTCCCACAATTTCAAACCATTTACAATGCTTTTAAGCAATAAGTATCCATCAATATCATTCAAACAATTTCTCACAGTTTCAAATCATTTACAATGCTTTTCAAGCAATAAATACCCATTCAAAGACATTTCCACAATTTAAAACAATGATATGCAAATAGTCAATATTTATTTCCATTGAAAATAATTCAAAAGAAATAGTTGTTGTGCACAAACACAATTTAAAACAATAATATACAAATATTCAATATTTATCTCAATTGAAAAATTCAAAAGCAATAGCCGTTGTGCACAAACCTCTGACTGTCCCCACAGTGCGGACTCAGTGTTTCCTTCCCTTTTGCTGAGTCCTTGTTAACTGAGAAACACAATTTGAAGTGTTTCAGTACTAAATTAAATTGTCTCTAACGATAATGTTTGGTAAATAATGCACTGAACTCAATTTTTCACTTAATCACCTAATATACCGACCCTCGTTGCGTTTTAGGTAAATTAGGTTTTAGTGTCGTTAATATGTCACATTTGATAGGGTTTTAGGTTTGGTATGTTTTACCAAAGTCATTTCCTTGCTTAGTGCATTTTAATGCAAATTGCTGGATTCCGGGACACTGGTTTGACCTAACCGGACGATCTAGTTCCCTCGGTTTTTGGGTCTCGGTCAAAACTACAAACTTGTAGATCTACGTCTTATTGCACGCGGGGCAAAATTTCAGGTCAATCCGAGTTAAGTAGACCGAGTTATGGTCATTATACTATTGCTGGTCAAATGGTACCATTTTAGGTCAATTTTAGGTCAAATTGGTCAATTCTGGTTCGGCCAGTTTTTGGACCCGAACTTGTGCAAGTTGTTTGACTTGCTTATGGTCATTTCTGGGCTTTGGTGTCTTCATAAGACTTGTAGGTATGGGTCTTAACTATTCATGGTTAAAATTTCAGGTCAATTGGACCAGGTTTGAGTGAGTTATGGCCTAATTACTCACTGCTGCCCAATTGGTCATTTTTCAGGTCCTAATTGCACCTAATCCGAATTGGTCATTTTTTTAGGTCACCTTGCAAGCAGAATTTTGGTATGGTTTCTCAATGAAAGTTGGCACATTTTGCGCCTAGTTTTACCTCAAATTGGTCTCATACCAATTGAGGTTACACATTTAAGGTTATAGGCTAAAATGTACACTGCCCTCACTATGCCTTTCACACCCCACTTCAAACACACATTTAACTTGCAAAGTTTACTTCCATACCCTACCAATCTGTTTTGGTACATTACCAAAAGCATTATCTACTTTACATTAACATTATTTTGGGCAGATTACCATTACCCTCAACACACCAAATATAATTCACATTTACAATATCTCAATACCATTACATACACACCTAAACACCACTAATTCTCACATACACTTTACACAATAATTTCATACACATATCCTTCATTCCTTAATGCCACAATTCTGCCAACACTCCCATGAATATACACATTTATTCAAGTGTCCCCAAGGCTGCGAAATTTGTCCTTCAACATCAAAGTGCCGTCAAGTTACCAATTCCCATCCAAGTGCATAAATCACCATATAAACATGAAATAATTCACTAGGTTATTAATTTACCATGATCAACATTATTTCTCATCAATTATATGCATAATAAATCATCAAATGTGTGACCCCATGGCTGTCCAAAAATGGCTATCTCAATAACTATTTAAACTTCAAAATTTCCTTCACAAAACTAACACCCATAACATAAACATAAAGTTTAACAAGGAAATTCTCAAAAATGCAAACTTACCTTTAATTGTAACTTGCTAAACCTTCACCAAACTTCTCAAAATTGGTATCAATATCTTCCTTGTGATGTGTAGACCATTTTTCATAAAGCTACTTAAGGGATTGGAGTTGAAATGGAGGAGAAGATGAGGTTTGAAGCAAAATGGCTATGGAGTTTTCTTAGGGAGCTTGTTACGGCATTGTTGAAGAACTAAGAGAAAATGAATCTGCAGATGGTATGTTAGGTGTACACCTGCCCCATTAGCTTTAATTTATTCCTTTAGTGGTCCACTTATTTGGATTAAATCATATAATATGTTTACATGTGTTATTTACACATTTTTCACTCCATTTTGGCTATTTGTATTAGGTACCCTCAATTTAATTTTTCATTTTATTTTCTAAGTGTAATATTATTTATTTTTAATGGACATTTAGGTCAAAAGACACTTCGGGATGTCAAATGACCATAATGCCCTTGTTCGGGTTACGTTCCCGATTTTTCGGTAACACCGTATTTTGTCTGTTTTTCGATTTCTCACTGTTCTTTGTACTAATTATTTAATTTTTCTTTAATCTTTCTAATGAGATTTATACTTCAATAAGGGTCTATTTATGTCCTAAAAATGTTTTCTAGGGTTCCCCGCAGTCCAGGGCTAGTCAACGGTCCACGCCGTGACTTCAGTCTGATCACCATCGCTAGGTTTCCCGGCTCACTTACTCGGTTACATTTCTTTGCTATGATTTTTCCTTTGTTTTTCTTGTACTTTCTTTTCTTGTATTTCATTATTTTATGTCTCCTCACTCATATTGAAGTGTAGTTCTAAGCATCCTAGCTGTCCGGACAACACTGGTCACCAGTACAGCAGAACGCACTACCGAACTTAGGGGTGTTACAATTCTCCCCCCCTTAAATAAATTTCGTCTCGAAATTTTACCCAATTGCCATCTTACAATAGTCATACGTTTATTTTCTCCTTTCTATATGATCGTATAATCTTCTTTTCCTCAAATTTGTATAAGTCTTTTAACAATCTAATACAATGTTTGATTTGTTTGGATAACACCAATCTCCTCTTACTATTATGATGTCTAATATTTCGGTTCACATTGCTTCTTGAATGACCCTTGAGGTCATGTTAGAATCATTCATCAGTCATGGGTCCTCTGACCATTTTAATCCATAGTCTTCCTCACATTCGGAATATTTCTTTGTTATATATTAATCAACTGTTCAAATCTCTACTTCCGTAACTCTTTTTATCTGTCAATATTCTATAACTTACTTCCTTTTGTACTGAACTATAACCTTTCGATATTCTAACTTTTGAGTTTTAGATCCCTAAGTAGGATTTTCAAACTTATTTCTAACAATTAAATTCTGTCCTGGCATAACTATACCAAAACAGATGCCGTTGGCAACTATTCTCATCTAGATGTACTATCGGGTAGTACGTAGCTCTACACAATAATCTCAAGTTAGTACTGTAATCTACAGCTTATTCAATAGATCAAACTTTCCTATCTTTTATCCTTTTTGAATTCACTGATATCCGAACTTATTCTGATTACACTATCCATTAACAATTACTACAGTAACATCTCTGCCTTCATCTAGAGCAATTCTATTTCTGTAACTTACTTTTACGTTCTCTTGCCTTACATTAAGTAGGCTCGCCAATTAGCTTTATAATTTTATGGTGTGTCAGCAAATACTTTTCGCCGATAAACTCTTCCAAAACTAATTTCACTTATTATCACAATCCTTATCCTAAAGGACTAATCACTAATGCATCAAAATTTATTTTCCCGACCTCCTGTCCTAATGGACTTGTTACTAGCACCTCAAAATCCATTTTTGTACCTGGAGCAGCAATGCAATCAATGATGCTAGCACACACATAAGAATGGGTAGAACCCAGATCGATTAACACAAACACATCTTGGTTAAAAGTTGAGAAGGTACCAGCCACGACATCAGATGTCTCGGCCACTTCTCTCTGTCTCATGGCATAGACTCTGACTGGAGCACTATCTTGCTCTGAATGTTTTACTGTGCCTTGGCTGCCTGCTGGGCTACCTCTACTCCTGCCTCTACCTCTGCTGGGTGGTTGCGAACCTCTGGTGACAGGGCTTTGAACTGACCCTTCTGCAGTAGTAGGAGGTGGTCCAACTCTGCGACTACTGGTGCAGTCCTTGGCAAAGTGTCCTATGCCTCCACAGTTATAACAGGCTCCAATAGCCTTATAGCATATCCCACCATGATATCTTCCACAATTTTCACATTGGCGGGAATGGTAGGAACCTCCAGTACTATGCTGACCAGATAAAGGAGGTTTCTGTCCTGAATGTCCTCCCCTACCAGACTTCTTGCCACCTCTGTTGTGTCCCTCATAGTTCTTCCTCTTTCCAGTAGGACCACTGGAACTCTGTTCTACTAACTTTCCCTCTTCATCTGTCTTCTCTGATCTCTTTTTCTCAGGAGTAGTCTCAAACTCAACTCTTTCCAACTCTAGGGCTTGAGAAACAAGTTCAGAGAAGTTAGTGTGTTTGAAGCCGAGCACTTGTACTCTGATACTGGGCTTTAAACCAGTTTCAAACCTCTTGCATCTCTCCCTGCTGGTAGCAAGCAAGCTTACTGCATAGTGGCTAAGGCGGGAGAATTCTCTTTCATACTCAGCCACTGATCTGCCCCCCTGTTTCAGACTTAGGAATTCTTGTAGTTTCTGGTCTACATAGGCATCAGGCACATATTTCTGCCTGAATTCCCTGAGGAAGTCATTCCATGTTAGCACTGCAGGCTCTACTAGACTGTGGGGAATGGTTTTCCACCAGTCATAAGCATCCCCCTGTAACAAAGATACGGAGTATTCAAGTCTGAGCTCCTCTGTACAATGAAGTTTCTTGAATACCCTATCCATCCTCTCTAACCACTGTTCAGCCTCTAGAGGATCTGCTGTCCCCTTGAACTCTGTAGCCCCATATTTCATCAATTTATCATATTGCCTCATAGGAGACTGTGGTTGTACCACTGGTGTCTGTATTGGGACTTGAGTAGGCGCATTACCAGCCATTTGTTGGAATATTGCAACCATCTGGTGAGCGAACTGAGCAGAAAGCTGCAGATCTGCGGTGGTCTTCTTGAACCACTAACATTATGTAAGCCTGGGGCATCCCCTTGCACCTCAGCCTCTATAGACTGATCGACTGAACGATCACCCTCTTCCATATTCAATGCGAGGATCTTAGCTTTCCTGAACAATAACACAAGGATATTTACTCTCGTTAGTGCATATTTATACTGTAATGTACTGTATGTATCAACAATGATATTGAGCAGTTGTACTATGAAGAAAGAACATTCAAATAACAGGTGAAAACAGAATTTAAAAACTTTGCTCTGATACCACTAAAACATGTCACACCCTACCCCTCTGTAAGGCATAACATGATCCCGTAGTATACCTAATGAATTACCAACTCCGTCTACTGATAATCCATTAAATACACTACAAGGGATTTTAAAAACTTTTCTTACTTCTTTTACAGTGGTGAGCACTATTTACAGGTGTGAAAGACTTTGGTGAACTGAAGTGAAACAACTAACTCATTTGATTTATTTGGAGTATCTGTAAAAATTTTGGCAGAGTGCCATCTGTATTTTGGATAAAACAGTTCTTCAGAAAACCTGTAAAAAGCACTTCAATATATTTTCAAATCTCAACTCCACATTTTTCTCAACACAATATTTCTCAACTCAATTCCATAGAAATTTTTCAAAGTCTGAGATAAGGAAATATAATCTGACTTTTACAATCCAAAACACTCATAATTAATTTACAACTTCAAGGTACAATTTAATTTACAATCGCTCAAAACCAAAACAATATGTACATACTGATGTCATACATTACTGATTACAAATCGCAAAATATTGGTATACTCATTATACCAGAAATCCTCATTTGGATGTATATGCGGCCTAGTCTGCCTGTCTCTCTACTGCGGCAATAAAAGCTATCATTTGAGACAATGTCTCGATGGTACACAACATTAACCAAATACAATTTCAAATCACAATTCATAAGTCATGTAAATAGTGGATACTTAAAATCATAATTAAATTCAAGACAATAAATGTCAACAAGAATTTAAACTCCATTTGTCAATATCACAATAATTTTAATAAGTCAGATCATGGTTGAATTCAATAGAAAGTATATGTCAACAAGAGTTTAAATCAATTTCACACTCTCACAATACATAATAACGCAATTTAGTCGAATAATTTAAGAATACGATGTTGCCAATTCATTCACAACTTAAGCCATGACACAATTTTCCGATCAATGCGCGTTGTACACCACGACAAAGCAATCACAACCTCACTAATCGAAATCAATGAGGAAGGGAGCTAGCTATATAATGAGTACTCATCCGATCACCTCAACTGGTAAACCAGAGAGGGAAAAATAAACGATCACGACTCCATAAATGGAGAAGGAAATAAACGATCACAACCCCATAATTGGAGAAGGAATGATACGATACTGTCATGCTAAGTGTGAACACAAAATCAATTCCAAACATTTTATTCAAATGATTCGTGAGAATCCAATAAATTTCCAAAGTCATAATTTCATTCACAAAATGGCAACATAATTCATAATTAACTTCGATTTTCACAAATCACACTAAACTAATTTTCCCACAATTTCAAACCATTTACAATGCTTTTAAGCAATAAGTATCCATCAATATCATTCAAACAATTTCTCACAGTTTCAAATCATTTACAATGCTTTTCAAGCAATAAATACCCATTCAAAGACATTTCCACAATTTAAAACAATGATATGCAAATAGTCAATATTTATTTCCATTGAAAATAATTCAAAAGAAATAGTTGTTGTGCACAAACACAATTTAAAACAATAATATACAAATATTCAATATTTATCTCAATTGAAAAATTCAAAAGCAATAGCCGTTGTGCACAAACCTCTGATGACTGTCCCCCTGGTCTGGACTCAGTGTTTCCTTCCCTTTTGCTGAGTCCTTGTTAACTGAGAAACACAATTTGAAGTGTTTCAGTACTAAATTAAATTGTCTCTAACGATAATGTTTGGTAAATAATGCACTGAACTCAATTTTTCACTTAATCACCTAATATACCGACCCTCGTTGCGTTTTAGGTAAATTAGGTTTTAGTGTCGTTAATATGTCACATTTGATAGGGTTTTAGGTTTGGTATGTTTTACCAAAGTCATTTCCTTGCTTAGTGCATTTTAATGCAAATTGCTGGATTCCGGGACACTGGTTTGACCTAACCGGACGATCTAGTTCCCTCGGTTTTTGGGTCTCGGTCAAAACTACAAACTTGTAGATCTACGTCTTATTGCACGCGGGGCAAAATTTCAGGTCAATCCGAGTTAAGTAGACCGAGTTATGGTCATTATACTATTGCTGGTCAAATGGTACCATTTTAGGTCAATTTTAGGTCAAATTGGTCAATTCTGGTTCGGCCAGTTTTTGGACCCGAACTTGTGCAAGTTGTTTGACTTGCTTATGGTCATTTCTGGGCTTTGGTGTCTTCATAAGACTTGTAGGTATGGGTCTTAACTATTCATGGTTAAAATTTCAGGTCAATTGGACCAGGTTTGAGTGAGTTATGGCCTAATTACTCACTGCTGCCCAATGGTCATTTTTCAGGTCCTAATTGCACCTAATCCGAATTGGTCATTTTTTTAGGTCACCTTGCAAGCAGAATTTTGGTATGGTTTCTCAATGAAAGTTGGCACATTTTGCGCCTAGTTTTACCTCAAATTGGTCTCATACCAATTGAGGTTACACATTTAAGGTTATAGGCTAAAATGTACACTGCCCTCACTATGCCTTTCACACCCCACTTCAAACACACATTTAACTTGCAAAGTTTACTTCCATACCCTACCAATCTGTTTTGGTACATTACCAAAAGCATTATCTACTTTACATTAACATTATTTTGGGCAGATTACCATTACCCTCAACACACCAAATATAATTCACATTTACAATATCTCAATACCATTACATACACACCTAAACACCACTAATTCTCACATACACTTTACACAATAATTTCATACACATATCCTTCATTCCTTAATGCCACAATTCTGCCAACACTCCCATGAATATACACATTTATTCAAGTGTCCCCAAGGCTGCGAAATTTGTCCTTCAACATCAAAGTGCCGTCAAGTTACCAATTCCCATCCAAGTGCATAAATCACCATATAAACATGAAATAATTCACTAGGTTATTAATTTACCATGATCAACATTATTTCTCATCAATTATATGCATAATAAATCATCAAATGTGTGACCCCATGGCTGTCCAAAAATGGCTATCTCAATAACTATTTAAACTTCAAAATTTCCTTCACAAAACTAACACCCATAACATAAACATAAAGTTTAACAAGGAAATTCTCAAAAATGCAAACTTACCTTTAATTGTAACTTGCTAAACCTTCACCAAACTTCTCAAAATTGGTATCAATATCTTCCTTGTGATGTGTAGACCATTTTTCATAAAGCTACTTAAGGGATTGGAGTTGAAATGGAGGAGAAGATGAGGTTTGAAGCAAAATGGCTATGGTGTTTTCTTAGGGAGCTTGTTACGGCATTGTTGAAGAACTAAGAGAAAATGAATCTGCAGATGGTATGTTAGGTGTACACCTGCCCCATTAGCTTTAATTTATTCCTTTAGTGGTCCACTTATTTGGATTAAATCATATAATATGTTTACATGTGTTATTTACACATTTTTCACTCCATTTTGGCTATTTGTATTAGGTACCCTCAATTTAATTTTTCATTTTATTTTCTAAGTGTAATATTATTTATTTTTAATGGACATTTAGGTCAAAAGACACTTCGGGATGTCAAATGACCATAATGCCCTTGTTCGGGTTACGTTCCCGATTTTTTGGTAACACCGTATTTTGTCTGTTTTTCGATTTCTCACTGTTCTTTGTACTAATTATTTAATTTTTCTTTAATCTTTCTAATGAGATTTATACTTCAATAAGGGTCTATTTATGTCCTAAAAATGTTTTCTAGGGTTCCCCGCAGTCCAGGGCTAGTCAACGGTCCACGCCGTGACTTCCCGGTGCGGTCACCCATCGCTAGGTTTCCCGGCTCACTTACTCGGTTACATTTCTTTGCTATGATTTTTCCTTTGTTTTTCTTGTACTTTCTTTTCTTGTATTTCATTATTTTATGTCTCCTCACTCATATTGAAGTGTAGTTCTAAGCATCCTAGCTGTCCGGACAACACTGGTCACCAGTACAGCAGAACGCACTACCGAACTTAGGGGTGTTACATATAATATCGACTAAATCCCCTATCCGACAGTTCTTTTAATTTTATACTGTCTATTTCATTTTTATTTTTACCTATACCTATTAATTAATTTTTCTTTGACATTTTCAATGTCATTTATGCCTCAGTAAATCTTTAATTAGGTCTCAGAAATTATTTCCTAGGATTCCTCATGGTTTTGGAGTCGTGAACTGTCCATGCAGTAACTTTCCGGTACGGTCATCCATCACCGTGGTTCTGGCTCCTTTAACCTAGTTACATTTCATTTCTTTTATTTTCTCTTAATTTTTCTTAGTCTTTATTTCATCAATTTATGTCTCCTCACCCTAGTTTAAGTGTAGTTCCAGACATTCTAACTGTCTGAATAGATGTTAGTCATCAGAACAGTAGAACACACGGACTATCTATAGTGAGGGCATTACAATTCTTTTCCTCTAAATAAAAATTTCGTCCTCGAAATTTACCCAATGTAAATAATTGAGGAATCACTATCTCCTTGTCTCTTCGCTTTTTCGTGTTATAATACTTCACTTTCTCTTTAGTCTGTCTTACTAGACCTAGCTCTACAATCTTATCCTCATCTTGATTTACTATCGGAAATGCGTAGCTCTACACAATAGTCCCAAGTCGATACTATAATCTGCAGCTTACCGCACAAACATTGAGAACATTGTGTAGTTACCATGGTATATCCCAATAGATCAGATTTTTTTTTCCTATACTTATCCTCAATCAGTTCTGCACCCATCTTCTTTCATCTCATATACAGTCTCTCTCTTATTTTCATCCATTATCTTTAATACGATCCTTTTCGGTTGATAATCTACCATCACCTTATGGCCTAAAGAGTTGGTGATAAGTATGTCATCTTCCAACCCATCTATCGGTATCCTCTTTCAATAGGAGGTACAATGCATATATAAGGGTGAATATAAATAAGGTCTATCAATACATATTTAAAGGTATTATAAATAGGAAATGTACCTCTGATAATGTCTATCGGATCTGGCTCCTTCTGAGCCATAGCGTACATGTGGGGTGCTACTCCAACCTTAGGCCGTTCTATAGTATCAGAAGCCTTCTGTGATGTACCAGCTATCTCAAGCCTCACAGGTCTTCTGCCCCTCTGCACTGTTGGGGCAGACCTCTCAGTCGGTGGTAGAGCAGTGGGAGCACTCCTCTGTAGACAACCTTGTAAGAAATGATCAGTAGATCCACATTAGAAACATCCCCCAATCAACAGTCGACACTCCCCTCTGTGTCTCCTACCACAGTGGGTACATTCTGGACTAGAATTGATTCCCTTGTTACAATACCCGGGGAATTAGCTACAGATACTCTAGACTGGCCCCTCTGGCCTTGTATCTAGCTCTGTGAACCCTTAGGCTTCTTACTACCAGTAGTTGGGGCACAAAACTGACCCTGTCCAGGACCTCTCTTATGCTGTTTGTCTCTCTTGGACTGCTCATCATCTCTGACTCTCTCCACATCAAGAGCTGATGCTACTAACAAAGAGAAGTCTGTAAAGTGATGAGAAGTAACTATCAGTCTGATGTTGTCATTCAGTCCATCCTTAAACCTCCTACATTTATCAACCTCTGTGGGCATTATCTCCAATGCATGTCCACTAAGTTTCATGAATTCTCGCTCATATTTGGAGACTGCAAGTTGCCTCTGTCTCAATGCCAGGAATTCTCTCCTTCTGGCCTCTAAGTACACATGGCTGACATATTTCTTTCTGAACTCAGCCAGGAAGAAATCCCAGGTGATTTGTGCCAGCTGTACTACCCTTGATACTGTCACCCACCACCGATATGCATCTTCCTGAAGTAATGACAGAGTACACTCCAACTGCTGCTCTGGGGTGCAGTGTAGCTGCTGCAATACTCTCTTTGTCCTTTCCAGCCAATACTCTGTGGCAACTGGATCATCCTCCTTTTTACCCTCACAGTCAACTGCCCCATATTTTCGCAGTCTCTCTAATGGGGACCTATATACAGGTTGCGGCTATAGGGGTGCTGGTGGCTATACAGGTGGCGGTGGTTGTGGCTGACGTATGGCTCCGGTGACCTGACGGAGTAGCTGTGTCATCTATTCTAGGAAGGCCTGCTAGGCTCTACCCGCAGCTCTCATATATGACTTTGCTCTGATGCTTCGCTCCCTACTAGGAGCAGGTGTAGGTGCTTGACTCTCTACCTCCTCCTCTATCGATCTAGGAGACCCGTACTCTGAAGGATCAGATGCCATCGATCCTATAAAACAGACAAAGAACATATTTGCATTAGTATCACCTCGACTACATTTAAAGGCCTATGAATGTGATGCAAACTATTTCTTTCTATCTATCTAGATCTAGGATCGCCTAAACCTCTGCTCTGATACCACTAAATGTGATACCCTTTACCCGTCTACAGTGTAGCCAAGTCAAGTGCGCCACATTCGGTGCCAAAGCACCCTATCTTATCTTGTCATGTCCATTATTAATTTTATAATTCATAGAAAACATGTGGTAATTTTTTTTTCTTTTTATCACAAATTATTTCTGTGAAAACCCAAGTAGAGCGTCCTCTATTTTATTAGCATCTGGCAGGTTCCATTATTCACCTATTAAAAATAATTTCATATCTATCTCATATTTTCAAATACATCATGTCATATCATATCATTCACAAATTTTCATATAATTTTAAGAAAATAATATAACTCATTCATATGAAAATTTATATACAAAAGCTTACAAGCTTTTATTTACAATCCAAAATATAATTACAATTTATTTACAAAGTTCAAAATAAGTTACACTGTATCTACTTATGTACAATAAACAAAATGCACAATCTAATAACATGGGCCCCACTAAAATAAATACTACTAAGGTGACTAGCAGACACTATCAGAGCTGATCAAATCTCTGTCAGGGCAATACTGCTACGGTGGCTGTGTTTAGTCTCTAGTACCTACACAATGGAAAGCAATGCACTAAGCGAATTGCTTAGTGGTGCATAACTTTAAAGAAAAATAACTGAATAATTAAAAATAATAATTCTAGGTAAATTTCATAAATTCTAAGTCATTTATGAATTTACTGCACTTTGGAAATAATTAGATTTAATAGTATCTTATCTATGCATTTATTCATTTTCAGTCTTTTAAAATCATATCAGTGCTCAAGTAACATATAAAAAACTATAAAAGTTGGATACATGAAAGTATACTGGTTAGACAACCATATATTTACCATGTATACAACTATCATGTCAGGCATAAGGCTAGCGGGCAGGCTTTCAAAGCCAGTAATGAAATTAGGCTCAATGGCCAACGGGCAAGCATATAGCCTGTAGAACAATCATATCAGACATATTTTATCGATCAATGATTATTCATATATGCAGTACTACTATCTGTAGTCCCTAATTGGTATACCAATCGATCCAAACTATACACATAAGCCTAGGTTTACTTTGGGCAATTAAGCATTATTAATTTCTTATTAGAAATTTTCATGTCACTTTGTAGTGGAAAAGTGGTTCCCGCATACCTATTTCATGTAATTTAGTGTTTAGTAACATATTAGAGTTAAAATCCTACCATCAAATAGTTTGTCTTGTGAACCTTTCTTTAGGTTCAGTTTTAATGTCTTAATTTTATTTATCAAATTGATCACTTTGTGGCCACTGTTTGGCCATACTTCCTTCATAGAAGTTGTTTCTCTATGTCTTTTCTTGTTTTCCCTTTTTGAATCATGTAATTTGGACTTCTAGAACTCAAGTTATGGTCAAATAACCATAACTGGTTCATTTTCTAATTCTGGATCCTTTGCTAGGCAGATTTTGGAATTACATTTTACCAATTTAATTGGACATGTTGCAGTCACTTTTAGGCTTAGTATTCTTAATAGAGTTTATTGCCCTATGTCTTATAGTCACTCAAAATTTTGGATTGAAATTTTTAAAGTTTTGTAGAATTACTTATAGCTAAATCACTAGCCTAGACTCAAGTGCCCTGTGCCAATAGGATCCCCATTCAGGTCAGTGGCTTTGACTCAACTTTTAGGATTTGTACATTCATAATTTGAGGAAAGTGTCTGAAAAAAAAATTGAATCCCTATTCCTCAGGTTTCCAGAATAATATGGCCTATCACAATTAGAGTTTTCTAGTGAGAGATATGACTAAAAGACTATTCTGCGGTCAAATGGTCACTTAGGCAATTTCCAGAATTTGCATACTAATTTGATCTAGCCAATTGACCTAATTCCCTTAATTTCTGGGTTTTAGTCAAAATACCAATATTGTAGATTGATGTCTTGTGGAAATTTTACCACTGATTTCATTGCATTTAGATTTCTGTAAACCAAGTTATGGCCTCTTTGCCAAAACTGGTCAAGTAAGCCTATGTCTGGCAATTTCTAGGCAATATGGTTTTGGACAGTTTTGTGACTTAAATTGGACCAACAATTTGGTTTTGTTAGACACATTTTTGGGCTCTATGTCCTTCATGAAAGTTGTAGTCCTATATCTAAGCTTTCTAATGGTATAAAATTCAGGTCATTTTGACCTGTCTAGAGGGAGTTATGGCCAAATGAATGTATACTGTTCATTTGGTCATTTTTCTGGGTTCATCATTAGGTCATCCGGATTGGGATAGAATTTAAGTCACTTTGTGGGTAGAATTTGAGCATGGTTTCTTCAAGGAAAATGGAGCATTTTAGGTTTAGTTTCATCTCTAATTGGCCTCATACCAATTGGAGAAACACAAATTTAGTTACGGCTTAAAATATACACTGGATTTTCAAAGTCTCAACCTGTATGGAAAAGTACACTTCCAAATTTCATTTCCTCCAACTCCCAAACTATAAATTAACATTCATAGCACTTATAACATCATCAATTCATCTCAACACAATCAAATTCCAGTAATAACACAAGTCTCCAACAATTAGGTCAAAACCCTAACTCCAATTTGTCACTCATAATATACACATGCAATCAATTTCTCACACATATAACTTCATCTACACATCCATTAACATCACCAAACACCATTTACATGCATGAAAACATTAAACTCCCATATTTTCCAAGCTGTCGAAATCTAGGGTTCTAAATTACTAATCATTTTCTTCTAATTTCATGTCATACTCACTCATTTCAACCTCAATTTAAGATTTAACAAGGAAAAGAGAGGAAAACTTGCACTAACCTTTAATGGCAGCTTCTCAACCTTGTAAAAACTTCAAAATTTCTTCTTTTCTTAGCTGCCTATAAACTTCCCAAGGTGTGGTGACTAATTTTAATGAAGAAACTAGTGAGATTTATGGTGAAAATGGGAAGGATGTGAAGCTTGGAAGAAGAATTCATGGAGGAAGAATGGGGAAACTAAATTCGGCCATGGGAGAGAAGGTTGAAGAAGATGATGTTGAGTGGATGGATTTTTTTCCTTATGCCTATTTATACTCCACTAAGAATTAGTTTATTAATTTCAATACTTAAAGTTTTAATGTTCCTAATAATTCCCCCTTATGTTTCCTTTAATTACATTATATATAGTTTCATGTATTCTTGGATTTTCAAAATTTAAATATCACTTATTTTAATGGACATTTAGGTCAAAAGTTGACTCTAGGTGCCAAATGACCAAAATGCCCCTCTTCGGATTATAGTCAAACTTTTTCAGTAATACCGACTAAATCCCCGATCCGACGGTTCCTTTAATTTTATACTATCTATTTCATTTTTATTCTTACCTGTACCCATTAACTAAATTTTCTTTGACATTTTCAATGTCATTTATACCTCAATAAATCTTTAATTATATCCCGAAAATTATTTCCTAGGGTTTCTCGTGGTTCTGGAGTCGTCAACTGTCTATGCAGTGACTTCCCGGTACGGTCACCCATCGCCGTGGTTCCAGCTCCTTTAACCTAGTTACATTTCTTTTTTTTATTTCCACTTAATTTTTTTTTTGGTCTTTATTTCATCAATTTATGTCTTCTCACCCTAATTTAAGTATAGTTCCAGATATTCTGACTGTCCGAACAGACGTTAGTCATCAGAACAGTAGAGCGTACAGACTATCTACAATGAAGGCATTACAACTGTAATTAATTTAATGTTTAATTGCTGATGATTTATTAATTCAAGACATTTAATTTTGAAATTCAATGAATATTATTATGACTATCCAATTATTACCATAACTCTTAAAGTTTAATTTTTTAAAAAATATTTACTTCAAAGTAGAACAAAGTATATTTGAATTTTTATAAGAAATTAATGATTGAGTTTCTTTTAAACATATCTGATTATTAAAGGTAATATATATCCATTAATTTTTAATTGAAAAAAAAAAACAAAAAGTCAACATTAAGTTTTTTTTTTTGTATTTTCTAAATAGCTATAATATATAATTACTAAATATAATTATCACACGTTTTCATATTTGTAACACCCTCACTGTAGCAATTCCATACATTATACTGTTCACTCATTTGTACAAATTCATTCATGCTCCGTTCTTATAGCAAAATTCTCAAATTTGCATTAATTTACATCATTTGCAATAATTAAATAAATCCTTAATTTACATGATATACAAATTAATTACAATTTGCTAATTTATATTATAATATAAGAAATAAATAACATACACAAAATACATGATATGCTTAATGTGAGCCCTATCTACATGCATTGCTGAGGAGGTGACAACCTTGAATGCTCTGCAGATCAGAACTCCAAAATCTCTGTTTAGTATTCGCTGGGCTTTAACTTCAGTACCTGCGCGAGGAAACAATTCCATCGCGCTAAGTATTGCTGCTTAGTGGTGCAATAATATAAAAAGGAAATAATATACAAATAAAGATAGAAATAAAACATAATTTAAATAATTAAGATTTATTTATACTTCACATGCGGTTTCTAAAATTTAATATGTTTTATCCTAATTTAGTCTTCTTTGAAAGTGTTTATTTCGTCAATGTACAGTAATAATGTACAAAGAAAAATGATCTGAAAATAATAAATTTATGCTTATATTATTATATAAGTCACATTTGCAATATTTATTTATGTTATAATTTTCTTTGCTAATCTTTTAGCATTTTCTCTATACTTGCTAGGTTGTCTCAGATTATTTCATAATAAGTAAATTTTGATATCGGTCCAGTTCATTTCGATTCTTTCTAATAAATAACTATTCTAATTTATTTTAGGTCATCTTACTTATTTATTTAATTTCTAATATTTTTTTTATTACTAATATTCTTAACTTATTTCAATAAATTTCACTGCCCAAGTAACCTATGACAGTGACTAAATCGATAACGGGTCGTTGGCACTGGACACTGCGGTGCCTCGGGCCGTCATACCATGGGACGCAGAACGTCAACCACGTATGCAGTCAGTATGGCTAAAAAGCCATGATAACACATAATCGAGCATAAAAGCCATAAATGTTTGGCATAAAGCCATGAATACGGGCATAAAGCCATGAATATAGGCATAAAGCCTTTCGCAGTACTGCTAAAACAATACCCTATTGGCATGCCAAACTATCCAATCTGACACACATGTCTAGGCAATACAAGGGCACATAATATCATTAAATATTAATATATTGTGTTTTATGACTTTATTATTTCATGATAAATTTCAATTATAATTCATACATTCATTTGATCATTTATATGATTACAATTCACATCAATTATCCTTTTATACCATTGTACTCAAAATACTTCTCTCTACAATAATGAGAACTAATGTCTCATTCATACATTAATATGGTTCATTTATTCATTCATTATGTTATTCATATTGATCACAATTCTAAACAATGGTTCACATTTACCATTGTATTCAAAACATTTTTCCTTTCTCATTTATACATTCAAGAATCTACTTATGTAATTACAAATTTTATATTTCAAGTTGAGTTACTAATATTTTATGAATTCCATTTGTGATGGGTATATAAACCCTAACTATCTATTCACATCAATTAGGTGACTTATTTTTCATGTTTCAAGTAATCAATGAACATTTCATGGATTTCAAATTTATGGTCTTAATTTCCTTTTTACAATTTTGACTAAGATGCATAGTCCACATTTGTCATACAATTCTAAGCATTTAAGCTTAGAATTGGTTCTAAGTCTTTATCTTAGTTTGCTAATCATTTTGATTACTATTCACCTTACTAGTCAACCAAAATGTTGACTTTTTAATACATAATAATTTTATTGAACCTAAGTTCTCCAAGATACCACATTTTGCATTTAAAATTTGTTGGTATTGGTTGCCAATACCATTTCCAAGCTTAATATTATTTGGGCAGAATTTTTCAGTTTTCATGCCTTATTTTTACTGTTCTATTAGTCATTTTTGCAGTGGGAATTTGGAAAAATGTTCAACATGAAAGTTGTTTCTTATTTTGTCTAGTTGAATTTCTTTTTTTGAATCACTCCATTTGGAGTTTTGTAGCTCAAGTTATGGCCTAAAAACCATGACTGGCCGGATTGGGCAGAACCCAAAATTCTGGGTAAAATTGTTTCTGGCAGATTTGGTAACTCGAGTTTGGTTGGCAATTTGACTAGGTTATGGTCATAATTTGGGTCAGGTTTCTTCATAAAATTTGTTGGTCTATATCTCGAATTGTTGCTGGTAAAATTTCAGGTCAATTGGACCTTGCTACATTGAGTTATGGCCAAATGACCAAATACTATTCATTTGGTCATTTTGCCCAGGCAGATTGCAGGTCACCCGGATTAGGGCAAACTTTTGGTCCACTTGGTTTGGTTTTCTGGGCATGGTTTCTTCACAAAAGTTGTGCTATTATGTGTCTAGTTTCACCTCCAATTGGCCTCATACCAATTGGAGTCACACAACTTCAGTTATAGGTCAAACAATACCCTAGACTCATAGGTCCGAATTTCCTGCATAAGAGAAGCACTCCCAATTTTCAATTTCACCCAACTTCCTAACTTCAATTCACATTTATAACACTTCTAATAGTCAATAATCAACCTCAACATCATCAAATTCAAGTCACAACACAAAATTCCATATTTGAGCAAACCCTAAATCAACTTGCAATAATTTTAAATTCCAAGAGAATTTCTAGCACTAACCTTTGTGTGCCTTATTTTTACTGTTCCATTAGTCATTTTTGCAGTGGGAATTTGGAAAAATGTTCAACATGAAAGTTGTTCCTTATTTTTTCTAGTTGAATTTCTTTTTTTGAATCACTCCATTTGGAGTTTTGTAGCTCAAGTTATGGCCTAAAAACCATGACTGGCCGGATTGGGCAGAACCCAAAATTCTGGGTAAAATTGTTTCTGGCAGATTTGGTAACTCGAGTTTGGTTGGCAATCTGACTAGGTTATGGTCATAATTTGGGTCAGGTTTCTTCATAAAAGTTGTTGGTCTATATCTCGAATTGTTGCTGGTAAAATTTCAGGTCAATTGGACCTTGCTACATTGAGTTATGGCCAAATGACCAAATACTGTTCATTTGGTCATTTTGCCCAGGCAGATTGCAGGTCACCCGGATTAGGGCAAACTTTTGGTCCACTTGGTTTGGTTTTCTGGGCATGGTTTCTTCACAAAAGTTGTGCTATTATGTGTCTAGTTTCACCTCCAATTAGCCTCATACCAATTGGAGTCACACAACTTCAGTTATAGGTCAAACAATACCCTGGACTCATAGGTCCGAATTTCCTGCATAAGAGAAGCACTCCCAATTTTCAATTTCACCCAACTTCCAAACTTCAATTCACATTTATAACACTTCTAATAGTCAATAATCAACCTCAACATCATCAAATTCAAGTCACAACACAAAATTCCATATTTGAGCAAACCCTAAATCAACTTGCAATAATTTTAAATTCCAAGAGAATTTCTAGCACTAACCTTTGTGTGCTAGCTTCAATCAACTCCAAGCTATCCAATTAATCTTCAATTCATTCAAAACACTTTGATCTTCTTCCTTGGGCTGCCCACTGAATTTCTTTCTTCTTTTTCTTCCTTCTTTTTCTTGGTTTTTCTTGCTTATTCTTGGAGTTCATGCCTTGATGAAGGTTTTTCTTTAAATTTCTAAGAATTTTGGTCAAGAAATTTGCATGGTTTGGAAGCTTAAGCAAGCTTCAATGGAGGAAATTTTGTTTTGCGAGAGAAATGGGAATGTGGGACGGCAAAGTAGTAGAGAAGAAGAGAAAAATCTGTTTTCTTTCATTATTATAAGATATTTATATAAATTTAAATATTAAATAATGTATTTGTCTTATTAGGAAAATTTGCTAATTAATTTTTATTTAAAATATGTAACTAATTTTTCCATCCACTTTCTTTTTATTTATTTTTAATTAATCTTTTATCAATATTTATTCATATTTTATCCATTTTTATTAGTTTGTCAAATGGTGATTGAGTGGAGGCATTGTTAATGACATCATGTGACGTCATAATTCCCAATTTCTTTTATTTTTTTTTCTTTTCTTCTCTACTCATTTTAAATTTAATTTTTAGCAATATTTATTTATATTTTAGATCATAATAATTATTTACTTAACTAGACAAGTCGGCCAAAAATCACCTTTGAAGGCGAAATGATCAAAATGCCCTCCATTTGGCTTAACAGACCAAAATTGTCTATACCGATTGAAAATTTTTTATAAACCTTTTCTTGGCATTGTAATGCCATAGAAACCTCAATGACTCTTCTCTGGAGTCCCAAAAATTATTTTATGAATTTTCCCCCAGGTCTAGGGCTCCTAGTTGCGAGAACCGCAACTTCCTACTAGGTTACCCATCTCTAGGGCACCGGCTCATTTAACTTGGTTGTATTTTATTTCTAAAATTTTTTCTTAATTTTTCTTATACTTATTTGAGTTATTTATGACTCCTCACTCTAGTCTAAATATTTTTCCAGACATTCTAGCTATCCGGACCGACACCGGTCACCGGAACAGTATAATGTACGGAATTGCTACAGTGAGGGTGTTACAATATTCCTTAATTTTTAATTTAAAAACATCAATGGCAGTAAAATCAATATTCATGTTTAATACTTAAAAGTTTTCTCTCTTCCTTTTATACATTTAATAAATTTTAATTTACTTTAATATTATTTTATTTTTATTCTTTTAAAATGATTTATTATTATTATTATTATTATTATTATTATTATTATTATTATTATTATTATTATTATTATTATTATTATTATTAGTAGTAAAGAATAACTTATGGCCATTAAAAAAAACTTATGGCTATTAAGGCTATTGAATTGAGAGTAATTGCCAACTTATTTGGCCAAAATTTATTGCTAGCATTTTCGAGTTATAATATTTTAAATAGCAATGTTAAAATTTTTTTGATTAAAAATAATTTTTTTAATCAATAATGATTTAATGACCTAATTAAATCTAATATGAATTTTTTCGAATTGTTTTGATATATAAATCAGGTATTCATGTGGTTTTTTAATATAATCATTGTACATATATCGGTTTTATTATGACCATTGATTAAAGTTAGTTTTATTTATTAAAAAATTCTAATAATATTAATTAGGGATTCAAACTTAAGTTATTTGATAAGTTTTAAAAAAAGTTACCATTTGACTTTACCATAATTTAAGTTATATGAGAGCAACCTATGATTTTGCTTAAGTTAAAAAATTCTACATTTTGTTGCACAATGTAGCCTATGATTTTGCTTGCTTCTATTTTAAAAGTTAATTTGTTATTTTGTTTTTATTTTTGGTTCATTTGCATTTATAATTATTATAGTATGTTTAGTAGTCATAATAGGTAATATTAGAATATATTTTAATAGAGAAAGTGGATTAATATCTTGTTTATGTCCCTAAACGTGCATTCGGAAGCACTTGAGTCCTTTACCCTTTGTTTTCGTTAATTGTAGGATCGTTCATATTTATTTTCTTTGTTAATATAATTAAATATGTTCTAGGTTGATTAGTATGCATGTTAGGATCATATTGTGGTTGTGTCTTGGTAAAAATTAGGTTTAGAAGTCATTAAAGGCATTTTTATATTCATTCAACTATGTTAGGCTAAATACTATTCAGTTTTTGTATTCCTTTTCAATGTCTTAATGCATGTTTTAAATGGCTAAATTAAGATTCATATTATGGTCATGTTCCATCCATATTTCAATAAAATTCATATTTAGAAATCATAAATATATCATGTATGCATTTTTTGGGTACACTAGGTTGCATAAGTTTATATTTTGTGCATTTTAAGGGATGTTTAGTTTTTATTTCTTTATTCATGCACTTTTAAGCATGTTAGGGTGTTAGAATTATTTTGAATTCAATTGGAATAAATTGTCATGATCTAAATCTATGGGTTGGGCCAGCACTAGAACATATGCTAGCATAAAGCCCCTGAAACTCCTAGTAAGCCTCATTATTACTAAACCCATAACTAACTTAAACCGAAGGCCTATCATATGAATAAAATATTATTAAAAATTATAAAATATTATAAAACAAATTGGAGAGTCTAACTCTAACTCAATATACAGCCTAAAAATGTGGGAAGCCTAGCTCAACCCTGATAACTAATATCCAATTGATGCATGCCAAATGCAGTATTAAATAAAATAATCTACCAAACTAACTAACTTGTAGTACGAGCAAGTAAAGGTCAATCCCACAGAGAATGATTGCATATTAGCTAGGTGAACTCAATTACTCACACATACTGATAATAAAGAAAACAAGGGGTTCTAAATTTTTGTAATTCTAAGGATACTAAACTAAGTAAATTAAACTAAAAGCTAAAAGTATGCAAATCATAAATGATCAAATTGACAAGAATGCAACTAACACAAATAAAATAATATGGTAAACAGCTTAGCAAAGAGATGTGTATCCACCATGAAAATTAACTATCAATCATTGACACTAATGCAGTAATTTATTCACTTAAACAAATTGGCTGTAGAAACCAAACAAGCGTCAATTTCCCTATCTCTCCTTACTTATTAGATTAATTAAAGCAAGCGTCTAATTAACCCCTAACCAATTGAATAATCTTAGTCAAGCATAAGATTTAGCTCAATTGCGGCTTTAATATACTAGAGAAACATCACTAATTCTATATAACAATTATATAACAAGCAGTATAAACATTTAACCTAGACTAGGAATCTATAAGCAATACGATGAACTCACACAATATCACCTTTGCTACTTATGTTGGGAAAATCAAACAACTACATACTTAATCATTCCAACTAGCATTAGATCAACATGCATAATTGAGTAGTAGGCCTCCTAAATAATTGAATGTACCATCTTTTTGTGAATTATAAGAGAAACATAAATATTCAAGTGAAGAAAATACTGATTTAAATGATAGCTCAAAATAGTCTTATGATAATTATTTCATGGTTTCAACAATCCTCTTTTCTGAACAAGAAAACTACTCACTCATGCTAGCAAAAGAAAACATAATAAAAAAATAATTAGAACAAAGAAGAACATGAAGCCCTTTAATGGAGAATGTGCCACTAAGAAGTTTGAAGGAGTTCTACACGCCACAAGGGAGAGGAATGAACAAAGTTGTGAAACCAAGGGAAGAACACCTTCACACCAAATTAGCAGCACTTTCTTAGAAACAAGAAACTTTAAACACACCAAAAACACACCAAGGATGATGGAAGATGATGGGGAAGTGATGCACCAAAGCAAGGTATTGAAGAAGCACAATTCCAAGCTAAGGAAATGAGATGGATGCACAACAAAGAGGAAGGAAAGAGTCCATACGTCCAACCTCTTGTATGTCAAGTATTTATAGTACTTGAGGTGAAACTAAGGCTGTCCAATTAAGAAATTTATCACTTTTATTGTGCTTAAATTGTACACTACTTCCCTTCTTCCCTAAGTAGGATTTGTATGCAATTCTTCCTCTTTAGTGTTAACCAATCTTGAATAGATATATCTCACATAAAATCTGTCTATTTTGAGTCTCCCATAATCATTAGGAAAGAATTCTCTCTTATTAGGAAGAAGAGAATCTCACATCAATTGCATATATTTCAGAATCGTAGAAAAGTCAAACCCTAGTCTTCCAAGGAGAACAACTAATTCATGCAACCAAAAACTCCCATAAGATACCACATACGCTTTGCCAAGTCACCTTGGATGTTTTCCATGTGATAGCCATGTCATATGCCACATCATCAGTGGTCTCGCCAAAAATTGCATTTCTTTAATTTTGCTTATTTTGCTCCAATTGATTACAAATCACTTCGAATCACTTTGAACACCTACAAAACATAAGTTAAAGAAAATAATCACTAAAACAACTCAAGAACATGAGCAAAAGAGCATGTGCAAGAATATAATATTTGACATTTTATGCACTAATCAAATTCTCTTAGACTTAGCCTTTATTCATCCTCGAAAAAATAAAAATAAAACCTAAACAAAGACTCAATTTACACTTCCCAAGATTATAAAAGACAAGCATATCATAAGAATGAACATAATCAAGATCTTTTAAGAATCGTAAATATCATGAACAAATCTCCTCATAAACATTAGAACTTCAATTAACATAGCAACCTTATTAAAAAACTAAACAAACCAACATGGAGGATCCTCACATAGGCATAAGAATCACTCCATCTCTCATGTGTTTAGGTTAAAATGACTACTTTCAAAATTCAATTCATGAACATGACCAAACATGAGCTTGCTTGTTCATCTCATCTCCGCTACTTAGATGATATGAAAAACACAAATCTGAAGGTCATTATCAAGGTTGTAAGGGGGCTAGGGTGAACGTATGGAACAAAGGATAAATAAGTTTAAATCAAAGAAACTAGTTAAGCATTCAAATATTTAACTCTTGAAACATATATCATCCAAATCAAAGTTCTTAAACTTTCATAATCAAGCTCACTAGCTCTGTAACACCCTCAATTTACTCAAGAAGACATTCACCTAAATTTCAAATTAAGTCTGTGCACAAGTGCTTTTTATCCGGTTATCAATATTCAAAGGATTAAATTGAATTAATTAATAAGTTTCAGGACAAATAAAAGATTGAGGACTACCTTGAATAAATTATAAATTTTGGAAAAAATTTAGAAATAATAAAAAACATCTTATAGACCAATGGATAAGGGAGTAAGGACCATTGGATAAAAACTTGTAAGAAATCTCTACATAAATTCCTTAAGGTGGCCAGCCAAACTTTATTCCCTCTTCCTCATTTTTATTTCTTCTTTCTACAGCCAACTATCTCCAAATTTGAATAAGAAAAATCAAGTTAAAACCCTAGATCATCCCAATTTTGAAAGGCTTAAGCAAAAGAGCAAAAAGAACTAACAATCCAAGCTTGAAGAACCCTAATTTCCTTGAAGGGTTTTGGTGGAAATTGAAGGAAGAAAGGGTGGCAGCTAGAATTCAAGTGAGGTTAGTGTTGTAATCTTAATCTTTGATCATATTTAAGTAGGGATTTCACTATGGATAAGGTAGAAACACCTAGAAATGGAATTGAAAGCTTGTATGTGTGCTAGAACATTGGTTCTACCAGTAAGCTACAGGACCAGTCATCTTTGAAAATTCATAACTTGAGTTAGGAAAGTTAGATTTCTGTGATCTTTATGTCTATGAAAACCATGATGAATTCTCTAAAACTTTGTAGTTTTGTGTTAGATCTAATTCCCCTGTTAAGATAGGGTTTGAGGGCAAAATTTTTTATTGTTCAAATCTAGAAAACTAGTCTGATGATTTCTAGAAGCAGAACAACCCACTTTAAAAATTCATAACTTATGCTACAGAACTCGAAATAGGGTGATTCTTGAACCATTGTAAATATTAATGAATGCACTAAAACTTTGTAGTTATAGCCAAGAACTAATTTTGTCGACTACATAATGATATTTTTACATTTCCTATTACTACTTTGGATGTGATTGAAGTCTGAGCAGGTTGCACATTTTGTTCATAACTTGAGATGTAAATCTGATTTTGATATGATTCAAATTGGTGATTGAAATTAATATATGAAAGTTTAACTTTGGAAAAGATTCCCTAAAACTCTTATTGCTAGAGTTTTTAGTGGAATTTTAACTTTGCTGCCCTGGTTACTGGAATTGACTGAAAATTTTAAATTGTATGTGTGATTATTCTTTTGGGGCAGCCACTTTGGGTGAATTAAATGAAGGAGCGGAAGCATGAAAATTGTTAGATTAGAACATTGAACTCAAAAATTTCTTCTAGGGTTTCATGCATCATGCCATATCCATTATGTACCTAATTGATTTCAATGTTCAATTGCATATTAAAACTCTTTTAATATGTATTAGGATCTATATTTGCCATTTAAGATTTTTTAATTAAAAAATTAATTCATTAGAACCCTAGATTAATCATGCCATATCCATTGTGATTATTAAAAGAGTTTTAATATGCATTAGGATCTACATTTGCTATTTAAGATTTTTGAATTAAAAAATTAATTCATTAGAACCCTAGATTAATACAAGAATATGTGCACTAACCTTTTGATGCACTGTAGATGTGATTGGTACCTTTGGGAAGCACTTAGGACGCCAAACGTTGTCCCTCTAATTTGTCCACACCAAGATCACTAATGGCAGCCCCTAAACCAGCTTCTCAAGCCTTGCCAACCAATTAGAAATTAGGGATTTGCCTTTCGAGAGGTTGTAGATATATATAGGACACTATAAACAATTTCTAGCAACTTTAATTCAAAGAAAACAATTGATTTCTCTTTGAATTGATGAGAAAATATGAAGAAGACGAGAGGATAGCCTTCTGGGTGGTGGCACACTTTGAGAAAAATCAGAATGTATATTTTATTCTTTCATTCTTTCCCTTTTATAATTAGGTCATCACTTAAAACCCTTACCACATGTCATCACCTGATTGCATCTTAATTTTAATTGACCTAATCATATTAAGCTAAGTGTCAAAGCTAGATTTAATCTTGACTTTGATCACCTTGCATGATAGGAAGACAAATGACAAGCTTATATGGTGCCATGTGTCACCATCTCATGGTGCCACATGTCACCCTGTGAAATGACCAAATTACTCTTGTGTTTTAATTTTGAGTTCTCAACCCAAAATAATTATTTCTCCTCTTCTAAACAATTTATATTAAATATAAATTAATTAATTAATCTCTATTAATTAATTTTTCATAATTAAATTCATATTTAAACACTTTAAATATAAATTTAACTTATACTATACATCCAATAACCTAGATTTGGTTTCAAGCCATGCTAGGGACTTTGCAATCTTATTGCAAACCAAACCTATTTAATTAATCAATTAAACTCTTTAGTAAATCAATTAAATCATATTTTGCTTTGTGATTATCTTGTGTATGTGTGTGACTTACTAGGCTCATCACTAATTGGCAATGAGATATGATATTAACTCTTAATATCATTAGAACTCTTTCTTACCATAAATGATTTCTCTAAATCATTTTAGGCATCTCATAGACCATGGTTGACACCTATCATAGCATGCCATGGCCACCCAATCAATAACAAGGAATACCTTTAAATGAACCTAAAATCATATGTTACCATGCACTAGAATCTCTCTGTTATAAAATCTCAATTCGAGCTAGAGTCATGGTTTATGTCAAACCCCATTTGCTATGAATATTATATTCTCTTTTAATTCCAATTCTTGATTAAAAAGATTTTCTCATCACAAACTCTTTTTTGATTAAATCTGTTTGTCCTGGCCAGGAACTTGAAACATCAAGAACAATTAAATGATCATAGGATTTTATCCCTATTTACGTAGAGTAATAGATCCATCTTGATCAACACCTATCTCCATATATAACTTGTAGGAGCCAACACATGCCCATATACTCATAAATAGTATAAGTATGAAAGCAGTATCAAACTCAAACCACCTATATACAAGATAATTGTGTTATCTCAGGTCTAAAGATTATATGCACTGATATGATTTATGAAAATGCATTAACAAGAGTAAATTCCACGTGCTTGTCATAAGTGTCACTGGTTCGGCCTACTTATCATGCATAAGTGCCTATCATGTTTGTTATATGGCATGAGACTCACCATTCCATCTTATTTACATCTTATATAAATAACTTGGGAATAAACATGATTACAATCTTTCTGGATAAGTCTCGTCCTTATTGTGAAGTATCCTAGATTGTGAACCAATTTATGATACTTTGTGCTAGAAATACTGTCATTCATATTCTTAACAACTTAAGAATAGAATTTCTAGCAAAATATCAATGGACCTTTTCTATTACACATAAATATATTATGTAAACAGAAAAGTGAAAATGCCTTTTTATTAATAAAACATGTACAAGATGCATACTAAATGATATGCTCTATGGCATACTACTAACATTAAATTGGAATTGGATAAATGTTTGTTGGGTAATTCAAATTATAGGATTAAAGTATTTTGGATGGAAAATACAAGATATTTTCTAGGGATCCAAAAATAAAGGAAACTAGTTCATTTTGATATGTGGTTGTTGCACACTAAGTATTTGATAAAAATGCCTCAATGAACTTAAAGGAAGAAAGAGAAAATAATTAGATAAAAAGAATAGTTAAGACATCTATCTAAAATGTCTGTATTTCTCTACATGATAGCAAGTCATAAAGGGAAAAGTAAAGGTAATTGCAAAGGTTGTGAATTAGCTTAATTTGGAGGAAAGAGGTTTGTACACAATTAGTATTAAGCTATTAATATTTCTACATATTTATGTTGATAAAATGGCTTTATTAATGCATGTTTTATGCTCTTCAAAATATGATTGCACCACAACAATTGATTGGATTTCGTTATGGTTATGATGAATTTTACTTGAAATTATTATTTATATTATGTTCTATTTGAAAAGTATGTGATGTTGAGATTTGCAAGAAATGGATCCAAATGGTGAATTCATTCTCATGTATAAAATAAAATGAATTTATGATATTATTTTCATATCTCACAGATAATGCTTGACATGACTATTACCCGTCCCTTATTTGTCGAGGTGACACACTAGTGTTTAGGTGGATGTGATATGGATACCATGGTACGTGCACATTGATATGATATGGTCTCCCTCATGTAAAAGGTGAGATGAGATTTGAAGATGGCCCTTGCGGATTAATTACATATATAGTGTTATGGATGGCAAGTGCACAGTGATATGATATGGTCTCCTTCATGTAAGAGGCAAGATGAGATTTGAAAATGGCCCTTTCGGATTGGTCCTGCATTAGGCTAGTGAGATTAAGAATGGTTTTGAAATGTACAAATGTGTTTATAAGATGATGCCTTGTGAGTAAATGATTTACATGAGACTGATTTCTACATGTGATTTACATTTTTATGTTCACATTGCAAATATAATATATTTATTTATTTCCATGACCATTTCATGATGTTTTAATTGTTTTATGGTTTAATATTTATTGTGCACCACTGCGTACTATTGTACTTAGCATTAGTTGTTTTCTAACTAATGCAGATAAAGAAAAAGAAAAGATTTCAGGCAAATAGGAGCAACACCCATTACCACAGAGATTAGGAGCCAACTTGATGTAAGTGACTTGGTTCCTTGATTTTGTGTATATATGATGTTATCAATTGGCAACAGAATATTTTGTTTTAATATCTAAGTAGAATAAGATAAAATTTTGTTGTCTGTATATAAATATAAACTTTATGAAACGATTTATTTGTAACACCACTCACCCGTCTACAGAATAGCCGAGCAAGGCGTGCTACACGGCGTGCTGAAACACCTAGTCTATGATTATTTTATTTCCTGAGCTCAATTTGATTTTAAGAAGTCTTTTATGTAATATTCATATCATGTTGATACTATTTTCATACTTTGATAAAATCAGTGTTTCAAGATTGGTAATAAAAATTTGGCAAGGTGCCGTCTGTATTTCGGACAAACTATCCTTCCAAACCTGTTGAAAATAGTTTAATATGATAATATCAAAATCTCAAATATTTCACAGTCTCTATTTCTCAGTAAAGTCAATAGACTTTTACAGTCATTAAACAGTTCCATAATATAGTCCATAATAATTCAAATATATCTAGAAAATCTTCATGTTATTTAATAGGTACAAAATATTACAAACTTTAGAGCTTTCATAACATTACCAAATACAAAGCCGAATTTCAAAAATACAACAAAAGTACAAAATACAAGATATCCTAAGTCCTACCATGTATGAAATGCAGTGCAGATGACTCTGGACTCTTGTGCAGATCCGATGTCTCACCCGGTCGTAGGTCTGCTGGGCTTCCCAGCTGTGTCTCCAATTCTTACGTGTTACAAAAGCAACGCGCTAAGCAATTTTGCTTAGTGGTGCCAAATGTAAAGAAATATACACTAAAATAAAGTAAATAAAGTGTGTACGAATTTTTGGTGGTGGTGTATGTCAGTAGACTAGATTTAGCTATTTGAATTTAATAGTACTTGAATTACTGCCTGTGTAGCCTATATACTGACCAGACTGGATAAACGGATATACTGGCACTGGGTACCTAGTATCTCAAGCCGTCATACCATCGGTCACAAAGCGTCTCCTGGTGTGCAAATAGCATAGCTAAAAAGCCATATAGTCAATCTGGCGATAAGCCAATAATAAATACACAATATGTATAGCCGTAGGCTATTAAAGTCACAGTGCGACATAATAAACCCTAAAAACACAGTATGGCATGAACCATTTACAGAATAGCTGTCAGAATCCTATTGGCATGCCAACCTATCCAAACTAGTCAACTAAGCAAACTAGGGCACATTATAAATTAATTATTTAATTCTTCAATTTTTAGAGTTTACTAACTATTATGTAATTCATAAGTCAATGCATATGTTGACCTTTTTAGGTACTATGGATGCCAAACATAGCAGTTTGCCCAAAGCATTAAGGTTCTATTTCACACCCTTAATTCAAGCACTACATGCACATACTTAGATTTTAACTTACTACATCCTCCATTTGAGTTAATCAACCATAATTTCCATCCATTATAGGTAAGAAAAACTCAAATACAACACATAGTCATGGCTGCCGAAAATGGACCATTTCATTTCTCAAGATTTTCTTCATTTCTCTTCACTAAAATACTCACCTCAACCTAAAAACAAGGTTTACTAAAGCAAGGGAGAGGTTTTAGACACTTATCACTTTTGAAGCTTATCAAAACTTCACCAAATCTTGTTTTTCTTATTGCCAATATCTTCCCCAAGGTAAGTAGGCAAGCTTTAATGAAGGAATCAAGTGGAAAGGAGGCTTGGAATGGGGTTGCATGGAGGTCCTTCCATGGCCGGCTATGGAGTTCTTTCAATAGTGATTCACTTCGGCTGGTTTTTCTTTCAATGTTGAAGATGGTGATTCTGCCCAAAAATGGCTTAGATAGGTGTCCAAAGGTTTGAGTTAGTGGAGCACTAACTTTAAGTTAAATGTTTAATTATTTCAAGTTCCATTATTTACACATTTACCTTCCCTTTTTCACTATTTACATAATGTGTCACAATTTAATTTTTCATGACATTTTCTAAGTGCAATATCATTTATTTTTAATGGACATTGAGGTCAAAAGGCAACTCTAGGTGTCAAATGACTAAAATACCCCACTTCGGGTTATATTTCTGATTTTTCGGTAACACCGATTTTTGTCTGTTTCTCGATTTTTCATTTTTCTTTGTACTAATTTATTAATTTTCTTTGATATTTCTATTGTCAATTACATTTCAATATACCTTTACTTACGTGCCAAAATTAAATTCCGAGGGTTCCCCGCGGTCCTAGGGTCGGCAATGGCCTTCCCAGTGCGATCACCCATCGCTGCGGTGTCAGCTCGTTTAACTTAGTTTCATTTTCTCTCCCTCATTTTTCTTTGATTTTTCCTTGTATTTTCTTTTTATTTATTTCATCATTATATGTCTGTTCACTACCATCGAAGTATAGTTCGGACATCGACTTGCTGGTGATATTTGTATTTGGCCACTGAGCGTCTGAGAACACGTACAATGGGGATGTTACAACTCTTCCCCTCTAAATAAAAATTTCGTCCTCGAAATTTACCTGATGTGAAGTGCTGAGAGAACTGTTGCCTCATTGTCTCCTCGCTCTCCCATGTTGCCTCTTCCGTGTTGTGGTGTCTCCATAGGATTTTCACTAGTGGAATTGTCTTGTTTCTGAGCTCTTTTACCTCTCTTGCCAAGATTTTAATTGGTTCTTCTTCATATGTCAGGTCAGGTTGTACCACAATTTCTTCTGCTGAGATGACATGTGAAGGATCTGATCTGTATCTTTTGACCATCGAGACATGGAACACATTATGTATCTTGTCCAGCTCAGGTGGTAAGGCTAATCGATAGGCTACTGGTCCCACACGTTCAATAACTTTATATGGGCTAATAAACCTAGGGCTTAATTTCCCTTTTTCCTGAATCTCAACACTTTCTTCCACGGTGATACTTTGAGAAATACCTTCTTGCCAACTTCATACTCAATGTCTTTTCTCCTCAAGTCAGCATAAGATTTCTGTCGGTCTGAGGCAACTTTCAAATTGGCCTTTATCAGTTTCACCTTTTCCTCTGTCTGTTTTATCAGGTCTGGCCCCACTAGCTTATCTTCACCCAATTCAGTCCAACATACAGGTGTTCTGCATTTTCTCCCATACAGTGCTTCATAGGGTGCCATTTGTATGCTAGCTTAATAGCTATTATTGTATGCAAATTCTGCTAGTGGAAGGTATCTGTCCCAACTTCCCTCAAACTCAATAACATAACTCCTCAGCATATCCTCGAGGACCTATCACATATGTTCGGTTATTATTATCATTATTAGTTCAATTTATTATTTAAAATAACTCAATGAGTTTCAAAATTTACTTAGATTATTCTTTCTGACTGTCCATCCATCTGAGGATGAAAAGCCATACTAAAATGGAGTTGTGTGCCTAAGGATTCTTGTAATTTCTTTCAAATTCTAGATGTAAACCTCGGGTCTCTATCAGATATAATGGAAAGTGGAATTCCATGTAGTCTAACTATCTCACTGATGTACAATTCTGATAGCTTTTCCAGTGAGTAGTCAGTTCTAACTAGCAGAAAATGTGCTGATTCGGTCAACCTATCCACAATCACCCATACTGCATCATGCTTCTTCTTAGTGAGAGGTAGACCACTGACAAAGTCCATAGTGACTCGATCCCATTTCCATTCAGGTATGTTTATGGGTTGTAACAAACCCGATGGAACTTGATGTTCTGCTTTGACTTGCTGACATGTCAAGCATCTAGTTACATAGTCAACTATGTCCTTCTTCATACCTGGCCACTAGTATCGGAGTTTCAGGTCATGGTACATTTTTGTGCTTCCTGGGTGCATAGCATACACACTGTTATGTGCTTCTCTCATAATACTGGTTTTCAATTCTTTATCATCTGAAACACACACTCTTTCTTTATAGTACAGGCACCCATTTTCTTTCACTTCATATTCAGTTTCCTTCCCTTCAGTGATTTTGCCCATAATAGCCATTAATTTCTCATCTGTCTTCTGCCCATCCTATATCTGTTGTAACAGATTCGGCTTCACTTGCAACTCAGCCAAAATAACTCCATCATGAGTTAAGGACAGTTGGGCATTCAGAGATCTTAATGCTACAATAGATTTTCTGCTTAAAGCATGAGCGACTACATTTGCCTTCCCAGGGTGGTAGTCAATCACACAATCATAATCTTTCAGGAATTCAATCCATCGCCTCTGTCTCAAATTAAGTTCCTTCTGGGTTGGCAGATACTTCAGACTTTTATGGTCTGTGTGTATGTAGCATTTTTCTCCATACAAGTAATGCCTCCATATCTTCAATGCGAAGATAATTGCTGCTAACTCTAAATCATGAGTAGGGTAATTCTTTTCATGTGGCCTTAACTGCCTGGAAGCATATGTGACCACTTTTCCTTCTTGCATGAGTACACACCCTAACCCATTATGTGAGGCATCACTGTAGACTACAAAGTCTTTTTCTGACACTGGCTGTGTTAACACTGGTGCCTCTGTCAACATAGCCTTTAGCCTCTCAAAACTGGCTTGACACTTGTCATTTCAGTCAAATTTCATATTCTTATGTAGTAATTTGGTCATTGGAGCAGCTATCAGGGAAAATCCCTTTACAATCTTCTATAATATCCAACTAACCCCAAGAAACTTCTAATCTCAGTTGTATTTCTGGGAGGCTTCCATTCCATCACTGTAACACCCCTAAGTTCGGTAGTGCGTTCTACTGCTCCGGTGACCAGTGCTGTCCGGACAGCTAGGATGCCTAGAACTACACTTCAATATGAATGAGGAGACATAAATAATGAAATACAAGAAAAGAAAATACAAGAAAAACAAAGGAAAAATCATAGCAAAGAAATGTAACCAAGTTAAGCGAGTCGAAAACCCTAGCGATGGGTGACCGCACCGGGAAGCCACGGCGTGGACCGTTGACTAGCCCTGGACTGCGGGGAACCCTGAAAAACATTTTTAGGACTTAAATAACCCTTGTTGAAGAATAAATATCATTAGAAATATCAAAGAAAAATTAAATAATTAGTACAAAGAAAAGTGAGAAATCAAAAAACAGACAAAACGCGATATTACCGAAAAATCGGGAATGCAACCCGAACAGGGGCATTATGGTCATTTGACATTCCGAAGTGTCTTTTGACCTAAATTTCCATTAAAAATAAATAATATTACACTTAGAAAATAAAATGAAAAATTAGTTTAGTGGTACCTAAAGTAAATAGCAAAAATGAAGGGTTTAATGTGGAATAAGTGGAAATTCAACATATTACATGATTTAAAGTAAGTAAGTGGACCACTAAGAATCATAAAATGAATTAAAAATAAGCATAAGTGGGCAGATTGCTCCACTAAAAGATCATCTTCAACATTGAAACCTCCATTTTCCGTGAATGAAAAACTCCCCAAAATCCTCCATGGCCATTTTTCAATCAAGCTCCATGCACTCCTCCATTTCAACTCCAATCACCTAGGGTTCTTCATTAAAGTTTGTCTACACATCACAAGGAAGAGTTTGATACCAAATTTAAGAAGTTTAAGCAAGGTTTAACAAGCTCCAACCATAAGGTAAGTTAGCATTTTTTAAGATTTCTTTGATAAACTTTGTATACATGTTATGGGTGTTGGTTTTGTGAAGGAAATTTTTAAGTTTGAAGAGTATTGAGATATCCATTTTTGGGCAGCCATGTAATCATGTATTGATGAAGTAATTGTACATATATTTGATGAGAATTATGTTAGTTATGATGATTTAATAAACCTAGTGAATTACTTCATATTTATATGGTGATTTTTGGCACTTGGATGGGAATTGATGAATTGTAGGACAATTTGGTGTTGAAGAAGATTTTCGGCAGCTTGGGGACACTTGAATAAATGTATGTATTCATGGAAGTGTTGGCAGAATATTGACATAGAGGGATTGATGGATATGTATATGAACTTGTTGTGTAAAGTATATGCAAAAATTTGTAATGGTTAGGTGTGTATGTGATTGTACTTAGAACTTGTAAATTGAGTGTTAATTGGTGTATTGAGGATAATTTTAATCTGCCCAAAATGATGTTAATGTAAAGGAGAAAGTGTTTTTGGTAATGTACCAAAACAGATTTGGTAGGGAAGTAAACATATTGCAAGGTAAATGTGTGTAATTGATGTGTGTTAAGCAAAGTAACCAAGGGCAGTGTACATTTTAGCCAATAAGTTTAAATGTGTAACCTCAATTGGTATGAGACCAATTGGAGGTGGAACTAGGCACAAAATGTGCCAACTTTCATTGAGAAAGCATACCAAAATTTTGCTTGCAAGGTGACCTAAGAAAATGACCAATTCGGATTAGGTGCAATTAGGACCTGAAAAATGACCAATTGGGCAGCAGTGAGTATTTAGGTCATAACTCACTCAAAACAGGTCCAATTGACCTGAAATTTTAACCATGAATAGTTAAGACCCATACCTACAAGTCTTATGAAGACACAAAAACCCAGAAATGACCATAAGCAAGTCAAACAACTTGCACAATTTCGGGTCCAAAAACTGGCCGAACCAAAGTTGACCAAATTGACCTAAAAATGACCTAATTTGATGCCATTTGACCAGCAATAGTATAATGACCATAACTCGGTCTACTTAACTCGGAATGACCTAAAATTTTGCACTGCGGTCCATAAGACATAGATCTACAAGTTTGTAGTTTTGACTGAAACCTGAAAACCGAGGGAACTAGGCCGTTCGGCTAGGTCAAACTACTATTCCGAAATCCAGCAAGTTGCATTAAAATGCACTAAACAAGGAAATGAGTTTGGTAAAACGTACCAACCCTAAAACCCTATCAAATGTGACATATTAATAACGTTAAGACCTAATTTACCTAGAAAACATCGAGGGTCGATATATGGGTTGATTAGACAAATAAAGGTATTCAGTGAATTGTTTATCGAACATTATCGTTAGAGGCAAATTAATTTAGCACTGAAACACTTCAAATTGTGTTTCTCAGTTAACAAGGACTCAGCAAAAGGGAAAGAAACACTGAGTCCAGACCAGGGAGACAGTCATCAGAGGTTTGTGCACAACAACTATTTCTTTTGAATTTTTCAATTGAAATAAATATTGACTATTTGTACATTATTGTTTTAAATTGTGGAAATGTGTTTGAATGGATATTTATTGCTTGAAAAGCATTGTAAATGATTTGAAACTGTGAGAAATTGTTTGAATGATATTGATGGATACTCATTGCTTAAAAAGCATTGTAAATGGTTTGAAATTGTGGAAAAATTGGTTTAGTGTGATTTGTGAAAATTGAAGTTAATTATGAATTGTGTTGCCATTTTGTGAATGAAATTATGACTTGGGAAATTTATTGGATTCTCACGAATCATTTGAATAAAATGTTTGGAATTGATTTTGTGTTCACACTTAGCATGACAGTATCGTATCATTCCTTCTCCATTTATGGGGTTGTGATCGTTTATTTTCCTTCTCCATTTATGGAGTCGTGATCGTTTATTTTTCCCTCTCTGGTTTACCAGTTGAGGTGATCGGATGAGTACTCATTATGTAGCTAGCTCCCTTCCTCATTGATTTCGATTAGTGGGGTTGTGATTGCTTTGTCGTGGTGTACAACGCGGCATTGATCGGAAATTTGTGTCATGGCTTAAGTTGTGAATGAATTGGCAACACTATATTATTAAATTGTTTGACTAAATTGTGTTATTATGCGATTTGATAATTTGTGAAATGAAGTTTAAATTCTTATTGACATTTACTGTCTTTTGAATTTAACTATGTTTCGATTACTGAGATTTAATGTGATATTGTGTTAAATTCTTTACGACATTTATTGTCTTGAATTTAATTATGGTTTTACGTATCCATCATTTATTTGAATTATGAATTGTGATTTAAATTTGTATTTGGTTAATGTTGTGCACCACTGAGACATTGTCTCAGCGATAGCTTTTTATTGCTGTCGCAGGTAGAGAGACAGACAGGGCAGCAGACTAGGCTGCATATACATCCAGCGAGGGATTACCTGGTATAATGAGTATACCAATATTTTGCATTTTGTACTGTAATGTATGACACTGTATGTACATTTTGTTTTTGGTTTTGAGCAGTTGTAAATTCAAATTGTACCTGGAAGTTGTAAAATAATTATGAGCTGTTTTGACTTGTAAAAATTGTATTATATTTCCTTATCTCAGACTTTGAAAAATTTCTATGGAATTGAATTGATAAATTGTTGTGTTGAGAAACGTATTGGAGTTGAGATTTGAAAATATATTGAAGTGTGCTTTTTACAGGTTTTCTGAAGAACTGTTTTGTCCAAAATACAGATGGCACTCTGCCAAAATTTTTACAGAAATTCCAAATAAATTAAATGAGTTGGTTGTTTCACTTCAGTTCACCAAAGTTTTTAATACCTGTAAATAGTGCTCACCACTGTAAAAGAAGTAAGAAAAGTTTTTAAAATCCCTTGTAGTGTATTTAATGGGTTATCGATGAAGCGGAGTTGGTAATTCATTAGGTATACTACGGGATCATGTTATGCCTTACAGAGGGGTAGGGTGTGACATGTTTTGGTGGTATCAGAGCACAGTTTTTAAATTCTGTTTTCACCTGTTATTTGAATGTTCTTTCTTCATAGTACAACTACTCAATATCATTGTTTGATACATACAGTACATTACAGTATAAATATGCACTAACGAGAGTAAATATCCTTGTGTTATTTGTTCAGGAAAGCTAAAATCCTCGCATTAACTATGGAAGAGGATGATCGTTCAGTCAATCAATCTATTGAGGCTGAGGTGCAAGGGGATGCCCCAGGCCTACAAAATGTTAGTGGCTCAAGAAGACCAGCCCTGCGATGCCAGTTTCCTGCTCAGTTCGCTCAGCAGATGGCTGCAATGTTCCAACAAATGGCTGGTAATGTACCTACTCAAGTCCCAATACAGACACCAGTGGTACAACCACAGTCTCCTACTAGGCAATATGATAAATTGATGAAATATGGGGCTACAGAGTTCAAAGGGACAGTAGATCCTCTAGAAGCTGAGCAGTGGTTAGAGAGGATGGATAGGGTATTCAAGAAACTGCATTGCACAGAGGAGCTCAGATTCGAATACTCAGTATCTCTACTACAGGGGGATGCTTATGACTGGTGGAAAACCATTCCCCACAGTCTGGTAGAACCTGCAGTGCTAACCTGGAGTGACTTTCTCAGTGAATTCAGCGAAATATGTCCTCGATGCTTATGTAGACCGAAGCGCAAGAATTCCTAAGTGCAAAGCAGGCGGATCGGTGTTGAGTATGAAAGAGAATTTTCCCGCCTTAGCCATTATGCAGTAAGTCTACTTGCTACCAGCAGGGAGAGATGCAAGAGGTTTGAAACTGGCTTGAAGCCCAGTATCAGAGTACAAGTGATTGGCTTCAAACACACTAACTTCTCTGAACTTATTTCTCAAGCCCTAGAGTTGGAAATAATTGAGTTTGAGACTGCTCCTGAAAGAAAGAAATCAGAGAAGACAGAGAAAGAGGAAAAAACAGTGGAACAGAGTTCCAGTGGTCATACTGGAAAGAGGAAGAACTATGGGGGACATGGCAGAGGTGGCAAGAAGTCTGATAGGGGAAGACATTCAGGACAGAAACCTCCTCTATCTGGTCAGCAGAGTACCAGAGGTTCCTACCATTCCCGCCAATGTGAAAATTGTGGAAGATATCATGGTGGGATATGCTATAAGGCTATTAGAGCCTGTTATAACTGTGGAGGCACAGGACACTTTGCCAAGGACTGCACCAGTAGTCGTAGAGTTGGACCACCTCCTACTACTGCAGAAGGGTCAGTTCAAAGCCCTGTCACCAGAAGTTTGCAACCACCCAGCAGAGGTAAAGGCAGGGGTAGAGGTAGCCCAGCAGGCAGCCAAGGCACAGTGAAACATTCAGAGCAAGATAGTGCTCCGGTCAGAGTCTATGCAATGAGGCAGAGGGAAGAGGCCGAGACATCTGATGTTGTGGCTGGTACCTTCTCAACTTTTAACCAAGATGTGTTTGTGTTATTTGATCCGGGTTCTACCCATTCTTATGTGTGTGCTAGCATCATTGATTGCATTGTGGTTCCATGTACAAAAATGGACTTTGAGGTGCTAGTAACAAGTCCGCTAAGACAGGAGGTCAGGGAAATAAATTTTGATGCATTAGTGATTAGTCCCTTAGGATAAGGATTGTGATAATAAGTGAAATTAGTTTTGGAAGAGTTTATCAGCGCAAAGTTTTTCCTGACACACTATAAATTATAAAGCTAATTGGCGAGCCTACTTAATGTAAGGCAAGAGGATGTAAAAGTAAGTTACAGAAATAGAATTGCTCTAGATGAAGGCCGAGATGTTACTGTTAGTAATTGTTAATGGATATTGTAATCAGAATAAGTTCGGATATCAGTGAATTCGAAAAGGATAAAAGATAGGAAAGTTTGATCTATTGAGTAAGCTGCAGATTTTAGTACTAACTCGAGATTATTGTGTAAAGCTACATACTAACCGATAGTATATCTAGATGAGAATAGTTGCCAACGGCATCTGTTTTGGTATAGTTATGCCAGGACAGAATTTAATTGTTAGAAATAAGTTTGAAAATCCTACTTAGGGATCCAAAACTTAAAAGTTAGAATATCGAAAGGTTATAGTTCAGTACAAAAAGAAGATTATATGATCGTATAGAAAGGAGAAAATAAACGTATGGCTATTGTAAGATGGCTATTGGGTAAAATTTCGGGACGAAATTTATTTAAGGGGGGAGAATTGTAACATCCCTAAGTTCGGTAGTGCGTTCTACTGCTCCGGTGACCAGTGCTGTCCGGACAGCTAGGATGCCTAGAACTAAACTTCAATATGAATGAGGAGACATAAATAATGAAATACAAGAAAAGAAAATACAAGAAAAACAAAGGAAAAATCATAGCAAAGAAATGTAACCAAGTTAAGAGAGCCGAAAACCCTAGCGATGGGTGACCGCACCGGGAAGCCACGGCATGGACCGTTGACTAGCCCTGGACTGCGGGGAACCCTGGAAAATATTTTTAGGACTTAAATAGACCCTTGTTGAAGAATAAATATCATTATAAATATCAAAGAAAAATTAAATAATTAATACAAAGAAAAGTGAGAAATCGAAAAAGCATAAAACTCAGATATCAAAAATCGAATATTTGACATTCCGAAGTGTCTTTTGACCTAAATTTCCATTAAAAATAAATAATATTATACTTAGAAAATAAAATGAAAAATTAGTTTAGTGGTACCTAAAGTAAATAGCAAAAATGAAGGGTTTAATGTGGAATAAGTGGAAATTCAACATATTATATGATTTAAAGTAAGTAAGTGGACCACTAAGAATCATAAAATGAATTAAAAATAAGCATAAGTGGGCAGATTGCTCCACTAAAAGATCATCTTCAACATTGAAACCTCCATTTGCCGTGAATGAAAAACTCCCCAAAATCCTCCATGGCCATTTTTCAATCAAGCTCCATGCACTCCTCCATTTCAACTCCAATCACCTAGGGTTCTTCATTAAAGTTTGTCTAAACATCACAAGGAAGAGTTTGATACCAAATTTAAGAAGTTTAAGCAAGGTTTAACAAGCTCCAACCATAAGGTAAGTTAGCATTTTTGAAGATTTCTTTGATAAACTTTGTATACATGTTATGGGTGTTGGTTTTGTGAAGGAAATTTTTAAGTTTGAAGAGTATTGAGATATCCATTTTTGGGCAGCCATGTAATCATGTATTGATGAAGTAATTGTACATATATTTGATGAGAATTATGTTAGTTATGATGATTTAATAAACCTAGTGAATTACTTCATATTTATATGGTGATTTTTGGCACTTGGATGGGAATTGATGAATTGTAGGACAATTTGGTGTTGAAGAAGATTTTCGGCAGCTTGGGGACACTTGAATAAATGTATGTATTCATGGAAGTGTTGGCAGAATATTGACATAGAGGGATTGATGGATATGTATATGAACTTGTTGTGTAAAGTATATGCAAAAATTTGTAATGGTTAGGTGTGTATGTGATTGTACTTAGAACTTGTAAATTGAGTGTTAATTGGTGTATTGAGGATAATTGTAATCTGCCCAAAATGATGTTAATGTAAAGGGGAATGTGTTTTTGGTAATGTACCAAAACAGATTTGGTAGGGAAGTATACATATTGCAAGGTAAATGTGTGTAATTGATGTGTGTTAAGCAAAGTAACCAAGGGCAGTGTACATTTTAGCCAATAAGTTTAAATGTGTAACCTCAATTGGTATGAGACCAATTGGAGGTGGAACTAGGCACAAAATGTGCCAACTTTCATTGAGAAAGCATACCAAAATTTTGCTTGCAAGGTGACCTAAGAAAATGACCAATTCGGATTAGGTGCAATTAGGACCTGAAAAATGACCAATTGGGCAGCAGTGAGTGTTTAGGTCATAACTCACTCAAAACAGGTCCAATTGACCTGAAATTTTAACCATGAATAGTTAAGACCCATACCTACAAGTCTTATGAAGACACCAAAACCCAGAAATGACCATAAGCAAGTCAAACAACTTGCACAAGTTCGGGTCCAAAAACTGGCCGAACCAAAGTTGACCAAATTGACCTAAAAATGACCTAATTTGATGCCATTTGACCAGCAATAGTATAATGACCATAACTCGGTCTACTTAACTCGGAATGACCTAAAATTTTGCACCGCGGTCCATAAGACATAGATCTACAAGTTTGTAGTTTTGACCGAAACCCGAAAACCGAGGGAACTAGGCCGTCCGGCTAGGTCAAACTAGTATTCCGGAATTCAGCAAGTTGCATTAAAATGCACTAAACAAGGAAATGAGTTTGGTAAAACGTACCAACCCTAAAACCCTATCAAATGTGACATATTAATAACGTTAAGACCTAATTTACCTAGAAAACATCGAGGGTCGATATATGGGTTGATTAGACAAATAAAGGTATTCAGTGAATTGTTTATCGAACATTATCGTTAGAGGCAAATTAATTTAGCACTGAAACACTTCAAATTGTGTTTCTCAGTTAACAAGGACTCAGCAAAAGGGAAAGAAACACTGAGTCCGACAGGAGACAACATCAGAGGTTTGTGCACAACAACTATTTCTTTTGAATTTTTCAATTGAAATAAATATTGACTATTTGTACATTATTGTTTTAAATTGTGGAAATGTGTTTGAATGGATATTTATTGCTTGAAAAGCATTGTAAATGATTTGAAACTGTGAGAAATTGTTTGAATGATATTGATGGATACTCATTGCTTAAAAAGCATTGTAAATGGTTTGAAATTGTGGAAAAATTGGTTTAGTGTGATTTGTGAAAATTGAAGTTAATTATGAATTGTGTTGCCATTTTGTGAATGAAATTATGACTTGGGAAATTTATTGGATTCTCACGAATCATTTGAATAAAATGTTTGGAATTGATTTTGTGTTCACACTTAGCATGACAGTATCGTATCATTCCTTCTCCATTTATGGGGTTGTGATCGTTTATTTTCCTTCTCCATTTATGGAGTCGTGATCGTTTATTTTTCCCTCTCTGGTTTACCAGTTGAGGTGATCGGATGAGTACTCATTATGTAGCTAGCTCCCTTCCTCATTGATTTCGATTAGTGGGGTTGTGATTGCTTTGTCGTGGTGTACAACGCGGCATTGATCGGAAATTTGTGTCATGGCTTAAGTTGTGAATGAATTGGCAACACTATATTATTAAATTATTTGACTAAATTGTGTTATTATGCGATTTGATAATTTGTGAAATGAAGTTTAAATTCTTATTGACATTTACTGTCTTTTGAATTTAACTATGTTTCGATTACTGAGATTTAATGTGATATTGTGTTAAATTCTTTACGACATTTATTGTCTTGAATTTAATTATGGTTTTACGTATCCATCATTTATTTGAATTATGAATTGTGATTTAAATTTATATTTGGTTAATGTTGTGCACCACTGAGACATTGTCTCAGTGATAGCTTTTTATTGCTGTCGCAGGTAGAGAGACGCATGTATACAGACTAGGCCGCATATACATCCAAATGAGGATTACAGTATAATGAGTATACCAATATTTTGCATTTTGTACTGTAATGTATGACACTGTATGTACATTTTATTTTTGGTTTTGAGCAGTTGTAAATTCAAATTGTACCTTGAAGTTGTAAAATAATTATGAGCTGTTTTGACTTGTAAAAATTGTATTATATTTCCTTATCTCAGACTTTGAAAAATTTCTATGCAATCTCATTCAACCAGAACTCACACTTGGATAATTTGGCATGCAATTTCTTCTCTTTCAGAGTCTGCAGAACAATTCTCAAATGTTCATCATGTTCTGCTTTATCCTTGGAATACACCAGGATGTCATCAATGAAGACCACTATGAACCGATCTAAGTATGGATGGAAGATACGGTTCATCAGGTCCATGAATGCTACTAGAGCATTTGTTAACCCAAATGGCATCACCAGGAATTCATAATGTCCATACCGGGTTCTAAATGCAGTCTTAGGCACATCTGTATCCTTAACCCTTAGCTGATGATACCCCGATCCGAGATCAATCTTAGAAAACACACCGGTTCCCTTCAACTGATCAAACAGATCAGCAATTCTAGGCAATGGATACTTGTTCTTCACAATTACTCTGTTTAACTGCCGGTAGTCAACACATAACCTCAGTGTCCTATCTTTCTTCTTAACAAACAGTACCAGAGCTCCCCACGGTGACACACTGGGGCATATGAACCCCTTGTCTAGTAATTCTTGCAGCTGGATTTTTAACTCTTTCTATTTAGCAGGTGCCATCCTATATGGAGCAATTGAAATTGGAGCTGTACCCGGCATTATCTCAATAGCAAATTCAACTTCCCTTTCCGGTGGCAAACTAGGCAATTCCTCAGGAAATACCTCAGAGAAATCCCTTACTGTGGGTATGTCAGACAAGTCAAGTTTACCCTACCTAGTGTCAACCACGTGTGCCAGATAGGCTTCACACCCTTTTCTCAACCATCACCTTGCAACTATAGCTGAGATGACATTGGACAAGAAATCTGTCCTTTCACCCATAACTGTTATTTCTTCGTTCTCAGCAGTTTTCAGAGAGATTCTCTTCAGTTTACAATCTACTATTGCCTGATGATGGGATAACCAATCCATTCCCAAAATCACATCAAACTCATGGAAAGGCAGTTCGATTAAGTCTGCTGAGAATTCTTTCCCTTGAATCTTCAATGGATAGCCTTTATATACCTTGTTTACTACCACACTGTGGTCTAACAGATTTGTGACTATGATGTCTTTGTCACTTTCCTCTACTGGTATTCTCTTTTCTACGAGCAGCTTGATACAAATATATGAATGAGTAGATCCAGGATCCACTAATACATGCACAAAAGTATTATAGAGGAGGAACGTACCCTTGATGACATCTGGAGCATCATGTTCCTCCTGTGCCCTTATAGCATAGGCTCTGGCTGGTTTTCTACCTTCTGCCTCAGCCTTACCTGGCTTTCTACCCCTTGAAGCTAGAGGTGCAGGCCTAACAGTTGATACCGGAGTGGATGTAGCAGTTCTACGAGGACAATCTCGGACTAGGTGGTCTGTAGATCCACACCGTAAACAAGCACCTATCATCCTCCAACATTCACCCTTATGCCATTTTTGTCAATGTGGGCAAGCAACAGATACTGTTGGGGCTGGTCCTCTGCACTGCCCCCCGGAGAGCTAGCCATTGAAGGGGTGGACTGGCCTCTCCTTGGTGCAAACTGAGATTTGGGCCTCTGTGACTGACCCTGACTTGATGCTCCACTGAAACTCTGAGTAGGTGAACCTCTGAATTTCTTACTAGGGGTAGAAGATGTACTGGTCTGACCCTGACCTCTTTTCTGCTGTCTGTCCCTTCTGTTCTGCTCATTCATTCTAACTTTTTCAACCTTCAGTGCAGCTTCCACTAACTTGGCAAACTCTGTAATCCCCAAGGCTGTAATCATTACTTTAATGTTATCATTGAGTCCTTTCTCAAATCTCTTGCATCTCTCAGCCTCATTAGGGACTATTTCCCACCCATAGCGGCTTAGTCTGACAAATTCTCTTTCATATTCAGCCACTGTCAGCTGTCTCTGGCGTAGGGTAATAAACTCCCTTCTCTTCTCTTTCAGGTATACACTGCCTACATACTTCTTTCTGAACTCAATGAGAAAGAAATCCCAAGTTATTTATTCTGGTGGCACCTCACTAGTTATTGTATCCCAGCACTGGTATGCATCATCTCGTAGTAGTGATATAGCAGCTTCCAAATTCTGCTCTGGAGTACAATGAAGTTATTTCAAAACTCTTCCAGTTCTGTCCAACCAGTTTTCAACTGTGATAGAATCATCTTCCCTTTTGCCCAGAAAATCGACTACTCCGAACTTCCTGAGTCTCTCCATATGAGATTTTTGTTGTGGAGGTAGTGGTGGTGGCATAACTCCTGCCATCTGTCTAAAGAACTCAGCCATTTGCTGAAATGTGGCCGTGCACTGCATCGTGGAGCAGGTTCCTCCGTCTCTCGGTTCAGTCATAGATGGAGCATGACTTTCTACTTCCTCATCGACCGTTCTCTATGATGTGGAGTCCATATTCTGATCAAAATAACAAATCAAATCAAAAGATCTGCATTAGAGTCATCTTAACACTTACAATGCAATGCATGATATGCAATCTATCTAGGTCCAGAAACGCCTAAACCGTGCTCTGATACCACTAAATGTAACACCCCTCACCCGTCTACAGAATAGCCGAGCAAGGCGTGCTACACCGCGTGTCGAAACACCTAGTCTATGATTATTTCATTTCCTAAGCTCAATTTGATTTTAAGAAGTCTTTTATGTAATATTCATATCATGCTGATACTATTTTCATACTTTGATAAAATTAGTGTTTCAAGATTTGTAATAAAAATTTGACAAGGTGCCGTCTATATTTCAGACAAACTGTCCTTCCAAACCTATTGAAAATAGTTTAATATGATAATATCAAAATCTCAAATATTTCACACTCTATTTCTCAGTAAAGTCAATAGACTTTTACAGTCATTAAACAGTTCCATAATATAGTCCATAATAATTCAAATATATTCAGAAAATCTCCATGTTATTTAATATGTACAAAATATTATAAACTTTAGAGCTTTCATAACATTACCAAATACAAGGCCGAATTTCAAAAATACAACAAAAGTATAAAATACAAGATATCCTAAGTCCTACCATGTATGCAATGCAGTGCAGATGACTCTGGACTCCTGTGCAGATCCGATGTCTCACCCGGTCGTAGGTTTGCTAGGCTCCCCAACTGTGTCTCCAATACCTAAGCGTTACAAAAGCAACGCGCTAAGCAATTTTGCTTAGTGGTGCCAAATGTAAAGAAATATACACTAAAATAAAGTAAATAAAGTGTTTACGAATTTTTGGTGGTGGTGTATGTCAGTAGACTAGATTTAGCTATATGAATTTAATAGTACTTGAATTACTGCCCGTGTAGCCTATATACTGACCAGACTGGATAAACGGATATACTGGCACTGGGTACCTAGTACCTCAGGTCGTCACACCATCGATCACAAAGCATCTCCCGGTGCGCAAATTTCATGGCTAAAAAGCTATATAGTCAATCTGGCGATAAGCCAATAATAAATACACAATATGTATAGCCGTAGGCTATTAAAGTCACAGTGCGGCATAATAAGCCGTAAAAATACAGTATGGCATGAAGCCATTCACAGAACAACTGTCAGAATCCAATTGGCATGCCAACCTATCCAAACTAGTCAACTAGGCAAACTAGGGCACATTATAAATTAATTGTTTAATTCTTCAATTTTTAGAGTTTACTAACTATTATGCAATTCATAAGTCAATGCATATGTTGACCTTTTTAGGTACTATGGATAAGTTATTTCTAGCATGAACATGTCACATATTGTAATTCAATATGCTGCCAATATAGTGCAATTTACCAATTTTACAAGTTGGCATTCATTGCCAAATTGCTTCAAGCATCATTGTATGTAAATGTCAAATTCTCAATTTTTGGTGTGCTAGATTGATCTAGCTTAAAGTCCTATTTCTCTTAGTTTTTAGCTTCTGGTCAAAGAAGAAAAATTGTAGCTCTATGTCTTATTGCACGCGGGGCAAAATTTCAGGTCATTCTAAGTTGTATAGACCAAGATATGGTCAATTTACTAAAGCTAGACAGATTACACCTTTAGTGCAAAATTTGGTCAATTTTAGGTCACTTTTAGTCCTGACAGTTTTGGTACCCGAACTTGTGCAAGCTATTTGACTTGGTTCTGGTCATTTCTGGGCTTTGGTGTCTTCATAAGAAATGTAGCTCTATATCTAAGCTATCCATAGTAAAAATTTCAGGTCAATTGGACCTGTTTCGAGTGAGTTATGGTCATCCTAATGATTACTGTTCATATGGTCAAAAATCTGGGTTGCAAGGTTGCTATTTCGAATTTGGTCATTTTTAAGGTCAGTTTCTAGGCAGAATTTTGGCAACATTTCTCCATGAAATTTGGCCTATTTGGTGTCTAGTTTCACCCCCTATTGGCCTCATACCAATTGGGTTCACAGTTTAGCACTTATGACCTGATTTAGGTACTGCCTTCAATACACAACCTACACAAAGCACATACACTTCCAATTTGATATTCCTTCTCCTCCTCATTACTTCAATATTCAATCAATGACACTTCCATATATATATTGTACACAATTCCAGCAACAATTTTGGGCAGAACATTCAAGTGCTCAATGCACACAATTCACCATTAAGTTCAACATTCACTTCCACCAAAATTCAACATATCTCAATGTCAATATTACACATACACTTCAACATAATCATACTTCAATATCACTTGCACATGCTGCCTACAATTTAACACTAGCATATTTTATTAATAAACTATATATTCACATACAAATTCATGATTTAATAGGCTGCCAAATATGGCAGTTTGCCCAAAGCATTAAGGTTCCATTTCACACCCTTAATTCAAGTACTATATGCACATACTTAGATTTTAACTTACTACATCCTCCATTTGAGTTAATCAACCATAATTTCCATCCATTAGAGGTAAGAAAAACTCAAATACAACATATAGTCATGGCTGCCGAAAATGGACCATTTCATTCCTCAAGATTTTCTTCATTTCTCTTCACCAAAATACTCACCTCAACCTAAACACAAAGTTTACTAAAGCAAGGGAGAGGTCTTGGACACTTATCACTTTTGAAGCTTATCAAAACTTCACTAAATCTTATTTTTCTTGTTGCCAATATCTTCCCCAAGGTAAGTAGGCAAGCTTTAATGAAGGAATCAAGTGGAAAGGAGGCTTGGAATGGGGTTGCATGGAGGTCCTTCCATGGCCGGCTATTGAGTTCTTTCAATAGTGATTCACTTCGGCTGGTTTTTCTTTCAATGTTGAAGATGGTGATTCTGCCCACAAATGGCTTAGATAGGTGTCCAAAGGTTTGAGTTAGTGGAGCACTAACTTTAAGTTAAATGTTTAATTATTTCAAGTTCCATTATTTACACATTTACCTTCCCTTTTTCACTATTTACATAATGTGTCACAATTTAATTTTTCATGACATTTTCTAAGTGCAATATCATTTATTTTTAATGGAGATTGAGGTCAAAAAGCAACTCTAGGTGTCAAATTACCAAAATACCCCACTTCGGGTTATATTCCCGATTTTTCGATAACACCGATTTTTGTCTGTTTCTCGATTTTTTATTTTTTTTTTGGTACTAATTTATTAATTTTTCTTTGATATTTCTAGTGTCAATTACATTTCAATAAACCTTTACTTAAGTCCCAAAATTAAATTTCGAGGGTTCCCTATGGTCCTGGGGTCGGCAACGGCCTTCCCTGTGCGGTCACCCATCGCTGCAGTGCCAGCTCATTTAACTTAATTTCACTTTCTCTCTTTCATTTTTCTTTGATTTTTCCTTGTATTTTCTTTTTATTTATTTCATCATTATATGTCTGTTCACTATCACCGAAGTATAGTTCCAGACATCCTAACTTGCCTAAACTGATATTTGGCCACTGGAGCAACAGAACGTACAAAACACGTACAATGGGGATGTTACATTATTAGTTAATTGATTAAAGAAAACTAGTATACAATTCTGATACCCATGGGACTGTTGAGTTATGTACTTGCCACAGGTTTCCGTAGGTCTTAATTTAAGTATTATTTGAAATGGTTTAGCTAAAATATAGCAGTTTTAAAATTTTAAATTTATGTGATTTAAAGCTTTTCTATAGGGAAACTCATATTAGAAACTATATCATTTTCTTAAGAAGGTGCACTGCATTTAATTTTAAAATAAAATATATAGATGCAAAGTACCTTGAAAATAGATTAAAATGAGTGACAGTGAATTTCTAATTTACTATTGTTTTGATAATCTTTTTTGTAGTCTGAAGTTCTGTAGTAAAATGTTTCTTACTCTGTTATATTTTGAATTAAAATGATTTTAAATTGTACCAAATCCCTTGTAATATGTTCACCAGGTTCTGATGATTCGATTTCGGCATCTATTGAACATATTATGAGAGGCATGTTTCGTCTAGGAGAGGGGTAAGACGTGACAAGCTCCTACTTTCTCTTTCTTTGCTTTTATTATTATTTTTTCACCCTTCACTTATAAAAAGAATTTAGCTTGTGCTTTTAACACATATATGAGAGTCATATCATATTTTTCTTTACTTTGCATTTTCATGACTCTTCACTTTTGATTTTTCATCAAAGTTGTGTTAAGCACATAACACAAGTTGATTGTGTTATTTGCTTGAAATCTTTTTGTTATTTGTGTTTTAACACAAGTTTATTGTGTTTTAATTGTTTTATGGTTTAATATTTGTTGTGCACCACAAGTTGATTGTGTTTCTTTTATGAAAAAGAAAAGATTTCAAGCTAACCCTTCACTTATAAAAAGATTTCAAGATGTACATTAACCACATAACACAATCACTTCACCACTTTCTTTCCATATGAACCAACCATAACCCATCCTTTTACATATTCAAATGCTTTACTAATCCTAAGGCTAGGGTAGAAACATATGATTTACAGGCCAAAGCTTGTAATGTGGTTAAAATCATAAAGAATAGGAATAATGTAGCTCAAAATTGGCTACCATATCCATGAATGAATATCACACCCAACAAGAAATAAAAATTGACATAAATGTCTCAATTTTAGACTCAAAAGCTCACATAAATGTTCTTGATGCACCATATTAGCATATTCAACCTTTCAATTCAACTCATTCATTTTATCTATGTTCTCACAAGCTAGATCAAACATAACATACTTATTCTCATTAATCTTGGAAAGCACCTTAAATACACAAAAGACATCAATTGCAAACATAAAAATTGAAAAAGAAAGAAAATACAGAATAACACTAACACATACAAACATATGCAAAAGACATTAATCCCTCCCCCACTCTTAAAACTATCATTGTCCTCAATGTAAGGGTAAGGAAAATAGAAACAATACATAAAAGTAAAGAGGATAAAGAAAGCAAATATGATTCCTTAGGTTACCTCCCAAATAGCGCATTTATTTAAAGTCTCATGCTAGACTTCCCCAATCTTGATCATTCTTCATACTTGGGGTCCTCTAAGTCCATCTCTTCAACATTATACTTTTTAAAGCTCTCATAGTAAGGCTTCAATCTATGCCCATTTACCTTGAACACTTTGTTGCTAGACTTTGAATTTTAGTTGCACCATGATAAAAAAAAAATAAAAAAAAAAACAAAAAACAAAAAAAAAAATAGTAACAACAATAGTACCAACCCACCTAGAACACAACTTGCCCGAAAAAAGTTTGAGTCTAGAGTGGAATAAGAGTATTTACTGACAAACCACAAACTTCTTCCTTCTAAGCACCTTGTCATGGAATGCTTTAGTCTTCTCTTTGTAGATTATAGAGTTCTGATAGACATCATTCCTAATTTTTTCTAACTTTTGCAATTGTAACTTTCTACATATTCCAACATCATCAATGTTCATGTTGCATTTCTTAATAGCCCAAAATGCCTTATGCTCAATTTCCATAAGAAGATGACGGGGCTTACCATACACCAATAAACATGGGGATATACTAATTGGAGTCTTGTATGCAATCCTATATGCCCAAAGTGCATTATCTAACTCAAACTCCAATCTTCCCTAGAAGGATTGACTGTCTTCTCTAGGATGGGTTTGATATCTTGATTTGAACCTTTAACTTGTCCACTCATTTGAGGATGGTAGGTAGTAGAAACTTTATGAGTTACATGATATTTCTTTAAAAGAGCCTCAATAGCTCTATTGCAAAAGTGTGTTCCTCTATCATTAATAAGAGTTCTTGGAATACCATGCCTATTAAAAATGTAAGACTTCACAAAATCTACAACAACTTTAGCATCATCAATTTGAGTGGCTTTTGCTTCCACCCCTTAGAAACATAATCCATGACTAAAACTATATAAACATTACCAAAAAAAGAAGGGAATGGTCCCATGAAATCAATGCCCCACACATTAAAAATTTCATAAGCAATCATAGGTAATCAGGGCATTTGATCTCTATGAAAGAGATTACCTATTCTTTGGCATTGTGCATAAGTCTTACAAAAGAGATATGCATCTCTAAAAATAGATGGCCAAAAAAAATCCACATTCAAGTGCCTTATGCACAGTTCTCTTAGGTCTAAAGCATCCTTCACCCTAATAAGAATGGCAAAAGTAAGAATGGAATGGAATTAAAGTTGGGGAACACCCATTCTCACAGCTTGATTCATGCAATGCTTTCATAGGTATGGCTTATCCCACACATAGTACCTAACAAAATCTTGGTAACCAAATAGGTTACTAAATCAGCATACCAAGGTGCATTACCTCCAAGTGCAAATAATTGTTCATTAGGGAAGAACACATATAGGGGTAAGGCATCCCTCTCTTGTGAATAATCTCCAAATTCAACTCTTGCAGCAATAGGATCCATCTAATTAACCTTGGCTTTGCTTCCTTTTTCTTCAATAGGTACCTAAGAGCAATGTGGTCAAAATACACAATCACTTTAGTATAAAGCAAGTAAAAACAAAAGTTTTCTAAAGCAAAGATAATAGTAAAGAGTTCTTTTTCTATTGTGGAGTAGTTGGATTGGGCATCATCCAAGGTCCTTGAAGAATAGTATGTCACATGAGGTATACAACCCACTCTTTGTCCCAAGGTAACCCACACAGAATAATTGCTAGCATCATACATAATTTCAAAGGGCAAATCCTAATTTAGTAGTTGGATCACAAGAGCTAAAGTTAAGTGCTCCTTCAATGTGTTGAATGTAACCTTAAATGTCTCATCAAATAAATTCTACATCTTTTGTGAGGAAGTTTCATAAGGGCAAAGCAATCTTAGAAAAGTCCTTGATAAATCTTTGATAGAAATCTATATGACAAAGAAAAGAACACACTTCCTGCACATTGGTGGGGCAAGGTAAAGATGCATTAGTATCAATCTTAGTTTTATCCACTTTTAAACCTCTAAATGAAACAACATGCCCTAACACAATACCTTAATCTACCATAAAGTGACACTTTTCAAAATTCAAGATAAGGTTTGTGTCAACACATCTCTTAAACACAAGTGTAAGGTTATGTAAGCATGCATCAAATGAGTCACCATAAATAGTAAAATCATCCATAAACACAATGATGTGCTTAACAAAATGAGAAAAGATACTAACCATGCACCTTTGAAAGGTAGCTGGGGCATTGCAAAGACCAAAAGGCATATGATGATAAGTAAAAGTACTAAAAGGACAGGTAAAAGTCATTTCTCTTGGTCTTCAAGTGCTATGACAATTTGATTATAAGTAGAATAACCATTAAGAAGGCAATAATAAGCACGACGAGCTAACCTTTCAAGCGTTTGATTCATGAATGGCAAGGAAAAGTGATATTTTCTAGAAGTCACATTAAGCTTGCGATAGTCAATGTACACTCCTCATCCCTTTTGAACTCTAGTAGGGACACGCTTATCATCTTGATTCTTCACAACTATGACGCTAGTCTTTTTAGGCATAATGTGGATTGGACTCTCCCACTTGGAATTGAAAATTGGGTAGATCACTCCAGCATTAAGTAGCTTCAAAACTCCTTCTTCACAACCTACATCATAGGCAGATTTAGCCTTCTTTAGCACTCTCTATATGGTTTTGCACCTTCTTTTGGTAAGATATGGTGCATGCATGTTGGGGTGTGAGGGGGGGGGGGGGGGCGGCACGCGCTTGTATCTTTGATGTTGGTTATGGTCCATCTAATAGCACTTTTATGCTCTTTCAACACCCAAATAAGCCTTTCTTCTTGATTTAAGGTGAGTTTTTTAGATATAATGATAGGTAGTGTCTCATCCTTACCCAAATAGACATACTTTAGGTGATCAAGCAAAAGCTTTAACTTAAGCTTAGTTGCGTAAACAATAGCACGAAAAAGCTTTGTGTGATAAATATGAAATTCAAGAGTTTTAGCTTCATACCTTAATAGAGGTGAATGGTGCAACTCCACAACATTCTCTTCCAAGTCCTTGCTCATGGCAAATGCCACCTTTGAGTTAGTGATGTCTTCTTTTTTCAAATCATGACAAAGTGCCACCTTCAATATATCCTCATCACCCAACACAAAAATCTCATCAACACAATCATTAATCATATCTAAATGATATATAGAATGCACATCACTAATATATTGCATGGCATCAAAAATATTAAACCTACAAATCTCACCATCAAATTCCATAGTGATTGAACTATCATACACATCAATATTTGTCCTAAATGTCTTAAGAAAAGGTTTACCTAACAAAATTGGAGATGAAATAGAAGAATAACCACCCTCCGTATCAAGAACATAAAAATCAGTAGGAAAGACCAATTCATTCACTTGCACTAAAACGTCATCAAGCACACCATCAGGATATACATTTGACCTATCAGCTAATTGTATAATAACACCAGCATTTTCTAATGGTCCTAAGTTTAATAAAGCATATATAGATCTAGGCATGACATTTATAGATGCACCTAAGTCTAGCGTAGCTCTTTTAAATCTAGTGTTATCAGTCTTGCAAGGAATAGAAAACATGTAACACCCCTCACCTGTTTATAGTGTAGCCGAGCAAGGCATGTCACACAGTGTGTCAGAGCACTTTATCTTATCTTATTTCACTTCAATTCTTAATTCATTATTTCAAGAATGTCTAAGGTTTAGGCCATTTACGCTGTTTATTAAAATCTAATTAATTTGGTATTCTGAAAATTTTTATCGAAAATTCGACAGAGTGCCGGCTAAAAATCGGAAAAACAGTTTTTTGGACCTGAAAAAGAACAATTCCAATCATTTCTACACAATGTCATATATTCCCAGTATTCTCATTCTCAATCTCAATCTCATTCATATTCAAACTCAACTCATATATCAAAATTCTCAATTTCATTAATGTAAATAATTTGCAACTAATTGCATAAATTCATAGTTTACATATTATACAAATTAATTAGATCACATACTTAATCAATACAATTTCTTAATTGTCATTACAACATAAGAAACATTTATAATGTATAAAATACATAATATGCTTAATGTGAGCCCTATCTACATGCATTGTTGAGTAGGTGACAACCTTGATCACTTCTGACACTTCTGCAAATCTGGACTCCAAAAATCCCAGTCAAATGTTCACCGGGTTTTATCTTCAGTACTTACGCGAGGAACCAAATCCATCGCACTAAGCATTGCTGCTTAGTGGTGCAATAATATAATAAAGAAGTAATATATAAATAAAGATAGAAAGAAAACAGAGTTCAAATAATTAAGATCTATAATTAATTTAATACTATTTAAATTTTTTAATACTAACCATCCTTTATCCTACTGTATTCTTCTTTGGAGGTGCTTAGTTCATGAGTTTACAGTAGCGATGTACAATATCAAAAATGATCTAAATATTAAGTCTATGCTTATATTATTATGTAAGTCGCATTTGTACTGTTTATTTAAGTTATAATTCTTTTGCTAATTAATTTATTTCAGGTCTTCTTACTCATTTATTCAATTTCTAATATTTTTAATTGCTAATATTTTAACTTATTTCAATAAATTTTTCTGCCCAAGTAACCTATGACAGGCTGACTAAATTGGATAATGGGTCTTGGGCATTGGACACCGCAGTGTCTCGGGCCGTCATACCATGGGACGCGTAAGCTCAGAACGTCAACCACGTATGCAATTAGTATGGCAAAAAGGTCATGTTAACAGACACAGAAAAACAGATACAGAACGTCAATGACGTATGCAATTAATATGGCTAAAAAGCCATGCTAACAGATAAACTGATAATCGGGCATATAAGCCCCAGAAATATAGGCATAAAGCTTTATGCAGCACTGCTCAAACGATACCCTATTGGCATGCCAATCTATCCAAGCTGACACATGTGTCTAGGTAATACATGGGCACATAAATACCATTAAACATTAATATATATTAAAATATCATTATTTAATTATAAGTTCAATTACAATTTATCACAATTGATTCTGTGCTTAATGGGAACACAAATTTCTAAATCACAAATGTCATCATAATGATCACAATTCACATCAGTTGTCTTGAAGTACCATTGTACTCAAAGCATTTTTTTGTCCTTATGTTTACTATTCTATTCACATTACTAGTCAAACATAAATGTTGACTTTTTCACACTTAATAGATGTGCTAGTTCTAATTGCACTATGATCCCACATTTTGAGTTTAACACTTGTTGGCATCAATTGCCAATCTTAATTCAAGGCTCATTATATGTTATTTCAAATTTTCAGATTTCATGGCCAATGTTTACTATTCTATTGGACCAATGCTACAGTGGGAATTTAGCAAAATTCTCTTCATCAAATTGTTTTTTATTATGTCTTCTTTAATTTCCTTTTTGAATCACTCCATTTGGAGTTGTATAACTCAAGTTATGGTAAAATAACCATAACTAGGTCAATTCTAAATTTTGGTTTCCTTACTAGGCAGTTTTGGTTCTGGATTTTACCAATTTATTTGAATAGCTTGTAGTAATATTTAGGCCTAGTATTCTTCATAGGATATGTTTCCCTATGTCTTATGGTCAATAAAAAATTTTAGTTGCAAATTTTCAAGTTTTGTAGGGTTAATTATAGCCACATTATTGGACTGGACTCAAGTGTCCTATATTAGCATGGTCCTCAATTAGATCAGTAGCTTTGACCTATAATTCAAGCTTCTTAAATTCATAATTTGAGGAGGGTTCCTAATGAAACATTTTAGTTCTATTTTTTAGCTTTCAAGAATGGTATGGCTCATTTCAATTGAAGGTTTCTAGTAGAAGATATGCTTAAAAGAATATTCTGGATTCATTGGTCAATTATACAATTTTCCAGAATTGGTATGCTGGTTTGACCTAATTAATTGACCTAGTTCTCTTGATTTCTGGGTTTTGGTCAAAACACCAATATTATAGGCCTATGTCTTATTGAAATTTTGGCACTGATTTCATGTTATTTGGAGTTCTATAGACCAAGATATGGTCTTTTTATCAAAGCTGAACAGATTGCCTTTGTTTAGAAAGTTTGGTCAATTTCAATTCTGGACAGTTTTGGTACCCCAAATTAGGCAAGCAATTTGACTTAGTTAATAATATTTCTGGGCTTTTTGTTCTTTACCAAAGTTGTAGCCCTATGTATAAGCTTTCCATTGGTATAAAATTCAAGTCATTTGGACCTGTCTACAGTGAGCTATGACCAATTGAATGAATACTATTCATTTAGTTAAAATTATGGGTTCACAATTGTCAATCCGAATTAGGTCAATTTTTAGGTCACTTTTTAGGCAGAATTTTGGCATTGTTTTTGCATGAAAAATGGTCCAGTTTAAGTCTTGTTTTACATCCAATTGGCCTCATACCAATTAGGGCCACACAATTTCACTTATGGCTCAAAATACACACTGCCTAAACAATCACTCAACCTGCACACAAATTGCACTTCCAATTTTCATTCTCCAACTCCCAACCTCCACATTAACATTCATGGCACTTCTAATTATCATCAATCAAACCTCAATTTGATCAAATTTCCAGCAATTACACAACTCTCCAATAATCAATTCAAAACCCTAATTTAAATTATCAATCTCCAACATAACATACAATTAAGTTCTAATACATGTAATCACCTTAATCAACCTCACTAATCATCATTTACATGTAAGAATTAAACAAAATTCTAAGCTTTTCATGGTTGCTGAATTCATGGCTCCCCAAATACTCATCAATTTCCTCAATTTTTCTCAGCAAATCAACTCGTCCCAAGCTCAAAACAAGAATTAATGAAGAAAAATGGGAAGATTAAGCACTAACCTCTTTGTTCACTTCCTTGAGCTTGTTAAAACCTTGAAATTTCTTCTTCCTTTTGCTGCCTATAGTCTTCCCATGGTGTGAGGACAATTTCTTGTGAAGGGACTTTATGATTTCAAGTGGAAAAATGGAAGATTTGAAGCTTGCATGTGAGAGCTTCCATAGAGGATTTTGGAGATGGAAATTCAGCCATTGTTGGAAACAAATGAAGAAGATGAGAGTTAGTGGAAGTTACTTGTCATCTTGTGCTTTTATATCTCCACTAACATTAATAATTTAATTATAATAATTAAGGTTTTTAGTATTTCTAATTATGCCCCCCATATTTACTTTATTTACATTACACATATAACTTCTAATTTTCATGGAATTTTCAAACTTTAATACCACTCATTTTTAATGGACATTTAGGTCAAAAGTCAACTCTAGGTGTTAAATGACCAAAATGCCCCTTTTTGGGTTACAATCGAACTTTTTCGGTACTACTAATTAAATCCTTGATTCACCGATTCCTTTAATTTCCATTTTCGCCTATACCGATTCACTAAATTTTTTTTTGATATTTTTAATATCAATTATACCTCAGTAGACCTTTAATTATGTCCCGAAATTATTTCTCGGGGTTCCTCACGGTCCTGGGGTCGTCAACTGTCTACGCAGTGACTTCCTGGTGCGGTCACCCATCGCTACTATTCCGGCTCGTTTAACCTGGTTGCATTTCCTTTCTTTTATTTTCTCTTAATTTTTCTTGTATTTTCTTACCATGTATTTCATCATTTTATGTCTCCTCTTTATCATTTAAGTGTAGTTTCAGACATCCTAGCTGTCCGAATAGATATTAGTCATCAGAACAGTAAAACGTACGGACTACCTACGGTGAGGGTGTTACAAAACATGCCTAGATCCCCCACTCTTACCTTCTTATTGCTTCTTAACTTCCTCTTGGAAGTGCCTAATTCTTTAAGAAATTTGGCATATCTAGGAACTTGCTTAATAGCATCCAAGAAAGGTATGTTTACTTCCATCGTTCTTAACATATCAAGAATCTCCTTTATTTCCTTTTCTTTCTTAGACTTTGTAAATCTACAAGGGAAGGGGGTGGAATCTTAAAATCAAGATTAAGAGTAGGACATGTTACCTTAGATGATGATGAAGATGATGAGCTTGCCTCCTTAGATGGTTGAAGCTCCTTTTTTATTCATTTTCCCTTTTCAGCCTCTTTGGATTTCCTGGGTGGTTATTCCAATTCTTTGCCACTTCTCAACATAATAACACTAGCATTCTCTTTAAAGTTTATAAGAGTTTAGGAAGGGAGTTTACTAAACTCTTGTGCTTCTAATCTACTCACTAAGGAAGCTAGTTGACTCATTTGATTTTCCAAGTGTTGAATACTAGTCCTTATCTTTTTTTGAAAGGGTATAAAACTAGATACAAGAGTTTTGATCATATCATCAAGTGACATACTTTGGTTTTTAGATGTAGTAACTGGTTGCCTTTGTTGGTATTATGGTTGTGCTTGTTGGAAACCTAGAGGACTATTAGAAAAGTTATTCCTTGAAGCTTGACCACCATAGCTCAAATTGGGGTGATCTTTCCATCTTTGATTGTATGTGTTAGAGTAAGGATCTTATCTCTTTTGTGGCTATCCAAGAAATCCGCCCACAACATTAACTTACTCATTTAGCTCATCTTACAATGTTTAGGGTAATCTCTCCATTCTAGATTGTATGTGTTGGAGTAAGGATCATATCTCCTTTGTGGCTATCCAGGAAATCTGCCTATAGCACTAACTTGCTCACTTGGCTCATCTTGCAATGTTGGGCACATGTTAGTTGCATGCCCTTGTAGTGAGAAAATTCCACATGTAACTCTTTTATGTGCTTATGAAGGTCTTCACCTGTAAGACAATTTAAAGAAGGCAAAATATGTTTTGATCTAGATTTTAGTTCAAAAGGCATTGTTAAAGCAGGACACTAAATACACAATGGTTATTGGTTTGTGTTAGGAGTAGCCAACTCCTTTATAGTAGGATTGGCATTTGGATTTACAGTCATTGTGTGACACCTCTCACCTGATTACAGTGTAGCCGAGCAAGGCATGTCACACTCAATGCCGGAGCACCCTATTTTATCTTACTTTATTCTTTTAAAAATTTTGTTCTCGTTATATTTTAATATCAATTATTTTTCTACAGAGAAATCAGCGGAGTTTCCCCTTTTTTATATCCAGCTGGCATATTTCACTATTCACCTACTTCAAATTTTCTATAATATTTCACAATAAAAATCTCATCCATTATTCTCATAATCATCTCATATTTCAAATATCATCCATGTATTTCAATTTCATATTCATTTCCATGCATTTCCATTTATGCACAATTTATATATATAAATTCTCAAGTTTCATTAATTTACATGATTTACAGACTGATTACATAAATTCATAATTTACATCAGGTGCATATTACATACAATTTCCTAATTTTCATTATAACATAATAAATAATTATAATTGACAAATTACATAATATGACTAATGTGAGCCCTATCTACATGCATTGCTGAGGAGGTGACAACCTTAAGCACTTTTGACACTTCTACAGATCCGGACTCCAAAAATCCTAGTCAATATCCACTGGGCTTTATCTTCAGTACCTGCTCGAGGAAACAAATCTATCACGCTAAGCATTGCTGCTTAGTGGTGCGATAATATAACAAAGAAAATAATATAAAAATAAAGAAAGAAATGGATTATACTTTGGATATTCTGGAATTTAATCTAATTTAATATAATACTTCGAGTATCAACTATCTTTCATTCTAATTTATTCCTCTTAAGAAGCAATTTATTCCTAAATTCATAGTAGTAATATACTTATATCTCTTTTGTAAATCTTTTTATCATTTCATTCAACACTTTCTAAGTTATCACAGATTATTTCATAATAATTAAATTTTAATATCGTTCCAATTCATTTCAATTCTTTCTACTAAATAACTAATCTAATTTATTTTAAATATTCTTACTCATTTATTTAATTGCTAATATTTTCAGTTGCTAATATTCTTTACTCATTTCAATAAATTTCACTGCCCAAGTAACCTATGACAGGCTGACTAAACTGGATAACGAGTCGTTGGCACTGGACACTGTGGTGCCTCAGGCCGTCATACCATGGGACGCAGAACGTCAACCACGTATGCAGTCAGTATGGCTAAAAAGCCATGATAACATATAATCGGTCATAAAAGTCATGAGTGCGGGCATAAAGCCTTACGCAGTACTGCTAAAACAATACCCTATTGGCATGCCAATCTATCCAATCTGACACACGTGTCTAGGCAATACATGGGCACATAGTACCATTAAATGTTAATATATTATGTTTTATGACTTCATTATTTCATGACAAATTCCAATTATAATTTATACATTCATTTGATCATTCATATGATCGCAATTCACATCAATTATCCTTCTATACTATTGTACTCAAGGTATTTGTCCTTTTCACAATAATGAGAACTAATGTCTCATTCATACATTAATATGATTTATTTATTCATTCATTATGTCATTCATATGATCACAATTTGTAACAATTATTTCATTATATATTCCATTATATATATATATATATATTTGTTGTAACATTCTAAACTTTATTTCCTAGTGGAAATACAATATCTAGACTCATTTTCATCTAATGCATATATTCATGAATATCATTTATATAATTCACAATTTATTAATTATATCCTCTATTTTTCCTTTCTAATTCCTTATCTAATTTATTACATCATTTTACATGTCCCTAGTTTCAACATTTTCATTTATGTTGATTTCCAAACCACATTTCAAAATATATTAACAATGTCTCCTAAGTTCTATTTGTGATGAGAATACAATTCCCATCTACCTATTCTCTTAATTTAGATATACATTAAGTCCTTTAAGTGGGGTACCATTGACCCCATTAGCAACTTATGTTTTTGGTAGTTACTATTCACTTAACCATTTTCCTTCAAAGGTTGACTTTTTAATTCATAATATGTACACAAATGTTTGATATATATTTATACCACATTTTGGGTTCTAAGTTTGTTGGCATTGATTGCCAATTACAATTCAAAGCCTCCTAAAAGTATTTTCAAAAATTCAGTTTTTGTGTCCTATATTTACTGTTCCATTGGTCTAAGCTACAGTGAGAATTTGGCAAACTTTTTTTCATCAAAGTTGTTCCTTTATGTGTCTTCTTTACTTCCCTTTTTGAATCACTCTATTTGGAGTCTTGTAGCTCAAGTTATGGCCATTTTACCATAACTGGCCAGATTGACCTGTACCCAGAATTTCTGGGCAATTTCGTTCTGCCAGATTTGGTGTCCTAACTTGGACTAGCAATTTGAATTGGTTAGGTTCAAAATTTGAGTTTGTGTTCTACATGAAGATTGTTCTAAATTGTCTAAGCTTTCCATTGATATAAACTTCAAGTCAATTGGACCTTTCTACACTGAGTTATGAGCAAATGAACAAACACTGTTTATTTGGTCACTTTTACCAAGTCCAGAATTGGTTACCCGGATTTGGCCAATTTTTAGGTTATCCTAAGTTTGTTTTCTGGGCAAGATTGCTGCATCAAAGTTGTGTCAAATTATCTTAGGTTGCATCTCCAATTGGTCTCACACTAATTTGAGTAACACAACTCTACTTATGGCCTAAAAACCACACTAGACTCAATGTCCAAAAAATCCTACATAAACACAACACTCCCAATACCACCATTCCACACTACTACCAATCTCAAATCACATTCCATGCACTTCAAATAGTCCATAATTGATCTCAACAACATCAATTTATTAACATATTATCAAATTCCCAATTTCCATACTAAACCCTAACTTATAACTTTTATAAATCTCATGCAACACATATACAACATCATCTAACTCAATATACACATCAATTAACATTAATCTACAAATTTAATTGAAACTAAACCTTCAAAACCCTAACCCTCTCATGGCTGCCAAAAATGGGGAGTTGCCCTAACATGCTCATATTTCTTCAATTTCTCAATTTCCTAGCATAATTCATGAGACTAACACAAAATCTAAAGAAAAGAAGAAGGATTAGGCACTAACCCTTGTGTGAGCAGAATTTTCCCTCATCCAATCTTAAATTTTCCTTCACTTTCTTGGCTTTTCTTGGATGCCAAACACCTTCCCAAGATGAGTGGACAAGTTTTAATGAAGAGAAGAAGGGATTTTATGGTGGGGAGTGAAGGGAATCAAGCTTGAGACAAGGGCTTCAATGGGGGATTCTAGAGAGAGGATTCGGCCTAATGGAAAAGAGGAAAAAGATGAAAATTTTTTATTTAATTTAAGGTCTTTTGGCTTTACTTTTATGCTTGGTTAAATATGATTGGTTGATATTGTGTTAATTACATCATCCTATGTCTTAGAGTATATCATTAGTATGCATCTTGTACATGTTTTTATTAATAAAAGGCATTTTCACTTTTCCGTTTACATAATATATTTATGTGTAATAGAAAAGGTCCATTGATATTTTATTAGAAATTCTATTCTTAAGTTGTTAAGAATATGAGTGATAGTATTTTTAGCACAAAGTATCATAAATAGGTTCATAATCGAGGATACTTCACAATAAGGACATGGCTTATCCAGAAAGATTGTAATCATGTTTGTTCCCAAGTTATTTATCTGAGATGTAAATAAGATGGAATGGTGAGTCTCATGCCATATAACAAATATGATAGGCACTTATACATGATAAGTAGGTCGAACCAGTGACATTTATGACAAGCACATGGAGTTTACTCTTGTCAATATATTGTCATAAATCATATCAGTGCATATAATCTTTAGACCTGAGATAGCACAGTTATCTTGTATATAAGTGGTTTGAGTTTGATACTGCTTTCATACTTGTACTGTGTATGGGTATATGGGCATGTGTTGGCTCCTACTAGTTATATATGGAAGTAGGTGTTGATCAAGATAGAATCTGTTACCCTAAGTAAATAGGGATAAAATCCTATGTTCATTTAATTGTTCTTTATGTTTCAAGTTCCTGACTAGGACAGATAGATTTAATCAAAAAAGAGTTTCTGATGAGAAAATCTTTTTAATTAAGAACTGGAATTAAAAGAGAACATAATATTCATAGCAAATGGGGTTTAACATAAACCATGACTCCAGCTCGAATTGGGATTTTGCAATGGAGAGATTCTAGTGCATGGTGATTATAAGTTCATTTAAGGTAAACCTTATTACTGATTGGGTGGCTATGGCATGTTATGCTAGGTGTTAACCATAGTCTATGAGCTGCATAAAATGATTTCGAGAAATCATTTATGGTAAGAAAGAGTTTTGATGATATTAAGAGTTGATATCATGTCTCATTGCTAATTAGTGATGAGCCTAGTAAGTTACACACATACACAAGTAATCACCAAATTATTTTGTGTTGAGAACTCAAAATTAAGACACAGGGGTATTTTGGTCATTTCACAGGGTGACATGTGGCACCATGAGATGGTGACACATGGAACTACACATAAGCTTGCCATATGTCTTTTAATCATGTAAGATAATCAAAGTCAAGATTAAATATATGTTTGACACTTGGCACAATGTGATTTGGTCAATTAAACCTAGAGCCAATCAGAAGGTGACATGTGGTAAGGGTTTTAAGTGGTGACCTAGCTATATAAGGGAAAGGATGAAATAACAAAATACAATCTGCTCATTCTCTCTTTGGTGCTGCCACCCTTGGTTACCTCTTCCTCTCTTCTTCTTCATTTCTCAACAATTCAAAGAGATTTTCCAACAATCTCTTGAATTAAAAATACTAGAAATCATTTCTAGTGTCCTGTACACATCTCTAATCTCTCAAACGGCAAAACCTGCATTTCTAATTGATTGGAAAACTTGAGAAGCTGTTCAAGGGGCTGCCAATGGTGATCTTGGTGCGGACAAGCTAGAGGAACAACATCTAGTGTCCTAGGCACATCCCAAAGGTGCCAAACACACTGCAGTGCATCAAAAAGGTTAGTGCGCTTGTTCTTGATCTAATATAGGGTTATAATGAATTAATCTGTTAATTCTAAAATCTTAAATGGCAAATATAGATCCAAAAACATATTAAAATAGTTTTAATATGTTGTTTATCATTGAAATCAAATAGATAAAAATAAATCTTGCATGATGCATGTGACCCTAGATAAAAAATTTTGAATTCAATGATCTAAACTTATGTTTTTCATGCTTCTGCTCCTTTCAATTGGTATCAGAGCCACTATATTTGCCATTTAGATTGTTGAATATATGATTTAATTGTGTGATTTGATCATGAGATGATTGTTTCAATGCTGGTTTGACCAACAAAGGTGGCGGCTTGAGGAAGAACACCATGGTGCGCATGGTTTGATCCATTCAACCATGCACATGGCTATTTGGGTTTGTTTGTGGGCTTGGTTCTAAGGCCCATAATGAGGCCCATGACTAATTAAAGTGTTTAATTAGGAGTTTTAATCACATAATTAAATTTTGATTCGAATCTGAATTTTTAAATTTGTTTAAATGTGATTCAAATATGAATTTTTTAATTTGTTTGAATGTGATTCAAATCTGAATTTTTAAATTTGTTTGAATGTGATTCAAATCTGAATTTTTAAATTTGTTTGAATCATAATCAAATATGGATTTTTAAGTTGAATATGAGATATTCAATTTAATTTAAGTATGTATGTTTTATTTAATTGTTAAATAGTGATATGCATGATGGATGATCATGGACTATAAAAGACCAATGTGATTAGATTTATTACTTTTATGTTTCTTTAGGTTGTAAATAAATTAATTTATTTTAATTTATTTTGGGCATGTATTATAAAGGTTGTAATATTTTTGGGTTGTAATTTCATTTATTTAGTTCTTGTAAATTCACCTTGGTATGCCAAGGATTACTATGTAATTGGATTGCAAAAAGATCAAGGAGGTCAAGAGCATTGGTGGGACCAGTGGAAGGAATTCAAGATCAAGTGTTGATTATGTACTCCTTCAGCAACTCTTATAATATGAATGAATGAAATGCACCTAGGAATGCCCTGATTCAATTCTTGTTGGCTCAGAATTGAATCCCTTAGAAAGTCCATGATCATACCATATTTATTATCCATGAATGCATGAGATGTATGGATATGTATGCAAGAATATGATATATGCATGCTAATTGGATAATGTGAAAAGTGAGACCTTAATAGTAATTAGTAATTATGATGACCACAAAATCTTCCAAACAAATGATTAAGTTGGAAATGGTATAATTAAAGTAATTATAACATGGACCCTCCGTTGAGCAATTATTTTAAAAAATTTTAAATACTTGCATAAGATACAATTAATTTAAGAGATTTTCTTAAGAATAATTGTTAAGCATGAGATGTTGTAAATATGTAAATGGTTTGGGGGCCAATATTGGATGTACCTGAGGACATTAAAATTATTTGCATAATTACTAGCTCAATGAGATCAACTTAACTAATGCAAGATAAGTCAATAATGGATGTACCTAAGATTTTGAGCATTAGGGGCTAGGTAAAGGATTGAACCTCACATGAGATGTGATGGGCAAGGAGTTTCTCACTTATAGTTTATTATAATTCCAATAATGGATGTCCCTGAAGATGATCAATAGAATTATAAGAATTCAATCACCCACTAGAAATCCATCCAACTAGGATTTCCATTTTCTACTTTGGAAATGTAGGATTCGCTAAGTTAGTGGGAGGACCAATTTGATTAAAAGACCATAATCATTTTGGTTAAATATATAATACATTTACTAATTAATATGGTTATTTTTTGCAGTTAATTTTTTGATAATAATGAGCACAGAATAACCACCACCATCTAATATCCTTACAAGCATACTTGATCGAAATAGGTTGACAAGACCTAATCTATCTGATTGGCTAAGAAATTTGAAACTAGTCCTGAACCTTGAACATATAGGATATGTTCTAGATTCAAATGTTCCTGGTCGCTTACCTCCAGAGGCTGCTCAAGAGGAACATGAAACTTTGGACAAGTGGAAGGAGCATGATATGAGAGCTAAGTGTTACATGCTTGCTTCTTTGAGTAATGAGTTACAGAAGCAGCATGAGAACATGCAGAGTGTGAGTGAGATCCTCCTTCACCTACAAGAGTTGTATGGTGAGCACAGTAGGAATGCTAGGTATGAGATATCTAGACAGCTGTTCCGCATGAGGATGTCTAAGGGACAGAATGTTGGGGATCATGTCCACAAGATGATTCGGCTGATTGAGCAGTTGGAACATCTTAACTTTAACATGGATTTCCAACTATAGACGGATTTGATCCTTTAGTCCCTTCCTGAGTCATTTGGGAATTTTGTGATAAATTTTCATATGACTAAGCAGGAATGCACCTTGGCTGGTTTACTCAACATGCTAGTTATTGCCCAAAAGAATATGCCGGGCAATAAAGGAAAAGAGGGAGCTTTGATTACATCTTCTTCTGCTAAAAAGTCCAATAAGAAGAAGGGCAATAAGAAAAAGAAACCTCAGATTCCTGGTCCTTCCAAGAAAATAGGTAAATAGAAAGGGAAGACTAAGGCTGATGGAGGCAAAGGAAAGTATTTCCACTGCCAGAAGGATGGGCACTGGAAAAGGAACTACCCAGAGTATCTTACTTCTTTGAAGGACAAGAAGGATACACCTTCGGAAGGTATGTCCATAACTTGTTATTTAGATTCTGATGATACTCATAGTTCATCTACAGCTTGGGTTTTAGATACTGGTGCCAGTTCTCACATTTTTTATGATATGCAGGAACTAGCAAATAGTAGCAACTTGCGTTCTCAAAATGTTAGACTCCGGAATAGCGATGGCTCAACTGTTGAAGCTTTAGCCATAGGATCTAAATCTTTTTACATGTCTAGACATGTTTTGTGTTTGGATAATATTTTATATGTACCTGATGCTTTTAAGAACATCATTTCTATATCTAGTTTGACTAGAAATGGCTATGAATTTCAGTTCACAGATGATGTTTGCAATATTTATTTTGGAAATAAATATGTTGGTTCGGGTTATACGAATGATAATCTTTATTATTTGGATAATAATGACAAACACAAAATGAATGTAATGCCATGGTGAAAATCAACTCAAGTTCAAAATATATTTGGCACTTAAGGTTAGGTCATGTTGCAGAAGATAAGATTACAAAATTGGAGAAAATAGGGATTTTATCCTCATTGGGTTCTGAACCTACTCCAACCTGTGAATCCTGCCTTCAGGGCAAAATGACTAGATCACCCTTTGTTGGACAAGGGTTAAGAGCTGAAAATATTTTGGAGCTAATACATAGTGATGTATGTGGTCCATTTAAAGAAATGGCTAGAGGCGGTTTTCATTATTTTATTACCTTTACTGATGATAAATCAAGGTTTAGGCATTTGTATTTGATGAAATACAAACATGAATCCGTTGAAAAGTTCAAAGAATTTAAATCTGAAGTATAAAATCAAACAGAAAAAAGTATTAAAGCTCTTCGATCAGATAGTGGAGGTGAATACTTGAGTACTGAATTTGATGAATACTTGAGAGAGTATGGCATTGTTTCTCAGCTGACTCCTCCAGGAACACCACAACTGAATAGTGTATCTGAAAGGAGAAACATACCCTATTGGATATGGTACGTAGTATGCTGAGCTATACTGATATACCAATCTCCTTTTGGGGATTTGCATTAGAATCAGCTTTGTATATTCTGAATAGGATTCCATCAAAATCAGTATCTTCCACACCTTATGAGATATGGCATAGAAGAAACCAAGTTTAAGCATGTTAATATTTGGGGTTTTCCAGCTTATATCAAAAAGCTGAACACTGATAAATTGGAAACCAGATCAGAAAAGGGTCGATTTGTTGGATATCGAAAAGATAGTTTTGGATATTATTTTTATTTACCTATATCACAAAAGGTTGTGATAAGTAGAGATGCCACATTTCTCAAGCAACAGTTTGTTCAAGAAGGAGGCAAAGGAAGGCAAATAGAGTTGGAATTGGAGAATTCTGACCAACCAACAGATCAGATGGATATAGATTCATCTAGTCAGCCTACAACTATTGATGAAACATCTACAGCTGTTCCTCGTAGAACAACCAGGGTATCTCACCCACCAGTGAGATATGGTTTCCTTCATGAAGAAGAATAAGAGTTATCTACTCATGAAGAAGTAGATCATGGAGATGATCCACTTACCTATGAAGAAGCTATATCAGATATAAACTCTTCAAAATGGATTGATGCTATGAAATTCGAGATTGATTCCATGTATAAGAATCAAGTTTGGGATCTTGTTGACCCACCTGAAGGTATTGTACTTAGAGGAAACAAATGGGTTTTCAAGAAGAAAATTGGTTCTGATGGAAAGGTAGAGACCTATAAGGCAAGGCTAGCAGCGAAAGGGTTTCGCCAAAGGCAAGGAATCGACTATAAGGAGACTTTCTCGCTTGTTGCCATACATAAATCAATTAGGATTCTATTAGCAATAGCTGCATATTATGATTATGAGATTTGGTATGTAACGATCGGGCTTCAACCACTAGAGGAATTGTCTGCTTTGGCCATAAGCCTCACGATTTTATCCCATAGGTGGAATGGAGAACTTCCCAGGAGGTCACCCATCCTAGGATTTCTCTCAAGCGAGCATGCTTAACCCTGGAGTTCTTCCAACTCTCCAGGCCATTCCACCAAAAGGCGCCTCTGGTGATTAGTTCTCCCATTTTATATATCATTACTTTTTGAACCCAAGATCATCTCCGTGCTTTGCCGATGTGGGATTTGCCTAAGGGACCTTTAATCTAAATGTGACACCCCTTACCCGTCTATAGTATAGCCGAGCAAGATATGCCACACAGTGTACCGGAACACCATATTTATTTTCAATTATTTTTATCCTTCCTTAATTTATTTCTTCATGGTTATGAAGTGTAATTGTGAAATTTAACTCTTTTAAGTCATTTTTTGAAATTATAAATTTATTTGAGGTTCCAAAAATTTTATAGAAAATCCGGCAAAGTACCGACTAAAAATGGAGAAAACAGTTTTTTAGAACCTGTGAAAAACACTTCCTAATCATTTTATTCCACAACTCCCAATTTATCGCATCAATTTTCAACAATTTCTCATTAATTTCTCAAACTTTCCAATCATTCAATTCATATCATATTTATACTCAAATCATAAATAAATACTCAACTTTCATTTATAAATACCATTTACAGATAATTTCATTAGTACATAATCACATAAGTTTCAATATACATGACAAAATTAAAGTTTAATTACAAAATTTACAAAAATACAAAACACAAAATACAAAATGTAACCTAGCATCCTACCAATGTACTGTAGCTGAGAGGTGACACAGGACACTAGCAGATCTGACTCTCACCCTGACTGGGGTCTACTGGGATCGCACTTCGTATCTCTAGTACCTACGCGTAGCAAAAAGCAACGCGCTAAGCAATAATGCTTAGTAGTGCCAATAATAAAATAAAAAGAGCCAAAAGAAAATAAATATGCAGTGTGTATATTGATGTCTCATGCACACAAATTTTTAGTAATTATTTGTAGCCTTATTTATTTGGTACTTGTTATATCTATTATTTCATTAAATTTATCAACTTTCATTTTTGGTTGCCCAAGTAACCTATACTGGATGACTGGACTGGATAAATGGGTAAACTGGCATTGGGTACCAAGTACCTCGGGCCGTCACAGCATCGGTCACATAGTGGCTCCCGGTGTGCAACAGAACAGTTGATAAGCTATAATAACATTAGACACAAGGCCAAGTATCATCATAATATCAGAATGACTAAAAGCCATAAAATCACAGAATGGCATAATGCCATATGCAGTACTGCTAACTGAACTCTATTGGCATGCCAACTTATCCAAACCAATCTTACTAGGTGTACTAGGGCACATTACCAAGTTATTGATTGAATTTTCATACTTTACATGTAAGGTTACTATTCATTTCACTATTTAGGTCAAATTATTGACTTTCCAATGCATAATAGCTACATATGTCCTAATCACATAAATTTACTACATTTTGGTTCCCAAAAGTGTTGGCATTAGTTACCAATCCATACTTCTAACCAATGGTGAATAAATCAGAAATTTCAGTTTTGGTTGCTAGAGTTCACTGTTCTATTAGGCCATTCTACAGTGAGAATTTGGCCAAATGTTCTTCATCAAAGTTGTTTTTTATTGTGTCTAGTTACATTTATTTTTTTGAATCACTCCATTTGAAGTTTTGTAGCTCAAGTTATGGCCTAAATACCATAATGGCCGGATTGAAATTTTTCCTGTATTTCTGGGCAGAATCAATTCTGCAGTTTTTGTACACTGATTGCAAGTCAGTTTTTGGACATATTATGGTCAAAATTTGGGTTTATTTTCTTCATGAAAGTTGTAGGGCTATGTCTTAGCTTTCTATCGGTATAAAATTCAGGTCAATTGGACCTTTCTACACTGAGTTATGACTAAATGAATGAATACTATTCATTTGGTTATTTTCCAGGGACAGCTTGTGTGTTACCTAGATTGAAGTAATTTTTGAGTCAACTTAGGTGGGTTTTCTGAGCAGGGTTTCTTCACAAAAAATGTTGCATTATGTGTCCAATATCACCTCCAATTGGCCTTGCACCAATTGGGGCAACATAGCTTAAGATATAACCCCATGAACACACTAGACTCACAGAGTCCAGAATTGATCACAAAGGGCAGCATACCAATTCCTAATCCAATGCCATATTTTAGTCTAAATCAAAGTCAATTCATCTCAAATGGTCACTAATTGACCATTAGAACACTGTTTCACCATCAATTGAGCAAAACTCTAATTACCCCTAAACCCTAATTCTCCAATTCTCTTAATCTTGCAACACATGCTACTCCCATTAAAAATTCATACATATACATGTTAAATAGCATTAGGAGGTAAGTTTAAACTAAATAAAATATAGAAATTCCCCTTGCTTGCAAGCTGGCCGAATTTCCTTTTCAACCATTACCCATGATTTCTTCTATTTTTCTTCATATTTACAATTCAATTCAACTAATCCACACAATTTAAACATTAAATCTTAAAGTTAAGAGCACTTACCTCTTGTAGTAGTTTTCAAGTGCTCCAAATCTTCTCTTTTTCCCTTTCTTTTGTCCCACCAAGTTCTTCTCCTTGATGAAGTATTAAGGTTTAATATTGGGGGTTAGGAATTTGATAGTGAGAATCTAAAGAAAATTGAGCTTAAAAAGTAGTTAAAAATGGTAGAGGGGATGAGGAGAGGAGTTCAGCCAAGTGTGTAACACCATCACTGTAGCAATTCCGTGCATTCTACTGTTCTGGTGACCCGTGTCGGTCCGGACAGCTAGAACATCTGAAAAAATATTTAAATTAAAGTGAGGAACTATAATTAACTCAAATATTAATAAGAAAAATTAAGGAAAAATTTTAGAAATAAAATACAACTAAGTTAAACGAGCCGGTGCCCTAGCGATGGGTAACCTAGTGGGAAGTTGCGGTCTTTGCAACTAGAAGCCCTAAACTCAGGAGAAAATTTATAAAATAATTTTTGGGACTCCAGGGAAGAGTCATTGAGGTTTCTAAGGCATTAGAATGCCAAAAAAATTCTTAGAAAAATTTTTCAATCGGTACAGATAATTTTAGTCTGTTAAGCCAAATGGAGGGCATTTTGGTCATTTCGCCTTTAGAGGTGATTTTTGGCCGACTTGTCCAATTAAGAAAATAATTATTATGACACAAAATGTGAATAAATATTGCTAAAAATTGAATTAGAAATGAGTAGAGAAGAAAGGAAAAGAAAATGAAAGAAAATGCCAATTATGACATCACCATGATGTCATTATGCCATTTCCACCAATCACATTTAACCAAGGCCACTTAAAATAAATAAAAAGAGGTAAAATGAGGTAAAAATAAACAAAAAGCCATCTGTTTCTTCTTCTCAAACCCAACGAGCCGAAAACCTTCCCAAACCCCAACCTCCGTGGAAGCTTAATGAAAGCTTCAAACCTCACCTCATCTCACCTTGAAACCACTACCTAGCTTGACAAAAAATTGATCTTGCAACTTGAAAATCCTCTAGGCAGCCAAAAGAGGAAGGAAAAAGGAATTTTTGTTAGCTTGAAATTCAACTCCAACAAGGTTAGTGTCCAAACTTTTGCTACTTTTGGTTTAGTTCATGTTTAATGGCATGAAATGAGTAGGAAATGTAAGAAAATAAAATAAAAATGTGTGTGTGTGCACCCTAATAATTATGGCAGCTTAGGTTGGTTAGGGTTTGATGAATTTGCTTGATAGTAAAGTGGCTATGAGCTGCCCTTAGTATTAGATGAGTGTTTGAATAAGTTTGTGCAAGTGAAATGCAAAGATTATGCATGAATGAACTTGAAAACTTGGACATTTGAACAACATTAGGGTTTGCTCATATAATGGTATTTTAACCTTGTAATGGTCAATTAGTGACCATTTGAATGTGTGTGAGGAGGAATTGAAGTGAGTAAGGATGTTGGAGTTGACTTTAGGTATGCTGCCCTTGGTGACCTACAGGACTAAGTGTAAGTCTAACAGGTTTGGGTAGCCATAAATAAAGTTGTATAGGTTCAATTGGTGTAAGGCTAATTTGACATGAAACTAAACACATAATAGCACAACTTTGATGAAGAAACCCTTCCTAGAAAACCAAACCAAGTTGACCTAAAAATTGCCCTAATCCCGGTGACTTGCATTCTGCCGGGGCAAAATGACCAAATGAATAGTATTTATTCATTTGGTCATAACTCAGTGTAGAAAGGTCCAATTGACCTGAAGTTTTACCATCAGATAGCTGAGACATAGACCTACAACTTTCATGAAGAAACCAAACCCAAATTTTGATCATAACATGTTCAAAAATTGACCTGTAATCAGTGTACAAAACACTGTAGATTTGGTTCTGTCCAGAAAATCTGGAAAATTTACAATCCGGCCAGTTATGGTATTTAGGCCATAACTTGAGCTACAAAACTCCAAATGGAGTGATTCAAAAAAGGAAATGTAACTAGACACAATAATGAACAACTTTCATGAAGACAATTTTGCCAAATTCCTACTATACAAATGATTAATGGAATAGAAATCTTAGTGCTTGAAATCTGAAAATTGTGAATAACTAACACTAAGCTTTGAAATGGTATTGGCAACCAACACCAACAACTTTAGAATACAAAATGTGGTATGTTGGGAATATTAGAACCAATGTACCTATTGTCTATGCAAAAGTCAACATTTTAGTTGACTAATGAAATGAACAGTAACACTTAAACTTCAATTTCAAGAATTGTAAAATTTAAAAGTGTAACATGCCCTAGTGTACCTAGCAAGATTAGTTTGGATAGGTTAGCATGCCAATAGGGTTCAGTTAGCAGTACTGCACATGGCATTATGCCATTTTGTGATTTTATGGCTTTTAGCCATTCTGACATTGTGATGGTACTTGGCCTTGTGCCTAATGTTATTACAGCTTATTAGCTGTTCTGTTGCACACCGGGAGATACATATGTGACCAATGGTGTGACGGCCCTAGGCACTTGATACCCAGTGCCAGTTTACTCGTTTATCCAGTCCAGTCATCTAGTATAGATTACTTGGGCAACCAAAAATAAGAGTGGATAAATTTAATGAAATAATGAATATAACAAGTACAAAATAAATAGGACTACAAATAAATATCGAAAATATGTCTGCAATGAGATATCAATACATTCACTGCATATTTATTTCCTGTTATTTCTTTTTATTCTATTATTGGCACCACTAAGCATTATTGCTTAGCGCGTTGCTTTTTACCACGCATAGGTTCTCGAGAGACCGACAGAGAGCCCAATAGACCACAGACTGGGTGAGACTATCTACAGCTCTGCATAGTATCCGTGTCACCTCACAGACTTCAGTGCATTGGTAGGACACTAGGCTTCATTTTAGTTTTTTGTAATTAACTTTTATTTTCTCATGTATAATTGAGACTTATGTAGTATATTTTGGTATTAATGTAAATAGTGGAAATTTATGTTTATAAATGAAAAATTGAATATTTATTTATGACTTGTATATAAATATCATGTGAAATGAATGAATGAGAAATGGAAGTATTGTTGAGAAATATTGAGACTTCGTTGATAAAATGGAGTTTGGGAATGATTGAAAACTTATTGGAAGTGTTTTTCACAGGTTCCGAAGAACTGTTTTCTCCATTTTTAGCCGGTACTCTGCCGGATTTTCTATAAAATTTACGGAACCTCAAATAAATTTATAATTTCAATTAATGACTTAAATGAATTATATTTTATAAATTATACTTCATAACTATGAATAAAAATAAATTAAGGAAGAATAAAAAATTATTGAAATAAAATAGGGTGTTCAGGTACACTGTGTGACATATCTTATTCGCTATAATGTAGACGAGCAAGGGGTGTCACAAAGTAAGAAGAAGAAGAGCAAGTTTTGCTTTTCAATTTTTACTTCTTTTTCCCTTTTTTATGTATTATAAATGTGCTTATTAAGTTCTAATTGGCTAATACAAATTTTATTACATCATCCTATGTCATAAATCTAATTTAATTCCATTTTCTTTTTACTTTGTTTTCCTATTTTCATTTCTCATTTTCAATTACACTTCTAGCAATATTTATTCATATTTTATGTGATATAAATTATTTATTCAATTGGACAAGTTGGCAAAAATCATCTCTGAAAACGAAATGACCAAAATGCTCTCCATTTGACTTATTGAGCCAAAATTCTTTGTACCAATTGATAAAATTCCAGAAGTATTTTCTTGGCATTCTAATGTCATTAAAACCTCAATGACTCTTCTCTAGAGTCCCAAAAATTATTTCATGAATTTTCTCCCGGGTTTAGGGCTCCTTATTGCGAGGGCCGCAACTTCCCACTGGGTTACCCATCGCTGGGGCACCGGCTCATTTAACTTGGTTGTATTTTATTTCTAAAATTTTTTCTAAATTTGTCTTATTAATATTTGAGTTAATTATGGCTTCTCTCTTTAGTTTAAATGTTTTTTTAGACATTCTAGTTATCCGGACTGACACCGGTCACTAGAACAGTCGAATGTACGGAATTGCTACAGTGAGGGTGTTACATGGCAGATGAATGTCAAAACAGCTTTTCTCAATGGATACATTGAAGAAAACATTTTCATAGAACAACCTAGGGGTTTTGAATGCCAAGATGGTTCCAAGGTATGCAAGCTAAAGCGATCCATTTATGGGTCGAAACAAGCTTCGAGGAGTTGGAACATCCGTTTTGATGAAGCCATTAAGTCATTTAGTTTTATCAAAAATGAGGATGAGCCATGTGTATATAAGAAGGTTAGTGATAGTGCTGTCACTTTCCTTGTCTTATATGTGGATGACATTTTGTTGATGGGTAATGGCACAAGTATGTTGACAACTGTAAAGGTATGGTTGTCAAATACACTCTCCATGAAAAACTTAGGGCAGACAACCTATATTCTTGGGATTCGCATCTATAGAGATAGAGCGAAAAGAATAATTGGTTTATCCCAAAGTCTATACTTAGAAAAGGTATTAAAGAGGTTTAACATGCTTGATTCTAAGAGAGGATTGTTACCAGTAAGACATGGTATCTACCTTTCTAAAGAGATGTCTCCAAAGACACCTGAAGAAAGAGATAAAATGGCCAGGATTCGATATGCTTTGGCTCTTGGAAGTTTGATGTATGCAATGTTGTGTACTAGGCCGGATATCGCATATGCTGTTAGTTTGACTAGCAGGTATCAATCCAATCCAGGTTTAGAATACTGGATAGCTGTTAAGAATATCCTTAAGTACTTGAGAAGAACTAAGGATTTATTCTTGATACATAAAGGTGGAGACTTGCAATTGGATGGTTATACTGATTCTGATTTCCAATCAGATATCGATGATAGAAAGTCTACCTCTGGGTATGTGTTCATTTGTAATAGAGGTGCAGTCAGTTAGAAGAGTTCCAAACAGAGTACGGCTGCAGATTCCACTACCGAGGCTGAGTATATTGCTGCATCAGATGCTGCAAGGGAAGTTGTTTAGATAAAGAAGTTCGTGATAGAACTTACAGTAGTTCCTTCTATTGAGTCAGCAGTTCCACTTTACTGTGACAACAATGGAGCAGTCATACAGGCTGAGGAACCTTGATCTCACCAGAAATCTAAACACATAGAAAGGCGCTACCACATTATCAGAGAAATAGTTGGGCAAGGCGATGTAGCCATGTAGAAAATAGCATCAGCTAAAAATCCAACTGATCCATTCACTAAGCCTATGTCACAAACTCAACTAGACCGATATCTTAAGAAGATGGGTCTAAGATATTGTAATGAATGGCTCTAGTGCTAGTGGGAGATTGTTAGTAGTATGCCCTAGAGCATATCATTTAGTATGTATCTTGTACATGTTTTTATTAATAAAAGACATTTTCACTTTTTCATTTACATAATATATTTATGTGTAATAAAAAAGGTCCATTGATATTTTGTTAGAAATTCTATTCTTAAGTTATTAAGAATATGAGTGACAGTATTTCTAGCACAAAGTATCATAAATAGATTCACAATCGAGGATACTTCACAATAAGGACATGACTTATCCAGAAATATTATAATCATGTTTGTTCCCAAGTTATTTATATGAGATGTAAATAAGATGGAATGGTGAGTCTCATGCCATATAACAAACATGATAGGCACTTATATATGATAAGTAGGTCGAACCAGTGACATTTATGATAAGCACATGGAGTTTAGTCTTGTCAATATATTGTCATAAATCATATCAGTGCATATAATCTTTAGACCTGAGATAGCACAGTTATCTTATATATAGGTGGTTTGAGTTTGATACTGCTTTCATACTTGTACTGTGTATGGGTATATGGGCATGTGTTGGCTCCTACTAGTTATATATGGAGGTACGTGTTGATCAAGATGGATTCTGTTACCCTAAGTAAATAGGGATAAAATCCTATATTCATTTAATTGTTCCTGATGTTTCAAGTTCCTGGCCAGGACAGATAGATTTAATCAGAAAAGAGTTTCTGATGAGAAAATCTTTTTAATCAAGAACTGGAATTAAAAGAGAACATAATATTCATAGCAAATGGGGTTTGACATAAACCATAACTCCAGCTTGAATTGGAATTTTGTAATAGAGATATTCTAAGGTAAACCTTATTACTGATTGGGTGGCTATGGCATGCTATGCTAGGTGTTAACCATAGTCTATGAGCTACATAAAATGATTTAGAGAAATCATTTATGGTAAGAAAGAGTTCTGATGATATTAAGAGTTGATATCATGTCTCATTGCCAATTAGTGATGAGCCTAGTAAGTCACACACATACACAAGTAATCACCAAATTAAATATGATTTAATTAATTAATTAAAAAAAGTTTAATTGATTAATTAAATAGACTTGGTTTGCAATTAGATTGCAAAGTCCCTAGCATGACTTGAAACCAAATCTAGGTTATTGGATGTATAGTATAAGTTAAATTTATATTTAAAGTGTTTAAATATGAATTTAATTATGATAAATTAATTAATAAAGATTAATTAATTTATTTATATTTGATATAAATTGATTAGAATGAGAGAAATAATTATTTTGGGTTGAGAACTCAAAATTAAGACACAAGGGTATTTTAGTCATTTCACAGGGTGACATGTGGCACCATGAGATGGTGACACATGGCACTACACATAAGCTTACCATATGTCTCTTAATCATGTAAGATGATCAAAGTCAAGATTAAATATATGTTTGGCACTTGGCACAATGTGATTGGGTCAATTAAACCTAGAGCCAATCAGAAGGTGACATGTGGCAAGGGTTTTAAGTAGTGACCAAGCTATATAAGGGAAAGGATGAAATAACAAAATACAATCTGCTCATTCTCTCTTTGGTGTCGCCACCCTTGGTTACCTCTTCCTCTCTTCTTCTTCATCTCTCAATAATTCAAAGAGATTTTCCAACAATCTCTTAAATTAAAAATACTAGAAATCATTTCTAGTGTCCTGTATACATCTCTAATCTCTCAATTGGCAAAACTTAAATTTCTAATTGATTGGAAAAGCTTGAGAAGCTGTTCAAGGGGCTGCCAATGGTGATCTTAGTGTGGACAAGCTAGAGGGACAACATCTGGTGTCCTAGGCGCATCCCAAAGGTGCCAAACACACTGTAGTGCATCAAAAAGGTTAGTGCACTTGTTCTTGATCTAATCTAGGGTTCTAATGAATTAGTCTGTTAATTCTAAAATCTTAAATGGCAAATATAGATCCAAAAACATATTAAAAGAGTTTTAATATGCTGTTTATCATTGAAATCAAATAGATAAAAATGAATCTTGCATGATGCATGTGACCCTAGATAAAAATTTTTGAATTCAATGATCTAAACGTATGTTTTTCATGCTTTCGCTTCTTTCAGATATTGTGTTAATTACATCATCCTATGTCATAATTTGATTTTTATTTTATTTTTTTGTTTTCTTTTCCTTTCTTCTTTCTTTACTCATTTTTAATTAATTTTTTGTCAACATTTATTCACATTTTAGGTTATATAATTCACGTACTTAAATGGACATGTCGGTTAAAAATCGTCTCTAAAGGCGAAATGACTAAAATGCCCTTCGTTTGGCTTAAGGAGCTAAAATCATTTGTATCGATTGGTAAAATTTTTTAAGCATTTTCTTGGCATTATAATGCCATCAAAACCTTAGTGACTCTTCTCTGGAGTCCCAAAACTTATTTCATGGAATTTCCCTCAGGTTTAGGGCTATTAGCTGTGAAGACAATAACTTCCCGTTAGGTCACCCATCACCGGGGCACCGGCTTATTTAACCTTGTTGTATTTCATAGCTTAAATTTTTCTAAATTTTTCCTTGCCATTATTTGGGTTATTTATGACTCCTCACTCTAGTTTACATATAGTTTCAGACATTCTGACTGTCCAGACCGATATTAATCACTGGAACAATCGAATGCACGGACTAGCTAAAGTGAGGGTGTTACACATTGGTATTATTTTAGCTTATTCTTCTAAAGGTAGAATGAAAGGATTTTCAATTTGCTTTTTAATAGATGGCACTCTTTTAGCAACAAAAGGGATGCTTTAAGATAAACTTAAAGATTCTAGCTCTTACTTCACAAGCTCCTTAAAATGTCATTTTCTTCACCAGACATACAACCTGTAAGAGAACATAAAAACAAACTTTAAACACACTTGAATTCAAATTATTAATCAATGAAAAATCATTCCTCAACAATGGTGCCAAAATTTGATGTGCGCCGAAAACACCAATTAAATAAAATACTCTGCTAAACTAACTAACTTATAGCAAGAGCAAGCAAAGGTTAATCCCAAAGAGAATGATTGACTAATTAGCAAGGTGAACTCAAGTACTCACACACACTAACAATAAAGAAAATAGGGGTTTTGAATTTTAGTAATTCTAAGGACACTGAACTAAGCAAATTAAACTAAAAGCTAAAAGTATTCAAATCACCAATGATCAAAGTGACAAGAATGCAATTAACACAAATAACACAATATGGTGAGCAGCTCAGTAGAGAGATGTGTATCCACCATGGAAATTAAATAATCAATCATTGAAACTAATGCAATAATTCATTCACTTAAACAAATTGGCTGTAGAAATAAAAGAAGCATCAATTTTCCTATCTCTCCTTACTTAATAGATTAATCAAAGCAAGCATCTAATTAACCCTTGACAAATTGAACAACCTTAGTCAAGCGCAAGATTTAGCTCATTGGCAGCTTTAACATACTAGAGAAATATCACCAGTTCTATATAACAATTTCACAAAAAATGGCATAATCATTAATGTTAGGCATCAGACTATGATTCTCAGAGCAACATGATGAATTCAAACAATATCACTTTTCCTACTTATGTTAGGCAAATCAAGCAATTACAAACTTAATCATTCTAACTAGCATTAGATCAACATGCATAATTAAGTAGTAGGCCTCCTAAATAATTAAACATGCCATCTCTTCATGAATTACAAGAGAAACATAGATATTCAAGTGAAGAAAATATTGATTTAATTGACAGCTCAAAATTGTCTTATGATAATTATTCCATGGTTTCAAAAATCCTTTCTATTGAACAATCACTCATGGTAGCAAAAGAACATACAATAAAAATAACTAGAACAAATAAGAACATGTTGCCCTTTAATGGAGTGTTGATATACCGCTAAGAAGCTTGAAGGAGTTCTACACGCCATAAAGGAGAGGATTGAGAAAGGTTGTGCAACCAAGGGAAGAACACTTTCACACCAAACTAGCAGCACTTTCTCATGAACTAGACACATTAAACACACCAAAAAACACACCAAAGATGAAGGAGAAGTGATTCACTAAAGCAAGGTCTTGAAGAAGCATAATTCCAAGCTAAAGAGATGAGATGGTGCACACCAAAGAGCAAAGGAAGAGTCCACTCATGCTGATGAAGAAGCACCAGTGCCTATGCCATTATTTAGAGGACCCATCACCAAAGCCAGAGCTAGAGAGGTGCAAGCATTGGTGTTAAAGCATTGTGAGCACAAGGGGGATCAAAATTGCCATGTTGGACTTTCTTGCATATTGTTGGAATCTAGGTGGATCATTCTCACACAAGTTGGCATGGGAGACTTGACAAGTGATGTCACTTCAGCGTGACTTTGCCACATCAGCATGACTTGGCACAAGACCATTCGGCCAAGTGGATTGGAGGAGTTTCTTATGCTTATTTGGATTTGCCATGTGCTGACACCTTTTATTGGTCCCCACTACATTAAAAAAAGCCTGCTACCACCTAAAGTGTTGCTACCACCTTATGGTCCCCACTACATAAAGGGCTGCCATAAAGCAAGTGGTCCCAAATGGTCCCCCCCCCCCCCTATGGAGACACCCCATCTGATTAAGGAGCCTTGTATTTTTGTCTTTTTAGCCATGTTGGCACACTTTTAGGGTTTTGGCACACTTTTAGGGTTTTATAGAGATACTATATATAACCTAAGATATTCAGATTGTATTGGGCAGCCTTCATTTTTCTAGTTTTAGTGTGAGCATTAGGGAGAGAACTCCATTGCTGGAGCTTGAGTTTCTTCTATGTTTCTTCCATGTTTCTTGAAAGAACTTGGATTCTAGCAGCATGAACCCCTTGCTAGTCTTATTTTGATGATCAATATGCTTTAGCTTGTTACTGTATTGACACTTGGGTTTTCAATATGAAATTCTACCTTGTTTGGATGATTAACGATCTTGGTTCCAATCTTTAGATGTTGTGTTTCTTGGCATCCTAGGAGTGCTTATCACATGCAGCCTCTTGTATGTTAAATTTTTATAGTATTTGAGGTACAACTAGGGCTGCCCATTCAAGAAATTTGACACTTTTGGTGTGCCTAAATTGTATACCACTTTTCTCCTTCCCTAAGTAGGATTTGTATGCAATTCTTCCTCTTTAGTGTTCACCAGTCTTGAATAGAAATACCTTACATAAAATCTGTCTAGTTTGGGTCTCCCATAATCATTAAGAAAGAATTCTCTCTTATTAGGAAGAAGAGAATCTCACATTAATTGAATATATTTCATAATCTTGGAAAAGTTAAATCCTAATCTTCTAAGGACAACAACTAATTTAAGATACTAAACACTTCCATAAGATGCCACACATGCTTTGCCAAGTCACCTTGGATGTGATAGGCACCAATGTAGACACACCCATGAAAGCAAACCTCTAATGGCAGCCAAGGATCACAACATCAATCAAGCATTTCTTTGAACAAAATAAGATGCAATCTCTATAGAAAAAGAAACTTCAGAATATATATTCAAAGAAAAATAGATCAAGTGTCAACATAATTACCTAACTCATGGGAGATTACATTGATCATCAAGTAAACTAGGCAAGTGATCAGATTGCCCAAGTTCTCATTCTTCCAGAATATAGCAAGAGAAAAAACTTAAAAACTCTCTTCTATGGAGGCTCTTCTATTCAACCAAAAAAAAAAAAAACTAAAGGAAGAAGATGATATTCTCTTCCTTATATACCTAGGGTTAAAAAAAAAACATAAGCTGAAAATGTTAAGACAAGGGTTATAAATAATTATGCCATGTTGGCAATCCTAACAAGAATAGTAAGTGCATTAATTATAAAGACAAAAGGTGACAGCAGACTAGCAGCAGCTTTTCTCCCTTTGTGGTAGAATATGTGGGCCCACTTGATTAAAAAGTAGCTCTCTTTATTTCAATTGAACTAATGAACTCCCTCCATGTGGTGTGAACCCTATAAACATCATGGTAGCTGCCAAGTGGACTCCAAGGTGGCGTGAGGCATGTCCAAAATGGCTGGTGATGTGGCTAGTGACATGGCAATGGAAGCTGACGTGGCTAGTAATGTGGCAATGGAAGCTCCAACTTGGCACATGGTGATCCACTTGAATTCTTGGAGCAAGCAAGCCAAGCCTTCCTTATGCGCCTCCCTCCTAAGTCGAAAGCTCTTTTATAGTCCATGAGCATGCTTTGAAGTTGCTTGGCTCTTACACTAGTGATTGCTCCTTTGAAGGGTGGTGGTGCTCTATGATGATCCTCATCATCCCCTCCCACTTGAGAAGAATTCATTCTCGAATTTGTTTCTGCACCAAGGAAAAGAGTAAAATTAGTTATATTAAAAGTATTACTAACACCATAATCACTAGGCAATTCTATCTTATAAGCATTATTGCTAATTCTTTCAAGCACTTGAAAAGGGCCATCACTTCTAGGATGTAACTTAGATTTCCTTTGGTTTGGAAACCTTTCCTTTCTCAAATGAATCCATACCAAGTCACTTGGTTCAAAAATCATAGGCTTTCACCCCTTATTAGCATGAGATGCATATTGCTCATTTTTCTTTTCTAGATGCAACCTAACTTGTTCATGCATCTTTTTAACCATTTCAACCTTTTTCTCACCATCCAATGAAGCAACATGATGAATATTAACACATCTAAAGGAGGAAGTGGATTAAAACAATAAACAAGCTCAAAAGGAGAGTATCCGCTAGATGAATGTACAACTCTATTATATGCAAATTCTATGTATGGTATGCATTCCTCCCAAGATTTTAAATTTTGTTTCACTAAGGCTCTCAAAAGTGTGACTAAGGTCCTATTCACTACTTTTGTTTGGCCATCAGTTTGGGGATGGCAAGTAGTAGAGAAAAGTAACTTAGTTCTCAATTTTCCCCATAGAACCTGTAACACCCTCCCGGTAGCAACTCCGTACATTCTACTGTTCCGGTGACCGGTGTCGGTCCGGACAGTTAGAACGTCCAGAAAAATATTTAAACTAAAGTGAGGAACCATAATTAACTCAAATATTAATAAGAAAAATTTAGGAAAAATTTTAGAAATAAAACACAACCAAGTTAAATGTGCCGGTGCCCAAGCGATGGGTAACCCAGAGGGAAGTTGCGGTTCCCACAACTAGGAGCCCTAGACCAGGGTAAAAATTCATAAAATAATTTTTGGGACTCCATAGAAGGGTCATTGAGGTTCCTATGGCATTAGAATGCCAAGAAAATATTTAGAAAAATTTTTCAATCGGTACAGACAATTTTGACCCGTTAAGCCAAACGGAGGGCATTTTGGTCATTTCGCCTTCAGAGACGATTTTTGGCTGACTTGTCCAGTTAAGTAAATAATTATTATGATCTAAAATATGAATAAATATTACTAAACTTTGAATTGAAAATGAGTAGAAAAGAAAAGAAAAAAAATGAATTAAATGAAAATTTATGACATCATATGATGTCATTAGTGTGCCTTTACGCACTCAAGTGTTGACACATGGCATAAATGTGTTTAAAAAGCCAAAATGGGCTGGAAAATGGAAAGAAAATCAGACTTCTCTTTCTTTTTCTTCCTCTTTCCGTGAACCTCCACCATTGTTACCTATTTGCAAGCTTTTTCAAGCTTGATTTTCCCTAGCTTTCTTCTACCAAAACCCCTAGTTGTCTTCACTAAAATTTGTCACCCAACCTTGCTAGAGTGTTTGGCAGCCAAGAAAACAAAAGAAAGTGAAGTTGAAGCTTGGAAAATTCTACCCTACAAGAGGTTAGTGCACCTATCTACTTAAAACTCTTATTTTCCATGTTAGGGACTTGAAATCAACATGAATTTGTGAATTAAATGAACCAAATTTGTGTGTATGCCTACCATGAATTTCGGCAGCCCTAAGGAAGGAACAATGATGGAGTGTTTTGATGGACTTAAATTGGATTAGAGATCATATTTAAAGCATGTATGCATGTGGTTAGTGAATGAGTTAGTAATTAAGGTATGTTGTGAAAATTTATAATGGAAACTAGGGTTTTGAGAGTGAAAATTTGACTTGGCTTATGTAATGATTAAAGGACATTCTAATGGTCAATTAGTGACCATTTGAGGCAAGTTAATCATAATTTGAAGTGAGCTAATGCATGGCAAAGTGAAATGTGCAGGCTGCCTAGAGACAGCAGTAATGAGGCTGTGATTCCAGCCCACTTAGACAGCCATAACTTTGGCTGTGTAGGTCTAATTGGTGTTTGGCCAATTGGACATGAAACTATACTTATAATGGCACATTTTTGCTGAAGAAACCATGCCCAAAAGACCAAAGCAAGAGGACCAAAAGTTGGCCCCAATCCGGGTACCCTGCAAGCCAATTCTGCAGAATGACCAAATGAACAGTAACTGTTCATTTGGCCATAACTCACTGTATAAATGGTCAATTGACCTGAAATTTTTACAACAACAAGTTAAGACATAGACAAACAACTTTCATGAAGAAACCTACCCCAAATTATGGCCAGAACCCATCCAACAAGGCAGTGGCAGTCACTGTTCACTGCACTATAGATATGGTAAATTCTGCAGATTGGAAATCCGGCCAGCTGTGGTTTTTGGACCATATCTGGAGCTACAAAACTCCAAATGGAGTTATTCAAAAAAATAAATTCAACTAGACAAAATAAGGAACAACTTTCATGTTTACCATTTCCTCAAATTCCCACTGCAACAGTGCCCAATGGAACAATAAAGTTGGGCTACAAAAACTGAAAATTCTGCTTCCCTTGGTTTAAACTTAGAAATGGTATAAATGCTTAATGCCAACAAGTTTTGAATGCAAAATGTGGTATGTTGGGAGTGTCAAAACCAATGTACCTATTTTCTATCAAAAAGTCAACATTTTTGTTGACCAATGAGGTGAATAGTGACACCAAAACTTGAAATTCAAAAATTGAAGAATTCAAAAGTATCAAATGCCCTAGTATACCTAACTAGATTGGTTTGGATAGTTTGGCATGCCAATAGGGTTCAGTTAGCGGTACTGCACATGGCAATATGCCATTCTGTGATTTCATGGCTTTTAGCCATTCTGACCTTGTATTGAGATGTGGCCTTGTGCCTGATATTATTTACAGCTTGTTAACTGTTCTGTTGCACACCGGGAGACACATATGTGACCGATGGTGTGACGGCCCGAGGTACTAGATACCCAGTGCCAGTTTACCCGTTTATCCAGTCCAGTCGTCCAGTATAGGTTACTTGGACAACTAAATGAATGAAAGTGGAAAAAATTAACGAAATAAATGGATATACAAATACAAAATAAATAAAAAATATACTTTCAATGCATATTTATTTCTGTTATTTCTTTCTATTTTATTATTTACACCACTAAGCATTATTGCTTAGTGCGTTGCTTTTGCCACGCGTAGGTTCTGGAGATACTGATCGTGAGCCCAGTAGACCGCAGACTGGGTGAGTCCATCCTGCAGCTCTGCACAGTATCCGTGTCACCTCAACTTCTACAATGCATTGGTAGGACACTAGGTGTCATTTTGGTATTTTGTAACTAATTTTTATTTTCTCATATGTAATTGAACTTATGTAATGTATTTTGAGCTTCATGTAAATAATGAAGATTTGTGGTTATGTATGGAAAAATTTGAGTATTTATTCATTGCTTATACATGAGTACCCTGAGAAATGTTGTTGAAAAATATTGAGTTTGTGATGACATTGGAGTTTGAGAAATGATTGAGTATGAATATTGGAAGTGTTTTTCATAGGTTCCGAAGAACTGTTTTATCCATTTTTAGCCGGTACTCTGCCGGATTTTCTACAAAATTTTCGGAACCTCAAATAAATTATAATTTCGATAAATGGCTCAAATATATTATATTTCACAATTTATATTCAAAAGCATGATAAAAATTAATTAAGGTATATTAGAGTGTGCCGGCACACCGTGTGACATTGCTTACTTGGGTATACTGTACACGGGTAAGGGGTGTCACATTTAGTGGTATCAGAGCATGGTTTAGGCGTTTCTGGGCCTAGATTGAGTCCATACCATGCATTGCATTTGTAAGAGTCGAGGTGACACTAATGCAGATCTGTTTATCTTTCTTATTTTGAATAGGATATGGACCCTACATCTCAGAAGGCAGTTGAGGAGGAAGTGGAGAGTCATGCTCTACCTGCAGCAGCTGAGACTGGGGGTATGGGAGAACCTGCTCCGCCAGCTCAAGCAGAGCCTGCTCAGCCTCCACAGGCCATGTTCTAGCAAATGGCCGAATTTTTCAGACAAATGGCTAGGGTAATGCCAGCACCACCACCACCACCACCACCACCACCAGCTCCACAACCAAAATCACATCTGGAAAAATTGAGAAAGTATGGAGCAGTGGACTTCTTTGGCAAGAGAGAAGATGATTCTGTTGCAGCCGAGAATTGGTTGAACAGAATAGGCAGAGTCTTAAAACAACTCCACTGCACCCCAGAACAAAACCTAGAAGCTGCCATATCTCTATTGCAAGATGATGCTTATGAATGGTGGGATACGGTATCCAGTGAAGTACAGCCAGAAATAGTAACTTAGGACTTCTTCCTCTCCGAATTCAAGAAGAAATATGTGGGTACTGTATACCTAGAAGAGAGAAGAAGGGAATTCATTAACCTGAGGTAGAGACAGTTGTCAGTGGCTGAGTATGAGGAGGAATTCGTAAGATTGAGCCGCTATGGAAGGGAGATAGTCCCAAATGAGGCTGAAAGGTGTAAGAGATTTGAAGAGGGATTAAATGACAACATAAAGATCCAGATCACCGCCTTGGGAATCACTGACTTCACCAAGTTAGTGGAAGCTGCATTAAAAGTGGAGAAAGTAAGAATCAGTGAGCAGACTAGAAGGGAAAGACAGCAGAAGAGGGGCCTGGGTCAGTCAAGTTCATCTCCTGCACCTGGGAAGAGGTTCAAGGGTCCATCTGCACAGAGTTCAGGCCAGCCACAAGGTCGTGGTCACCTCGGGGCCTGTGCCACAGTTTACCCCTAGGAGAGGTCAGTCCACACCATTAGTGGGCAGCTCTCCAGGGATGGGGTTCAGGGGACCAGCCCCAGCATCTTCTGCATGTCCACACTGTCTGAAGTGGCACAAGGGGGAGTGTTGGAGAGTAACTGGTGCCTGCTTAAGGTGTGGGTCGACAGAGCATCAGTTGAAGAACTGTCCACGCAGAACTACTACAGCTGCTCCAACACAAGCAGACAGACCTGCTCCTGCACCACAAAGGGGTAGGAAATCTGGCAAATCTGACGCAGTGGGACCATCACAGAGGCCTGCATCTGAGCCAGCAGAGAGGCCTGATAGCAGACCACCTGCCAGAGCCTATGCCATTAGAGCCCAGGAGGAGCAAGATGCCCCGGACGTCATCAGGGGTACGTTCTCCCTCTACAATACACCTGTGCATGCATTGGTGGATCCAGGATCCACTCATTCATACATCTGCATCAACCTACCCGTAGAAAGGGATCCTGGTCACTAATCCATTGGGCCACAGTGTAGTGGTGAACAAAGTATACAAGGGTTGCCCGTTAAGGATTCAGGGGTATGAATTCTTGGCAGACCTGATTGAGTTGCCCTTCCACGAGTTTGACGTGATTTTGGGAATGGACTGGTTGTCATGTCATCAAGCAATAGTTGATTGTAAACTGAAGAGGATTTCTTTGAAAACTTCTGAGGGTAATGAGATCACAGTTGTGGGGGAAAGGACAGATTTCTTGTCCAATGTCATCTCAGCCACAGTTGTAAGACGAATGATGAGAAAAGGCTGCGAAGCCTACCTAGCACATATGGTGGATACTAGGCAGGCTAAGCCAAACCTGAGTGATATACCCACAGTAAGAGACTTCCCCGAGGTATTTCCTGAAGAGTTGCCTGGTTTGCCACCAGAAAGGGAAGTTGAATTTACTATTGAGACACCGCTGCACAAAGACCCATTTCCATTGCTCCTTATAGGATGGCACCCATCGAATTGAGGGAGTTGAAAACTTCGATTGCAAGAGTTACTTGATAAGGGGTTTATACGCTTGATGTGTCACCATGGGGAGCTCCAAGGTTGCTTTGTAAAGAAGAAAGATGGTACTTTGAGGTTATGCATCGACACTGCGATTGAATAAAGTGACTGTGAAGAACAAATATCCGTTGCCTAGAATTGATGATCTATTTGATCAGTTGAAAGGAGCAGGAGTATTTTCAAAAATTGATCTCAGATCAGGGTATCATCAGTTGAGGGTGAAGGATGCAGATGTGCCAAAGACTGCATTCAGGACCCGATATGGGCATTATGAGTTCCTAGTTATGCCCTTTGGCCTAACGAATGCACCAGCAGCATTTATGGACCTTATGAACTGTATCTTCCATCCACACTTAGATCGGTTCGTAGTGGTCTTTATTGACGATATTTTGGTGTATTCCAAGACTAGGGAAGAACATGATGAGCATTTGAGGATTGTTCTACAAACCCTGAGAGAAAAGAAGCTGTATGCTAAGTTGTCCAAGTGTGATTTTTTGTTGAATGAGATTACATTCCTTGTACACATAGTGTCAGCTGACGGGATTAGGGTGGATCCCAAGAAAATAGAAGCAGTGATGGAATGGAAGCCTCCTAGAAATACAACTGAGGTCAGAAGCTTCTTAGTGCTAGCTGGGTATTACAGAAGATTTGTGAAGGGATTTTCCTTAATAGCTGCTCCAATGACCAAGTTGTTACACAAGATTGTCAGATTTGACTGGAATAACAAGTGTCAGACCAGTTTTGAGAAGTTGAAGGCTATGTTGACAGAGGCACCAGTGTTAACACGCAAAGGTCGTGAAAGGACTTTGTGGTCTACAGTGATGCCTCTCATAATGGGTTAGGGTGTGTATTGATACAAGAGGGGAAGGTGGTCGCTTATGCTTCCAGGCAGCTAAGGCCACATGAACAAAATTACCCTACCCATGATCTAGAGCTTGCAGCAATTATCTTCGCACTGAAGATATGGAGGCATTACTTGTATGGTGAAAAGTGTTACATTTACACGGATCACAAAAGTCTGAAATACTTGCCAACTAGAAGGAGCTCAACCTTAGACAGAGGCGATGGATTGAGTTCCTGAAGGACTATGATTGTGTAATTGACTACCATCCTGGGAAGGTAAACGTTGTTGCTGATGCTTTGAGCAGAAAGTCCATCACAGCTTTGAGATTATTGAATGCCCGTCTAACTTTGATTCGAGATGGAGCTATTTTGGCTGAGTTGCAAGTGAGGCCAAACCTACTACAGCAGATTTTAGATGGGCAAAAGGCAGATGAAAAGTTAATGGCTATTATGAGCAAAATCCCAGAGGGAAAAGCAACTGACTATGGGGTGAAAGCAGATGGGTGTCTGTATTACAAAGGAAGACTGTGTGTACCAGATAATGGGGAATTGAAGGCCAGTATTCTAAAAGAGGCACACACCAGTGTATATGCTAAGCACCCAGGAAATACAAAGATGTATCATGATCTGAAGCTTCAGTATTGGTGGCCTGGTATGAAGAAAGACATAGCTGACTATGTGACTAAATGCTTGACATGTCAGCAAGTCAAGGAAGAACATCAAGTTCCATCAGGTTTGCTACAGCCTATACGTATACATGAATGGAAATGGGATCGGGTCACCATGGATTTTGTAAGTGGTCTACCTCTCACCCAGAAGAAACATGATGCAGCATGGGTGATAGTGGATAGATTGACGAAGTCAGCACACTTTCTGCCAGTTAAGACTGACTACTCACTGGAGAAGTTAGCAGAATTGTATATCAGTGAGATAGTTAGACTGCATGGAATTCCACTTTCCATCATATTTGATCGAGAGCCAAGGTTTACATCGAGATTTTGGAAGAAGTTGCATGAGTCCTTGGGTACACAACTCCACTTCAGCACAGCTTTCCATCCTCAGACGGATGGGCAATCCGAAAGAGTAATCCAGGTAAACAATTGAAACCAATGGAATTGATACAAATATTGAATTAAAATGATAATAATAACATGAAATATATGTCAGGTCCTTGAGGATATGCTGAGGAGTTGTGTCATTGAGTTTGAGGGAAGTTGCGATAGATACCTCCCACTGGCAGAATTTGCATACAACAATAGCTACCAAGCTAGTATCCAAATAGCCCCATATGAAGCACTGTATGGGAGGAAATGTAGAACTCCAGTGTGCTGGACTGAATTGGGCGAAGACAAACCGTGGGGCTGCACAGTGAAACATACTGAGGAGAAAGTGAAACTAATCAAAGCCAATCTGAAGGTTGCCTCAGACAGACAGAAATCTTATGCCGACCTAAAGAGAAAAGAAATAGAATATGCGGTTGGCGACAAAGTGTTCCTCAAGGTGTCACCGTGGAAGAAGGTATTGAGGTTTGGAAGAAAAGGTAAGTTAAGCCCTAGGTTCATTGGCCCATATGAAGTCATTGAACGTGTGGGTCCAGTGGCCTATAGGCTAGCTTTACCACCAGAGCTGGACAAGATCCATAATGTATTCCACGTGTCCATGCTCAGAAGATACCGCTCAGATCCTTCACATGTCATCTCTAGGGAAGAAATTGAAATACAGCCGGATTTGACATATGAAGAAGAACCTCTACGGATCCTGGCTCAGGAAGTGAAAGAGTTGAGAAATAAGCAGATTCCACTGGTGAAAGTGCTTTGGAGGCACTACAACACCGAGGAGGCAACTTGGGAAAGTGAAGAGACGATGAGGCAACAGTTCCCTCAACTATTTGCATCAGGTAAATTTTGAGGCCGAAATTTAAATTAAAGGGGAAGAGTTGTAACACCCTCCCGGTAGCAACTCCGTACATTCTACTGTTCCGGTGACCGGTGTCAGTCCGGATAGTTAGAACGTCCGGAAAAATATTTAAACTAAAGTGAGGAACCATAATTAACTCAAATATTAATAAGAAAAATTTAGAAAAAATTTTAGAAATAAAATACAACCAAGTTAAATGAGCCGGTGCCCAAGCGATGGGTAATCCAGAGGGAAGTTGCGGTTCCTGCAACTAGGAGCCCTAGACCCGGGTAAAAATTCATAAAATAATTTTTGGGACTCCAGAGAAGGGTCATTGAGGTTCCTATGACATTAGAATGCCAAGAAAATATTTAGAAAAATTTTTCAATCGGTACAGACAATTTTGACCCGTTAAGCCAAACGGAGGGCATTTTGGTCATTTCGCCTTCAGAGACGATTTTTGGCCGACTTGTCCAGTTAAGTAAATAATTATTATGATCTAAAATATGAATAAATATTACTAAAAATTGAATTGAAAATGAGTAGAAAAGAAAAGAAAAAAAAATGAATTAAATGGAAATTTATGACATCACATGATGTCATTAGTGTGCCTTTACCCACTCAAGTGTTGACACATGGCATAAATGTGTTTAAAAAGCCAAAATGGGCTGGAAAATGGAAATAAAATCAGACTTCTCTTTCTTTCTCTTCCTCTTGCCGTGAACCTCCACCATTGTTACCTATTTGCAAGCTTTTTCAAGCTTGATTTTCCCTAGCTTTCTTCCACCAAAAGCCCTAGTTGTCTTCACTAAAATTTGTCACCCAACCTTGCTAGAGTGTTTGGCAGCCAAGAAAACAAAAGAAAGTGAAGTTGAAGCTTGGAAAATTCTGCCCTACAAGAGGTTAGTACACCTATCTACTTAAAACTCTTATTTTCCATGTTAGGGACTTGAAATCAACATGAATTTGTGAATTAAATGAACCAAATTTGTGTGTATGCCTACCATGAATTTCGACAGCCCTAAGGAAGGAACAATGATGGAGTGTTTTGATGGACTTAAATTGGATTAGAGATCATGTTTAAAGCATGTATGCATGTGGTTAGTGAATGAGTTAATAATTAAGGTATGTTGTGAAAATTTATAATGGAAACTAGGGTTTTGAGAGTGAAAATTTGACTTGGCTTATGTAATGATTAAAGGACATTCTAATGGTCAATTAGTGACCATTTGAGGCAAGTTAATCATAATTTGAAGTGAGCTAATGCATGGCAAAGTGAAATGTGCAGGCTGCCTAGAGACAGCAGTAATGAGGCTGTGATTCCAGCCCACTTAGACAGCCATAACTTTGGCTGTGTAGGTCTAATTGGTGTTTGGCCAATTGGACATGAAACTAGACTTATAATGGCACATTTTTGCTGAAGAAACCATGCCCAAAAGACCAAAGCAAGAGGACCAAAAGTTGGCCCCAATTTGGGTACCCTGCAAGCCAATTCTACAGAATGATCAAATGAACAGTAACTGTTCATTTGGCCATAACTCACTGTATAAATGGTCAATTGACCTGAAATTTTTATAGCAACAAGTTAAGACATAGACAAACAACTTTCATGAAGAAACATACCCCAAATTATGGCCAGAACCCATCCAACATGGCAGTGGCAGTCACTGTTCACTGCACTATAGATATGATAAATTCTGCAGATTGGAAATCCGGCCAGCTGTGGTTTTTGGACCATATCTGGAGCTACAAAACTCCAAATGGAGTTATTCAAAAAAAGAAATTCAACTAGACAAAATAAGGAACAACTTTCATGTTTACCATTTCCTCAAATTCCCACTGCAACAGGCCCAATGGAACAGTAAAGTTGAGCTACAAAAACTGAAAATTCTACTTCCCTTGGTTTAAACTTAGAAATGGTATAAATGCTTAATGCCAACAAGTTTTGAATGCAAAATGTGGTATGTTGGGAGTGTCAAAACCAATGTACCTATTTTCTATCAAAAAGTCAACATTTTTGTTGATCAATGAGGTGAATAGTGATACCAAAACTTGAAATTCAAAAATTAAAGAATTCAAAAGTATCAAATGCCCTAGTATACCTAACTAGATTGGTTTGGATAGTTTGGCATGCCAATAGGGTTCAGTTAGCAGTACTGCACATGGCAATATGCCATTCTGTGATTTCATGGCTTTTAGCCATTCTGACCTTGTATTGAGATGTGGCCTTGTGCACGATATTATTCTGACTTGTTAGGCATTACATTGCCTGGGAGATACATATGTGACCGATGGTGTGACGGCTCGAGGTACTAGATACCCAGTGCCAGTTTACCCGTTTATCCAGTCCAGTCGTCCAGTATAGGTTACTTGGGCAACTAAATGAATGAAAGTGGACAAAATTAATGAAATAAATGGATATACAAATACAAAACAAATAAAACATATACATTCAATGCATATTTATTTCTATTATTTCTTTCTATTTTATTATTTGCACCACTAAGCATTATTGCTTAGCGCGTTGCTTTTGCCACGCGTAGGTTCTGGAGATACTGATCGTGAGCCCAGTAGACCGCAGACTGGGTGACTCCATCCTGCAGCTCTGCACAGTGTCCGTGTCACCTCAACTTCTACAGTGCATTGGTAGGACACTATGTGTCATTTTGGTATTTTGTAACTAATTTTTATTTTCTCATATGTAATTGAACTTATGTAATGTATTTTGAGCTTCATGTAAATAATGAAGATTTGTGGTTATGTATGGAAAAATTTGAGTATTTATTCATTGCTTATACATGAGTACCCTGAGAAATGTTGTTGAAAAATATTGAGTTTGTGATGACATTGGAGTTTGAGAAATGATTGAGTATGAATATTGGAAGTGTTTTTCACAGGTTCTGAAAAACTGTTTTCTCCATTTTTAGCCGGTACTCTGCCGGATTTTCTACAAAATTTTCGAAACCTCAAATAAATTATAATTTCGATAAATGGCTCAAATATATTATATTTCACAAGTTATATTCAAAAGCATGATAAAAATTAATTAAGGTATATTAGAGTGTGCCGGCACACCGTGTGACATTGCTTACTCGGGTATACTGTACACGGGTAAGAGGTGTCACAGAACCTTCCAAAAATGACTCAAGAACCTGACACTCCTATCACTCACCATGGTTCTAGGTATACCATGTAACCTAACAACCTCCCTAAAGAATAGATTAGCAACAATGTAGCATCATCAGTTTTGTGAAATGGGATAAAATGAGTCATTTTTGAAAACCTATCCACAACAATAAAAATAGAATCATGACCCCTTTGTGACCTAGGCAAACTCCAAACAAAGTCCATAGACAAATCAACCCAAGGATGCTTAGGCACAGGTAGAAGTGTGTATGAGGCATCACCTTAGACTTTGCTCTCTTACAAGTTTCACATCTAGCACATAGTCTTTTAACACCTTTTCTCATGTGAGGCTAAAAGAAATGCTCCCTAAGGACATCTAGTGTTTTGGAGGCACCAAAATGCCCCATAAGGCCACCACTATGACTCTTATTTACAAGCAATTCCATCAAAGAACTTCTAGGCATACACAATCTATTTTCTTTAAACAAATATCCATCATGCCTAAAGTACTTTTGGAATGCAGATTTCTCACATGCATGGAATATGGCAGTAAAGTCATCATCATGCTCATATAATTTTTTAACATACTCAACTCCCAACAATTTAGAATCAAGAGTAGTAAGAAGATTATACCTACGGGAGAGTGCATCAGCTACCACATTCTCTTTGCCCAGCTTATATTTTACAATATAATGAAAAGACTTTATAAATTCTACCCATTCAGCGTGTCTCATACTAAACTTATATTGGCTTTTGATATACTTTAAAGACTCATGATTAGAATGTATAACAAATTCTTTAGGCCATAGATAATGTTGCCATGTCTCTAATGCCCTAACTAATGCATACAATTCTTTGTCATATGTAGAATAATTCAATGTGGCACCATGCAACTTTTCACTAAAGTAAGTAATTGTGCGTTTCTCTTGCATGAGAATAGCTCCAATCCCTACATCTGATGCATCACAATCAATTTAAAATGTCTTGTCAAAATTAGGCAAAATCAATAAAGGTGTAGAACACAATTTCTCTTTAAGTATAGCAAATGCATGTTCATGTTAACCCAAACAAAGGTCACATTCTTTTTGACAAGTTCATTTAATGAAGCAGCCAATGAACTCAAGTTAGGCATAAATCTTCTATAAAAACTTGCTAATCCATGAAAACTCCTAACTTCATATGCATTTTTAGGTGTTGGCTAATCTCTAATTGCCTTAACTTTTTCATCATCTACTTCAACACCTTTGCTACTCACAAAAAATCACAAAAACACAATTCTTTCTAAGCAAAAATAACACTTTTTCACATTTGTATACAACTTTTCTTTTCTCAACACATCAAACACAAGTTTCAAATGACGCAAATGCTCATCAATGCTTTTGCTATAGACAAGAATATCATCAAAGTAGACAATAACAAACTTTCCAATAAAAGCTCTCAAAACATAGTTCATAAGTCTCATGAAAGTACTAGGGGCATGAGTGAGACCAAAAGGCATCACTAGCCACTCATATAAGCCATGTTTTGTTTTGAAGGCGGTTTTCTATTCATCACCAACTCTCATTCTAATTTGATAGTAATCGCTCTTCAAATCAATCTTACTAAAAATGCAAGAATCATGCAACTCATCCAATAAATCATCTAATCTAGGAATAGGGTGGCGATACTTTACAATGATTTTATTCACATCAAATTTGACAAAATTAAAAGAATTGACTATAATTGACAAATTACGTAAATTTTTTTTTTTTTTTTATCATTTGACCTTCATTGAATGGTTCATATTTTTATGTTTATGCTTCAATGATTGATTTTTATGAACTAAGCATAGAAATAGAAAAAAATAAAGGAAAAATTATTATTTAGTCCTTGTATTTTAATAAAATTAATTATTTGATCTCTATATTTTAAAAAATATACTATTTAGACCCTGTAAAAATTTTTGTTAAACTATTTAGTTCCTCCATCAAATTTTTTGTTAGTCAATATTAGTCAACCTACTATTTAATCCCTCTATTTTAGAGAAACTAATTAGTTAGTCCCTATATTGTGGAAAAACATATTAGTTCGTCCCTATAATTTGACTCAATTAACTATTTAGTTCCATATTTATTTTTTATACCTAAACTATCCTAATTCTCTTCCCCTTTATTTCTTTCTTATCCTTTCTAATTTCACTCTACATGTTTCTTTTCCTCTACGCTCAAACTTTTTCTGCCCTATTATCTCTTTATTTTCATTTGTCAACAAAAATGGTGTAAGTTGTCTACACAAAAAAGCTAATCAATTTCTTTAAATTAATGAAAATTATTTTTAAGTAAAGAAAACATAAAAACGATGTTCAAAAAATTAGAAATTAAAAAAATATAAATTAAGATTTAGTCTTCATATAATAAAATTTTTATTTTTATATAAGAATATATTTTGCAAAATACATGAACCAATTAATTAATTTTACTAAAATAGAAAGACTAAATAATAGTATTTTTTAAAATACAAGTATCAATTAATTAGTTTCTTTAAAATAGATGGACTATATAATAGTGTGAATAGTATGGGTAATGAAAAATTCAACGAAAGAATTAAGTAATTTAATAGAAATTTTTACAGGTAATCTCTCTTTTATATATATATATATATATATATATATATATATATATATATATAAGAGAGGTTTAGAAAAAAAAAATCCAGGTCAGTATATAATAAAATATTATAAAAATATTCCTATAATTGTACTCGACGAGATTTAATACCCGAAAAACTATTAAGATTTACATCATTATTAATATTATTAAATACATCTCATTTATATAAGTAAATAAAAAATTATTTATCAATTGATTACACATGTAAATGAATTAAAGTTGTTGTAAAGTAGAGCTTATAGACTGATTGCCAATTTGCCAATTCGAGTAATGGGTTAATGAAATCCTCCGAAAAAAGAGAATTTAAATGCTTAGTTGGCACTGTTAGTCATGGTTTGACCAAATACGATCTTCATAATAAGGCTAAGCAAAGCAAAAAGGATTTTCCATGAGCTATGAGATGGGAAATTATATATATATATATATATATTTTTTATTTTTTTTTTTTGAGAAGGGTATATATTTTTGTTGAATTGATTTTTGTTATGTAGTTTTATTTTCTGTATTAGGGCTAACCTGTAATTGGACTATTGTTTCTATAATATAACTCTTGTATAAATAAGCAAAAGTGCAACCTACAAAAGTGATGCATGAATTTTTCCATACTTTCCCTACTTCATTTCTCTGATTCCTCTGTTCACAACACTTCACAAAATATAAACATCACTTTCAATATAAAAGTTTTGTAAATTTATTTTTAAAAAAGTAAGTAATTTTGCGTTTTAAATAAACAGTGGAAACCACCTAAATTATTACAATTGCCAGTTTGCCACCACATGATAAATTAAGAAAACCATTAGATAACCATCAGAATAACCTATATCAATTCCTCCATTAAACTACGAATAAAAATCCACCCATCTAAAATAAAATAAAATAAATTACTCTACAAATAAGCCTTTTGTTTTCTACAACCTTTTTCTTTTATCAGAACCAAGGTTCATGGTTCGCATACAAACATCAATTGGCCTGCTGCCAAGACACTCATCCGAGCATAACCTTTAATTCAATATACAGTGTTCCTTGCTCAGCGAGCCCAGAACCATGAAGACACTCATCCGAGCATAACCTTTAGGACCTTCAAGCAGAGAGCCCAGAACCATATGCCAGCGTTTAATTCCTCCAATATAGTGTTCCTTGCTCAGCGAGTTACAAGCCAACCTGGTTTTAATAGTACATCTCGCTTAAAGTTCCGGCCTGTGACAGAAGTGGACTCACCTTGACGACGGAAACACTGCAACAATGGCAAAATATAGTTTTCAGATTATCAAAATTTAGGACTTTGACATGACACGTATCAGGTGGAAATCTAATGGGAAATCAGAATTTGATGAAATTTGATGATATTGTGGCATGAATTCAGTCAGATCATGGTGTTTTATTCCTGCAATCTACATTTTATGTTTCCTCCAAGACAGAAATAAAACCCAATACCTCATCTGACCAAATGCCATTATCAGTCAATGTATTTAACTTTTTTTTTTCTCTGCTCATACGAAGCTTGCTCAGTCCTAGAGCTAGTTGAGATTAACATGTAGAATCCAACACACAATTGGGGGTCTCTTAAAATATAATTTGACCCTCCACCTTATCACAAAGCCACCAGATACCTTTGAGAGAAGAGAGGAGGGAGGGAGGGGGTGGGTGGGGTGGAAAGAGAGAGAGAGAGAAAAGGAAGAAAAAAGGAGAGAGAAAGAAACAACCAGATCCTGGCGAACGAGTGTAATGAAGAAACAACCAGATCCTGGCGAACGAGTGCAATGCAATGAAAACCATTCTGACGGATTTGCAGTGCATCTTGCCAAACCTCCAAAAAATTGTAGAACATAAAAAGGGAACTAAATGGAAACATGATAGAAAGAGAGACTCCCACAGCCTTACAAATATTTTTTATGACTAAGGTATTCATAAACTTTGGTAATATAGTGAATTTGAGAGAATCTTCAATGTAAGTTGCGAAAGGGATAATAGCTTTATGCTATCTGCATGACTATGAACCCTTTTTTTTTTGTTTAACTGAATTTGAAATTTGCAATAATAATTATAGACAGAAAAATGTGACAATAACAACCAACCTTGTAACAGACAATGGTATCGTCTGGGTACATAGCAAAGAGTTTTGTACCAAGGCGTGCATGACAAGAGTCGCAGAGGCTCTCATCATTAATCTGCACATGCCGTGATCTTTCCTCCAATCTTGCAAGTCTTGCATCAACATCTATAGCACGAGACAGATTATGTACAATCTGAAAAGCAGGTAAAAGATCAATATAAGCACTACAATGAGGCATGGGGAAAAAGAACATATATGCAGTAGAAGATAGGTCAAAGCACAAAAAAAAAGTGATAATAATAAATGAATAAATAAATTCTTTTTTCACCACAAATAAGGATGAAATTTTAAATTTTAATTTGGAATAGCTACATCATGCACATACACAGTTTCAATTTTTTAGATAATGTCAGAAAGGTGAGAAAAGCACTGTGATCAAAGGAGACATGAATCTTCAAAATAGTCAATATAGAAAATCAGTAAGGCAGAATGGAAGAACTAATGAAATTAAGAAAGGATAAAAAGAAAACTTTCACATAGAATGTTGTGGATGCAACTCTGGAAGCACTACAAGCAACTGGGACCCTCGGCAACCCTAGGACTCTCGACAAAGCTGGTTGATCTTTCAGGATTACTTCCTATTATTATTAGATATTCATTCTTGTTTTAATTTAGAGTTATTCCCTTTTCAGAATTGTAACCCCTTTTACATAAGGACTTCTATTATTATTAGGATTTCATATTGAGTGTAAGTCTCTGTATATATGAGATGGCATTCCATTAATAAAAATCAAGCAAATTATTTTCCAATTCTTGTGAGGTTTGAGGCTCCCTCTTAATGAGTCTTGAGGTAATAGAGCTTCCTCTAACAAGTTCTAGTATTCATACACCATAGGTTCTTTAAGGGAAAGAAATCACAACAAGGCAAAGAATTCAGTCATTAAAGAAGATTTTGTGGTTAATCGTCCTGTGACGAGATCCCAAACCCAGGAGCATGTCAAATTGGTATCATAGCCAAACATCATGGGAGATTTGACAAAAGCAAAATAAGAATTGTGATCCCTCTTTCAAGAAGCATAGGCATAAAATGAGGCAAGAATGGTGTAGGCCGAGTCAAGGAAGGGGGTAAGAATAGGTCAATCAGAGTCTCGCTTGGAAGCTCAATTACAAAATTTGTCTCTGCAAAAAGAGATGATTCTCCTTAATTTCAATTAATCTGTACATGGGTATATATATACAATTGATTCCTATAATTGTATTCTACTAATTAGGAAGAAATCCTAAATAAGAAATCCTAAATAGGAATACAGAATACAGAATATACAAAGAAATAATATAGTGATTGACTTTCCATAACACTCCCCCTCAAGTTGGAGCATAGATGTTAATCATGCCCAACTTGTTACAAATGTAGTCAATCCTAGCTCCATTCAGAACTTTTGTGAAAATATCTCCTAACGGCTCTCCAGTTTTGATGTGTCCTGTTGAGATGATCTGTTGTTGAATCTTTTCACGAACAAAGTGACAATCAATCTCAATATGTTTGGTTCGCTCATGAAACACCGGATTAGAAGCAATATGGAGAGCAGCTTGATTATCACACCACAATTTCACAGGCAGGCAGGCAGGTCTTAAAGCCTATCTCATCTAGTAATTGAAGTATCCACATTACCTCACATACTGATTGTGCCATGGCTCTGTATTCGGATTCAGCACTGGATCGAGAAACTATACTCTGCTTCTTGCTTCTCCAAGATATCAAATTTCCTCCAACAAAAACGCAATATCCAGTAGTTGACCTCCTATCAACCTTAGATCCAACCCAGTCAGCATCTGAAAAACATACAACATTCAAATGCCCATGATTACCATATAACAAACCTCTTCCTGGAGCGCCCTTCAGATAACAAAAGATTTGTCCCAAGGCTTCCCAATGAGCAACAGTTGGGGAAAACATAAACTGACTTACCACACTAACGGCATAAGCAATGTCAGGATGAGTGACTGTAAGGTAGTTCAATTTTCCTACCAATCTCCTGTATCTCTCTGGATCTTCAAACAACTTACTATCCCCTGCTAACAGTTATAAATTTGGAGTCATTGGTGCACTACAAAGCTTAGCACCTAATTTTCCTGTCTCTGTCAATAAATAGAGGACATATTTTCTTTGAGATAATAAAATACCCTTATTACTTCTTATAACTTCAATACCCAAGAAATACTTTAACAATCCCAAGTCTTTGGTCCGAAACTGGGTTTGGAGGAAGGTTTTAAGAGATGAAATACTTGCAGAGTCACTCCTAGTGATGACAATGTCATCCACATAGACTACCAGGAGAATTAGACCAGTATCAGATTGCCTATAAAATACTGAGTGATCACACTTACTCTTTTGCATATCAAATTCCTGTACTGCTTCACTGAATCTCCCAAACCATGCCCTAGGACTTTGTTTCAAGCCATAAAGAGACTTCTGAAGCCTACAAACTTTACCCAACTCCCCCTGAGCAACAAACCCAGGTGGTTGCTCCATATACACCTCCTCCTGAAGATCACCATGAAGGAAAGCATTCTTGATATCTAATTGGTGCAGAGGTCAATCATATGTAGCTGCTAAAGAGATAAACAAGCGAACAGAAGTAAGTTTAGCTACAGGAGAAAAAGTGTCAGAGTAATCAACCCCATATGTCTGAGCATATCCTTTTGCCACAAAGCGTGCTTTTAACCTAGCCACAAAACCATCAGGATTTACCTTTACTGTAAATACCCATTTGCAACCAATAGTTTTCTTACCAGTGGGCAAAGGCAACAGTTCCCATGTACCATTAGCATCTAAAACCTCCATTTCCTCTTTCATAGCAGCACACCAGCCAAGATGAGACAGTGCCTCACCAACAGTATTAGGGATAGGAACAGAGTCTAAAGAAGTAACAAAACACCGAGAACAAGAAGACAATTGATTATAAGAAACAAAAGAAGAGATAGGGTAAGTACATGAACGTTTACCTTTACGAAGAGCAATGGGTAAGGCTAGATCAGAATCATGATCAATATGAGGTACAGGATCTCCCAACGAAATAGCTGGTGGAGGATCTGAGTGAAGAATCTCCAATCTCCTGGAATAAACATAAAAAACGGGAGGTCGAGTAGGTCTAGAGACAGAAGGAACACGTTGTTGGAGAGGACTAGACATTGGTTGGACAATATATATTAAGAGATCATCCTCCTCCCCCTGACTCTCATACACAGATGATTGAGGAAAAAATGGAGTGGACTCAAAAAATGTGACATCTGTAGAAACAAGATAACGATTAAGAGTAGGAAAGAAACAGCGGTACCCTTTTTGCAGCCGGGAGTACGCAAGAAAAACACATTTGAGAGACTTTGGATCCAATTTAGTAACCTGTGGACGAACATCACGCACAAAACAGGTTCAAGCAAAAATACGGGGTTCAACAGGGAACAAAGATTTTGTAGGAAACAAAGCAGTATAAGGAATATCCCCATTAAGAACAAAAGACGGCATACGATTGATCAAAAAATATGCCGTAGAAACTGCATTCACCCAAAAGTGTTTAGGAACTTTCATCTGAAAAAAAAGAGCACCAGTTACCTCAAGAAGATGCCAATTTTTTCTTTCGGCCACGCCATTTTGGGATGGGTTATCCACATAGGAAAACTGATGAAGAATGTCATTTTGTGTCATATAAGACTAAAATTGTGCTGAAAAATATTTTTTGGCATTGTCACTTCTTAATATGCGCACAGAAATATTAAATTGAGTCTTGATTTCATTACAAAAGGCACAAAAGATAGAAAAAAACTCAAAACGATTCTTCATTAAATATAACCAGGTAACACGAGAGTAATCATCAACAAAAGTAACAAAATAACGAAATCTAGTTTTAGAAGTAACAGAACAAGGACCCTAAACATCAGAATGAACTAACTCAAAAGGGGATGAAGCCCGTTTATTGACTCTAGACACAGAAGGCAAACGATGATGTTTTGCAAACTGACACAACTCACATTCTAGTACTGATAAAGACTGAAACTGAGGACATAGCTTTTTCATGGTTGACAAAGAAGGATGACCCAATCTACAATGAGCTTCAAGAGGTGTTAACGTACTGGAGCAAACAAGCAACCGCGGTATATGATTTTTCAGAATGTAGAGACCACCTAACTCACATCCTCTACCAATAATCTGCTTCGTCGTAAGATCCTAAAACAAACACTGGTCAAGAAAAAAGGAAACAGAACAATTTAAGGTACGAGTAAATTTACTAACAGAAAGTAGATTAAAGAGAATTTTGGTAGACACAAAACAGATGACAAAGAAATTGACGAAGTCGAGTTCGCAGTTCCAGAACCCATAATACAAGAAGTAGAACCATCAGCTAAAGTAACAGTAGAGGAAGTGAGATTAGACTGAAAAGCAGATAAAAGACTAGAATTACCTATCATGTGATCTGTCGCATCAGAATCAATAACCCATTTGGATGAGGAAGACACAAGGCATATAGTGGATTTACCTGACTCAGCGATCGCAGTGATAGGGGAACTGGTAGGCTTTAGAGATGCCTGATACTGAGAAAACTGTGCAAAATCTCTGCAGATACCAAAATAGTTCTCAGAGGAAGATACTGTAGAATCCTCTGCTGCCATATTTGCCATCTATGATCGCTAATTTTTCCTCTGAAGTAGCAGACAATTATATTTTGTATGGCCAGGCTCATGGCAATAATAACAAATGACTCCTCTTGAGTCCTGATTAGAACTAGCCTCTCCATTACGCTGATTACTTCTGTTGCCTGTAATTCCTCCTCTACTTCCTCTTCTATTATTTGGATTACGGCTAATAAGAGCACTACTGGCAGGCTGTGAAGATTGGATACTCTCTGTACGAAGGACCCGTGTGAACGTTTCATGCAAAGAGAAAATCTCAGAACTGGAGAGAATCTAAGATTTAGCAGTCTCATACTCTGAAGGGAGGCCTGCAAAAAAACTCATAACAGCCAGTTGCTCCCGTTGGGCCTGCGGAACTTTCACATCAGGATTAAAAGGTAACAATAGATTAAGTTCTCATATACCCGTTTAAAATCCATAAAATAAGCCATGAGAAACTTATCCTCTTTCTCAGCACGGTAGAATGCCTTACAAACATCATAAATACGAGAGATATTCCCTTTACCAGAATACAAAAAATCTAAGTAATCCATTAATTCCTTAACAAATTCACAGTGATTAATTAAACTAATTACCTCATTGTGAATCGAGTTCCGAAGCTGCAAAGACAACCGAGCATCCTCCCTTAGCCAAGTTTGTCGTGTATCATCCATAGGTGGATCTTTAGTAAGGTGATCATTCTTATCAATGCTACGCACATAGACCCTAACAGTCTTACTCCATTCCAAGTAATTCGAAACATTAAGTTTGTGTTCCGTGATCTTAGTCATCACCGGAATCACATCAGAAATAACATTCTTATTTTCTGCCATTTGTTGAGACAAAGAAAACTAATCGAAATGCTAATCCAAAGTGCTTACAACAGTAAAATAACCCAAAATCATAAATCAAGCAAATACCAAAATAGGACCTGAGAGCCAAACTTCAGAAGTCCTTTAATGGTATACTGGATCAGACAACCGCACACAGTGATAGAATGAAGGGGTTGAGGCGACGCCGGCGATGTTGATCGGAGTCGAAACGGCCGGTCGGCGGCCAAGGTCTCTCCTGAGCTAGATGGTGAGAACAAATAGTCACCCTAAATAGATGACCTGCTCTGATACCATGTAGAATAAGATTGATTCTCCTTAATTTCAATTAATCTGTACATGGGTATATATATATAATTGATTCCTATAATTGTGTTCTACTAATTAGGAAGAAATCCTAAATAAGAAATCCTAAATAGGAATACAGAATACAGAATATACAAAGAAATAATATAGTGATTGACTTTCCATAACAGTCTCGGAACTGCAAGAAATTTTCGGTAACGCCAATGGGAGTCGGGGGAAACAATCGGATGGCACCAACAGCAGTCATTAATTTAACCCAGGTGGTAGGTTGGAGGAAAAAAGAGCAACAGCTAGAATAGTTCCACGCTATGCCAAACTGGATTTTCCCACTTTTGATGGTTCTGAGGATCCGTTAGGATGGCTCCATAGATGTGAACAACTTTTTCTTAATCAGAAAACACTAGAAACGGACAAGGTGAGCCTGGCAGCATTCTGTACGATTGGAGAGGCAATTGTGGTTTTATCAATCGGAACATGAAGAGCCAGGGCTGACTTGGAATACATTCAAGGGCTACTGTAACTTGCGTTTTGGGCCGCAACTTCGAGGAAATCCTTTGGGTGAATTGGTCAATCTGAATCAAACTAGGACAATTGAGGAGTATCAACGACAATTTCAGAGCTTGTTAGCCCGTGCCACCATGGCTTGGGTTGATCAACAGATGGACCTTTTTACAACAGGTTTAACCAAAAGCATCAGGTTAGATGTGGAGATAAAAAAACCCCCCAAATCTAGCAACTGTGATGAATTCAGCTTGGGCATCCAAAAGGAAACGTTAGCTTGGAAGAATGGGGAATGTTCAGCGAGCTACTTCTGCCAATTTTAAACTTACTGCATGGCCGCCAACATCGTCAGGGTACAAAGCACAGACAAGGACAGCCTCCAGTACAAGTAGTGTGAACATGCCTTTTGTTAAACGGCTAACCCAGCAAAGGTGGTTGAACAGAGGACAAAGGGACTTTGTTATAACTGAGACTAATTATACTCCTTTGGACACCAATGCAAGAAACTATTTTGGTTGGAGATGGATGAATCAAAAGAACCAATTAAAGACTCCAAAAACGCGAACATAGGGGAACCAGCAATTTCCATACATGCCATTACTGGATTGCAAAATTGCAGAACCATGCAAATATTAGCTTAAATTAGAAGGTGTCCAAAAGATGCTTCAACGTGTTCGAAGTGATTTCTATTGGAAGGGCATCAAGGCAACTATTCGGAAATTTGTGTAGTATTGTGCAATTTGTCAACAGCACAAAACTTCTAATCTTCATCTAGCTAGTCTCCTCAAGCCCTTATCCTTGCCAACTCAAATTCGATCAGATATTTCCATGGTTTTAGTAGAAGGGTGTTACATAGTAGAGTTTCCAAGATCCAAACCTGCAGAATAAGAATAAAGAGAAGGGAAGAACAATAGAGAAAGGATATCGAGAAAGAAGGGAAGAGGAAGGGAGAGAGAAAGAAGTAGAGAAAGAGAGAAATAGAGAGAGAAGTACTTTATATTATTCAATTCTTGGCTGACCCTCCTTAGTTACAATGCTCTCTATTTGTACTATTTTACTCCTATACGTTACCACAGCTCCTGTTCTCTTCATTATCATAACATCCTCCACTTCTTGAGATCATTCTCGTCCTCAAGAATCAATGTGAAAAGGTTCCATGAATAAAAGAAAAAATCTTCTATACAAGCATCTTGAATGCTAAGGTGAAAGCTACACTTGAATGTTAGAACTCGATTGGTAGGAAGCATTTTATCTGGACTAGATTTCCCTTCAAAGTGGATTCTGTGCTGAAAATTTTCTGCACATACTGTCTTATAATCAGCCATTGTACATTCTCCCTCCAACTTAATTTTATTTTATTTCTTTGCCACTTCTCATACTCATCCTCTTTTAGAAGTAAAATCTCAGCAGAACCCAACTCCAAATCATAACCATAAAACCCAAAAGCAACCTCAATTACCTTTGAGCCATCTAGCTTATGCCATGTGGTTGGGAAGGCCCACATGCAGCAAAAATAATGCTCGGACATGTACCAAAGGTAATACCCACAAGTGGTAAAAATCCATCATGTACCATAGTGTGCCTGACTGTCATTACTCCCTTGACTACCATTGGTGTAGGGTTTCAAGTCCAATTCTAATGGAAACTCTATATGCTTGCCAATCTTCTCAATAAATGATGATCCCCTTGCATTGAATCTCTTCAAATGCAAAGTAGCAATTGTAGGAGCCTGGTCTATCATAAATTGTTGCTCCTTAAACACCTCCTCCTTACAATTGTCACCTCCAAACTTTGTACCAAAATCTGCAATTTGGTCCACCTTGGTGAGAAATTCTAGACCATCTTGAATATTTACCACATCCTCAATTTCCACATTCAAGTCAATACATGCTCCGTCCAATACTCTACAGATATCTGTTTTTGATTGCCAAAGATCTGTTTTTCCAGCTCGGCCTACAACGGTCTTTCCTCGAATTGGTAATCCCAATTCAGCTCCATTGTTCCCATTCTCAAAACCTGGATTATTCTCACCATATACACCATTTACATCATCTTTAAAACTTTGTTGTATTGAATCTTCAAGTTGAAATTCTTGAACAATCTCCTCTCCATCACTGATAATATCAATATCTTTAACATCCAAATCTCTTGTCTCTTGTTTTGAACCAGGAATCCCATTTTACTAGCATTATTCCAAGAATTCTCAATTACATGTTTGCTAGTTTCTGCATCTTGAATTGACTTTTGAAAAGTTTCCCATCTCCGATCCCATTTTTCCAATAATGATTTGTCTTTTAATGTTTCTCTACAAACATTCAATCAAACCTAGAATGATCTATTGTCGCCAAGGTTTTATTTCCATGGCCCAATAGTAAAAGGGCTTGGTGTGGGTTATGACAGAAACAGAAAGGAAAGATTTATTTCCAAGAAAATTGGGTAAAAGAGTTGAAAAATGAAAGGATTTGAAATAGAGAAGAAATTCAAGAAAGAAACCCTAATTTCAGGGTTTTTGGGAAAAGAGAGAAATTAAGGAAAAGAGAGAAGATATTGTAGAGAATTATAGAAGGAAGAAAGAAATATAAAGAGAAAGAAATATGGATTTCAAGAAAGAAATATGGATTTCAAGAAAGAAAGGAAGAAGAAGAAGAGAATTTCAAGAAAGAAGGAGAACGAGAAAGAAGAAAGGAAGAAAAAGGAAACATAAGAAAAAGAAGAAAGAAACCTGTAAAGGAAGGTAGCCCCTAATCTGGACTTAACAATTAATTTGGAAGCAAAGCCCATCCTCAAACAGAGCTCTGACACCAACTTGTTTTCCAAGACCCAAACCTGCAGAATAAGAATAAAGAGAAGGGAAGAACAACAAAGGAAGCATATCGAGAAAGAAGGAAAGAGGAAGGGAGAGAGAAAGAGAAACAGAGAGAGAAGTGCTTTTATTATTCAATTCTTAGTTGACCCTCTTTAGTTATAATGCTCCCTATTTATAATATTTTATCCCTATACATTATCACAGCTCCTATTCTCTTCATTATCATAACAAAGGATTGCCCAAAGTGGGAGGCAAGAAAGTTTTGCTAGTGACCATGAAGTATGCACATTTTTTACCTCTTACTCATCCTTGCAATGTTGTTAGTGTTGCTCCTATTTTTTTTCACCAAATATTTCGTCTCCATGGGCTACCTAAAACAATTGTTAGTGATCAAGATGTATTCACAACCAATTTTCGAAGGGAATTATTTTGCCTTTTTGGATCAAAATTATCATTCTCCTCTGCTTATCATCCGCAATCTAATGAGCAGACTGAAGTGGTTAACCATACAATCGAAATGTATTTATGTTGTTTTGTGGAAGATAAGTCGAAAGGTTGGGTGAATTGGCTATCTTGTTTGGAAAATTGCTACAACAACATTTCATGCCACTCAACCTTACGAACTATTCCTTTCCAAGTAGTTTATGGTAGAACTCCTACGTTATTATCATATGATGCCGGTGCTTCCTGTGTTGAAGTCGTGGATCAGGCACTAGTTGAATGAGATGTTTTGGCAAAAATTCATGATCATTTAGAACAAGCACAAGCCCATATGAAGGCATAGTATGATAAAGGGCATCGTGAGTTGCATTTTAATACAGGGGACTTCGCTTGGTTGTACTTATCTCCAACTCAGCACCTCTCTATTACCAATCAGTGAAATAATATGCTCGACCTCAAATATTATGGCCCTTTTTGTGTCGTACGTCATGTCGGGGAGGACACCTATCAATTGGAACTTCCTTCCACTAGCAAATTGCATGATGCGTTCCATGCATCTCTTTTGAAACCTTTTAAAGGTATTATGCCCACTACTACTCTAACCATGCCTCCTACAGCGAACAATCGAGTGATACCTGTGACATCCAAGTTGGTCCGTGCACGTCTTAATCGTGGCAATTGGAAAATTGAGATGCAATGAGAAGGATTACCAAAGTCTGATGCCACATGGAAAACTATTTCCCATTTTCAAGAAGCTTATCCCACTATCATGCTTGAGGACAAGCTTTTTCTCTAGGAGGGGAGTGATATTTTGGATGCATTTGTGGGCAAGCACTACAATTGACATGGGACCCTTAGCAAAGCTGGTTGATCTTTTAGGATTACTTCCTTTTATTATTAGATATTAATTCTTGTTTTAATCTAAAGTTATTTCTATATAGGGACGGCATTCCATTAACAAAAATCAAGCAAATTATTTTCCAATTCTTGTGAGGTTTAAGGCTCTCTCTTAATGGGTCTTGAGGTAATAGAGCTCCCTCTAACGAGTTCTAGTGTTCAGACACTATTAAATTTGGAGAAAGTATTGGTCAAATTACAATTTAATTCATTTTAATTCAGGCTTATATAAGTAATTAGATTACTTTACACATCAAAATAACTAGCCACTTCAATGTTGCAACTTAACTACTTATATATTGCCCTTTCATTTTATATATTTCCCATGTGGGATAAGTATTCCCAACACTCAGTTAGGGTTTGAGAACTCTAACAGAAAAGAGTAGAAGAGTAGAGAGAAAAGAGAGAGAGAGAGAGAGAGAGAGAGAGAGAGAGAGAGAGAGAGAGAGAGAGAGAGATAATAGAGAGTAGTTATTGTATTTTTTGTAAATTCTGGAATGAATACAAGAAAGATATAGCTAAGTTATTTATACAACAACTATCTCATAACTGTCTCAGCTATCTCATCTTGCCAACTGCAGAATAGCTTACTTGCCAACTACAGAACAGTTGGCTCCCAAACAACTCATCCACATTTCCCTCCAATTCCTTACTTTCCCAACTTCTAGAATATCTAATCATATTCTCTTATATTTCTTTCTATAGTACATAATAATACCCTCTCCTTTAGCACTTTCTTGTCCCCAAGAAAGGAAGACTTCAGGAAATTGCCCTTCAATAAAGCTTCTATCTTCCCAAGTGGCATCCTCTATTGATAGATTAAGCCATTTAATAAGTCCCTGTTCCAGTCTTTAGTCTCCTCTTTCAATTATTCTGGTCTGCAAAACCTGCTCATGAACAACTTTAATTTGGTCATCTTGCATAACAGGTAAATCAGTAGCAACCACCACACCATCCCCAACCTTCTTCTTAAGCATGGAAAACGGGGTGAATAGTAGCTATTGGAGGCAAGTCTAATTGATAAGCAACTTTCCCAATCTTAGCAAGAATTTTGAATGGCCCATAAAACTTAGCAGAAAATTTAAGGGTTTGTCTGACTGATACTGAAGTCTGCCTATAAGGCTGAAGTTTCAAATACACCCAATCCCCAACAGCAAATTCCCTCTCAGTTCTCCTCTTGTCAGCTTGCTGCTTCATCCTATACTGGGACACTTGTAAATTCTCCTTTAAGAGATTATTAAGATGTTGTCTCTCTTGTAACAATCTCCCTACAGCCCCAACTGAGGTATCAAGAGTAAAATTTTCATGAAACAGAGGTGGAGCATACCCATACAGTGCTTCAACTGGAGTCATCTGAATAGCACTTTGATAAAAGGAATTGTACCACCATTCTGCCATAAGTAACCAAGAGCTCCAATTAGTAGGCCTCAAATGAACCATGCACCTCAAATAATTGTCCACCCACTGATTAACTCTTTCAATCTATCCATCAGACTGAGGGTGATAGGCAGAAGTAAAATTAAGTTTAATTCTCATACTTCGGAACAATTCTTGCCAAAATAGGCTAGTAAACACCTTATCTCTGTCAGAAACAATAACTTAAGAAGCTCCATGCAACTTAAAAATGTGATCAATGAAAAGTTTGGACAAAAAACACAGAAAATGGATGTGCTAGTGAAATAAAATGGCCAAATTTAGTAAATCTACAAACAACTACCAAAATAGTGTCTTTCCCCTTTGACATGGGCAATTTTTCAATAAAATCCATAGACACCCGTTGCCAAGCTTGAGTAGGAATTGGTAGAGGTTGTAATAACCCTGGATAGGCACAGTGCTCTCCCTTACATCTAGCACAAGTATCACAGGTACGAACCCACTGCATGACATCATTAACCATAGCAGGCCAAAAGAAAATTTTCTTTAATTTCAAATAAGTAGCATGAACACCTAAATGGCCTCCCACTGCTGAACTATGATAAGATTCCAACAATACCTGCCTCAAATTGGTAGTCGTCCCCACATACATTCTATTTTTATAATACAAAATACCATTCTTCAATTGATACCCAGAAACTGCATCCTTATCCAACAACAACTGCTGGATTAAGTCAGAGGCTTTCCCATCATTTTCACAACTAGCAATTAACTTTTGCATCCAAACTGAAACCACCACTGAATGCATAGCATGAGAATGAGAATTCACATCAACACACCTTCTGGATAAAGCATCTGCCACCTTATTTTCAATACCCTTTCTATACAAAATTTTGTAATCCAGACCTAGCAACTTTGAAATACCCTTCTACTGTAAATTGTTATGTAACCTTTGCTCCAAAAGATACTTAATGCTTTCATGACCAATCTTAATAAAGAACTGCTCTTGCTCCAAATAATGTCTTCATTTGCTAACTGCAAAAGTAATAGCCAATAATTCTTTTTCACATACTGACATAGCCTGACTCCTAGGACCAAATGCCTTAGAAATATAGGCAATTGGATGCCCTTGCTGCTGTAAAGTATCAAATGCTATTTGGGCTGCCTTATTTCAATGAAAATAATCTTTCTTCAATGAAAATAATCTTTCTTCAATAATTCAGTAAGAGGCCTGCAGATAATGTCATAGTGCTTAACAAATTTCTTATAATACCCTGTGAAACCTAAAAAACTTTTGAGTTCTTTAACAGACGAAGGCATAGGCCAATCAACCATGGCAGCCACCTTCTTAGGATTTATAGATACCCCTGCCCCTGAAATTATATGCCCCAAGTATTCAATCTCAGCTTGCCCAAAAAAACATTTAGACTGCCTTGCAAATAATTGTTGGGCCTGTAATACTTTAAAAACTTCCTCCAAATGCAGCAAATGAGACTCCATATCCTTGCTAAACACTAAAATGTCATCAAAAAATACTAATACATACTTCCTCAAAAATGGTTGGAAGATGTGATTCAATAAGGCTTGAAATGTTGCAGGAGCATTAGTGAGCCCAAAAGGCATCACTTTGAATTCAAAATGCCCATGGTGTGTTCTAAAGGCTGTCTTAGGAATATCCTCAGGCAACATCCTAATTTGGTGATATCCAACCCTTAAATCTATCTTAGAAAACACTGTAGCCCCATTCAATTCATCCAATAGATCTTCAATAATAGGGATGGGAAACTTATCTTTTATTGTTTGATCATTCAACCTTCTATAATCAATGCAAAACCTCCATGTGCCATCTTTTTTCTTCACTAAAAAAACTGGAGAAGAATATGTGCTAGTGCTAGGCTGAATTATTGAAGATTCTATCATATCAGCTATAAGTTTTTCTATTTCGGCCTTTTGATAATGAGGATACCTATAGGGTCTAATATTGATGGATTGAGCATTTGATTGTAAGGGAATAGCATGATTGTGACTCCTAAATGGAGGCAACCCCTTAGGTTCTGCAAAAACACCCTTACACTTCTAAATTAAATCCTACAGCCTCTCATTTGGAACAGAAACAGCAGTTGCAGTAGCCATAGAATCTATTGACAAGCTGAAATTCACAACACAGAATAAAGGAGTTTGAAAATCCACCCATCCTTTGTTCAACAAATTATCAGAATGCCACAGACCAGATTGCAAATTTTCCTCACCAATTCCCTGCAATTGAATGAGTTCGCCATCCTTTGCAATTGTAATACGAGATGTAGCAAAATCAAAAAGAACTGGATTATGATCTTTTAACCAATCAACCCCCAAAATCATGTCAAATCCACCTAATTCCAATATTCTGAAGTCAAACATAAAGTCATTATGCTGCATTTTCCATTTAAATTGTTGACATAAATGGTTACAACCCAATTTTCTTCCATCAGCAACAGTAACTACTTTAAATGGAATCTGCACTAAGTCTAATTTCAATTCTTGTGCTATCCTCTTGTCCACAAAACTAGTGGTACTACCACTATCAATGAGGATCACCAATTGCCTATTTTTGTAAATCCCTAACATTCTTATAGTGTCAACCCCATGACTACTCTCTAAAGCATGAACAGATAAGGTGGAACCAACCTCTCCCAATTCTTCTATATCAGCCCCCACATCATGCCACTCCTCATCCAATTCCTCATCTTTCCCATCCATACACAAAGAGTTCAATGTCTTTGGCTTACATTGATGGCCAGGAAAATACTTTTCACCACATCTAAAACATGGTTTCGGTGTGTTTCTTGTTGGTTGAGTCTGATTGGTATTAGGTTTTAATGCTGCTGTGGAAGTATTAGTAGCTGTAGCAGTACTACCTCCTGATTGTTGCTTGGTAACAAGGGGGTTGAGTTTATTTTGAGAATCAAAATTTGGTGGTCTAGGAGGGTATTGATAGGTTTGATAAGGTCTGGAATACTTGAAAGAAGAATTGGAATAAGTTGTCGAACTAATAGTTATGGCTTTGAATTTGAAAGAATTAGTTGCAGATCCAAGTTTCTTGGTGTTTTCTAACAATTGTTCTTGCAATCTAGCTATTTCCACAGCTTGGGAAAGAGAAACAGGTTTCATCATCTTTACCATTAATCTAATTTCATCTTTTAGACCTCCTATAAATCCTGACAAAAAGTAAGATTCTCCCAAATTAGGTAATAGCCTCTCCATCCTTATTCTTAAATCCTCAAACTCATCTTGATACTCCCCCCACTGTCCCTTGTTGTCTCAGTTTCATAAATTGAATATCTTCTAATCCATCCTCCCCAAACCTACTACAAATTTCCTTCTCAAATTCCTCCCAAGAATGTTTCTCTCCTTTTTCCCAATTGTGGAACCAAGCATCAGCCCTATCAAACAAGAAAAGACTTGCTAATTGCACTCTTTGATCATGAGGGACCCTATACACCTCAAAATACTTAACACATTTTCTCAACCAAGCCCTAAGTTCTTTGCCTTCAAAAGTAACTAATTCAATTTTAGGCAATAATGGAGACATACCTCCCATGTTAGGAATAGGTAATAATCCCCTACTATCTGCAGGAATTGACTGGATTACAGGGACTGAATGTAGCACAGGAACTGGCCACACTACAGGGTTAGATTGCATTCACCTGTTTTCGACTCTGCTTCCACCCTCATTTGAACTGCTGTTGCCCTTATTCCTTTCCACCATAGGAGTGATCATCATTTGTCGCAAGTCCTCCAGAATGGCATTATTTGTTAAAGAAGTCTTTGTTTAATTCCTCTTTCATCTCCTTATTGAAATCATTCAGTTCCTCATCATTCCTCTGAGTTACTTCCTGCAAATTCCTCATTTGCTCCTCCAATTCTGCAATCCGTACCATCTCTGGGCCAACTACAACAGACCTAGTCACGGCTGCGACCCTTAAGAAAGAATTACCCACTAGTTTCTTAGATGCAAAGCTCTGATACCAATGTTAGGGTTTGAGAACTCTAACAGAAAATAATAGAAGAGCAGAGAGAGAGAGATAGAGAGAAGATAATAGAGTAGATATTGTATTTCTTGTAAATTCTGGAATGAATACAAGAAAGATATAGCTAAGTTTTTTATACAACAACTATCTCATAACTACCTCAGCTATCTCATCTTGCCAACTGCAGAACAGCTCACTTGCCAACTATAGAACAGCTGGCTCCCTAACAACTCATCCACATTTCCTTCCAATTCCTTACTTTCCCAACTTCTAGAATATCTAATCATATTCTCTTATATTTCTTTCTATAGTACGTAACACACTCCCCCCTCAAGTGCAACCAAATGGTTGTCACTTGACAATTAGCTAGTATTAACCCAACACAGGCCCAATTATATAACCTTATGGGCAGCTGAAACTTCCAATCCAGTCTGGGCTCTGATACCATGTTAAATTTGGAGAGAATGTTGGTCAAATTATAATTTAATTCATTTTAATTCGGGTTTATATAAGTAATTATATTACTTTACACATCCAAATAACTAGCCACTTTAATATTACAATCTAACCACTTATATATTGCCTTTTTATTTTATATATTTCCCATGTGGGACAATTATTTCCAATAGAAAACATAGGTTCTTCAAGGGGAAGAAATCTCAATAAGGCAATGTCTTCAGTCATTGAAGAAGATTTTGTGGTTAATCGTCTTGTGACGTGATCCCAAACCTAGGAACATAACAGAGAGCAACAACATTAAAGAAAAAACAGTGGAAACAACAAGACAAGGACGAAGGTGAGTTCATAACTTTTCACTCACAACTACTTATTAAATTTGATACCTGGTCGGTAGTCATTCAACTTGCAGCCCTGATTCCTATTTTCATGTTGACATATTAGAATGAAGACTTTTCAGAGATAGAATCCATCTCTTTGTTACTCTAGATACCCTTAAGAAAGAATTACCCACTAGTTTCTTAGATGCAAAGCTCTGATACCAATGTTAGGGTTTGAGAACTCTAACAGAAAATAATAGAAGAGCAGAGAGAGAGAGATAGAGAGAAGATAATAGAGTAGATATTGTATTTCTTGTAAATTCTGGAATGAATACAAGAAAGATATAGCTAAGTTTTTTATACAACAACTATCTCATAACTACCTCAGCTATCTCATCTTGCCAACTGCAGAACAGCTCACTTGCCAACTATAGAACAGCTGGCTCCCTAACAACTCATCCACATTTCCTTCCAATTCCTTACTTTCCCAACTTCTAGAATATCTAATCATATTCTCTTATATTTCTTTCTATAGTACGTAACACACTCCCCCCTCAAGTGCAACCAAATGGTTGTCACTTGACAATTAGCTAGACTTAACCCAACACAGCCCAATTATATAACCTTATGGGCAGTGAAGCTTCCAATCGATGCGGGCTCACGATACCATGTTAAATTTGGAGAGAATGTTGGTCAAATTATAATTTAATTCATTTTAATTCGGGTTTATATAAGTAATTATATTACTTTACACATCCAAATAACTAGCCACTTTAATATTACAATCTAACCACTTATATATTGCCTTTTTATTTTATATATTTCCCATGTGGGACAATTATTTCCAATAGAAAACATAGGTTCTTCAAGGGGAAGAAATCTCAATAAGGCAATGTCTTCAGTCATTGAAGAAGATTTTGTGGTTAATCGTCTTGTGACGTGATCCCAAACCTAGGAACATAACAGAGAGCAACAACATTAAAGAAAAAACAGTGGAAACAACAAGACAATGACGAAGGTGAGTTCATAACTTTTCACTCACAACTACTTATTAAATTTGATACCTGGTCGGTAGTCATTCAACTTGCAGCCCTGATTCCTATTTTCATGTTGACATATTAGAATGAAGACTTTTCAGAGATAGAATCCATCTCTTTGTTACTCTAGATACCCTTAAGAAAGAATTACCCACTAGTTTCTTAGATGCAAAGCTCTGATACCAATGTTAGGGTTTGAGAACTCTAACAGAAAATAATAGAAGAGCAGAGAGAGAGAGATAGAGAGAAGATAATAGAGTAGATATTGTATTTCTTGTAAATTCTGGAATGAATACAAGAAAGATATAGCTAAGTTTTTTATACAACAACTATCTCATAACTACCTCAGCTATCTCATCTTGCCAAGCTGTGAGCAGACTCACTTGCCAACTATAGAACAGCTGGCTCCCTAACAACTCATCCACATTTCCTTCCAATTCCTTACTTTCCCAACTTCTAGAATATCTAATCATATTCTCTTATATTTCTTTCTATAGTACGTAACACACTCCCCCCTCAAGTGCAACCAAATGGTTGTCACTTGACAATTAGCTAGTATTAACCCAACACAGGCCCAATTATATAACCTTATGGGCAGCTGAAACTTCCAATCCAGTCTGGGCTCTGATACCATGTTAAATTTGGAGAGAATGTTGGTCAAATTATAATTTAATTCATTTTAATTCGGGTTTATATAAGTAATTATATTACTTTACACATCCAAATAACTAGCCACTTTAATATTACAATCTAACCACTTATATATTGCCTTTTTATTTTATATATTTCCCATGTGGGACAATTATTTCCAATAGAAAACATAGGTTCTTCAAGGGGAAGAAATCTCAATAAGGCAATGTCTTCAGTCATTGAAGAAGATTTTGTGGTTAATCGTCTTGTGACGTGATCCCAAACCTAGGAACATAACAGAGAGCAACAACATTAAAGAAAAAACAGTGGAAACAACAAGACAAGGACGAAGGTGAGTTCATAACTTTTCACTCACAACTACTTATTAAATTTGATACCTGGTCGGTAGTCATTCAACTTGCAGCCCTGATTCCTATTTTCATGTTGACATATTAGAATGAAGACTTTTCAGAGATAGAATCCATCTCTTTGTTACTCTAGATACCATTAAGAAAGAATTACCCACTAGTTTCTTAGATGCAAAGCTCTGATACCAATGTTAGGGTTTGAGAACTCTAACAGAAAATAATAGAAGAGCAGAGAGAGAGAGATAGAGAGAAGATAATAGAGTAGATATTGTATTTCTTGTAAATTCTGGAATGAATACAAGAAAGATATAGCTAAGTTTTTTATACAACAACTATCTCATAACTACCTCAGCTATCTCATCTTGCCAACTGCAGAACAGCTCACTTGCCAACTATAGAACAGCTGGCTCCCTAACAACTCATCCACATTTCCTTCCAATTCCTTACTTTCCCAACTTCTAGAATATCTAATCATATTCTCTTATATTTCTTTCTATAGTACGTAACACACTCCCCCCTCAAGTGCAACCAAATGGTTGTCACTTGACAATTAGCTAGTATTAACCCAACACAGGCCCAATTATATAACCTTATGGGCAACTGAAACTTCCAATCCAGTCTGGGCTCTGATACCATGTTAAATTTGGAGAGAATGTTGGTCAAATTATAATTTAATTCATTTTAATTCGGGTTTATATAATTAATTATATTACTTTACACATCCAAATAACTAGCCACTTTAATATTACAATCTAACCACTTATATATTGCCTTTTTATTTTATATATTTCCCATGTGGGACAATTATTTCCAATAGAAAACATAGGTTCTTCAAGGGGAAGAAATCTCAATAAGGCAATGTCTTCAGTCATTGAAGAAGATTTTGTGGTTAATCGTCTTGTGACGTGATCCCAAACCTAGGAACATAACAGAGAGCAACAACATTAAAGAAAAAACAGTGGAAACAACAAGACAAGGACAAAGGTGAGTTCATAACTTTTCACTCACAACTACTTATTAAATTTGATACCTGGTCGGTAGTCATTCAACTTGCAGCCCTGATTCCTATTTTCATGTTGACATATTAGAATGAAGACTTTTCAGAGATAGAATCCATCTCTTTGTTACTCTAGATAAATAGCTCCAAACTCTTCATTTTCAGTATAGGGGACAATATTTTGTTGATGCTCATGCATTTTCTTGTTTTGTGGATTCCCAATCCAGTACATGATCTAGTTTTTGTACATGAGTTGAAACCCCCTCAATGAACTTGAGTGAATTTTCTTACTCATCAAGTAACTTTCAAGAAGACAATGAGACCCCATACCTGTGTAAGGTAGGTTCCAAAATCAAAATAAATCACCAAGTTATCTACCGAACCCCAACAGGCCAACACCAGATTCAATGTAAAGGAGGAAACTTTATTCCCTGAGCTTTATTTTTTGCATCCACGAGGAGCTTGATTGGATGCCACAGAAAATGTTTATTTGAAATATTACACTTATCACATTGCAAGGGGAGGAAACCCATGGGGATATCAAGGGAAATCTTTACTTTTTATGTTTTTTAATAAAGAAAATTCAAAATACAATGTCACAGCACAATCTAGAACTTATCTTGTCTACCTATCCCTATATTGACATTTTCAGATAGAAGTAGAATCACAGCAAAGCTAGAAGATTAACAAATGTTAATTGAACAAGAAAATGAGCATGAAGACCTGTATAGGATTCTCATATAATTTCAAGTGAAATATCTTACTTGTCCTTGACAATGATGATGAAGCCGAGCCCTCAACATTCGTAATATTGTATCAGATGCAAGTTGAAGGGGCATATCTGGGGACAATGTCTGCAACACAAAACTTTATTTCTCGAGTATTGGGGGGAAAACCAATATAATAAAGTAATAATTAACATAAATTTTCCGAGCAGAACAAAGTGTTTCTTTGAATTACATAATGAAATGATGGCATCTATAACTTTTGGGAGGAATAACAAGGATCCAACCATGGTCTACTCCATTATTTGCTGCAACTGAATGAGCAGTCAAGACATATTTTCCTTGACATACACAGAATTCTGAGTGATAGAAATTTGATATGTTAAGCTAAGGCCTTGCAGACTTGGCAAGTGTGTCTTGATTGTCATCATCATCATTTTTGTGTGAGTTTTTTTTCTCATACAATGGATTTGGAAACCAGTGGGCCTGGAACAGGGAATGACTCTATTACCAACATCAGGTTTGGGGTCTGGTTGATTCCCAAACCTGGCTTATATACAGCAATTATACCAGTGAAACAGAAAATTAAGGGTTGATCATTATTTTAAGTAAACACATTTTGGCAGATGTGATGATTTCTACATTCAACAGTAAGCAAATCTCATAAATTGTTTTAATATTCACTAAAAAATTGTCCGATGAACTTGCTTGAATTCCTTGATTGGCCAGATATAAACAAGCAATGCTGTATGCTTTTTAGAAAATCAGGTCATAATTTGGAAAAAGTTTATATGCAAACTATGCTAGGCAATGTGCCTCATTCACAGTAATCATTTACCTCCAAAACTTGCAAGGGATCCAGCGATTCTCCATGATTATGCAGAAGGCGAACAGCAGCCTTAAACATAGGCTCTTTACCATTTTGTGGATCCAAATACATATCAAGTAACCTACAGATCGCATTGCAGTCGGTTGAAAAAGTGTAATATTAGAAAATTGCATGGAGAGTTTGGAGGAAAGGACAAAAATGACAATGGAAAAATAAGGAAAGAAACAAACTGCATATATGCATCTGGTCTGCCTATCTCCGCACAATATTGTTCAGCAGCTTCACTGTCCTCCAGCTTCCTGAGACACCATTGTATGTTGTTTTTTAAAATATGCCAAAATTATCATATGTTAGATCTACATCCCTACCCTTTTTTGGGCAGAGGGTAGAAATTCTGGCAACTTCTAATCAATATATATTATATGAACTGCCTCTAAACTATTTACGGTATTTGTTTGTGCAATTGAGATTATTTAGGAATATAAAAAGGTTTGCTTTTCAATTAAATGTTCAGTGATAAGAATGGCTTCGAAATAGTGTGCACTCACATACAAAAGGACACAAAAAATGCCCTCGTGGTTGAGACAAAAAGGCGCTATTCAGCTGGGAGTATCTATTTATTTCATCTATATTCCTATGCTTGCTAAACTTATATTATGTGTGTCTTGATTCAGCTTATCTGAATATCCATAACCTACATTCCAAAGTCCAAGGCTTTTTTTGTACTATGTATGAATGCTGCATCATACTTGAACCTATACCCAGGAATGTCAAATTCCCCACACAAGCTTAACCAAAAGCTACGACTATCAATCTCCTCCTCACATCTTCAATATAATGGATTGGCTGAATTCAATACCTAGAGACATATCAATGCCTAACGTATAGTCTCAAGTACAATAATTAGGAAATTATGTACCATACTGCCAGATAATGTAGACAAATACAGAATCTGTAAACCTGCTCTGAAAGTCATACAAAGGTTCAAGACGTGTAAGAGAATGGCCTACTCAACAAAATAGTCCAAAAATCACACGAGCTAAGCTGCAGCTGGTGTAAGACCAAACCCGAGTTAATTCATTACTAACTGAAACAAGTTCAAGCAATGACAGGCTAAAAATGAACAACTGTTGGAAATACAATAAGCAGCAAGTGGCAGATTTGCTTACTAGAAAACAAACTCAACTCAACTCAATTTAACCTTTATCCCAAAAATTTATTGGGGTTGACTATATCGATTCTCTTTCTCCACTCTAAACGATTTTGGATTAAATCCTCAGAAATGTGTAATGGCTCTAGGTCATGTTGTATTCCTCTCCTCCAAGTCAGTTTAGATCTACCTCTTCTTCTTTTTCTATCTGTTATGGAAAGTCAATCACTATGTTATGGAAAGTGAATCACTATATTATTTCTCTGTATATTCTGTATTCTGTATTCCTATTTAGGATTTCTTCCTAATTAGTAAAACACAATTATAGGAATCAATTGTATATATATACCCATGTACAGATTAATTGAAATAAATGAGAATCTCTCTTTCTACATGGTATCAGAGCAGGTCATCAATCTAAGGTGACTATTTGTTCTCACTACCCAGCTCAGGAGAGACCTTGGCCGCCGACCGGCCGTTTCAACCCCAATCAACATCGCCGGCGTCGCCTCAACCCCCTCATTCCACCACTGTGTGTTGTTGCTTGATCCAGTATACCATTAAAGAACTTCTGAGGTTTGGCTCTCAGATCCTATTTCGGTATTTGCTTGATTTGTGATTTTTTGTTATTTTGCTGCTATAAGCACTTTGGATTAGCGTTTCGGTTAGTTTTCTTTGTCTCAACAAATGGCAGACAATAAGAATGTTATTTCTGATGTGATTCCGGTGATAACTAAGATCACGGAACACAAACTTAATAGTTCGAATTACCTGGAGTGGAGTAAGACTGTTAGGGTCTATTTGCGTAGCATTGATAAGGATGATCACCTTACTAAAGATCCACCCACTGATGATACACGACAAACTTGGCTAAAGGAGGATGCTCGTTTGTTTTTGCAGCTTCGGAACTCGATTCATAGTGAGGTAATTAGTTTAATTAATCACTATGAATTTGTTAAGGAATTAATGGATTACTTAGATTTTCTGTATTCTAGTAAAGAAAATATCTCCCGTATTTATGATGTTTGTAAGGCATTCTACCGTGCTGAGAAAGAGGATAAGTCTCTCACGGCTTATTTTATGGATTTTAAATGGGTATATGAGGAACTTAATATATTGTTGCCTTTTAGTCCTGATGTGAAAGTTCAACAGGCCCAACGGGAGCAACTGCCTGTTATGAGTTTTCTTACAGGCCTTCCTTCAGAGTATGAGACTGCTAAATCTCAGATTCTCTCCAGTCCTGAGATTTCCTCTTTGCATGAAACATTCACACGGGTCCTTCGTACAGAGAGTACTCAATCTTCACAGCCTGCCAGTAGTGCTCTAATTAGCCGTAATCCAAATGGACAACAGGGTAATAGAAGAGGAAGTAGAGGAGGAATTACAGGCAACAGAAGTAATCAACGTAATAGAGAGGCTAGTTCTAATCAGGACTCAAGAGGAGTCATTTGTTATTATTGCCATGAGCCTGACCATACAAAATATAATTGTCCACAACTTCAGAGGAAAAATCAGCGATCACAGATGGCAAATATGGCAGCAGAGAATTCTACAGTATCTTCCTCTGAGAAAACTATTTTGGTATCTGCAGAGGATTTTGCACAACTTTCCCAGTATCACGCATCTCTAAAGCCTACCAGTTCCCCTGTCACTGCGATCGCTGAGGCAGGTAAATCCACTACATGCCTTGTGTCTTCTTCATCCAAATGGGTTATCGATTCTGGTGCGACAGATCACATGACAGGTAATTCTAGTCTTCTATCTGCTTTTCAGTCTAATCTCACTTCCTCTCATTACTTTAGTGATGGTTCTACTTCTTGTGTCATGGGTTGCAGGCTGAACTTCGTCAATTTCTTTGTCTTCTGTTTTGTGTCTACCAAAATTCTCTTTTAATCTACTTTCTGTTAGTGAACTTACTCGTACCTTAAATTGTTCTGTTTCCTTTTTTCCTGACCAGTGTTTGTTTCAGGATCTTACGACGAAGCAGATTATTGGTAGAGGACGTGAGTCAGGTGGTCTCTACATTCTGGAAAATCATGTACCGCGGTCGCTTGTTTGTTTCAGTACCTTAAGACCTCTTGAAGCTCATTATAGATCGGGTCATCCTTCTTTGTCTACCATGAAGAAGCTGTGTCCTCAATTTCAGTCTTTATCAGTACTAGAATGTGAGTCGTGTCAGTTTGCAAAACATCATCGTTTGCCTTCTGTGTCTAGAGTTAATAAACGGGCTTCATCCCCTTTCGAGTTAGTTCATTCTGATGTTTGGGGTCCTTGTTCTGTTACATCTAAAACTGGATTTCGTTATTTTGTTACTTTTGTTGATGATTACTCTCGTATTACTTGGTTATATTTAATGAAGAATCGTTCTGAGTTGTTTTCTATCTTTTGTGCCTTTTGTAATGAAATCAAAAGTCAATTTAATATTTCTGTGCGCATATTAAGAAGTGACAATGCAAAAGAATACTTTTCAGCACAATTTCAGCCTTATATGACACAAAATGACCTTCTTCATCAGTCTTCCTGTATGGATACCCCATCCAAAAATGGCGTGGCCGAAAGAAAAAATCGTCATCTTCTTGAGGTAACTCGTGCTCTTCTTTTTCAGATGAAAGTACCTAAACACTTTTGGGCGGATGCAGTTTCTACGGCATGTTTTTTTATCAATCGTATGCCGTCTTCTGTCCTTAATGGGATATTCTTTATACTATTTTGTTTCCTACAAAATCTTTGTTCCCTATTGAACCCCGTATTTTTTGTTGTACCTGTTTTGTGCATGATGTTTGTCCACAGATTACTAAATTGGATCCAAAATCTCTCAAATGTGTCTTCCTTGGGTACTCCCGGCTCCAAAAAGGGTACCGTTGTTTCTCTCCTACTCTTAATCGTTATCTTGTTTCTGCAGATGTCACATTTTTTGAATCCACTCCATTTTTTCCTCCATCATCTGTGTATGAGAGTCAGGGGGAGGAGGATGATCTCTTAATATATACTGTCCAACCAATGTCTAGTCCTCTCCCACAGCCTGTTCCTTCTGTCTCTAGACCTACTCGACCTCCCGTTGTTCATGTTTATTCCAGGAGATTGGAGATTCCAGACTCAGATCCTCCACCAGCTACTTCGTTAGGAGATCCTGTACCTCATACTGACCATGATTCTGATCTAGATTTACCCATTGCTCTTCGTAAAGGTAAACGTTCATATACTTACCCTATCTCTTCTTTTGTTTCTTATAATCAATTGTCTTCTTGTTCTCGGTGTTTTGTTACTTCTTTAGACTCTGTTTCTATCCCTAATACTGTTGATGAGGCATTGTCTCATCCTGGCTGGTGTGACGCTATGAAAGAGGAAATGGAGGCTTTAGATGCTAATGGTACATGGGAACTATTACCTTTGCCCACTGGTAAGAAAGCTATTGGTTGCAAATGGGTATTTACAGTAAAGGTAAATCATGATGGTTCTGTGGCTAGGTTAAAAGCACGCCTTGTAGCAAAAAGATATGCTCAGACATACGGGGTTGATTACTCTGATACTTTTTCTCCTGTACCTAAACTTACTTCTATTCGCTTGTTCATCTCTTTAGCAGCTGCATATGATTGGCCCCTGCATCAATTGGATATCAAGAATACTTTCCTTCATGGTGATCTTCAGGAGAAGGTGTATATGGAGCAACCACCTGGGTTTGTTGCTCAGGGGGAGTTGAGTAAAGTTTGTAAGCTTCGGAAGTCTCTTTATGGCTTGAAACAAAGTCCTAGGGCATGGTTTGGGAGATTCAGTGAAGCAGCACAGGAATTTGGTATACAAAAGAGTAAGTGTGATCACTCAGTATTTTATAGGCAATCTGAGGCTGGTCTAATTCTCTTGGTAGTCTATGTGGATGACATTGTCATCACTGGAAGTGACTCTGCAGGTATTTCATCTCTTAAAACCTTCCTCCAAACTCAGTTTCAGACTAAAGACTTGGGATCGTTAAAGTATTTCTTGGGTATCGAAGTTATGAGAAGTAAGAAGGGTATTTTCTTGTCTCAAAGAAAATATGTCCTCGATCTATTGACAGAGACAGGAAAATTAGGTGCTAAGCCTTGTAGCGCACCAATGACTCCAACTTTACAACTGTTAGCAGGGGATAGTGAGTTGTTTGAAGATCCAGAGAGATACAGGAGATTGGTAGGAAAATTGAACTACCTTACAATCACTCGTCCTGACATTGCTTATGCCGTTAGTGTGGTAAGTCAGTTTATGTCTTTCCCAACTGTTGCTCATTGGGAAGCCTTGGAACAAATCTTGTGTTATCTGAAGGGCGCTCCAGGAAGAGGTTTGCTATATGGTAATCATGGGCATTTGAATGTTGAATGTTTTTCAGATGCCGACTGGACTGGATCTAAGGTTGACAGGAGGTCAACTACTGGATATTGCGTTTTTATTGGAGGAAATTTGGTGTCTTGGAGAAGCAAGAAGCAGAGTGTAGTTTCTCGATCTAGTACTGAATCCGAATACAGAGCCATGGCACAATCAGTATATGAGGTAATGTGGACACTTCAATTACTAGATGAGACAAGTTTTAAGACCTCCCTGCCTGCGAAATTGTGGTGTGATAATCAAGCTGCTCTTCATATTGCTTCTAATCCGGTGTTTCATGAGTGGACCAAACATATTGAGATTGATTGTCACTTTATTCGTGAAAAGATTCAATAACAGATCATCTCAACAGGACACATCAAAACTGGAGAGCAGTTAGGAGATATTTTCACAAAAGCTCTGAATGGAGCTAGGATTGACTACATTTGTAACAAGTTGGGCATGATTAACATCTATGCTCCAACTTGAGGGGGAGTGTTATGGAAAGTCAATCACTATGTTATGGAAAGTCAATCACTATATTATTTCTCTGTATATTCTGTATTCTGTATTCCTATTTAGGATTTCTTATTTTGGATTTCTTCCTAATTAGTAGAACACAATTATAGGAATCAATTGTATATATATACCCATGTACAGATTAATTGAAATAAATGAGAATCATCTCTTTCTACACTATCCTCTAACCTAATGTGCTCTACTTGTCTAACTGGAGCCTCCGTATGTTTACGCTTCACATGACCAAACCACCTTAATCCTCATTCTCTCAACTTATTCTCAATTGGTGCCGCGCCTACCTTTTCTATAATACTCTTATTACGGACTTTATCTAGTCTAGTATGGTCACTCATCCACCTTAACATTCTCATCTTTGCAACTCTCATCTTAGACACATACGGCTCTTTCATTGCCCAACACTCACTACCATATAACATGGCCGGTCGTATGGCTGTATGGTAAAATTTTCCTTTCAACCTATTAGGAATCTTGCGATCGCATGAAACTCTCGTGGCACGTCTCCACTTCAACCATCCGACTTTAATCCTATGACTAACATCCTCCTCACATCCCCCATCTACTTGAAGGATTGAGCCGAGATATTTAAAGTAATTATTTTTGGGCAATCTTACTAGAAAACAAAATATATATATATTTCAAACATACTGAGAAAATTCTCTCATCATATCCTATCAATTAAAGGGTTTAATTTCACTCATAATATTACCGTTGTCACTAAATCCCCTTAAACGCATTAAATTTCAATGTCTCTTAAAAAAATCACTAAACCTTGATTTTTGTACAATAAAATATTGAAAACAAATTATGACCATGTTCAGTTCGAATAAAACCACCACATTGGACTTTTATATTTTGTATGCTTTGTGGGCCACTCGATAATTTTTTCTTCTTCCTACCATCTCATCCATCTCTCTCTCTCTCTCTCTCTCTCTCTCTCTCTCTCTCTTCTTTCCGTAAGCAAAATTATGAAATAAAAAAGTAAAACTTGTGTGGGAAAGAAAGCAAAGAGAGTAAATGCGATGGAGAGAAAAAAAAGAGAGAAAAATGTCTTGGGAAGCCTAATAAGCATACAAAATAGATTAGGAAGGCCAATATAATTGTCATGCAAACTTTTGATTTGAATTTGGCCAAACTTTGGACCCAATGAGTTTTAAGAAAAGTAGAGACATTTAGTGACACATAACACTTATTGACCAGCAGGGCCATAGCCACTGGGGGAAAAGACCCCTTAGAAATTTCACATATATAAACAAGGAAGTTGAAATTTTATTTTTCATGGGTCCCAATAAAATATTCATTGTCCTCTCCAAATTTTTCATTTGTTCACTCAACATTAACATTCTTATAAAAAGTTTAAAATATAAAATTATTTATTTTTTATTATATACGAGTGAAATGTCAATAAAATTTAACTGATTAAAATTTCAGTTTCACTTTTCATATAAATGGTCATTGTAGTTACATAAAAACAATTAAAAAATTAAAAAATATATATACCTTAAAAATTTTAAAAATATATAGGATAGAAGATGCTTTTTTAGAGATCATTTGACTGCATATTATTGCTTAAAATTTGGGGGTTGACAAGCTAATAGATCATTTCTATTGAATTATACAGCAGTGGTCATATTTAAAACATAAACAGATATGAATATTTATTTTTACGTTCATATTATCTTTACAGAAGTTGATTTTTATGCATTCTTTAAGTATGTTTAGTATCTTTTTATTTTCCTTATCATATTTATACTTCATATTATAAAGAATTATTTTGTTTCATTGGCCCCCCAAATTTTTCGTTTGTTCACTCAATATAATACTTTCATTGGCCTCCCCTAAAAGAATTTTTCTTGTTCCAGCACAGTTGACCAGTTCAATAACTATAAATGAAATTAACCCAACATAAAGTGACGTCTGAATAAGTTGGTCGCAGGTTACTGCCATCAATATTCCTAAAAAGATTTGAAGCTTACAGGGCCAAAATTTGAAGCACCAATGTCTCTTGCCCTAACTTTCTGTATAGAATAGCCTGTCAAATAAAAACAAATCTTCAGTGAGTAAACAAGAAGCAAAACTGAACATTTTGCAATCCAAAAGCATAGGTCATCCATGATTTCCCTAAGAATACGGACACAAAGGACACAAACACCAGGATTTCACAAAGTACCATAGTAATCAAACAAGATCAAAGACCACACAAGAAAGAAGCTCCAACAAACCTTTTCGAGCCATAACTCTGATCCTTCAATCAAGTCAAGGACCTCTTCTGGATCATATAAGTCTGATGATAGTAAAAATATCTGCAACCTTTCACGTACAGGACTCTGAAAGATCGACTTCATACCGAAATCAGAAAATTTTGCCCCCTCTAACCTTTCATCATCAGGGTTTTTGGAGATACTTTCCACTTCGAAAGCTTCTATTGCTGACTTTGCAAGTGAGAGAGCATATAATGTGTGGAATTGGGTGTCAATAGAGTCCTGATCTTCAATCAGCCACTGGAGATACCTGCATAATACAGAACCTGATGTGATGTACTTGCCATGTAGGTCCAAAAACAAAAGTACTTGGTGATAAAGGATAAAGCTAGAAAAACCATAAGGAAAACATTATAGCAACAGATTCTGACAAACAGTAATGATGAGACAATGTTTTGCAATTTGAAATTGAAAATTAAATATATAGGGACTTAGTTGGGAGAATAACCCAATAGCTACTTCCTCTTATCAGGATGCAGGACTATCTTCCAAAGGCCTGTGATTGGGCTGATCAGATATTATAAATCATTAAGAGGAATACAAGTATGATGAAAACTGGGCAAATAAATATGAAAAAGAAAATTCATAAAACATGAGTCTATGACTCAACTAAAAGGTTTGTAAGGGAAGAAATTAATAACCAAAGACTTTGCCTGTTGCTCGTAAGGCCTAAAAAAATTTCAAATAATAGTATAGCCACAAAGGTGCAATATATTCAATATGTTCTGAATGTACCTTTGAAGGATTTCAACCTTTTTTGGATCGATGGCAGCAATCACTTCATCTGGAAAGAAAGGATAAAATCAAAATAGAGGCACAGTTTTTTCTTTCAAAGAAACAAATTCAAAATTCTCTAAAACCAAGGCCAACCTGACAATAGCTGCTTCACTCTTTTCTTAGAAGTCAAAACTTCAACTGCTAGAACTGGATTAATATCTGCAATCTAATAGAAGTCACCAGAGAATTAGTGATTAGCTTCCAAAACAAACTCTGAAGAAATCACTAGGCTCAAAAACCACATACCCATCCAAGATGCTGCAAAACCAATTCTTGATCAGACAACTCCTCTAGAATTTTTGATGCCTCAATTGCAGCAATCTCTCTACCAGAAACAATATTTTTACTGCCATCCTGCAAGTCAGTCTCCACAACAGGGTCTTCCCATAGACCAGAAGAATAATTTCTTGCCAGAATGCGCCATATGGCAAGAGCCTTTGAGCTCATCCCTTTACTTGCATATAAGAAGGCAAGAGTCCGTAAATGCCCAGAGTCATCTAATAGAGTTTCTAACTCCTCCTGCACCGCCCATGGAAGTTGTACAGTCATCCTTCAAGCAAGCTCCTGACAACAGCCACTCTGTTTTGAAATGCATTGGAATACTAAGATTCCACATTCTACCATTGACTTGAGGCCTATAAGCTAACTTGACATTGACACACAATTTTCAATGCAGTATGTCAGACCAAAATAACTTGGATGGCTAACTGTAGATGCCAGTAATGCCTCCTTTTGAGTTATATATAATTGTTCTAAAAGAAGAATTTCAACTGACCTCATTTAAAATGCCTTATTCTTGTTTCTCAAAGATGCACAAGGAATTTCCATTGGTTTGCATTTTTCTTTTGAAGAGGAAGGAATTACTTAAAAGATAATAGTAGATGAAATCAAGAGTAAAACAAGGAGAAAAATAGAGGATAAAAGAAAGGAAGGAGAGAAAAATGAAGGGATGGAAAATTGAGGGAAAATTTTTTGCTTTTCTCTTCTATTATTCGATGCAGAGAAAATGTGAACATAGAAAATAAGTAGAAACAATACTAAAAAAACTAAAATTACAATTTGGGGAAAAATTATGGCCCCCAGGGTAAGATTCTCATTTATTTTCTCTTCCACCAAGAAAAAGAAAATCATCAGAAATTCTCTCCCATCATTTTCCATGATTTCCAAACAAGCTAATAGCATCAATCAGAATGGATAACCAATATTTCTCTGAAAGCCATAATTAAGATATCTTGCCCCCCAACACCACTGACCTCCAAAAGCCAAGCACTGCTTTTAAAATGGGGAAGGCTAACCTACATTCTTCGGACTAGTACTACTGTGATAAGCACTGGGGAAAAACGCAAGAACAATGGATAATCTTGTTATTCATTGCTAAAAAATCCAGGATTTTCAAGTTATTTCAATTTATTATGATATAAGCTTCTGCTAATTCATGGGAAATGATTGAGGAAAATTTGACCTCTATGTAGCAATCACTTTTATATGATAGTAACTAATCCATCTTTAAAGATAACAATGGAAACAATTTATTATTATCTCAAGCAAGAAGGAAATTGGGTATACCACAATACAACTGTTTTCTGAAGAAGCAAGCCGCTCCATATCATCAACCCGATTTAAAGCTCTATAAAGATACATTAAAAGTGTGTCAACTCCTTCCTGCACAGACAAAGTCAACTCTTTCTCACGAGAAACTTCCAGATATCTGTAGTAAACAGAAGCAATATTAGTTACAGGCTAACAAAATTCAACAAACATAAGATGTGAAAATCCTGTCAAAATCGTAAACACCTGATAATGTTCTTGATTGCTGACTCAAGTAAATTAGATCTAGTAGGTGGATTCAATATAAAATCATCATCTACTGCTGTATCTACACCTGCTTTCCTAAGGAAAATAGCTCTTTGGATAGCCATCAATCCATCATCTACAACATCTTCAAGAGGTGCAGGGGGGGGATGCAAGCCCCAATACCGGCTCCTAGGAACCTGAAAAGGGAAGTTCAATACTATTATGGAAAGTCAATCACTATATTATTTCTCTGTATATTCTGTATTCTGCATTCCTATTTAGGATTTCTTCCTAATTAATAGAACACAATTATAGGAATCAATTGTATATACATACCCATGTACAGATTAATTGAAATTAAGGAGAATATTCTCTTTCTACATGGTATCAGAGCAGGTCAACTATCTAGGGTGACTATTTGTTCTCACCACCCAGCTCAGGAGAGACCTTGGCCGCCAACCGGCCGTTTCGACTCCGATAAACATCGTCGGCGTCGCCTCAACCCCCTCATTCCACCACTGTGTGCTGTTGCCTGATCCAGTACACCATTAAAGGATTTCTGAGGTTTGGCTCTCAGATCCTATTTCGGTATTTTCTTGATTTGTGATTTTGGGTTATTTTGCTGCTGTAAACACTTTGAATTAACGTTTCGGTTAGTTTTCTTTGTCTCAACAAATGGCAGACAAAAAGAATGCTATTTCTGATGTGATTCCGGTGATGACTACGATAACGGAACACAAACTTAATGGTTCGAGTTACCTAGAGTGGAGAAAGACTGTTATGGTCTATTTGCGTAGCATTGATAAGGATGATCACCTTACTAAAGATCCACCTACGGATGATACACGACAAACTTGGCTAAGGGAGGATGCTCGATTGTTTTTGCAGCTTCGGAACTCGATTCACAGTGAGGTAATTAGTTTAATTAATCACTGTGAATTTGTTAAGGAATTGATGGATTACTTAGATTTTTTGTATTCTGGAAAAGAGAATATCTCCCGTATTTATGATGTTTGTAAAGCATTCTACCGTGCTGAGAAAGAGGATAAGTCTCTCACGGCTTATTTTATGGAATTTTAAACGGGCATATGAGGAGCTTAATGTATTGTTGCCTTTTAGTCCTGATGTGAAAATTCAGCAGGCCCAACGGGAGCAATTGGTTGCTATGAGTTTTCTTGCAGGCCTTCCTTCGGAGTATGAGACTGCTAAATCTCATATCCTCTTCAGTTCTGAGATTTCTTCTTTGCATTAAACGTTCACACGGGTCCTTCGTACAGAGAGTACCCAATCTTCACAGCTTGCCAGTAGTGCTCTTATTAGACGTAATCCAAATGGACAACATGGTAATAGAAGAAGAAGCAGAGGAGGAATTACAGGCAACAAAAGTAATCAGCGTAATGGAGAGGCTAGTTTTAATCAAGACTCAAGAGGAGTCATTTGTTATTATTGCCATAAGTCTGGCTATATAAAATATAATTGTCCGCAACTTCAGAGGAAAAATTAGCGATCACAGATGGCAAATATAGCAGCAGAGGATTCTACAGTATCTTTCTCTGAAAAAACTATTTTGGTATCTGTAGAGGATTTTGCACAGTTTTCCCAGTATCAAGCATCTCTAAAGCCTACGGTTCCTCACATCGCGATCACGAGTCAGGTAAATCCACTACATGCCTTGTGTCTTCCTCATCCAAATGGGTTATTAATTCTGGTGCGACAGATCACATGACAGGTAATTCTAGTCTTCTATCTATTTTTCAGTCTAATCTCACTTCCTTTACTGTTACTTTAGCTTATGGTTCTACTTCTTGTGTCATGAGTTCTGGAACTGCGAACCTGACTTCGTCAATTTCTTTGTCATCTGTTTTATGTTTACCAAAATTCTCTTTAATCTACTTTCTGTTAGTAAACTCACTCGTACCTTAAATTGTTCTGTTTCCTTTTTTCCTGACCAGTGTTTGTTTCAGGATCTTACGACGAAGCAGATTATTGATAGAGGACGTGAGTCAGGTGGTCTCTATATTCTTAAAAATTATGTACCGCGGTCGCTTATTTGCTCCAGTACCTTAACACCTCTTGAAGCTCATTGTAGATTGGGCCATCCTTCTTTGTCTACCATGAAGAAGCTGTGCACTCACTTTCAGTCTTTATCAGTACTAAAATGTGAGTCGTGCCAGTTTGCAAAACATCATCGTTTGCCTTCTGTGTCTAGAGTCAATAAACAGGCTTCATCCCCTTTTGAGTTAGTTCATTCTGATGTTTGGGATCCTTGTTCTGTTACTTCTAAGACTGGATTTCGTTATTTTGTTACTTTTGTTGATGATTACTCTCGTGTTACCTGATTATATTTAATGAAGAATCATTCTGAGTTGTTTTCTATCTTTTATGCCTTTTGTAATGAAATTAAAACTCAATTTAATATTTCTGCGTGCATATTAAGAAGTGAAAATGCTAAAGAATACTTTTCAGCACAATTTCAGTCTTATATGACACAAAATGGCATTCTTCATCAGTCTTCCTGTGTGAATACTCCATCCCAAAATGGCGTAGCCGGAAAAAAAAAATAGGCATCTTCTTGAGGTAACTCGTGCTCTTCTTTTTCAGATGAAAGTTCCTAAACACTTTTTGGCGGATGCAGTTTCTACGGCATGTTTTTTTATCAATCGTATGCCGTCTTCTGTCCTTAATAGGGATATTCCTTATACTGCTTTGTTTCCTACAAAATCTTTGTTCCCTGTTGAACCCCGTATTTTTTGTTGTACCTGTTTTGTGCGTGATGTTCATCCACAGGTTACTAAATTGGAACTAAAGTCTCTCAAATGTGTCTTCCTTGGGTACTCCCGGCTGCAAAAAGGGTACCGCTATTTCTCTCCTACTCTTAATCGTTATCTTGTTTCTGCAGATGTTACATTTTTTGAGTCCACTCTATTTTTTCCTCAATTATCTATGTATGAGAGTCAGGGGGAGGAGGATGATCTCTTAATATATACTGTCCAATCAATGTCTAGTCCTCTCCTACAGCCTATTCCTTCTATCTATAGACCTACTCGACCTCCCGTTGTTCATGTTTATTCCAGAAGATTAGAGATTCCAGACTTAGATCCTCCACCAGCTACTTCGTTAGGAGATCCTGTATCTCATACTGATCATGATTCTGATCTAGACTTACCCAATGCTTTTCGTAAAGGTAAACGTTCATGTACTTACCATATCTCTTCTTTTGTTTCTTATAATTAATTGTCTTCTTATTCTCGGTGTTTTATTACTTCTTTAAATTCTGTTCCTATCCCTAATACTGTTGGTGAGGCACTGTCTCATCCTAGCTGGTGTACTGCCATGAAAGAGGAAATGGAGGCTTTAGATGCTAATGGTACATGGGAACTGTTACCTTTGCCCACTAGTAAGAAAGCTATTGGTTGCAAATGGGTATTTACAGTAAAGGTAAATCCTGATGGTTCTGTGACTAGGTTAAAAGCATGCCTTATAGTAAAAGAATATGCTCAGACATATGGGATTGATTACTCTGACGCTTTTTCTCCTGTAGCTAAACTTACTTCTGTTCGCTTGTTTATCTCTTTAGCAGCTACATATAATTGGCCCCTGCACCAATTGGATATCAAGAATGCTTTCCTTCATGGTAATCTTCAGGAGGAGGTGTATATTGAGCAACCACTTGAGTTTTTTGCTCAGGGGGAGTTGGGTAAAGTTTGTAGGCTTCGGAAGTCTCTTTACGGCTTGAAACAAAGTCCTAGAGCCTGGTTTGGGAGATTCAGTAAAGCAGTACAAGAATTTAGTATGCAAAAGAGTAACTGTGATCACTCAGTATTTTATAGGCAATCTGAGGCTGGTCTAATTCTCCTGGTAGTCTATGTGGATGACATTGTCATCACTAGGAGTGACTCTGCAGGTATTTCATCTCTTAAAACCTTCCTCCAAACCCAGTTTCAGACCAAAGACTTGGGATTGTTAAAGTATTTCTTGGGTATTGAAGTTAAGAAAAATAAGAAGGGTATTTTCTTGTCTCAAAGAAAATATGTTCTCGATTTATTGACAGAGACAGGAAAATTAGGTGTTAAACCTTGTATTGCAGCAATGACTCCAAATTTACAATTGTTAGCATGGGATAGTGAGTTGTTTGAAGATCCAGAGAGATACAGGAGATTGATAGGAAAATTGAACTACCTTACAGTCACTCGTCCTGATATTGCTTATGCCGTTAGTGTGGTAAGTAAGTTTATGTCTTCCCCAACTGTTACTCATTGGGAAGCCTTGGAACAAATCTTGTATTATTTGAAGGGCGCTCCACGAAGAGATTTGTTATATGGTAATCATGAGCATTTGAATGTTGAATATTTTTCAAATGCCGACTGGGCTGGATCTAAGGTTGACAGGAGGTCAACTACTGGATATTGCGTTTTTGTTGGAGGAAATTTGGTGTCTTGGAGAAGCAAGAAGCAGAGTGTAGTTTCTCGATCTAGTGCTGAATCTGAATACAGAGCCATGGCACAATCAGTATATGAGGTAATATGGATACTTCAATTACTAGATGAGACAGGTTTTAAGAACTCCCTGCCTACGAAATTGTGGTGTGATAATCAAGCTGCTCTCCATATTGCTTCTAATCCGGTGTTTCATGAGCGGACCAAACATATTGAGATTGATTGTCACTTTGTTCGTGAAAAGATTTAACAACAAATCATCTCAACAAGACACATTAAAACTGGAGAGCAGTTAGGAGATATTTTTACAAAATCTCTGAATGGAGCTAGGATTGACTACATTTGTAACAAGTTAGGCATGATTAACATCTATGCTCCAACTTAAGGGAGAGTGTTATGGAAAGTCAATCACTATATTATTTCTCTGTATATTCTGTATTCTGTATTTCTATTTAGGATTTTTTATTTATGATTTCTTCCTAATTAGCAGAACACAATTATAGGAATCAATTGTATATATATACCCATGTACAGATTAATTGAAATTAAGGAGAATGATCTCTTTCTACAAATACTATGACTGTAAACATATTAACATATGCACAAGTATACAAGTCTAAATACACGGATCAAAAGAAGAGCCTTTTTTCTCCTCCATTTATTGATCTATGTCAATCAAACACATTCACAACAGCTAGCCATCCTACTTAGGCGCATTAACTAATTAATCTATATGTAAAAGTACACATTGTCTGCATGTAAAAGTACACATGTTTCATCACGAAGCATCCAAAAGAAACACATCAAGAACTTCACTTCCAATTTGGCATAACCAGGTACTAAATCAATTCAAAAATTCTTCATTTTCTTTTTCATAATAAACCATTACTTCTTTAGCTTTTGTTGTTTAAAATGGATTAATGGTCAAATGATCATCTCTCAAAATTCAGTTAAGGCATTATTACCAATTACTTTATCAAACAACATATTTTGTAGATCCATAAGCCATCAACAATTTTTCATTTTTCCCTTAATTACCCATGTAAACAAGGATGAAAAAAGCCAGGAGACAATCCAAAAGTTTGACATCTAAAATACATTTTCATGAAAAGGCAGTGAAAATAAATGTAAAAAAAAAAAAGAAAAGAAAAGAAAGAAAGAAAGCCAGATAGAAACCCCTGAATAACCCTCTCTATTCAGCACTGGGTAACTGGACTGCACTACCTGACCATTATAAGAAAACTCTAGCTGCCAAACTGAAATCATATACTAACAAGGGAAGTGCTAGAAAATACATTAGCAGAAATGCAAAGCATATAAATAGGCTTCAAGCTAAACTTCCTTACAATTAGCAAGCTCTTACTCATCTACACTTCCCATTTTACTGTTCAATTTGTAATGTATAGCAAGCTTAAGTTTGATAACATTGACATAAACTAAGGCAACAGTTTTCACCAAGAATACTCTGAACCACTGGATGACACAATAATTATAGAAACCACCTATAAGGTTATAGTAAGATATACCAGCAATGACCAGCGATTTGGATCTCGCATTATAAATGGAAATACTTCAGATGGCTGCATTGTCTCTGACTGGAGAAAGTGATTTACCGCTTCCTCAAAATGCAAGTCAAAAAGCAAGAGGAAACCCACTTGAGCATGAACAAAGGATAGCATTTCGTTGGACATTTCACCTTCATACTCAAGCTCCTCCACCAAGGAGATGGCTTCCTTGAAGTTTTTCTTTCTCAAAAGATCCTTGATTTGTTCTTCAGAAGATACTTTGCAGTAGCAGGTAACCTAGCAATAGTCAAAGATGAAACATAATAATGTAAAAGTTCTTATCAACTAAGGCTGAACAAAAAAGCACGCAAGTCATAAGTTTGCAACTAGGACAACAAACCCAGAACAAATATGTCTGGAAATCCCTTAATACTAAGTTCAGAATCCAAGGCAATTAAATTGTCATAACCCAGGGTCCACATAGTTTCATTGAATACCATCAACCCATGAATTTAAGCAGGCTTTAACTCATGGCCAAACATTATAATTTTAACAAAACAATCAACAACCAATTTTAAGTGGTATAATTGTATTGATTTGTAAGGATCCATCAATAAGACAGTGTTTAAACATTAAAGCTAAACTCATCCAAGTTTAAAGGAATATAACTCACACCAAACACATAATGATTTTAATGACAGAATGTCAGAACCCTAATAGATATATATGGTCATATTACTTAGATGATCATGCCCAACATTAGGACCAAAGTGAAGAAATAATCAAAAGTAATTAATTTGGCCTTTGGTAAACCTCCTTGTGGTCAGATTTAATTATATTAACTCAAGAATTCAGTTGTAAACCTAGCAAGTTTATATATTTTTGACTTGCCCCTCTTCCATACAACACCAGACAGCATCATGCTGTCTTTGGCAGCTTTTGAATAAAGCACAGCTTGTCCCTTAGAATTGAGAATCAGCCCTTATAGTATCTGTGTTACCATTTAATAATTTTTATTTTAAATCTCCCTATCAATTTGATAGAGCATGGTTTCCTTTTTGTTTTTATGCAGGATATACATATGATGCGGTTTGAAATAAATAGATCCTGGTGAGTTGACATGTGAAACCTGCAAAACAGAGAAAGACTACAACAGGGATGAGGGTTCCTGGCCAGTGAACCTCCGATACTTAAGTTAGCCTCTGGATTAACAAAATGGGATGAAGAGAATTATGATCTCGATACCTCCCAATGGACTCCTTCTTTGAGTCTTTGTTTCTTCCAATTATATTAGCTAGGCAGTCTAGTGATTAGACAAGGTACAATGATTGGAGCAGGCAAATTATGAGGTTACAGATAGCCTATGTCTTGAACCACCAGAGAAGGCATCTCAATTTCCAAAGTAGCCCCACCATGACTAGCTAGTCTAGTGTTTGACAGGTTAAATAATGATCCATTTTTGTGTATGCTTCCTATAAAGAAGGATTCTAGCAAAATTACCATGAACTTTATGCTGCATCAAAGGTTAATGTCCTTCTGAAACTGATCTCAATAGGACGCAGATTATCATTCTGTCATTTGGGACTTTGGGTTGTGTTGATTGGACCTCGATCCCTATGACCTTTCAAGGGTCATGTTCAACCTCATAGGGTGACTCAATGAGATCTCAAGTCAGATATTTTATGCATCCATTCAAATCAGCAGGTGTTAACACGTGTCGACGTCTCAATGCCAATGGTTTGACTTATTTTAGACCATGTCAACATATATAACTTGGAGGAAAAACATACAACAGTTTTTTTTTTTTCTTCTTTGAAGATATCTCTACTAGGAATTGAGTTACTTAAGGGCTACGACTAAATAGTTACTAGGCCTACCAAATAGATTAGATGGTGCAGAAAGAACAAGTCCTCAATTGAAAATTTTTTCTATTTACTTCCATTAGTTTTCTATTCAATTTCCTGCATAAACAAACAAGGGATATAAAATATCCTTCCTCCCACTCCCTTTCCCCTTTTTATCCAGCCTTCCTCCTACAAAAATTGGCCAAGATAATGTTTATGATTTCATTCTGCAATAACAAGAGGTAATGAGAGGATGGATAGGGGGCTTAACATTTTAACTATAGAAACTACTTCCTAGATTTGTACCACCTAAAAAGAGGTTTCGTCTCCCCAAACCATGCTATAAACATTAGTCTAACTGTTGGTGAACTAAGATTTACTACTCAAAATATTAAATAAAGAAAGAAGGAGAAGGAGACAAAAAAGGGCTCCCAGAATAATAGTAAGGAGCGAAAAAAAAAACTACAATTTAAGAGAAAACAATTGCATACCTTGGTGGGTGTAGCAACAGCAACAAGTTTTCCAATCCCAACTTCCTCATTGGCAACAATACATGGCCCAACTCCTTCCCCACCAAAAGTAACTGTCTGAATACAACTACCTGATCTCTTATTATACAGCTCCATCTTCCCATTCCTAACAAGCACTACATAAGGAGATAATTCCCCAACTGAATCTGGACTGCTACGGAAAACCAAGCTCCCTCCAACTGGCTGGCCATGCTCATTAACAACAATTCCAACATTGTCTACCAACATTAACACCTTCCTCTCTTTCCATAACAATTTAAGCTGCGGTGGGCTAGATATATCTGGTAATGAAAATATCACACCGCTCAGCCCCGTAACACAGGAAAACAAACTATATCCATGGACGGTACCCACAATTATGGAATCATTAAGCCACACGATAGTTTTCACCCCATCAATACAATGTATCTCTTTCAAAATTACAAAAGACCCATTTGAACTATCAATGTCTCGGTCAGTCTTACCTATCCTATTATTGCTGAAAACAAGCTCTACAAGTATTAATCTTTTGCCAATTACAACAGCAAAAACATTGTTACCTTCACTCTGTTGCACAGGTTCTTTAGTTTTTACTCCATTAGCTCTAATCCCACCTCCCAACTTCTGCAAAATCCGCTGACTGGCACTTGAAGACTCCAAATTATTACCAGAAATACCCAATAAATTAGTGCTCTCCAATTCACTGCTTCGAATCCTCTTTGCAATTGCACAAACTCCCTTGGAAAAACTCAATTTCTTAACAGACTGAGACAAAAGAGCATCAACCAAAAACATGTAACCATCACAGAGAACAAGAACCTTCCCAATCTCAGGAAGCACATGCAGCGTTTCTATGGGTGAATCCCCGAAAGAAACGCTTCTCAAAAAGGAAACATTTCTTTTAGAAGCATCGAAATCGAGAGCAGACTGCACGTCTTTGGGTGCAGAAGCAGTAGCAGTAGCGGTAGCGGTGGCATCATCCCCAGTGCTAATGGAGAGTAGAAGAAGAGATCCAGAGAAGGTGCCAATGTAGATTAGGGATTGTGCATCGGAAATTGAAGAGACGGCAAGAGATCGGAGTGAAGTGACAGAGTAGGAGGAGAGGTCAATGTTAGAGAGAGGTTCTAGGACGGTTCGAGCAGAGGGATCGGGCTTGGCCATCGAATTGTGAAGAGATTGTTAGGTGGGTATTTGCAGAGGATTATGACTTGGTTGAGAAAGCCATGAAATTGAAGAAGAAAGAAGACTAGGATGCTTCAACTCCGATTACTGTTAGGTTTTGAAATCAGAAAATTCTGGCACAGGCTTTGCTCCGGTCTCTAATCAAATTGATCGGAACAAAATTTAATTATGTAAATTAAATTACATATTTTAAAAATTAAATTGAATTAAATTAATAAAAAATTAAATTAATTATTTTATTTTAATTTAATTCAATTTAAATTGATTGATTTTTTTTATTAATTTTTTAATTTAGATTTGATTTTTAAATTATTTAATCTAATTTTGACTTTAATTTAAAATTAATAATTATTAATTAATAAAATTAAATAATTTATATGTATATAATTAAATATAATTCATAAATTTCTTATAAAAATAAATTAATTTAAAAATTGATTCAATTCATTTTAGTTCGATTTGAATATATAAAATTACTATTTAGTTCGATTCGGTTTAATCGATTTTTTCGTTTCAAAACCGAATTAAAGTAAAATAATCGAAATTTTTATAATATAAAATCGAACTGATTGAACTGAATTAATTCGATTTAGTTCAATTTTTCAGTTTAAACCGAAATCTGCTCACCTCTATCTCCACCTATGGACCAAGCCAGAAACAAGCCGCCACATCAGCCAACGATGGTGTAACATAATAAAATATTATTTAATAATAAAATATTTTTTTTTAATTTTAAATATAAAAAATTATTTATTAGTTCTAATTAAAATAAAATTTTAATAAAATTAAAAAGCATGACAAAAATTTGTTTAATATTAAAATTATTATTTTGATATTTTATTATTTAAAAATAAAAAAAAAATAATGTTTTATTATTAAAAATTATATTTTATTAAAATGAATTTATTTAATTTTAATTAAAACGAATAAAATTATTAAAATTAAAACTTGATTTTGCAGTTATTTGACTACAACTAAAAGTATAGGAATACCCATTAAATTATTGCTCTACAATTCACTGCTTCGAATCTGTTGTGATGTAGACATATATGATGAGCTGTTAGTTGAATTGATTGTAACAGAGAATGAATGGCACATATGTATTATAAATACATTGATACTAAACACATACAATCATGAATTGAATAGAATGACAGAATTCTTCTTTCTACTTCATTTCTTTTTCTCTTCTTCTATCTCCACTTTTCCCTCTTCTTCTCCTTCTTCTTCTCCCCTTTCCCTGTTTCCATGCTAGGTTATGGTTATGCCATAACAATTTAGTACCAGAGCATATTTGATCAAGGAAAATTCTCCTTTTTCTTCCATAATTTCTTCTCTCCCTCTTCCTCGCCCCCTTCTCTCTGAATCCCTTCCTCTTTCTTCTAAATCTTCCCCCCTTTCCTATGATTTCTTGGTTACAAACACTCTAATCTGAATTCTTGTGAATTCAGATATCTTCCCACTATTTTCAATTCCTTCTTTTCATTAAATTTCATCCGTTCTTTCCATTTTTCTTTAACACAAATCCTAGCTTTTATCACCACTAAAATTATAGAAAGTTATGGCAGAAAATCCCAAATTTCAGAATCTTAGAGAGAAGTTACATTCTTTAAAATGTAATTTTCTAATTCTTATGAAGGAAATTATTGAAGGTTTGGATGATTCAAGAAGACTTAATGAAACATGGTGGGTTTGTGGAAGAATTAAAAACCTTTCTTTAAGAATTGGAAGCTGAACAAATTCTGATGAGGAAAATTTATGGGAGTTTTCGATTTCTTGAGGGAAATTGAAGTAGAATCGGGACAATTGTTAGAGCCTATTCCAGAATTTGATTTTGAAGAAAAGGTTTCAGAATCTCTTGAGCAAATTGATGTGGTGCAAAGTACTGAATCTACAAACAATTTGCCATTAGAAACTCAAGAGGGTAAGGATATTTTCTTGACTTCCAATTCTACCAAAATGATTGAGAGTGATTCTATAGTGTTAAGGTCTTTTTGTGTTCATGAAAGTGCTACGGAAAAGAAACAAGTTGATGGTGGCTGTGATTCTCAGTCAATGGAGAAAGGATGCCTTCCAGATATTCGTAAAAATGTCAGTTTCAGCATACAAAGCTTGAAGCAAAATTTTTTTCTTATTAATAAGGAAAATATTGAGGAAGAAAAAGAAAATAGTTCTTTGAGCAGTTATGAGGGTTTTGTATTGAAATGGCATTCAACATTTTCAATCATTATCTAAGAATTGGAATTTGAGATATGGAGAAGGCAAAGGAAAAGATTGCAGCATTTCCTCACTGGCACTCATACATACGGAACTATAGCAAAGGAAAAAAAAAAAAAAGACTACTAGCTACTAAAGAGTTATGTGAAGACTTGTAAAGCATGGCAGGTCAGTAAAGCTAGTATTAGTTCATTGGTAATCTGTATGTTAATGATGTTACATAGGAGGATAAAGATTTTATGGTATTGCGATTTCTAGACTTCATTCTTGAGGACAAGAATGAGCTTGATGGGGAGAGTAATGTTGTGATATAAACATATATGATGATCTGTTAGTTGAATTGGTTGTAATAAAGAATGAGTTACACATACGATGTATAAATACATTGATACTGAACATGTACAATCATCAATTGAATAGAATGACAAAATTCTTCTTCCTACTTTATTTCTTTCTCTCTTCTTCTATCTCCACTCTTTCCTCCTCTTCCTCTCCTTCTTTTTCTTCCCTTTCCCTATTTCCATGCTAGGTTATGTTTATGCCATAACAAAATCCTCCTCGTAATTGCACAAACTTCCTTAAAAAAATTAAATTTCTTAATAGATCGAGACAAAAGAGTATCAACAAAAAATGAGTAACCATCACAAAGAATAAGAACTTTCCCAATCTCAAGAAGCACAAGCAGTATTTTTGTGGGTGAATCCTCGAAAGAAATGCTTCTCATAAAGCAAATATTTCTTTTAGAAGCATTGAAATCGAGAGCAAACTACACATCTTTGGGTGCAATAGCAATAACAGTAACAGTAGCAGTGGCATCTTCGCCAGTGCTAGTGGAGAATAGAAGAACAAATCCAGAGAATGTGCCAATGTAGATTAGGGATTAAGAATCAGAAATTGAAAAGATGGCAAGAAATCGGAGTGAAGTGACAGAGTAGGAGAAGAGGTCAATGTTAGAGAGAGGTTCAAAGATAATTCAAGTAGAGAGATCGAGCTTAGCCATGGAATTGTGAAGAGATTGTCAGGTAGGGATTTTATAGAGGACTATGACTTGGTAGAGAAAGCCATAAAAGAAGAAGACATGCTTCAACTCCGATTATTGATAGGTTTTGAAATCAGGAAACACATGACTTATCCTGGTCCTAGCCTCTGCCTTTGGACCAAGCCAGTAACAAACTGCCACATCACCCAATGAGAGTGTACTAGAAAGTCACATGCACAGCACCAGTTAACCTAACTCATAAATCAAATTTGGCAAATTAAAGAGAAAAAAATTAAGAGAAAAGAAAAGATATTGTTTGGAAAAAAGTCCAAATAAGCTTTTCTATTTTGAGTAGATGGTCAAATAAGTTTAAAATTAAGTTTTGTATCAAATAAGCTCATATATTTTCTAATAAGGCCTAATAAGACCACAACTAATAAAATAATATTTTTATTAATAAAATATTATCTTTTTCATATTTTAAATATTAAAAATTATTTATTAGTTCTAATTAAAATAAAATAAAAAAAAGAAATTGAAAAACATGGTAAAAAAATTGTTTAATGTTAAAATTATTATTTTTAATATTTTATTATTTAAAAAATAAGAAAAAAATAATATTTTATTACTAAAAAATAATATTATGTGTGGATTTATTTGGTATTATTTAGAAAGTACAGGAGCTTGTTTGGCACAAAACTTTATTTTGGGCTTTTTGGCCCTTAACTAATAATATATGGGCTTATTTAATCTTTTTTCCAATATTATTTAGCTATATTATAATTTCTCTCTTAAAAAAAATGAGAAACGAGTATTATATTCTCACAAGTTAAGAAAGAGAGGCTTTTAAAAGATTAATGGTATTTAAGCATTTTAATACAAATAATACACACTAGGGAATTGCTTGTACTAATCCATGTGACTAATAATAATTTTAATATATAATTAATATTAATTTATATATATTTTTGAATTTTAATATATGAAAATTAAATAGTTTCTTAAATTTTTTATTAATTATTTCAAATTTTATTTTTTATTAATTAAATATTGTTTCATATTTTTTATTAATTTTTAATCTATCAAAATTTTTAATGAAGATTTCATAATAAAAATATAGTAATATAATAAAAATATTGATTATGTAACACCCTCCCTATAGCAACTCCGTACATTCTACTGTTCCGGTGACCAGTGTCGATCTTGACAGTTAGAACGTCCGAAAAAATATTTAAACTAAAGTGAGGAACCATAATTAACTCAAATATTAATAAGAAAAATTTAGAAAAAATTTTAGAAATAAAATACAACCAAGTTAAATGAGCTGGTGCCTAAGCGATGGGTAACCTAGTAGGAAGTTACGGTTCTCGCAACTAGGAGCCCTAGACCTGGGGAAAAATTCATAAAATAATTTTTGGGACTCCAGAGAATGGTCATTGAGGTTTCTATGGCATTAGAATGCCAAGAAAATGTTTAGAAAAATTTTTCAATCGGTACAGACAATTTTAGTCTGTTAAGCCAAATGGAAGGCATTTTGGTCATTTCGTCTTCAGATATAATTTTTTGCTGACTTGTCCAATTAAGTAAATAATTATTATGACACAAAATGTGAATAAATATTGTTAAAAATTAAATTGAAAATGAGTAGAGAAGAAAAGGAAAGAAAATGGGATTAAATGACAATTTTGACATCACAAGATGTCATCAATCCTTCCCCACCAATCACAATTAAGCTAACCTATTAAAAAGGGATAATTAAGACAAAAATAAATAAAAGCAATCAGATTCATCTCCTTCCCCATTTCCAGCCATTTCCTCTTCCACACCCAAACCACCATTGAAAGCTTATCAAAGCTTCAATTCCACCTTAAACCACCTCAAAACCCTAATTTGCCTTCATTAAAAATTATCCCTACCACTAGAGCAAGCTTTGGGCAGCAATTTGAAAGGAAGAAAGTGAAGTTTTTAAGCCTTGGAAAGTACCTAAGTCAAGGTTAGTGCCAATTTATTCTAAAAATTTTGAGTATGGCTGCCATTGAACATGATGTTGGTGTTATAAACTCTGGATTGTATGTGTATGAAAATTTTAGTTGTTAGAGTTAGGGTTTGAGGCATAAAACTTAAATTTTGTTCATGTGTTGGTGAATGAAAGTTTAAATGGTCAATTAGTGACCATTTGGCTGTGTATGATGAGGAAATGAAGAGAGTTGTGACTGGGTATTTGAGATTGGTAAGCTGCCTTAGCTGACCTGCAGGACTAACCATGAGTCCAGCAGGTTTAGGCAGCCATAAATGGAGTTGTATAGGTTCAATTGGTACAAGGCCAATTAGGCATGAAACTAGACACATAATGGCACAACTTTGGTGAAGAAACCCTACCCAGAAAAATCAAACTAAGTTGGCCTAAAAATTGCCCTAATCTGAATGACTTGCATTCTGCCTGGGCAAAATGACCAAATGAATAGTGTTTATTCATTTGGTAATAACTCAGTGTAGAAAGGTCCAATTGACTTGAAATTTTACCAGCCAAGAGCTGAGAGATAGACCTACAACTTTCATGAAGAACAAAAATCCAAATTCTGATCATAACCTAGTCAAATTGCCAACCAAACTTAGGTTACCAAATCTGGCAGAACCAGTTTTGCCCAGAATTTTGGATTCTGTCCAATCCGGCCAGTTATGGTGTTTAGGCCATAACTTGAGCTACAAAACTCCAAATGGAGTAATTCAAAAAAGGAAATGTAACTAGACAAAATAAGGAACAACTTTTATGAAGACAACTTTACCAAATTCCTACTGTACAAATGACCGATGAAATAGTAAACATAAGGCTTGAAATCTGAAAAATTGTGAATAATTAATACTAAGCTTAGAAATGGTATTGGCAACCAATACCAACAACTTTGGAATGAAAAATGTGGTATGTTAATACTAAGCTTAGAAATGGTATTGGCAACCAATACCAACAACTTTAGAATGCAAAATGTGGTATGTTGAGAGTATTAGAACTAATGTACCTATTATCTATGCAAAAGTCAATATTTTAATTGACCAATGAAATGAATAGTAACACCTAAACTTAAATTTCAATAATTGTAAAGTTTAAAAGTGTAACATGCCCTAGTATACCTAGCAAGATTGGTTTGGATAGGTTGGCATGCTAATAGGGTTCAGTTAGCAGTACTGCACATGGCATTATGCCATTCTGTGATTTCATGGCTTTTAGCCATTCTGACATTGTGTTGAGACTTGGCCTTGTGCCTAATGTTATCTGACTTATTAGTCATTTACTGCCTGGAGACACATATGTGACCGATGGTGTGACGACCCAAGGTACTTGATACCCAGTGCCAGTTTACCCGTTTATCCAGTCCAGTTATCCAGTATAGGTTACTCGGGCAACCAAAAATGAAAGTTGATAAATTTAATGAAATAATGAATATAACAAGTATCAAATAAATAAGACTACCAATAATTATCAAAAACTTATCTGCATGAGACATCAATACACTCACTGCATATTTATTTTTTTTTATTAGTTCTTTTTATTTTATTATTGGCACCACTAAGCATTATTGCTTAACGCGTCGCTTTTTGCCACGCGTAGGTTCTGGAGAGACAGACAGAGAGCCCAGCAGACCACAGACTGGGTGAGGTCACAGATCTGCCTAGCGTCAGAGTCACCTCCCATCTACAGTGCATCAGTGGTAGGACCTTTAGGTCCCTTTTGAAATTATATTTTTGCATTTTGTATTAGGTAGTAGTTTGTGATTTGTAAATTATGAACTCATGTAAATTAGTAAATTTATGTAATCATATGTTGATGTACATATTTGAAGAATTTTGTTATTTAATATAATTTGAGAATATCTTCATGAAATTTTAGTTGATTTTGAATTTGAATGAAATTATGGATTAATGTTGAGAACTTGAAATGATTGCTAATGTTGAGACCATGTTGATAGTTATTGGAGTTTGAGAATGATTGGAAATGATTATTGGAAGTGTTTTTCACAGGTTCCGAAGAACTGTTTTCTCCATTTTTAGGCGGTACTCTGTCAGATTTTTTATAAAATTTTCGGAACCTCAAATAAATTATAATTTCAATAAATGACTTAAATGAATTATATTTCATAAATTGTACTTCATAACTATGAAAAAAAATAAATTATGAAGAATAAAAAATGATTGAATTAAAATAGGGTGTTCCGGTACACTACATGGCATATCTTGCTCGGCTACACTATAGACGGATAAGGGGTGTCACATTTAGTGGTATCAGAGCATGGTTTAGGCGTTTCTGGGCTTAGATTGAGTCCATACTATGCATTGCATTTGTAAGAGTCGAGGTGACACTAATGCAGATCTGTTGTCTTTGTTAAATAGGATATGGACCCTTCATCTCAGAGGGCAGTTGAGGAGGAAGTAGAGAGTCATGCTCCACCTGCAGCAGCTGAGACTGGGGGTAGGGGAGAACCTGCTCTGCCAGCTCAAACAGAGCCTGCTCAGCCTCCATAGGCCATGTTCCAATAAATGGCTGAATTCTTTAGACAAATGGCTGGGGTAATGCCACCACCACCACCACGACCTCCACAACAGAAATCATACCTGGAAAGACTAAGAAAATTTGGAGTAGTGGATTTCTTTGGCAAGAGAGAAGATGATTCTGTTGCAGCCAAAATTTGGTTGAACAGAACAGGAAGGGTTTTAAAACAACTCCATTGCACTCCAGAGCAAAACCTAGAAGCTACTATATCTCTGTTGCAAGATGGTGCATATGAATGGTGGGATACGGTGTCCAGTGAAGTACAGCCAGAAGTAACAACTTGGGACTTCTTCCTCTCAGAATTCAAGAAGAAATATGTGGGTAGTGTATACCTAGAAGAGAGAAAAAGAGAGTTCATTAATTTGAGGCAGAGACAGCTAACAGTGGCAGAGTATGAAAAGAAATTTGTCAGACTGAGTCGTTATAGAAGGGAGATAGTCCCTAATGAAGCCGAGAGGTGTAAAAGATTTGAAGAGAGATTAAATGACAACATAAAGATCATAATTACTGCCTTGGGAATCACAGACTTCACCAAGTTAGTGGAAGCTGCAATAAAAGTTGAAAAGGTTAGAATAAGTGAGCAGACCAGAAGAGAGAGACAGCAGAAGAGGAGCCCGGGTCAATCTAGCTCACTCCTACACCAGGAAAAAGGTTCAAAGGTCCACCTGCACAAAGTTCAGGTCAACCTCAAGGTCAGGGTTAGTCTCAGGGGCCAGGCCACAGTTCACCCCTAGGAGAGGTCAGTCCACACCATCTGTGGGCAGCTCTTCAGGGACGGGGTTCAGGGGACCAGGCCCAGTATTTTTTGCATGTCCACATTGCTTGAAGTGGCATAAGGGGGAGTGTTGGAGAGTGACTGCTGCCTACTTAAGGTGTGGGTCGACAGAGCATCAGCTGAGGAACTGTCCACGCAGAACTACTACAGCTGCTCCAACACAAGCAGACAGACTTGCTCCTGCACCACAAAGGGGTAGAAAATCTGGCAAATCTGAGGTAGTGGGACCATCACAGAGGCCTGCATCTGAGCCAGCAGAGAGGCCTGAGGGCAGACCACCTGCCAGAGCCTATGCCATGAGAGCTTAGGAGGAGCAAGATGCCCCGGACGTCATTAGGGGTACGTTCTCCCTCTACAATACATTTGTGCATGCATTGGTGGATCTAGGATCCACTCATTCATACATCAGCATCAACCTACCCGTAGAAAGGGGGATACTAGTAGGGGAGAGTGACTAAGACATCCTGCTCAATAATCCATTGGGCCACAGTGTAGTGGTGAACAAAGTTTACAAGGGTTACCCGTTAAGGATTCAGGGGTATGAATTCTTGGCAGACCTGATTGAGTTACCTTTCCATGAGTTTGACGTGATTTTGGGAATGGACTGGTTGTCATGTCATCAGGCAATGGTTGATTGGAAACTGAAGAGGATTTCTTTGAAAACTCCTGAGGGTAATGAGATCACAGTTGTAAGGGAAAGGACAGATTTCTTGTCCAATGTCATCTCAGCCACAGTTGCAAGAAAACTGATGAGAAAAGGCTGTAAAGCTTACCTAGCACATGTGGTGGATACTAGGCAGGCTAAGCCAGATCTATGTGACATACCCACAGTAAAAGACTTTCCAGATGTGTTCCCTGAAGAATTGCCTGGCTTGCCACCAGAAAGGGAAGTCGAATTTGCTATTGAGAAACTGTCGGGTACAACACCAATCTCTATTGCTCCTTATAAGATGGCACCCACAGAATTGAAAGAACTGAAAATCCAGTTACAGGAGTTACTGGATAAGGGGTTCATATGCCCCAGTGTGTCACCATGGGGAGCCCAGTGCTGTTTGTGAAAAAGAAGGATGGGACTTTGAGGTTGTGCATCGATTACCGACAGTTGAATAAAGTGACAGTGAAGAACAAATATCCGTTGCCTAAAATTGATGATCTGTTTGATCAGTTGAAGGGAGCAGGAGTATTTTCCAAAATTGATCTCAGATCAGGGTATCATCAGTTGAGGGTGAAGGATGCAGATGTGCCAAAGACTGCATTCAGGACCCGGTATGGGCATTATAAGTTTCTGGTGATGCCCTTTGGCCTAACAAATGCACCAGCAGCATTCATGGACCTTATGAATCGTATCTTTCATCCATACCTAGATCGGTTCGTAGTGGTCTTTATTGATGATATTTTGGTGTATTCCAAGACCAGTGAAGAGCATGATGAGCATTTGAGAATTATTCTACAAACCTTGAGAGAAAAGAAGCTGTATGCTAAGTTGTCCAAGTGTGACTTTTGGTTAAATGAGATTGCATTCCTTGGACACATAGTGTCAACTGATGGGATTAGGGTGGATCCCAAGAAAATAGAAGCGGTGATGGAATGGAAGCCTCCCAGAAATATAACTGAGCTCAAAAGTTTCTTAGGGCTAGCTGGGTATTACAGAAGATTTGTGAAGGAATTTTCGTTAATAGCTGCTCCAATGACCAAGTTGTTACACAAGAATGTCAGATTTGACTGGAATGACAAGTGTCAGGCTAATTTTGAGAAGTTGAAGGCTATGTTGACAGAGGCAATGTTTTAACACAGCCAGTGTCGGGAAAGGACTTTGTGGTCTACAGTGATGCCTCTCATAATGGGTTATGGTATGTATTGATGCAAGAGGGGAAGGTGGTCACTTATGCTTCCAGGTAACTAAGGCCACATAAATAGAATTACCCTACCCATGATCTAAAACTTGCAGCAATTATCTTCGCACTGAAGATATGGAGGTACTACTTGTATGGTGAAAAGTGCTACATTTACACAGACCACAAGAGTCTGAAATACTTGCCAACCTAGAAGGAGCTCAACCTTAGATAGAGGCGATGGATTGAGTTCCTAAAGGACTATGATTGTGTAATTGACTACCATCCTGGGAAGGCAAATGTAGTTGCAGATGCTTTGAGTAGAAAATCCATCATAACTTTGAATCATTGAATACCCGTCTATCCTTAGCTCGCGATGGAGCTATTTTGGCTGAGTTGTAAGTGAGGCCAAACCTGCTACAGCAGATTTTAGATAGGCAAAAGGTAGATGAGAAATTAATGACTACTGTGAGTAAAATCTCAGAAGGGAAAGCAACTGACTATGAGATGAAAGCAGATGGGCGTCTGCACTACAAAGGACGAGTATGTGTACCAGATGATGGGGAATTGAAAGCCAGTATTCTGAAAGAGGCACACACTAGTGTTTATGCTATGCACCCAGGAAGTACAAAAATGTATCATGATCTGAAACTTCAGTATTGGTGGCCTGGTATGAAGAAGGACATAGCTGACTATGTGATTAAATGCTTGACATGTCAGCAAGTCAAGGTGCAACATCAAGTTCCATCGGGTTTGCTATAGCCTATATGCATACCTGAATGGAAATGGGATCGGGTCACCATAGATTTTGTAAGTGGTCTACCTATCACCCAGAAGAAGCATGATGCAGTATGGGTGATAGTAGATAGATTGACGAAGTAAGCACACTTTCTGCTAGTAAGGACTGACTACTCATTGGAGAAGTTAGCAGAATTATATATCAGTGAGATAGTTAGACTGGATGGAATTCCACTTTCCATCATATCTGATCGAGACCCAAGGTTTACATCGAGATTTTGGAAGAAGTTGCATGAGTCCTTGGGTACACAACTCCACTTCAGCACAGCTTTTCATCCTCAGATGGATGGGCAATCAGAAAGAGTAATCCAGGTAAGCAATTGAAACCAATTGAATTAATACACATATTGAACTGAAATAGTAATAATAATGTGAAATATATGTCAGGTCCTTGAGGATATGCTGAGGAGTTGTGTCATTGAATTTGAGGAAAGATGGGATAGATACCTCCCACTAGCAGAATTTGCATACAATAATAGCTACCAAGCTAGCATCCAAATGGCCCCGTATGAAGCATTGTATGGGAGGAAATGTAGAACTCCAGTGTGCTGGACTGAATTGGGTGAAGATAAATTAGTAGGGCCAGACCTGGTGAAACAGACTGAGGAGAAGGTAAAACTAATCAAAGCCAATCTGAAGGTTGCCTCAGACAGACAAAAATCTTATGCCGACCTGAAGAGAAAAGAAATAGAATATGTGGTTTATGACAAAGTGTTCCTCAAGGTGTCACCTTGGAAGAAGGTACTAAGGTTTGGAAGAAAATGTTAGTTAAGCCCTAGGTTCATTGGTCCATATGAAGTCATTGAACGTGTGGGTCCAGTGGCCTACAAGCTAGCTTTACCACCAGAACTGGACAAGATCCACAATGTGTTCTACGTATCTATGCTAAGAAGATACCGCTCATATCCTTCACATGTCATCTCCATGGGAGAAATTAAAGTACAACCGGATTTGACATATGAAGAAGAACCCATACGGATCCTGGCTCGGGAAGTGAAAGAGTTGAGAAATAAGTAGATTCCACTAGTGAAAGTGCTTTGGAGGCACCACAACACTGAGGAGGCAACTTGGGAAAGTGAAGAGACGATGAGGCAATAATTCCCTCAACTGTTTGCATCAGGTAAATTTCGAGGACGAAATTTAAATTAGAGGGGAAGAGTTGTAACACCCTCCCTGTAGCAACTCCGTACATTCTACTATTTCGGTGACCAGTGTCGGTCCGAACAGTTAGAACGTCCGAAAAAATATTTAAACTAAAGTGAGGAACCATAATTAACTCAAATATTAATAAGAAAAATTTAGAAAAAATTTTAGAAACAAAATACAATCAAGTTAAATGAGCCGGTGCCTAAGCGATGGGTAACCTAGTAGGAAGTTGCGGTTCTCGCAACTAGGAGCCCTACACCTGGGGGAAAATTCATAAAATAATTTTTGGGACTCCAGAGAAGGGTCATTGAGGTTTCTATAGAATTAGAATGCCAAAAAAATGCTTAGAAAAAATTTTCAATCGGTACAGACAATTTTAGTCTGTTAAGCCAAACAGAAGGCAATTTGGTCATTTTGTCTTCAGAGAAGTTTTTTGCTGATTTGTCCAGTTAAGTAAATAATTATTATGACACAAAAATGTGAACAAATATTGCTAAAAATTAAATTGAAAATGAGTATAGAAGAAAAGGAAAGAAAATGAGATTAAATGACAATTTTGACATCACATGATGTCATCATTCCTTTCCCCACCAATCACAATTAAGCTAGCCTATTAAAAAGGGATAATTAAGACAAAAATAAATAAAAGCAATCAGATTCATCTCCTTCCCCATTTCCAGCCATTTCCTCTTCCACACCCAAACCACCATTGAAAGCTTATCAAAGCTTCAATTCCCACCTTAAACCACTTCAAAACCCTAATTTACCTTTATTAAAAATTATCCCTACCACTAGAACAAGCTTTGGGCAGCAATTTAAAAGGAAGAAAGTGAAGTTTTTAAGCCTTGGAAAGTGCCTAAGTCAAGGTTAGTGCCAATTTATTCTAAAAATTTTGTGTATGGCTGCCATTGAACATGATGTTGGTGTTATAAACTATGGATTGTATGTGTATAAAAATTTTAGTTGTTAGAGTTAGGATTTGAGGCATAAAACTTAAATTTTGTTCATGTGTTGGTGAATGAAAGTTTAAATGGTCAATTAGTGACCATTTGGCTGTGTATGATGAGGAAATGAAGAGAGTTGTGGCTTGGCATTTGAGATTGGTAAGCTGCCTTGGCTGACCTGCAGGACTGACCATGAGTCTAGTAGGTTTGGGTAGCCATAAATGGAGTTGTATAGGTTCAATTGATACAAGGCCAATTAGGCATGAAACTAAACACATAATGGCACAACTTTGGTGAAGAAACCCTGCCCAGAAAACCAAACTAAGTTGGCCTAAAAATTGCCCTAATCCGGGTGACTTGCATTCTGCCTGGGCAAAATGACCAAATGAACAGTGTTTATTTATTTAGTGATAACTCAGTGTAGAAAGGTCCAATTGACCTGAAATTTTACCAGCAGAAAGTTGAGACATAGACCTACAACTTTCGTGAATAACAGAAATCCAAATTCTGATCATAACCTAGTCAAATTGCCAACCAAACTTAGGTTACCAAATCTGATAGAACCAGTTTTGCCCAGAATTTTGGATTCTGTCCAATCCGGCCAGTTATGGTGTTTAGGCCATAACTTGAGCTACAAAACTCCAAATGGAGTGATTCAAAAAAGGAAATGTAACTAGACAAAATAAGGAACAACTTTCATGAAGACAACTTTACCAAATTCCTACTGTACAAATGACCAATGGAACAGTAAACATAAGGTTTGAAATATGAAAATTGTGAATAATTAATACTAAGCTTAGAAATGGTATTGGCAACCAATACCAACAACTTTAGAATGCAAAATATGGTATGTTGAGAGTATTAGAACCATTGCACCTATTGTCTATGCAAAAGTCAATATTTTAGTTAACCAATGAAATGAATAGTAACACCTAAACTTAAATTTCAAGAATTGTAAAGTTTAAAAGTGTAACATGCCCTAGTACACCTAGCAAGATTGGTTTGGATAGGTTGGCATGCCAATAGGGTTCAGTTAGCAGTACTACACATGGCATTATGCCATTCTGTGATTTCATGGCTTTTAGCCATTCTGACATTGTGTTGAGACTTGGCCTTGTGCCTAATGTTATCTGACTTATTAGCTACATTTTGCACACCGGGAGACACATATGTGACCGATGGTGTGACGGCCCGAGGTACTTGATACCCAGTGCCAGTTTACCCATTTATCCAGTCCAGTCATCCAGTATAGGTTACTTGGGCAACCAAAAATGAAAGTTGATAAATTTAATGAAATAATGAATATAACAAGTACCAAATAAATAAGAATACTAATAATTATGAAAAACTTGTCTGCATGAGATATTAATACACTCACTGCATATTTATTTTTTTATTAGTTCTTTTTATTTTATTATTGGCACCACTAAGCATTATTACTTAGCGCGTCGCTTTTTGCCACACGTAGGCTCTAGAGAGACAGACAGAGAGCCCAGCAGACCACAGACTGGATGAGATCACAGATCTGCCTAACGTCAGAGTCACCTCTCATCTACAGTGCATTAGTGGTAGGATCTTTAGGTCCCTTTTGAAATTATGTTTTTGCATTTGTAATAGGTAGTGGTTTGTGATTTGTAAATTATGAACTCATGTAAATTAGTAAATTTATGTAATCATATGTTGATGTACATATTTGAAGAATTTTGTTAATTAATATAATTTGAGAATATCTTCATAAAACTTTAGTTGATTTTGAATTTGAATGAAATTGTAGATTAATGTTGAGAACTTGAAATGATTACTAATGTTGAGACCATGTTGATGGTTATTAGAGTTTGAGAATGATTGGAAATGATTATTGAAAGTGTTTTTCACAAGTTCCGAAGAACTGTTTTTTCCATTTTTAGCCGGTACTCTGCCGGATTTTCTATAAAATTTTCGGAACCTCAAATAAATTATAATTTTAATAAATGACTTAAATGAATTATATTTCATAAATTATACTTCATAACTATGAAAAAAATAAATTGGGAAGAATAAAAAATGATTGAATTAAAATAGGGTGTTCCGGTACACTCGTGGCATATCTTGCTTTGCTACACTGTAGACGAGTAAGGGGTATCACAGATTAAGAATATAAAATCATTTGAAATTAGTTCAATCATATGAATATTTTTATCTTTTTAAAAATCAAAATTTTATTATATCCTCTTAATATGTTAAAGAAATATAACATATTCAAATATTATCTTTATTTATTAATATAAATATTATTCTTAAAACTAATATTAAAAATATGAAAAAGCATAAATAAAGTGAAAAAAGAAAATAAAATTATATATATGCACTATATAAAATTGCAAATATATATAATCAAGATATGTTAATGCATTGTAACTTACCTTATAATAATAAGAACTATATATTATAGTATTAAAAGAGTAACTATTAAATAATTTTGTAACTTACATATACATAATTGAAGAATTAATAACTTAATTATAATTTAAAATAATTGAATAATTAATTAATAAAAATTAAAGAAAATTTAATAAAATTAAATAAACTATATTTTATAAATAAATTCCATATATATATATATGAATATTAAATAAAAATTAGTAATGATAATAATAATAGTAATAATAATATACTTAAAAGAAGAAGAAAAGAGAATTAAATAAAGAACCTATGTAGCAATACTATAGAAAATGCCATGTAGTATATATATATATATATCTTTCTCTCTCTCTCTCTCTCTCTCTCTCTCTCTCTCTCTCTCTCTCTCTCCCTCCATTTCCCACTAATTTAAATAGAAATATTTTAGGTTAAATTCAAGAAGTTAAAAAATGTAATTTCTCTTCTTTTTTCTCTTTTCTCTCCTCTATTTTATATCCAAATAAGAGAATTTAAGAAAATCAAATTTTTTTTGATTTTCTCTTCTCTCCATTTCTCTCAATAAAAAACAAAGGGTTTAAGTTTTATCCTAGACCAAAAACACAATTACACTTCTTAATATTTTAATTTAACTTATTAAACATTTGAATTAAAATCATGGCCTATTAAATACTTGAATTTATAAAATTAATTAGTCATTTTACTCAAGTGTTGCACAAATTATTTGTTATTTTATTTTCAATAATATAATTTATTATTTACTTTTTTATATTTCATATTTTTAAAATTTTATTATAAAATTTTAGGGAAAATTACCACAAAAATCTTGTACTTTCAAAATTTTTTCAATTTTACCCTATACTTTCAAAATTACCAATTAAACCCTATACTTTGAGAAGTTGTTCAATTCTACCCTACCATTACTCATACAGTTAAATGAGTGATGGGCATGCCACATCACCCAAACATAAATCCCACATGGCATGCCACATCAACCCCTGATATAATCCCTAATTGAATTCCTAAATGACCCATTATTTAAACCCTTATATCCCCAAATTAGAATTGACTTACAATTTTAAAATCCCTAATTAAGACAGTAGAGATTCCATGCCCGAGAGTGTGGTCCCTTCCTTTCGTGTATTATTTACTGGACCAATAGAGCATTTGGTGCCAACAACAGTGAGAGGTCCTTGCTTGCCTCCTTTAGTCGACAAGGTTTATGCTAGTCAAGGTATGATTTTCTATTCTATTCTTCTCTTTTCTCTGTAGGTGTAAAATATGTTTTCATGCATGTAATATGTATATCTGTAGCGAGTCCATTTTCTTTCTTCTTTTTGTGCATGACATAGATTACAAAGGATAGTGTATGTTTCATTATTTATTCACCATGGTGGGGTTTTAGTTTACGGGAGTAGTAGCTTTGAATACGAGGGTGGTGAGGTGTTTTACTGGGAAGACCATGATGTTGATTGCATTATTTATCTAGATATAGAGGATGCATTAAAAAAATTGGGATATGGGGAGATAACTAAAATGGCATACTTCATACTTGGGATGCCAAAGAAGAAAAGTATTAGATATGTTAGGAAATATAGTGATACTGATGTGTTAGAGATGCTGAAGTGGAATGAGAATGGGGATATCCATTTGTTTGTTGAAGCTGTTGAAGGAAATGATTTTGAGGGTCAAAACCAGCCTAGGATTGATTGTGGCCAAATGCGGGGTACACAAAAGTCCAAGCTAAATGAAAATGATGCAATTAGTTAGAATTATGAATTGGTTGATGAAGATGGTAGTATAATAGGTTATGGTGAGGAAAATAGTGTAAAAACTCCAAATGAGAGTGTTGAAGTAATGGGAGATGATGAAAACGGTCATCATGGGGATTATGATCTAGTTGAGGATAAAGCAGAGAATGTTGATGTTGAATTGGAGAATGAAGCTTTTGATGACTCCTTGATTGATGACAGTGAGTTTTAGTCAATAATTCAGCTTAGGAAAAAAGAAAAATACAGTATGTGTAGAGGAAGTCAATGATTTTGATGAATGTGAATGACATGGAAATAAATAATTAATCTCATTGTGATATCTCACTAACCAATATTAACTTGCGTTGTGAAATATCTTCTGATGAGATGTCACACATTATAGCTTCTAGTGATAAATATGAATTTAAAGAACATATTAGCCAGAAGAGAAAGGAAATTCTGCATGACATAGATTGTGGTCATATAAATATTGACTTTAAAGTTGGCATGAGGTTTGTGGATAGTAAGCAGTGTAAGGATGCAATGCAAAATGAGCATACTTTTGTGATAAAGACCTATACAAAGGAGCATAAGTGTTTTAAATACCATACAAACAGACAAGCAACATCTGAGTGGATTGCAAATGAGTTTCTTTAAAAAATTAAAGCAAAGCCTGATATGGAGGTGAAAGACATGTTGTCTATGTTGAAGGACAAGTATACTTTGACAATTAGCATGACTCAATGCTACATAGGGAAGTGGAAGGCTTTGAATATTCTGAGAGGGTCCCTTTAACAACATTATGAATTGCTTAAGCTTTATAAAGCTGAGATATTGAAGACTGACGAGAGGGGAGTTTTGATTCTTTTCTTGATAATGATCCAACATCTATGAAGCCAATATTCAAGAGATTTTGTGTGGGTTTTAGTACACTAAGGAAAGGGTTCTTAAATTGTTTTAGACCATTCATTAGGTTTGATGGTACTTTTATGAAAGCCTTTTTGAGTGGTGCCTTATTAGCTACAGCTAGAAAAGATGGAAATGATTAGATGTTCCTTGTTGCATGGGCCCTTGTGGAGGGTGAAAAAAAAAGGAGACTTGGCTATGGTTTCTCCAAATTCTGTTTGAAGATCTTCACATTAGAGATGGCACTAGATGGACTTTTATGAGTGATCAATAAAACGTTTTATTACTGTTAAATTATTTTAATATTGTGTTCATACCATATAAGTATTCCTATTCATTTTAATGCACTTATTGACTTAATGTAGGATCTAATTAATGCAATATACCAATTGACCCCTAGAGCTGAACATAGGAATTTTGCTAGACATATATGGGCTAATTAGAAGAAGACACGTAGAGGTGAAAAATACAAGAAACTCTTATGAGGTGCAGTTTATTACACACATGTCCCTGATTTTATGGAGAATATGTAAGAGATGAAAAATGAGTCAGTAGCTGCTAATGAAGATTTCATGGCCAAGGATCCTAATAAGTTTTGCGAAGCTTATATTGGCACCATGACCAAGGTTGACATAGTTGAAAACAATATATGTGAGTGTTTTAATCCTTTCATTGCTAATTCTAGGAAACAACCACTTATAGATATGCTTGAAGATGTTAGGTCTATGTTAATGCATAAGAATTTGACACAAATGAAAGATAAGATGATGTCATATGTCCTAGGATAGGAAGAAGTTAGAAAATAATAAGAAATTGACATCACTTTGCACACTGAAGCCAGATGTTGGTGATACATTTGAGGTGATGATTAAGGACGAATATTTGTTGTTGGCTTGGTAGGTAAACACTGTAGTTGTAAGGAGTGGGATTTAACTGGTATACCATGTCATCATGTGTTTGCTTGTGTAAATTACATGAGGCAAGACCCTGTTGATTATGTTGATAAGGTGTATTCCAAAGACACATAGACACTTACAAGAATGGATTGAGACCATTTAATGGTAAAAAAATGTGGCCTGCTATTGAGGGATGGCCAATACAGCCACCACCAATTAAAAAGGTGCTTGGTAGGCCAAGAAAAAATAAGAAGAAGGATCCAAATGAAGACAGAGATAGAGTTAAGTAGAAAAATGGGACTTTTAAGTTAGCAAGTTCTGGTTTGAAGATGAAATGCAAAAATTGTAACACCTAAGGTCACAATAAAAGATCTTGCAAGAATCTACATATTACTGTACCTGAGAACAATGGACTAGAGCACAATATTATAGGTGTAAGTATTTTAACTTATGTGTGTTCTTTGATATACTTCCATTAATGTGTTCTAACTTTAATCAATGGGTATTATTATACATACATAAAAAGAGAGGAAGGCTTCCACTTGTACGCAGAACTAGAGCAACACTAAGAGACTTGCCTGATACATTAAGAAAGAGGCTAAGGAAAAATGACATAATTATAATTAATGTTGAGCAAGATTACCATTGAAAGAAAGAAGAAAGGTACTTATAACTCAATTACTAAGCATATAACACCCTCATTGTAGCAATTCCGTACATTATACTATTCAGGTGACCGGTGTCGGTCTGGACAGTTAGAACGTCTGGAAAAATATTTATACTAAAGTGAGGAGTCATAATTAACTCAAATATTCATAAGAAAAATATAGGAAAAATTTTAAAAATAAAATACAACCAAGTTAAATGAGCCGGTGCCCTAGCGATGGGTAACCTAGTGGGAAGTTGTGGTCTTTACAACTAGGAGCCCTAAATCTAGAAAAAAATTCATAAAATAATTTATGAGACTCCAGAGAAGAGTCATTAAGGTTTTTATGGCATTAGAATGCTAAGAAAAGGCTTAGAAAAATTTTTCAATCGGTACAGATAATTTTGGCTCAATAAGCCAAACGGAGGGCATTTTGGTCATTTCGTCTTCAGAGATGATTTTTGGCCGACTTGTCCAGTTAAGTAAATAATTATTGTGACATAAAATATGAATAAATATTGAAGAAAAATTAATTGAAAATGAATAGAAAAGAAAAGAAAAGAAAATGAAATAAAAGTCATATTTATGACATAAGCATGATGCAATTAAAATATTTTCACCCAACCAAAATTTGACACATCATTATAAACTACTTAAAAATGAATAAAAGGAGATAAAAATTAAAGAACTAAATAGCTATCTTCAACCTTTGGGCAGCCAAAATGTAGAGAGAGAGAGAGAGAGGAAAGAAAACTCCATGGGAGCTTGATCAAGTTTGAGCTAACCCACCCAAATCACCCCAAAACCCCAGCTTCCCTTCACAAATATTTACCCTTACACCTAGAGCAAGTCTTGGGCAACAAAAAGAAAGAGAAAAAGAAGAGTTCTCAAGCTTTGGGAATTAGCTAAATCAAGGTTAGTGCCAATTAGTTTTAATTACTTTGTGTATACATCACGGAGAACATGAAATGAGTATGAAACTAAGCTAATTTAAATAAATTCTGCATGGCTGAATTTCATCAAATTTTGGTAGCCTTAGGGTACATTAGGTTTCCTTTAATTTGAATGAATTATAGTTGTACATGGCTGCCATTGAATAGAAGCTTGATGCCTTGACTCATTGATTGCATGTATATGAAGTATTGAAGTTGTTGGAGTTAGGGTTTGGGGGAAAACTTTGGATTCTGCTTATGTGTGGGTAAATGGAAGTTTTAATGGTCAATTACTGACCATTTGGCTAAGTATAATGAGGAATTGAAGTGAATGGCAGCTTGGGATTTGAGGTTGGGTGTGCTACCTTGAGTGCCTTACAGGTTTAGATGTGAGTCCAGCATGTTTGGGCAGCTCTAACTTGGGTTGTGTAGGTTCAATTGGTGCAAGGACAATTGGACATGAAATTAGACACATAATGGCACAATTTTGGTGAAAGAACTCTGTCCAGAAACTAAATATAGGATGCCTTAAAAATTGACCAAATCCGGGTGACTTACATTATGCCTGGGCAAAATGATCAAATGAACAGTGTTCATTCATTTGGTTATAACTCAGTGTAGAAAGGTCCAATTGACCTGAATTTTTACCAGTAGAAAGCTGAGACATAGCCCTACAACTTTTATGAAGAAAATAAACTCAAATTTTGACCATAATATGTCTAAAAACTTACCTATAACCAGTGTACAAAAACTGCAGAATTGATTCTGCTCAGAAATTCTTGAAAAATAGCAATCCGGCCAGTTATGGTGTTTAGGCCATAACTTGAGTTATAAAACTCCAAATGGAGTGATTTAAAAAGTGAAATGTAACTAGACACAATAAGGAACAACTTTGGTAAAGAACATTTGGCTAAATTTTCACTGTTAGATGGCCTAATGGAACAGTGAACTTTAGCACCCAAAACTGAAATTTCTGATTTATTCACCATTGGTTAGGAGTATGGATTGGCAACTAATGCTAACACTTTTGGGAACCAAAATGTGGTAAATTTATGTGATTAGGACTTATGTAGCTATTATGCATTGAAAAGTCAATAATTTGACCTAAATAGTAAAATGAATAGTAACCTTACATGTAAAGCATGAAAATTCAATCAACAACTTAGTAATGTGCCCTAGTACACCTAGTAAGATTGGTTTGGATAGGTTGGCATGCCAATAGAGTTCAGTTAGCAGTACTGCACATTATGGATTTTAGCCATTTTGATATTATGATGATACTTGGCCTTGTGCCTAATGTTTATTACAGCTTATCAGCTGTTCTGTTGCACACCGGGAGATACATATGTGACCGATGGTGTGACGGCCCGAGGTACTTGGTACCCGTGCCAGTTTACCCGTTTATCCAGTCTAGTCATTCAGTATAGGTTACTTAGGCAATCAAAAATAAAAGTTGATAAATTTAATAAAATAATGGATATAACAAGTATCAAATAAATAAGACTATAAATAATTATAAAAAATTTATTTGCATGAGACATCAATATACACACTGCATATTTATTTTCTTTCAGTTCTTTTTATTTTATTTTTGGCACTACTAAGCATTATTGCTTAGCGCGTTGCTTTTTGATACGCGTAGGTACTGGAGATACAGAGTGCGATCCCAGTAGACCCCAATTAGCGTGAGAGAGTCAGATCTGCTAGTGTCCTGTGTTACTTCTCAGCTACAGTGCATTGGTAGAATGCTAGGCTTCATTTTGTATTTTGTGTTTTGTATCTTGTAAACTTTGTAATTAAACTTTTATTTTGTCATGTATATTGAAACTCATGTGATTATGTATTAATGAAAGTATCTATAAATGGTGTTCATAAATGAAAATTGAGTATTTATTTATGATTTGAGTATAAATATGATGTGAATTGAATGATTGAAAAGTTTGAAAAATTGATGAGAAATTATTAAAAATTGTTGAGACCATGTTAATGGTTATTAGAGTTTGAGAATATGGATGAATATTTGGGAGTATTTTTCACAGGTTCCGAAGAACTGTTTTCTCCATTTTTAGCCGGTCTTCTGCAGGATTTTCTATAAAATTTTTGGAACCTTAAATGAATTTATAATTTTTATAAATGACTTAAATGAGTCAAATCTCCAAAATTGCATTTCATCATCATAAAGAAATAAATTAAGGAAAGATAAAAATAATTGAGATAAAATATGGTGTTCCGGTACACAGTGTGGCATATCTTGCTCGGCTATACTGTAGACGGGTAAGGGGTGTCACATTTAGTGGTATCAGAGCAGGGTTTAGGCGTTTCTGGGTCTAGATCGAGTCCATACCCTGCATTATTTGTAAGAGTCGAGGTGACACTAATGCAGATCTGTTTGGTTTTCTTATTTTGATTAGGATATGGACCCCACGTCTCAGAGGGCAGTTGAGGAGGAAGTGGAGAGTCATGCTTCACCTGCAGCAGCTGAAACTAGGGGCAGGGGAAAACCTGCTCCACCAGCTCCAGTAGAGCCTGCTCAACCTCCACAGGCCATGTTTCAGCAAATGGCCGAGTTTTTCAGACAAATAGTAGAGGTAATGCCACCACCACCTCTACAGCAGAAATCCCATTTGGAAAAACTGAGAAAATTTGCAGCAGTGGGTTTCTTTGGCAAGAGAGAAGATGATTCTGCTGCAGTTGAGAACTGGTTGAACAGAATAGGGAGAGTTTTAAAACAACTTCACTGCACCCCAGAGCAAAACTTAGAAGCTACTGTATCTCTACTACAAGATGATGCCTATCAATGGTGGGATACAGTGTCCAGTGAAGTGCAGCCATAACAAATAACCTAGGACTTCTTCCTCTCAGAGTTCAAAAAGAAGTATGTGAGTAGTGTATATCTGAAAGAGAGAAGAAGAGAATTTATTAACCTGAGGCAGAGATAGTTGACAGTGGTAGATTATGAAAAAGAATTTGTTAGACTAAGCCGTTATGAAAGGGAGATAGTCCCTAATGAGGCCGAGAGGTGTAAAAGATTTGAAGAGGGGCTAAATGACAACATAAAGATAATGATCACTACCTTGGGAATCACAGACTTCACCAAGTTAGTCGAAGCTGCAATAAAAGTTGAGAAAGTTAGAATAAGTGAGCAGACCAGAAGAGAGAGACAGCAGAAAAGGGGTCTAGATCAGTCTAGCTCATCTCCTACACCTGGGAAGAAGTTCAAAGGTCCACCTGCTCAGAGTTCAGGTTAACCGCAAGGTTAGGGTCAGTCCCAGGGGCCCAGGCCACAATTTACACCTCGGAGAGGCCAGTCCACACCATCAATGGGTAGCTCTCTAGGGACCGTATTCAGGGGACCAACCCCAATATTTTCTGCCTGTCCACATTGCCTGAAGTGGCATAAGGGGGAGTGTTAGAGAGTGAAGGGTGCCTGTCTAAGTTGTGGGTCGATAGAGCATCAGTTAAGGAACTATCCACACAGAACTGCTACAGCTGCTCCAATGCAAGCTGATAGACCTTCCCCTGTACCTCAAAGGGGTTGGAAGTCTGGTAAATCTGAGGTAGTTGGTCCATCACAGAGACCTGCATCTGAGCCAGCCGAGAGGCCAGAGGTCAGAGCACCTGCCAGAGTTTATGCCATGAGAGCTTAGGAGCAAGATGCCCCGGACGTCATCAGGGTTATGTTCTCCCTCTACACCACATCTGTGCATGCATTGGTGGATCTAGGATCCACTCATTCATACATCTGCATCAACCTACCCGTAGAAAGGGGGATACTAGTAGGGGAGAGTGACCAAGACATTCTGGTAACTAATCCATTGGGCCACAGTGTGGTAGTGAATAAGGTGTACAAAGGTTGCCCGTTAAGGATTCAGGGGTATGAATTCTTGGCAGACCTGATTGAATTGCCTTTCCATGAGTTTGACGTGATTTTGGGAATAGACTGGTTGTCACGTCATCAGGCATGATTTTGGGAATTGCTTTTCCATGAGTTTTACTGTTTCGGTGACTATTATCGGTTCGGATAATTAAGGGGATTAGAACCATGTTTAAGACACCTAAATAAGCCTTGAATGCAAATAATTAGTAATTTCCAAATAGTTAAGTATAAAGAAGAAAAACAAAGTATAAAAAGTTAAATGAGCCAGGAGTTACAGCGATGGGTGACCTTCTCGGGAAATGACTACGAGGTCAATCGTAACCTAAATTTCGAACCGGAAAATGTGACGCTGCGGTCCTTAGGACTATTGTGAACACAGTGGAAAAGAGAAAATCACGAAAAAGAGTTGTTAAGTAGGTCAAATAATTAGATCAGGGATTTGGAAGAAATATCGAATAACTTGCAAACTGGATTGAACTAGCGAGGGGCAATTTGGTCAATTCACCCCTAGAGCTGACTCCTGACCTAACTGTATAATAAATTGGAGAAAAGAAAATTTCAGGATCATGAATTAAATTAAAGAACTAATGGAAAAATAAATGAAAATAGAAAAAGAGAATAAAGGATTAATGACATCATCATGATAATGCCAAAATGAGGTCATAATTAATTATACTTTAATTAATTAAATTGACTAAGTCAATGTTGGGATAAATATACATAAAAATAATAAATTAAAAGAAAAAAAAAATCATTTTGGTCTTCTTCTCAAATTGGTGCCGCCCCTCTCTCTCTTCTTTCTCTCATCTCTTCCATTTTCCCACCATGAAAGCTTATTTTAAAGCTTTCTAAACCAAAAATTCAGCCATAGATTTTGATATTTTCTTGGTTAAAACTTATTCTTAGGTCTTGATTTGAAGATTGAAAGTGAAAAAGAAAAGGAAAATTGAAGGAAGGGAAGAATTAAAAATTCTAGTGGAGGTAAGCACTTGTACTTGGAAATTTAAGTTTATTTGTTGTGTTTATGACTCAATTAACTTAGATCTTAACTTAAAATCAAAAGAAAACAATTGTTTGAGGACCAAAAGAGAATTTTGGCCAGCCTTAGTTAGGGTTTGAAATGAATGAGTTTGATGTGTTTGATTGGTTGTTTAAGTTGAATGAAGTATGTAAACATTGAATGTGCACTTTGAATGCATTAGATTTGAACTTTATGTAATTAAGGTTTTGAGCATGTGAAAAATTGTAAAAAAAGTTGAGAATTGGTCAATTGATGTAAATGATCTTATTTTAACAAGTGACTATTATTATTGGCAATGAAAATTTTGACATTTGAAAATTGGTTAAGTTTCGAGATTTCAAAATTTTTGGTATAATTATTGTCAATGTATATTGTGTTACATTTTAAATTATAGTTGTGCACCACTGAGTTCACCACTCAGCGATAGCTTTGTATGCTATCGCAGGTGAGAGTAGAGATAAAACAGTTGAGTGGGATTCCTGTAGCTGCACCTTGAAGACTGCTTATGACTAGCCTCAGGTATATTATAGATATACCCTTGTATATTAGATTTTGATTATGCATGTAAATATATGTGTGTAAATTATTTGAGCAGTTGTACAAAAACTTTTGTAATATTATTTTGGTATGTAATAAAATGCAAATTATTGTAATGTTCAAACTTATTTTTGAGTTTTGTAATGAATGTAAATTAATTTTTCTTTAGTGGAATATGAATGAAGTCATTTAATATTATTTTTTAAGACAATTGAATTGAGAATTGTTTTGAATTATGGAGTTGGGAGAAATGATGTTGATTTGTATTGTGGAAGTAGTTGATTTTGATGAAATGAATTATTGGAAGTGTTTTTACAAGTGTTTGAAGGACTGTTTTTCCCAAATATAGATGGCACTCTGCCGAAAATTTTCCAAAAGTTGCGTAAAAATAAAAATGTACAAAAATTTTAACTAGTCTTTAAACTTCAAGTAAAAGTTTTTAATTCCTACCAAAAGTGCTTGCCAACTTCGAAAAGTAAGAAAATTATTTTAAAATCCCTTGTAGTATATTTAATGGGTTACCAGTAAGCGAAGTACGGTAATTCATTAGATGTACTACGGGATCATGTTATATCTTACTGAGGGGTAGGGTGTGACATGTTTAGTGGTATAAGAGCAATGGTTTTAAAGTAAATTTTGAACTGTGAATTTGAAATATTTTGTTGGTACATACAACGTCTCAAATATTTGATACATATAGTACAATTGCATTATAAATATGAATTAATGGAGAGAAATCTCCTTGTGTTGGTTATCCCGAGAAAGGAAAATTTTCTGAATAGAAATGGAAGAGGGGAATAAACCAGTAGAACAATTAGATACGGTTGAGGCACAAGAGGAGGCCTCAGCTCCTCGGAGTGTCGAAGGCTCGACTATACCAATTCCACCAGTACAAATCACTGCACAAGTGGCGCAGCAAATGGCCACCTTCTTCCAACAAATGGCTGATAGTTTGTCAGCCCAAGCTTAAACTCAAGCTCAAGCCCAAGTACAGACTCAACCCCCACAAGGGCAGTATGAAATAGAAAAGAGTGAGAAATCTATGGGTCAGAACTCGAATAGGCAATTGGGGAAAAGAAAAGAATTTGAGGAACCCCGAACTTTTAGATATGACAGAGGCGGATCTTCACGGTGGAAGCAATTGAGAACCCATCGGCAAATAATTAGAAGTTTCTACCCTATCCGTGTCTGTGAGGTATGTGGCAAGTTACACGGGGGTATTTGCTATAGGGTTACTGGAGCCTACTTCAATTATGGTGGAATCGGGCATTACGCCCGAGATTGTACTAGCGCAAGTCGATTTATGCCACATACTACACCAGAGAAATCAGTCTAAGGTTTTGATTTTAGAGGCTCATTAATTTTCAGTAGAGGCAGAGGCAGAAGTAGAGACAGAACTTCGGGTAATCCTGGCACAATGGACCAACTCGAGCTGAGGAATACACTAGAAAGATGGAACGCCATGCATCGAGGGGAAGAAGCAAAGACTTCAGATGTAGTTGTCGGTACGTTCTTAACTTTTGAAAGGAATAATTATGTACTATTTGATTTCGGCTCTACTTATTTATATGCTAATGCTAAAATTATATGTTCTATTGCTATTCCCTTGCATGGAGATAAATTTTGATGTGTTAGTGATTAGTCTTTTAGGATAAGAATTACGATAATAAGCATGATTGGAATTAATTTTGAAAAAGTTTCTAGTGAGAGACATCTCCTAGACTATGATAAATTATAAAGTTAATTAGTAAGCCTAATTAGGTAAGGTAAGAGGACATAAAAGTAAGTTATAGTAATATAGCTAACTTAGATGCGGATAAGGGCATTACTGCTGATAGATATCAGTGGGTACCATAATTAAAATAAGTTTAAGATATTAGTGGATTTAAAAGAATTAAAATATAGGGAAGTTTGATCTATTGGGATGTATCGTAGTAGCTATGCAATATTCTTGATGTTTATGCTGTAAGCTGCAGATTACAGTACTGACTTGGGATTTATTGTGTAGAGCTACGTACTACCCAATAGTACACAAGGATAAGAATAGTTACAAATGGCTTTTGCTCTGGTACAAATATACTAAAATAGAGTTTTATTACTAGAACTGAGTTTGAAAATCCTAATTTGGGATTTAAAACTCTATAATTAGAATATCAAAAGATCATGGTTGTAAGGTAGTGAGAGTTAACGACTCCGTTACCCTAGCACGAATTACAGTACATTAGGAATTGTTATGGGACTAGAGCTTTTAGTATGGTCAAAATTTAAAAATAACACCTATAGGGCTAAGTCATCCAGTCTTTGATATGGGGTTTATAGTTGTTATGGTATTACAATGGATTTTTTGCTCAAAGTTTAGTAAGGAACAGTATTCTATTTGTGTTGCAGTAAGGCACAAAATATGATTTTGTTCCCCTGGAAGAGATAGGATGCTTTGGATGATAATTATAACTTATAAAACAGTTAAGAAATGATGTTCTATTGATAACAGTAATTCGCTAAGAACTAGTTGGTCAGGCATTCTTTAGGAAGAGCATAATTTTATTGTGTGGATCATAAGGATTAGATTATGATTAATGCGAAACTTTTGAATAGCATGTGAAAAAAGAGAGTCCGGTAGACTCTCTTCTTAAGGTTAAAGAATTGTTTATGGTTCAATAAAAAAAAGGGGGTAATGATCGCAAACCAGCGGAAAATAAGTTATAGGATATCGGTAGATAAAAGAAAATATAGAAGTAAAAATTAGAATAGTTGGTGCAAATGTAATAAAGAAACGTTATGAATATTAGTTAAAGTGTTGACTAGAATGGTCAGAGGACCAAATCAAAGTAATATTGAAGTATAGCGAATTTATTAGGGATGATACAAGGTGCTAAATCATGACTCGACAGTCAAGTTAAGGAAGAAGATAAGATTGAGGAATAAAATAATTAAAGTTAAGTTGTGAAATGAAAAGAAAAAGAAACAAATAGAACAGTAAAAAATGAGAAAAACACTAGATGAGAAACTGCCACCAAGGCAAACAACCTATTTAAGACGCGTAACGATATTCCAAACTATTTTATCAAGAAAGAAATAAGTTAAACAAAAGCAAACAAGATAGTGCAAAATGGCACATAGGCCTTAGTTATAAATAGAGATGGTAAGATAATGGTTATAGACCTATGGCCAATAAAGAGATAAATAGTTCATATATGACCAACAGGGTCATTTAAAAAAAAAAAAAAGACTACAAAGGAAATTAATTGCTAAAACAACAGTAAGAAAATACTAAAATTTTCCAAACTAAACTGAAGGTTGCATCAAATGATCAAGAGATTTGGTAAGAAAAGAGTAAAACTAAGTTCTTACCCATAGGATCATACGAGGTCCTAGAAAAAGTGGGTCCACCAGCACACAGATTTGCTTACCTCTAAAATTGAAATGAATTTGAATCTAACTTATGACCGAAGCTCATAAGAAACTTAGCACACGAGGTGAGCAATCGATGAGTAAATAGTATTGGTTGAAGTGCTGTGGAACCATCATTCAGGCCAGGAAGCTACTTGGGAGCGTGAAGAGGACATGAGGAGACAGCACCCACAGCTGTTCAGAGACTGATACCAGGTAAAATTTCAAAATGAAATTTATTTTAAGTGGGGTAGAATTGTAACACTCCTATTTGCATAGCCTGGTATATTTTACTGTTCCGGTGACCGGTATTGGTCCGGACAATTAAGGGGATTAGAACCATATTTAAGACACCTAGATAAGCCCTGAACGCAAATAATTAGTAATTGCCAAATAGTTAAGTGTAAAGAAGAAAAACAAAGCATAAAAAATTAAATGAGCAGGGAGGCACAGTGATGAGTGACATTCCCGGGAAATGACTGCGAGGTCAATCACCCGAATTTCGAACAGAAAAATGTGACGGCGCGGTCCTTAGGACTATTGCGAACACAGTGGAAGAGAGAAAATCATAAAAAAGAGTTGTTAAGCAGGTCAAATAATTAGGTCAGGGATTAAAAAGAAATATCGAATAACTTGGAAACTGGATTGAACCACCCAGGGGCAATTTGGTCAATTCACCCCTAAAGCTGACTCCTGACCTAACTGTCTAATAAAATCGGAGAAAAGAAAATTTCGGGATCAAGAATTAAATTAAAGAACTAATATAAAAATAAATGAAAATAGAAAAAGAGAATAAAGGATTAATGACATCATCATGATAATGCCAAAATGAGGTCATAATTAATTATACTTTAATTAATTAAATTGACTAAGTCAATGTTGGGATAAATATACATAAAAATAACAAATTAGAAGAAAAAAAAATCATTTTGGTCTTCTTCTCAATTAGGTGCGGACCCTCTCTCTTTTCTTTCTCTCATCTCTTCCATTTTCCCACCATGAAAGCTTATTTTAAAGCTTTCTAAACAAAAAATTCAGCCATAGATTTTGATGTTTTCTTAGTTAAACTTGTTCTTGGGTCTTGATTTGAAGATTAAAGGTGAAAAAGAAAAGGAAAATTGAAGGAAGGGAAGAATTGAAAATTCTAGTGGAGGTAAGCACTTGTACTTAGAAATTTAAGTTTATTTGTTGTGTTTATGACTCAATTAACTTAGATCATAACTTAAAATAAAAAAAAACAATTGTTGGAGGACCAAAAGAGAATTTTGTCCAGCCTTAGTTAGGGTTTGAAATGAACGAGTTTGATGTGTTTGATTAGTTGTTTAAGTTGAATGAAGTATGTAAACATTGAATGTGCACTTTGAATGCATTAGATTTGAACTCTATGTAATTAGGGTTTTGAGCATGTGAAAAATTGGAGAAAAAGTTAAGAATTAGTCAATTGATGTAAATGACCTTATTTGAGTTGAGAAATGGTCAATTGTGACCATTTGTAGTGTGTGTGAATTGTTAGAATCAAGTTTCAATTCGGATTGGTTAAGGTCAATATGCAGACAGCTTGACCTAGGTCCTTTTTAGGGACCAAAACTAAAAATTTACTTACCCAATTGGTGTGAAGCTAATTGGGAATGAAACAAGACACAAAATGGACCATTTTTCATTTAGGTATCATACCCAGAAAATGACCATAACTTAGTGAACAATTGGGCCAAATTCGGATTAGGGCACACTGCCTTGTACAAAAATGACTAAATGAATAGTCGTTACTTAAATGATTATAACTTGGTCTAGGAAGGTCCAAATGACCTGAATTTTATACCGATGAAAGCTGAGACATAGCCCTACAACTTTTATAGAGAAAACAAACCCAAATTTTGACCATAACCTATCTGAAAAATCATATGCAATCAACACACCAAAAACTGCCAATATCCAAAAAATGCCAAGAATTCTGGGTAACACTAAATCCGGCCAGCCTTAGGAAAATAGGCATAAATTGGTCAACAAAACTCCAAATGGAGTGATTCAAAAAAGGAATTAAAGCTAAGATAATAAGGAATAACTTTGATGAAGAAAACTTAGCCAAATTTGAATAGCAACTTGACCAATGTGTCACACCTTACCCCTCCGTAAGGCATAACATGATCCCGTAGAATACTTAATGAACTACCGAACTTCACCTACCGATAACCCATTAAATATCCTACAAGGGATTTTAAAACGTTTTTCTTACATTTTGGAAGTGGTGAGCATTTTAGTGAGAATTAAAAACCATTTATTCAAAGCTTAAATACTAGTAAAAATTTTATTCATTTTAAATTTTGCCGCAAATTTTATAAAAATTTTGACAGAATTCCCTCTGTATTTTGAGAAACCAGTTCTTCAAAGACCTGTAAAAAAGCACTTCCAAAAATATTTCACAACTCCCAACCTTCAATAATTCACAATTCAACTCAAATCAATTCATTCCAAAACAGTTCCACAATCCAAATCAAATTTGTCAACTCAGAATATTTAATAATTCCATTTACAAAACATAAAGCAGGAAATTTATATGTACAAATATTAATTTACAGAAGAAAATCCAAAATAATATTATTACAATCTATTTACAACTGCTCGACTTTATATTGATACATACAACATTTCCATATTTACATCAAAATTTATCTACAAGGGCATAAAATAATACCCGTACAAAAGATCAATGTAATCCTCGATTTAATCGTAGCTCACTCTGCTGCTTTTTCCTTGCTCTTATCTGCGACAGCAAAATAAGCCATCGCTGAGTATAAAAATACTCAGTGGTGCACAATAAAAATTTAAAATGCCATAAATAAATCATTCATTGGCAAACACAATTCAAATGTTTCTCAATCACATTTCAATAATGATCAAAGTTCATAATAACACTATTTGTCAAATAATCTATTAAACAAAGTTTAGTCAAACAATTTCATAAACACAGTGTTGCCAAAGTCATATACAACTTAAGTCATGACACAAAATTTCCGATCAATGTCGTGTTGTACACCACGACAAAGCAATCTCAACCCCATTAATCGAAACCAATGAGGGAGGTGGCTAGCTAGCTAATGAGTACTCATCCGATCTACAACCTCAACTGGCAAGCCAGAGAGGGAGGAAAATAAACGATCTCAACCCCATAAATGGAGGAGAAAATGTGATACTGTCATGCTAAGTGTGAATCCAAAATCAATTTAAAACAATTATTTTCAATAATTTACGAGAGATCCCAAACAATTTTCAAAGTCATTTTTGTAGTCACAAAGTGGCAACACAATTCATAAATAACACAGCGATTTCATAAAGTATAGCAATTCAAATTTTCAATTGGAAAACAATTACATAAATTTATTGTGCACAAACCTGACTGGAGTCGCCTCTAGGCCTTGACTCAGTCTTTAAGGGCTTCCAAGTCTTTTTCAGCTGAAACACACAATTTCACAGTGTTTCAGTACCATAACTTAGCATAAATCCAAAAATAAATTTCACTTCATTTTAACTAGCTCTATTGCGTTAAATTCGACGTTCTCGAAGTTTTTGTGTTTCGGGTTACTATTTACTGCACTATTCAAGTCAAATTGTTGACTTTTTAAGGCTTAATAGGTATGGGAACTCCAACTTCACCCACATACCACATTTTGGTCATTAAACTTGTTGGTTTTGGTCATTTTCTCAAAGCTTAGGTCATTTTGGCAAAATTGCCAATTTTCGGTTTTGGTGCTCCGAAGTTGCACTGTTCCATTGGTCAATCTACTGTTGGAATTTGGCAAAACTTCCTTCATAGAAAATGTTCCTTATTGTCTTACGTGTATTCTCATTTTTGGATCACCCCAATCGGAGTTTTGTAGAGAAAGTTATAGCCATTGGAACTTTACTGCTCAATGGCAATTCTGCAGAATCGCAGGTACAGTAACTCCACTTTGCTCAATAATTTGACTAGGTTAATGGCATAATTTGGGATGGTGTTCTTCATGAAAGTTTTAGGTCTATATCTTATCTAATTGCTGGTAAAATTTCAAGTCAATTTGACCTTCCTAGCTCGAGTTATGACCAAATGAACAGTTACTATTCATTTGGTCAGTTTGTGCAGTGGCAGCCTGCTCTCATTTCACTTTGGTCAATTGTTTCACTAAGTTTTGGTCAGTTTTTGGCCATGGTTCCTTAATGAAAATTGTGCTATTTTATGTCTATTTTCATCCCCAATTGGTGGCATATCAATTGGACTTGTAAAATTTGAGTTTTGGTCCTTCAAAGTGGGTTTGGTCATGCTGCTGGACCTACGAATTTGGTTTTCATTCCAACAATTCCCACACAACTTATTTGGTCATAATTGACCATTATTTCATTTCACAATAGGTCAAACATGCCATTTATGCATTTCTCCAAATTTTGGTTCATAAACCCTAGCATTGAAACCCCAATCTCACTAACTCTTGCATTTAACCATTTCAATGCCTTTAACTATCATCACTTAACTCATTAAGGTTCATATTCCTATCCAAGCCAATCAAGCCATGCAAATTACACTCTTCACAATGCTGGCCGAAATTTCCTCTCTTTCTAAACATGCAATATTTTTCAATTTCCCATATAATCTCATTCATTTCTACCCTAAATCCATCATATATACTAAAAAGAGAAGTTGGATTAGCTTACCTTAAGTGAGCAGAATTTGTCTATCCAATTCTTCAACTTTGCTTGATTTATTTGCTCCCAATCTTCTTATCAAAGTTCAAATATAAGTTTTAGTTATGAGATGTAAAGATTTCATGGAAAGATTTAGGGTTTAAGGGAAGATTTAGATGGCTTCAATGGAGGTTTTAATCATGGTGAGGGAGAGGGAAATGGGAGGCGGCAACCAAAGGAAGGAAGAAGACTTTTTTTTTGTTTTTTTTTTCTTTTATTTCCTTTCATCTTTATCACTTAAAGAAGACCAAAAATCTAATTTAATAAATAATTTAATAAATTTGTTTGTGACATCATTAATGATGTCATCAACTTTGACTTTTCCATCTTTTCCTCTTTTTTTTTCTATTTATTTTTTTTCTATTAGTTTTTTAATTTAATTCTCGATTCTGAAATTTTCTTTTCTCCGATTTTATTGGACAGTTAGGTCAGGAGTCAGCTCTCGGGGTCAATTGACCAAATTGCCCCTCGCCGGTTCATCCCGGTTTGCAAATAATCCAATATTTCTTCCGGCTCCCTGACCTAATTATTTGACTGGCTTAACAGTTCTTTTTCGTGATTTTCTCTTTTCCACTGTGTTCATAAGGGTCCTAAGGACCGCAGCGTCACTTTTTACGGTTCAAAATTTGAGTTTAAAACTACTTCGCAGTCCTTCCCGAGAACGTCACCCATCGCTGTGACTCTCGGCTCGTTTAACTTCTTATGTTCTATTTTTCTTGTTTATAGTTAACTAATTAAACATTACTAATTATTTGTGTTTATGGCTTCTCAAATTGTCTTAAGTGTGGCCCTAGTCCCATTAATTGTCCGGACCGACACCGGTCACCGGAACAGTGAAATATACCAGGCTATGCAACGGGGGCATTACACAATGGAATAATAGAAAACAAGGGACTAAAAGTGAAAAATTATAATCTCTTAGGAGACTTAGAAATTGAATTGGTAATTAATGCTAACAAAATTGACACAAAAAATGTGGTATATGGATGCCATTAGAACTAATAAACCTATTAAGTATAGAAAAGTCAACATTTTGACTTTAATAGTGCCACCATGCACAAAAATGTGAAAGACCCAAAATTTATAAACCGTAATAGGTAGGATAAGTTTGGAAAGAAATTGTTGAAATTTAAGTATTAGAAATGGATATTGAAGCACTTTAAATTTATGTGTTTCAGTTGAAAAGGGATCTTTAAAGGATAAATGAAAGTTTGAGTAAATTGAGTCAACAAAAGAGGTTTGTGCACAACTAGTTTTTAATTGAATTTGTTTTGAATATTTTACATAATTAAATGATTTTATTTTTCCTTATGCACTATGTTTATCAATTATGGAATTTATTTCAATGATTATTGAAATGAGTATAGCAAGCATGAGTTTAGTTTTTTAAAATACTATTTCAACAATTATTGAATATTGTTTTGGACTGGATAAATTATGTTTTGAATTGTGATGGGCAATTTGCATGAATAAAATATAAAATTTTGTTTTGGACTGTGATGAGCATAAAAAATTTTTTGGAATATTGGAATTTATCTTGAATTAATATTGTGTTGTGATTTATGCTCACAAAAAGGATAAAGAAATGCATGATATGATTTTATATCTCACTATAGATGCTTGACTAGGTTATTACCTGTCTCCATATCATTTGTTGATGAAACAATGGAGTTAGCTTTGTTTTGTTTTGAATACCATGGTATGTGCACAGGCTTAGATTCTCCTCTTATTAGAGGTTAGATCTAAGTTTTTGTTATTGACCCATCGGAAGTTTCATTATTGTGTTGTGTGCTATGCACGATGATTCAACCTCCTCGACCATAGAGAGTTAGAATCCCGATTCAACCTCCCCGATCATAGGGAGTTAGAATCACCCCAAAAATGGCCCTTTCGGATTAGTCTTGCATAGTTAGTAAGATAAAGATTGGGTTTTGATTGATAAGAAATTGTGATTTTAAATGAGATTATGCACAAATAATTTTGTTAAAATAATTGTTTATTTCCATAATTGCAGGAATTATTTTTATTGTTTAGTTGTGATTTGACAAATTGAAATTTTGATCAAAGTTATTTTAACAAGTGACTATTATTATTGGCAATGAAAATTTTGACATTTGGAAACTGGTTAAGTTTCGAGATTTCAAAATTTTTGGTATAATTATTGTCAATGTATATTGTATTACATTTTAAATTATAGTTGTGCACCACTGAGTTCACCACTCAGCGATAGCTTTGTATGCTGTCACAGGTGAGAGTAGAGATAGAACAATTGAGTGAGATTCCTACAGCTGCACCTTGAAGACTGCTTGTAACTAGCCTTGGGTATATTATAGGTATACCCTTGTATATTAGATTTTGATTATGCATGTAAATATATGTGTGTAAATTATTTGAGCAGTTGTACAAAAACTTTTGTAATATTATTTTGGTATGTGATGAAATGCAAATTATTGTAATGTTCAAACTTATTTTTGAGTTTTGTAATGAATGTAAATGAAATTTTCTTTAGTGGAATATGAATGAAGTCATTTAATATTATTTTTGAAAATAACTAAATTGATAATTGTTTTGAATTATGGAGTTAGGAGAAATGATGTTGATTTGTGTTGTGAAAGTGATTGATTTTGATGAAATGAATTATTGGAAGTGTTTTTACAGGTGTTTGAAGAACTGTTTTTCCCAAATGTAGACGACACTTTGCCGAAAATTTTTCAAAATTTGTGTAAAAATAAAAATGTACAAAATTTTAACTAGTCTTTAAATTTCAAGTAAAAGTTTTTAATTCCTACCAAAAGTGCTCGCCACCTTCGAAAAGTAAGAAAATTGCTTTAAAATTCCTTGTAGTATATTTAATGGGTTACCGGTAGGCGAAGTATAGTAATTCATTAGATGTACTATGGGATCATGTTACATCTTACTGAGGGATAGGGTGTGACATTACGTTTATAAGCCAACATGTATGGGATGTAATTTATTGGGATAATGTCTAATTATGTGCAATTGTAGATTACTGGACAAGTGAATGCAGTTAATGATGTGAGATTGAATGAGGGACCAAGCACCATAGGCAGTCGAGCAAGGGGTGGCAGAGGAGTTAGGGGTGGCAGAAGAGCAATGGCAAAAAAGTGGTCCAGTTGGTGTAGATATTGACCAGGCATACTTAGGCAGCCGAAGATCAATCCTTATACAGAATGCAACTCCAAATTGATGGTGGGATCATTCAGCTTGTAAATGGTTATAGAAGTAGTACAAATGCTTCAAATGCTATATGCATGAAGAGATGCATCTTTTGGCCAAAAGGTTAGCACACTTTCAATAGTATATATAAGAACCTTACAAGCCTTTGTAAGGTGTAACAAAAGGATAAATGAGTATGCATTTGTGCGTGTGCAAGTTTGGCTTGGTTTTTAATATTTGGAGGCTCTCATTTTAAATAAGTTGTGGAGCAATTTGTTTATGCAAATAAGTTATACATCTAGACCTTGAATAAATCTATGAAGTTCATTATAAATTCGTGATTACATGATAGACTAATAAAACAATATGGTGGAGTCTTAAGGTTGTATAAATATGGGTTAGAACCCATATATTTGAATCCATATATTAGATTTATTAACTTTTTCTTCATTGGTATTGGAGCATTAATATTTATTTCCTAGTCTTTCATGTGTTTATAACATGCTTCTATAAGTTAGAATAAATTTATATAGGTTATGGAATTGTATAGTTAAAGTTATGGAATTTTAAAATCTGATCAAGAGGCATACTTTAGGCCTTTATATCTTCTTGTATGACTTATATTTTTGTGCAATATTAACACCATTAAAAAGTAGAAATGAAGTTCTTTCAAATGGTATATTGCAGGTTCCATTTTGATTAACAACAAGAAAGTTATGGCCTTTCTAAGTTTGGAAAAAATCATGGTGAATGTGTATCATGCAATTTTTTTTTTTTTTTTTATGTTGGTTTTTCGTGAACCAATATGAGAAAGAAGATGGCTTTTGGTCAATGTCCTAAGATTTTACTTGCACCTTTATTTTTACAATATTTACGATATTACCACTTTCTATTTTGCCTTGGATTTTAATGAAAATCACAAGAATGCCATAATTTTTTACTTGAAATTACAACTTTGTCATTAAAATTTCCTTTGCCCTAATTGCCCTTGATCTTTCCTATTTTAACTAAAATGTAAATTGCATATTTTATTTTGTTAAAATTATTTTTTTTAGAACAAATAAAACTGTAATTTTATTTTGGTTCAATTAGGACCATAATCAAAATAAGTTTAATTCAATATTAATTTAAGAAATAAGTTTCTAGAATTAATTAAAGGGCAATTGGATGAAAAATTTATTGAATTAAATTGCTTAATTCAAAATTAATTTTAGAAATTAGTTTCTAGAATTATTTAAATGGTAAATAAATTTATTTGCATTGAATTAAATTGTTTAATTCAATATTTAATTTTAGAAAAATTATTTTCTAAGATTAAAAATGGCAAACAATGGGGCAAATTAAATTAATTTGATGAGTTCAATTAAAATGAGTTTTAATTGATCTCATCAAAATTAAAAAATTTTAAAATTAATTTAATTAATTTTAAAATTGTTTTAGAATTAATATTCCTAATATGATTACAAAATGGAATTAGAAGTGTTTAATTCATTTTAAATTTTAGATAAGGAGTTTTCTAAAATAATATGAGGCAAACTAAAATTAATATTTTGATGAATTCAATTAAAATTAGTTTTAATTGACTTCATTAAAAATTAATTTTAAATTCTAATTTTTTTTTAGAAATTTTATACATTTAATTGGATTAGAAATTGAATAAAATTATTTATTTGAGCTGAATATGGAATTTTCATTGTTTTATTTTACTTGGGGTGTATTGTCTTATTATTAAATATTTCAATATTAAATATTGAATATATTGTTGTTTAATCTTTAATTTGAGTAATTTAAGGTTATAGTTCCTTACAAAATTAATTACGTTAACCTTATTACATATTAGAATCTTAAATGATGATTAAGAACTTAGTGAACTTCTGATTCTAAGTTTAATGTGAAATAAGTGTTAGCATAATTAATTATTGTATAGGATATTTGTGTATATGAGTTTAGGCTTTATTACATATTGCCTCATATTAGTTTATATTTATATATCAATATGAAAATCCCATATATCTTAGAAGAGCAAGAGTCTCTTAATTTGTCTATTACCAATTGGGGTGATATATAAGTTATTGTTGCATTTTTCCTTAATCAAAGTACCTTCAATATCAGTTATTATAACTCTATATGAGTATAGGCTTACTAGAATACCTGACTTAAGTGCTTTTTTGAAACCTTGGAGTGTGCTATTTTTGTTCATAATCCTTCTTATAAATATGAAAAATGAGGTGCAAGAGGAAGGAAAAACTCATAACAATCAAAAGGATATGTTTCTATAGGTGAACAAGATAGTGACACAATAACTGAATTTGAATCACAAGATGTCACATTCTTAAAGAATGAGATTCCTCGTGAGGGTAAGATAGGTCAAATCTTTCTTTATGAAATTGTAGATTAGATCCTTTCCACTATTCAAAATCGATTTATTTATTTTTTTAGTGTGAGTGTTTTCATTTATTAAGGAATTGGTTCCTATTGACATTGAAATGCCATGTGTAGTAAATCCATTTGATATTATTGGTCCTAGCGGGAGTAACATAAACACTGACAAGTCAATTTATCAATCTTAATTACGTTGATCAAATCATATGCATGTTCCCCTTCATCATTTTGAGATTGAAGGGGAAACATTTATAGTTACTCCACAAGATAAAGAAAGAGGTGATAAAGAGGCCAATGACAAATGTTAAGGAAATGGCATTAGTTGATTTACCAAAAGGGAGGAAATGGGAAGAGTTCCTTATGTTATTGTAATTAGTAGTCTGATGTACTCTATGATTGTACAAGACCTAATATCTACTTATGTTGTTGAGCTGATAAGTAGATATCAACATTGGATAATAAGGTGTCTGTAAGTATATTGATATTAAATATAATTTTGTTAGAGACATGGTTGCAAGAAAAAAGATGAACATAAAGTGCAGATCTATGTATGATATGGTAACCTATTGTAAAAGATGTTTACAGTAAACATGTTAAATCTTTGGGTTTGTGTAAATGTTGATGTACTTATATCATGTATTTTTTCCCAAACGTATTCATATGACTAACTTATTTTGTTGATTCATATGCATATGTTAGTATATATGTTTGGAACATACATTAGAACCTGAGAAGCATGTCAGATAGATAAAAAGATTGGCCTTTTCATAGAGGTAATTGCCTTCATAGCTTTAGTGGTGGATGGAGATGAGGCTATTATAAGCTTATTATTATTTATGTGGCAATAATAAAGAGTTCAAAGCTTACAACATGAGTAATTGCATTGACCATATGTGATTTGAGTCATATTATCTATCTTAGATGCCAGAAATGAGTTCTGATGTGAAAAATAGACAAATGAACCCAAAGTTAGATATTGGAGTTTTATACTATCTTCTGTATAGTATTTAATAAAGACATATACTCCATTGGAAAGGAGTAAATACCATATGTGATCCATATCACATGTGCAATTTGTATCCATCAAGGAAAATACAAGTGTAATCTTTATTTGATATTGTGTGAGACACTAAAAGTTATAAGTAATCTTTACCTAGTACCCTCATGACTCCAATAAGTTACTCGAGACCTAGTTTAATGATTGTTATCTTAGAGTATTGCCAAGAATCATGAATGATACGGTCTAATATGACATTTTTAGAAAAACGAGTTAAATTAAGGTTAAGAGTATCATGAAAAGAGAAAGATCATTGAAGTTATCACATTAATTTGTATTCATAGGCCAACTAATTATGTTTATATTTGCGATAAAAAACATAATTTGAACTTATGATATGATAGTTGCTTAAGATGTCATATCTTTATTATTACATACTTAGTCTTTTGAGTTTGTTTCTTATTTAACTAGCTTGTTAATACTTATTTTTATGTTATTAAGTGTTTACAAGAGCATGGAAGAGCTTATGAAGCATAAAGAGGTGAATTGAGCATAAAAAGAAGCAAAACACACACCAAGCACTTTAAGGCATAAGGAGGTGTGATTTTCATAAGGAGTTAGCCAATAACAAAACGGGCTTAAAAGTGTCTTATTCATAGTATTTGGAGGCTAATAGTGAAATACGAACATATTTGGACATCAACTCATGTTTAGCTTCTTTGGACAGCCTTAATAGAGCTTGCATGTGATCCACTATTTAGAGTTTAAAATTGACCTAATGGGCTTAGATGGACCTTAATTGGCATATTTGGAGGTTTTATATGAAAAATGAGTGCGATTGGGCCAAATTACATTGAGGATCACATATTGAGTGTGTTTGGGCTCTTTATGTTGAGTTACGTGAGACTAGGAGTTAGAGCCTTAATTGGTAGATTTAATTACTTTATTTAAGGCCTAAAATGAATAAAATAAAGGTGTGTGGGTCCCCAAAGTCATGCAAGTTATAGATCTATACAAGCATAGTTATTTTTAACTTGTTTTCCTACTTTAACTAGGATTCTTGAAATAGTTTTAAGTTAGAATGCAACTAATCTGGAGTTTTAGTTAGTTAACCTATTTTTCTCTATAAAAAGGGTCCAAAATATAGATCTGAAGCTTTTCAATTCTCTTCTACTTACAATGGCCAAATTCCCTTTTTATGCATTTAAAGATATTGATTATTTAATCTAGTTGTTGGTGTGATTTCTTCTTCTTCTTTTTAGCTTGTGGAGTACTTATACATCCTTTGGAGTGTGTGGCATTATCATCAACATCATATTCAAGTTGATCAAATTCCATTCATAAGGGGTAACATGCTTTTCCTCTTCTTTTGTTAATTTGTTTGTGTTTAATGTTCTTAGTCATGTTTGAGTAGCTTTGTAATTCAGTAGGGAGATAGTTAAAGCCATGGAATAGGTTATCATGAGACTTTGATTTGAGTTTAGTAAATTTCAAATTTGTTCTATATTGAGTATCATTTATCTTTTGGTTTATTTCATAATTGTTGAATGTGTGGTTAGTTAGGGTGGCCAACTAGTGCATGAAAACTATTGCTAAGTTAAGATAATTTGAGTAGATAATAACTTAAATAATCTAACTACAAGTAAAAAATAATGATTGATGTCATTATAAAGACGAGTATCTAGATTAAATGAACCATGCTGAATGATTTTGTTACCTTGAATTGGGATGTCTTTCTAATGATTAATGCTATCATTAAACTTAATTATAAGCAACTCTAGTCTTAGATTAAGTGCGATGGCAACGGATTAATTGTAGAACACTTCTTGGTTAATCTAATCTATAAGGAAAGATAAGGAAATTATTAACTTCTATAGCCGATTTACTCAATTGAATAAGTTGGCATCTTTAGTCAATAATTGATATATGTTACATGGTGGATAACTACTCAATTCGTTGAAATCTGGTTGTCTATCATCTTCATAAATATCATTAGTTTTAGATTTTATATTCTAGCATTCTTAGTTTTAGCTTCAGTAGTTTAGTGATTACAAATCAAAACCTCTTTTTATTTTACTGTGCATATTCAATTTGGTAGATTAGTTATTTATTTTGTGTGTTCTAAATTTCTTTTGTTTATTTGTATCTCTAAGATTTGTTTTCTTGTTTATATTTGCTCAGGTCTTGTGGGATCGACCTCTACTTATTATATATATAAGTACTTTAAGTAGAGTATTTTTAATTGGTGCATTCGGCATGCATCAGGATATATGAATGAGATCGAAAGAGATTTGAATGTGATAAATGATCAGGATGCTGCATACTATACTCTAAGATTTATCAGTCAAGATGCTATATTATCCTAACATGTATATAGCAAACGAGCTCTCGAAATATATACTTGTCCTTCGATTTATTTATAAAGTATAAAATTTGCAGAATTTAAATGAGAGTTGATCCATTATGTGTGAGTGGGAGATATTGGAAATATGGTTCAAGTTACCCATGTACCTCGATCCATAACACTGCGTTCAGTTCTTTAACCATGAGTTTATTAATGGCACGTTAAGTGGGTCCCACAAGTAAAATATAATAAAGTTTACTCATCGGGTTGTTACGTTAGCACTAAAATTTCTCAATTTTAAACTTTATTCAAAATAAACACTAAACTTTTAAATTTAGCCAAAATTAAAAAAAAAAAAGATAAAATTGACAAATGATATAAATGTTTAACTTTTTTCATAGTTTAGTCTTTTAGATTTGGTTTTTTGGACAAAGAGAAATTTCAAGAGTAATTGCAAAATTTGGTTAATTTTGATAAGATTTATTTTAAATTTAAAATCAATTCTCATAAAAAAGTTAATAAAATTAATTTATTTCATTACTAATTTTTTCTAACATAAAAATTAATAGATAAAAATTCAATTCATTTCAATTTCACCAAATGATCTATTGTTTATAATGTGCTATTAATTCTTTTTTTATTATTATAATTTGATTAAAAACCTTTATTATATATTAATTTAATTTTGAGAGGCTAAGTTTTACTTACATTCTAAATCTACAGCAAAAATCCAAATAACCAAAATCATTTGCATCAAATATACAGGAATCGACATCTTGATATTAGGAATTTTTAACCATGAGAAATAATTTAAACGATAAATTAAACAGTGAATCTCTCGTGGGTGGGCAAAAATGTAAATGACACCTAGGAAGCAAAAGGTCAAAATAATAATTTTATGTAGCTATCACATGGCATCACCTTAATCACTGCGCATTATCCACATGCGAAGTATAAAATAAGAAGAATTTTGAACGATGGGCCTAAGACGCAAAAAAGGAAGACAATGAGCATATCAGCTTCTAAACGAATCAAAACAACACTCACCAATTCACCTGAGTGCAACTCTGTATGTGACTTAGCCTACACCCACTGTTTCTCTCTAACTCAGCACACTTTTGAAGGAGTCCTGCCATACCAACTCCCCGTAGCCTCTGATCACATCCACGTTGTCGTCTCCACCACTCACAAACACCCCCTTATCCTCAAATGGGTTTCGTTTCCCCCAACTATTTGTCAAATCAACTCAATTTGCCTGATCGTTGCTCATCAACAACTCAACAAGAGTGAGGACAAGTTGATTTTGGGGCTAGCCCTAAGGAGTGGGCAGTTGTGCTATATGCGGAGGCCATCATGGGCAATGCCTGCAAGGCAGTTTTAGCTCGAGTTCCAATCGGAGCGGCCGGGATTGGAGCCGTAATAAGGCTTGGGTCCGAATTGGTCGGTGTGGCAATTGGAGTTTATGCTAGGGGTTGCGACTTCAATGTACCTTAGTTTGTTTGGTTAAGGTTCAAACATTTTGATTTCTGTCTTTTTCTTCTTTTTTTTTTTCATTTTTTAAAATAATTTAATGTCGATATTAGGTTGTTTATAGGCATTGACGTATTATTGCTATATCTACAGTTCATCATAGCTGTTTTACAAGTAAACTAACCCGCAGGTTGTTGTAATATTTTTATACTATAATAAAAATTCTTTAAAAAATATGATTACATAAAATTTTATAACTCTAAAGTCTGAAAGCTAACGAAATAAACTATTTTAATGAAATTATTATACAATGTTATGTATTGTTTGAATTGCTGAATTAGTCTAAGTGGTAGAGGTAAGCATAAGGTAATGTTTTATGCATTTTTCTATTTAATCTTGAAAATGAATGCTATGAACTTGAAAATTAAAGCTCTCATGAGCACTCTGCAATCTAGTTTATTACACCGGTTAACATGGCTCTCTTTTCTGGTTCATTTCACTTACATTTTGTTTGGTTCAAATCAAATACAACTTGGAATTTATTTCAAATGAATTCTAGCGAGATTTTCACTATTTGGTATTTTCGCTATTTGGCATGATACAATTTAAAATGTAGAATTAATATGAATTTCATATAATTCATATTTTGTATAATTTCATTGTTGAGATTCAGTTATCTCACTTCCTAAACTACCCTCAATAATAAAATAAAAATTTATAATTTTCCTCTATTTAAAAAAACTTATATCTAATAAATTTATAACAATTAATAATGAACATATAAATCTATTTAGTATTTATTCATTATATTAGCGAAACTGAATGCTTAGTTTCTCTATTTTGAAAAATATATTATTTAGTTCCCTTTTTTTTAATCAATGATCTATTTAATACCTACCCGTTTTCAGCTGCCTCTCTCCATTCTAGTATCTTCTATTTTTTTTTTAGTTTTTTTTTTCTCTATTAGTTGGGTCCAATTCTCTTTTTGCATTTCCTTTCCTTTCTTTTCTTATTTGAATAGGCTTCTGGAACTTGGTTTGGGCCATTTTATTTTTATTTTTGTTTTTATTGCTATTGTATTCTTGGTTGAAAACTAACTGTTGGTTATTTTTCAATTTATTGAGCTTTGCAATTTTGTAGGATTTATTGTTTTTCTTATAAAAATATGTTGTAATTCCTAATTTTTTGTTGAGACTTGAGATGACAAATGCATATAAAGTGCAATATATATGTTCTATTTAGCAGATTTGATGGGTAAATTTTGATAATGTTTTTAAGTTGTTTTCATCTTTTAAGCACAAGGTGGAGTCTCATTGATTAGTGTAAGTGTTTATAGATTTGGGTATTCTTTTTTATTCACACTCCTCTCTTTCTCTCAAGAATGTGTATTATGAGCTAATATGATTGAAAAACAATAAAAAATTTTGATTTGGTTCGGCTCAGTTTTATTTTTAATTTTAGTTCAGTTTGGTTTATACATTTATAAACCTCAATTTTTTAATTTTTTAGTTCGATTTTAAACTGAATTGCTGAACTGACCATTTACATAACCTTACTTAAAACGCTTGTAACTTCAATTTGATTAAAGGTAAAGCCACTGTTATCTACTACTAAAGGATTACTAGTTGACAAGCTAATGTGTCACCTCCACCTTGTCACTGAATGAATAAAATATTGTTTCCTCCACATAAGATGTTTCTCTCTCTTCAAACATTTCTCTCTCTTCAAGCATTACTATTTGTTTGATTTTTTTCTCTTCCCTTGCCCTTGTTTTCCCTTGACTAGCTCCTCCCAACCTCTCCCCACTCTTGCCATTAGCAAGCTTGTCCTTGCTCCCTTTATTCTTACTAGAACATCCCTCCCTCTCTCCATCTTTTTCTTTATTGTTTAAGACTTTGGAGAAGTGGGAATGCATACTGAAGCTTTTCGGTGATACAGGCGGCAACTAGATCAAAGATTTATCAGCCTCTAAGCTCCATTTTCTGACTTGTGGTGACCTCATTGGTAGTTGGAGGAGGGAGAGTTAAGGAAAGAGACTTGTTGTAACATCCTCACTTTAGCTAGTCCGTACAGTCTACTATTCCAGTGACCAATGTTGGTCCGGGCTGCTAGAATATTTGAAATTATAATTAGACTAGAGTGAGGATAAATAAACTAAATAATGATCAGAAAAATCAAGGAAAAATTTTTAGGAATGAAATGCACTAAGGTTAAATGAGTCGTAACCCCAGTGATGGGTAACCGAAGGGGAAGTGACGGTGAAGGCCGTTAGCAACCCTAGACTCAGGGAAAACTTCATGAAATAATTTTTGGGACCTCAGGGAAGGATTATTGGTGTTCCAATGATAATAAAATGTTAAGAAAACACAAAGAAAATTTAATCAATCGGTACACACAGTTTTGGCTCAATAAGTCAAACGGAGGGCATTTTGGTCATTTCATCTTCAGAGATGATTTTTGACTAACTTGTCCAGTTAAATAAATAATTTATATGACATAAAATATGAATAAATATTGTTAAAAATTTAATTGAAATTAAGTAGACAAGAAAAGGAAAGAAAATGAAAATAAATTAGATTTATTGCCTAATGCTTATGTAAGCATGAGGTAATTAAATTCTATGGCCAATCAAATTAAAGAAACACAATTATAATACATAAAAAAAGAGGAAAAGAGGTTAGAAATCCAGAAAAAACTAGCAGCCCTCCCACTATTCTTCAAGCCGCACTAAGCCCTCTCCTTCATTCCTCCATTTTCAAGCTAACCAAGCTTGTTTTTCTTAGTTTTCTCTCAATAAAACCCTAAGTTGTCAACACAAAATCTTATTCTTTTATCTTGGTAAAGCTTTTGGGAGCAAAAATAAGTGACAAAGAAGAGCTTTTGTAAGCTTGAAAAGTGACTCCATTAGAGGTTAGTGACCAAACTTGTTTTCTTTCTTTAAATTCATGTGGAAGGAGTAGAATTAGTGGATATTTACGAAGAAATTTAAATAAAATCATGAGCATACCTTCCCCAATATTTTTGGCAGCCTTGAACTTGGTAGGGTTTTGAAGATTTCTTAGAATTAAAATGGTATTGTGGCTGCCCTTAGCACTAATCTATTGTTTAGGATAGTGAAAGGTAAGTGAATGCATGATTTGAGATGGTTGAGTTAGGGTTTGGGTATGAAATTGAGACTTTGATCATATAATAGTGAAAGTGAGTTTTAATGGTCAATTAGTGACCATTGTGAATGAGAAATGAAGTGGTTTTTTTAGTGGGAATTGAAGTTAGTGTTGTTGCCCTTAGTGACCTGCAGGACTGGGTATGAGTCCAGCAAGTTTAGGCAACTATAACTAGAATTATAGAAGTTTAATTGGTGCAAGGCCAATTGGACATGAAACTAGACACATAATGGCACAACTTTGGTGAAGAAACTCTGCCCAGAAAACCAAACCAAGATGACCTAAAAATTGCCCTAATCCGGGTGACCTATATTCTGCCTGGGCAAAATGACCAAATGAACAATATTTATTCACTGCACAAAACACTGTAGATTTGGTCAGTCCAGAAAATCTGGAAAGTTTGCAATCCGGCCAGTTATGGTGTTTAGGCCATAACTTGAGCTACAAAACTCCAAATGGAGTGATTCAAAAAAGGAAATGTAACTAGACACAATAAGGAATAGCTTTCATGTTGACAACTTTGCCAAATTCCCACAGCAAAAATGACCAATGGAATAGTAAACACAAGGCTTGAATTTAAAAATTTTGAACAACTAACACTAAGCTTAGAAACAGTATTGCCAACTAATACCAACAACTTTAGAATGCAAAATGTGGTATGTTGGGAGTATTAAAACCAATGTACCTATTGCCTATACAAAAGTCAACATGTTAGTTGACTAATGAAATGAATAGTAACACCTAAACTTAAATTTCAAGAATTGTATAATTTAAGAGTGTAACATACCCTAGTACACCTAACAAGATTGGTTTGGATAGGTTTGCATGCCAATAGGGTTCTGTTAGCAGTACTGCATATGGCTTCATTCCATTCTGTGTTCTATGGTCTCCCGTGCCATTCTGTGATAAAATAGCCTTTGGCTATGTTGATTGAGTTGTTATACTTGGGTTTTATCCTTAATAATTATTACAGCTTATTAGCTGTTTTGTTGCACACCAGGAGACACAATGTGATCGATGGTGTAATGGTCCGAGGTACTTGGTACCTAGTGCCAGTTTACCCATTTATCGAGTCCAGTCGACTAGTATAGGTTACTCGGGCAATTAAAATAAATCTTACCAAATTTTAATTGAATAATACTGTAATAAATTCTAGAAATTAAGTCTACATAAAATGTAAATATACATTCTGCATATTTATTTTAATTAGTTATTTTATTTTATATTGTCACTACTAAGCAGAATTGCTTAGCGCGTCGCTTTTGCCACGCGCAGGTGCTGGAGACATAGCTGGGGAGTCTAGAAGACCTTAGACCGGGTGAATTGTCAGATCTGTACACAGAGTCCAGAGTGACCTCACATTTGAGTGCATTAGTAGGACATTAGGCTACTTTTGGTATTTTGTATTTTGTAAACTTTTGTAATCAGACCTTTATTTTGCCATGTATATTATAAACTCATGTAATTATGTTTTGATGTAATTATCTATAAATCATGTTCAGTAATAAATTTGAATATTTCTTATTGAGTTGAGTATGATATGAAATGAATTGAATTTTGAAATATTGAAGTCATTTGAGAAATTGTGGAAATATGTTGGTGGTTGACTGAGATTGATAATATGATTATATTGGAAGTGTTTTTAACAGATTCAGAAGAACTTTTTTTTCAATTTACAGCCGGCACTCTGCCAAATTTTCTATAAAATTTGCGAAAAATTCAGATTAATCAAAATTATAAATAAATAAATTAAAAAGGGTAAATTGTAATGGAAAAATGATTTGGTGCTCCAGCACACTGTGTGGCATATCTTGCTTGGCTACACTGTAGACGGGTAAGGGGTGTCACATTTAGTGGTATCAGAGCATCGGTTTAGGTGTTTCTGGGCCTAGATAGAGTGCATACCATTGCATTGCATTTGTAAGTGTTGAGATGACACTGATGTAGATCTGTTTATTTTCTTATTTTGATTAGGATATGGATCCTACTTCTCAAAGAGCAGTTGATGAAGAGGTGGAGAGTCGTGCTCCACCAAGGGCTGAATCTGGAGGCAGGGGAGAATCTGCTCCACCAGCAGCTGAGGCACCTGCCCAACCTCAGTTTGCATTATTCCAGCAAATGACCAAATTTTACCGATAAATGATGGGGGCAATCCCACCACCACAATCACAAACACAACCTCCACCAGCACCACAGAAGTCCCATTTAGAGAAATTGCGAAAACATGGGGCTGTGGATTTCTTTGGGAACAAAGAGGATGACCCTATGACAGCGGAAAACTGGTTGGATAGAACAGTCAGAGTGTTGAAACATCTTAATTTCACTCAGAACCTGGAGGGTGCTGTGTCCCTACTTCAAGATAATGCATACCAGTGGTGGGACACAGAATCCAGTGAGGTGCAACCGGATCAGATCATCTGGGATTTCTTCCTCACAGAGTTTAGGAATAAGTATGTTAGTAAAGTATATTTAGAAGAGAGAAGAAGAGAATTTATCAATCTGAGACAGAGGCAATTATCAGTGGTAGAGTATGAGCGTAAATTAGTCAGACTGAGCTGGTATGGGAGGGAGGTAGTCCCTATAGAGGCAGAGAGGTGCAGAAGATTCAAAGAAGGGCTCAATGACAACATCAAAGTCATGATAACAACATTGGAGATCACAGATTTTGCCAAATTAGTAGATGCTGTGTCACACCTTACCCTTCTGTAAGATGTAACATGATCCCATAGTACACCTAATGAATTACCGTACTTTACCTACTGATAAGCCATTAAATATACTACAAGGGATTTTAAAACTTTTCTTATCTCTTTTTACAGTGGTGAGCACTTTTAACAGGTGTTAAAAATCGAAGTTAAATCACACATTAGGTCTGAAGTATCAGTAATTTCTGTATAAATTTCGGCAGAGTGCCGTCTGTATTTAGAGCAAAACAGTTCTTCAAAAACCTATAAAAAGCACTTTCAATATATTTATTCAATTCCAAACTCTAATATGGCTCAACACAATTCAATGTCCTCAAGACAGTTCAAACTCGGTTCAATATTATTTTCAGCAATTTCAAAGATAAATGGCAAAATAAATGAGTATTTCAAAAGTTGAAATAAGAGAATTGTAATACAACACTTTGATAGGCCAAAATAATTTACAACTTTATTTTACAACTGCTCAAGAACAAGTACAATATATACATACAGTGCACATACATTACAATAAAATTTCAAAAATATGGTATACTTAATATACCAGGCAGAATCCCAAAATGTAGCACAAGTAGCCTACTATGTTGCTCTGTCTGTCTGTCTACCTGCGACAACAATGAAAAAGCTATCGCTGAGTAAAATTTACTCAGTGGTGCACAATAACAATTTAAAATGCGGTATATAAAACTTTTATTGATAATTCACAATTCAAATGATTCACAATTTCATGTCACAATTTTAAAAGCTCATATAACACAAATTTGATCAAACAATTGAATAACACAGTGTTGCCAATCAATAACATAATTTAGGTCATGATACAAATTTGATCAAACAATTGAATAACACATTATTGCCAATCAATAACACAATTTAAGTTATGACACAAAATTTTCAAACATGTCGTGTTGTACACCACGACAAGACATACTCACCCCAATAATCGAAATCAATGAGGGAGGTAGCTAGCTAGATAATGAATGCTCATCCATACTCACCTCAGACTGGCAAGTCAAAGAGGGAGGAATATAGTCATACTCACCTCATAAATGTAAGAGGAACATAATAATTGTCATGCCAAGTATGAATCAAAACAATTCCAAATAACAATATTTAAATATTTCATACAAACCACAAATCACATTTTATCTCAAAATTTCCATTTGCAAAGTAGGCAACACAATAATTTCTAAATAATATTCCTAAAGCCAAAACAATAAAAAACTATTCATAACTCATTTCTCCAAATAAATTTTCTAATAAAAGCAGTGAATATAAAAAGTATTGTGCACAGACCTGATTTGAGTCACCCCTAGGCCTTGACTCAGTGTTCTTTATGCTTTTCAATATCCTTTTCAACTGAAACACACAATTTAAAGTGTTTCAGTACTCAGTTAAATTGTTTCTAACAATAAAATCCAATATCTAAATTTTTCTTGGTACTATTCCTTCAATTCATTTCATTAGTCAACCTATAATGTTGACCATTAATACACGCTAGGTGAATAAATTTTAATGTTACCAATATGTCACATTTTGCATTTCAATATGCTACCAATACAGTGCAATTTACCATTTTTACAAGTTGGCATTCATTGCTAAATTATTTCAAGCATCATTGTATGTAAATGTCAAGTTCTCAATTTTTGTGTGCTAAATTGGTCTAGCTTAAAGTCCTATTTCTCTTGGTTTTTAGCTTCTAGTCAAAGAAGCAAAATTGTAGCTCTATGTCTTATTGCACTCGGGGCAAAATTTTAGGTCATTCTGAGTTGTATAGACCAAGATATGGTCAATTTACTAAAGCTGGACAGATTGCACCTTTAGTGCAAAATTTGATCAATTTTAGGTCACTTTTAGTTCTGGCAGTTTTAGTACCCGAAATTGTGTAAGCTATTTGACTTGCTTATGGTCATTTCTGGGTTTTGGTGTCTTCATAAGAGTTGTAGTTCTATGTCTAATCTATTCATGGTAAAACTTTCAGGTCATTTGGACCTATTTTGAGTGAGTTATGGCCAAAACACTAACTGCTGCCCAAATGGTCAATTTTCAGACTTTCAAGTCACTAATTCGGATTTGGTCATTTTTCAAGTCACTTTCTAGGCAGAATTTTGACAATATTTCTACATGAAAGTTGGCCTATTTGGTGTCTAGTTTTACCCTCCATTGACCTCATACCAATTGGGTTCACAGTTTTGCACTTATAACCTAATTTAGGTACTGCCAACAACACATAACCTGCACAAGACAATTACACTTCCAATTTGACATTCCTTCTCCTCCTCATGACTTCATTATTCATTCATAGCACTTTTACAAATACTAAACACAATTTCAACAAGCATATTGGGTAGAACACTTAAGTGCTCAATGCACACAATTCACCATTAAATTCCAATATTCAATTCCACCGAAATACAACATGCTTTAACACCAATATTTCACATACACATTCATGAAAACTACACATGCTGCCCACTATTTAACACCATCACATTTCATCAATAATTCACATAAACTCACATACAATTTCATAGTATTATAGGCTGCCAAACATGGCAGTTTACCAAAGTATCAAGACCCATTTTCAAACCTTTAATTCAAGCACTAACATGCACATCCTTGGATATTAACTTACTACATCTTCCATTTGAGTTAATCAACCTTAATTTCCATCCATTAGATGTAAGAAAAACTCACACACTACAAACCTTCATGGCTGCCAAAAATGGCTCAATTCCAATACTCAACAATTCATCAAATTTTCTTCACCAAATAACATCCCTTAACTCAAGCATCACTTTTACTAAAGGAAGGAAGAGAATTGGACACTTACCACTTTTGAAGCTTGTTAAAACTTCACCAAATCTCTTCTTTTTTGTTCCCTATAATCTGCCCAAGAGGTGTGGACTAACTTTAGTGAAGGAGCTTGAGAAAACTATGGCTTATTCATGGTGGATATGAAGCTTTTGCTTGGGACGTTAATGGTGGTTTTGGGAGGAAATGGGATTCGGCCAAAGTGAATTATAAGGAAGAAGAAGATGTTATGGGATTACACATGTACATTTAGTTGTTTAAATACTCCCCTAGTGGTCCACTAACTTATAATATATATTAATATAATTAAACTTTTAATTATCCTAAGTTTACCCCCCCCTCCCATTTCTTTCACTATTCTTATAATGTATCACAATTTAATTTTTCATGACATTTTCTAAGTGCAATATTATTTATTTTTAATGGACATTGAGGTCTAAAGGCAACTCTAGGTGTCAAATGACCAAAATGCCCCTCTTCGGGTTGTATTCCTAATTTTTCGGTAACACCGATTTTTGTCTGTTTCTCGATTTTTCATTTTTCTTTGTACTAATTAATTAATTTTTCTTTGATATTTCTAATGATATTTATACTTCAATAAGTCTTTAATTATGTCTCGAAACTAAATTCCGAGGGTTCCTTGCAATCCTAGGGTCGGCTATTACTGTAGTAACTTCCGTAAGTCACCCATCGCCATCTTTGGCTCATTTAACTTGGTTACATTTCAGTACTATTATTTTTCCTTTGTTTTTCTTGTATTTTCCTTTCTTGTATTTCATTATTTTATGTCTTCTCACTAACATTTAACTGTAGTTCTAAGCATCCTAGCAGTCCAGATAGACACTGGTTACCAGAACAGTAGAACACACTACCGAATATAGGGGTGTTTCATGCTGCATCGAAGGTAGAAAGAGTCCGAATAAATGAGCAAAATAGAAGGGAAAGATAGTAGAAGAGGAGTCTAGGTCAGTCCAGTTCATTCTCTGCTCCCAGTAAGAAGAATAAGGGTCCTCCTGCTCAGGGTTCGGGATAAGTACAAGGTCAGGGTCAGTCCCAGGGGCCCAGACCACAGTTCACACCTAGGAGAGGCCAGTCCACACCATCAGTGGGTAGCTCTCCAGGGACGGTGTTCAGGAAACTAGCCCCAGCATCTTCTGCCTGTCCATATTGCCAGAAGTGGCATAAGGGGGACTATTGGCGAGTGACTGGTGCATGCTTACGGTGTGGATCTACAGAACATCAGATAAAAAATTGTCTGCAGAGGACTACTACAGTTGCCCCAACATAAGCAGATAGGCCTGCCCCTGCACCTCAAAGGGGTAGGAAGCCCAGTAAATCTGAGGCAGCTGCTCCATCACTGAGGCCTGCATTTGAGTCAGCTGAGAGGCCAGAGGCTACAGCACCTGCTAGAGCCTATGCCATAAGAGCTCAGGACGAACAAGATGCCCTGGACATTATCAGGGGTACATTCTCCCTCTATAACACATCTGTACATGCATTGGTGGATCCAGGATCCACTCATTCATACATCTGCATCAAACTATCCATAGAGAGGGGAGTTTCAATAGAGGAGTGTCACACCCTACTCTCCTGTAAGATGTAACATGATCCCGTAGTACACCTAATGAATTACCATACTTCACCTACCGATAACCCATTAGTTATACTACAAGGGATTTTAAAATAATTTTCGTGAAATTTAAATTATCGATTAAAATCTGGTGTTATAAAATTTTTTTTTAAAATTTCAGCAAAGTGTCGGCAGTGTTTTGAGAAAACAGTTCTTCAAACCTAAAAAGGAAAACACTCCAAATATGTTTTCTCAAATACAACTCCAATAACTTCATTTCAACTCACAATTTAAATCTCAATAATCAAATCAATTCATTTTCAAACCAATCTCATCATAAAAAAACATTTCATTGATTACAAGACTCAACATTTATATCACAATAATTTACATATAATTACATACCAAAATATTTTATAAGAGTTTTTATACAATTGCTCAAATAATTTACATACATATTATTACATGCATACATCAAAACCTGTGTACATGGGTAAACCTGGAGCTGATCTGAATGTGTCTTCAAAGAAGCTTACTCAATTGCTCTATGCTCTTTTCACCTACGACAGCATACAAAGCTATCGCTGAGTGGTAAACTCAGTGGTGCACAACTATAATTTAAAATATAGTACAATATACCTTAACAAAAATTACAGTAAATAATTTGGAAATCTGGATACTCATTAAATTCCAAAACTCAAAATATTCATTGCCAATAATATAAATCATTTGTATAAAATGACTTTGATCACGGAATTCAATTTATCAAATCATAACTAACCATTTAAGGTAATTCCAACAAAATCAATTATACATAAATCATAATTGAAATCACAATTCTTTACTATTAAAAAAAACCATTCTTTATCTCGAAAGCCATTCTTTATCTCGAAAATCATTCTTTATCTTACTAACTATGCAAGACTAATCTGAAAGGGCCATCTTCGGGGTGATTCTAACTCCCTATGGTCGGGGAGGTCGAATCATTGTGCACAGTACACACCACAATAATGAATCTTCCGAAAGGGCCATAACATAAAACTTAGATCTAACCTCTAATCAGAGGAGAATCTAAGCCTGTGCACATACCATGGTAATCAAAACACAACTAACTCTATTGTCTTCTCAACAAATGAGAGAGACAGGTAATAACCTAGTCAAGCATCTATAGTGAGATATAAAACAATATCACAATTCTTTTAGTGAGCATAAATCACAATACAATTCGATTCAAAGTCAATTCCAATATCCAATAATTTTTATGCTCATCACAATTCAAATCATAAATTTGCATTTTTTCATGCAAATTGTCCATCAGAATTCAAAACATGTTCTATCATAATTTTCCAAAACATAATTTATTCAATTTACAACAATGCTTAATACTTGTGAAAATACCATTTCACAAAGCTAAATTCATACATACTATAACAATTTCAATAATCATTGAATTAAATCCAATACTTGTTAAATATAATACATAAGAAAAATATATCATTTAATCATATGAAATATTCAGAACAAAATTAGTTAAAAACTAGTTGTGCACAAACCTGATTTGAGTCGCTCCTAGGCCTTGACTCATTATTCTTTATGCTTCTCAATATCCTTATCAACTGAAATACACAATTTAAAGTGTTTCAGTACTCAATGAATTTGTTTCCAACCATAAAATCCAATATCTAAATTTTCTTGGTACTATTCCCTTCAATTTATTTCATTAGTCAACTTATAATGTTGACTCTTGATGCACTCTAAGTGAGTCAATTCCAATGTTACCAATATGTCACATTTTATAGCCTTTAGTGTTGGCATATGTTACCAAATTCGTTTTCAAGTGTATTGCATTTTATTGCAATTTATCGAATTTCGGTGTACTATTTTGACCTAGCCGGACGACCTAGTTCCCTCGATTTTCAGGTTTCGGTCTAAACTACAAACTTGTAGGTCTATGTCTTATTGCATGCAGGAAAAAATTTCAGGTCATTTTGAGTTGTGTAGACCAAGATATGGTCAATTTACCAATACTGGACAGAATGCACTAAAATGGTAGGCTTAGGTCATTTTTAGGTCACTTTTGGTTCGGCCAGTTTTGGTACTTGAATTTATGTAAGCTATTTGGCTTAGTTCTGGCTATTTCTGAGCTTTGGTGTCTTCACAAGAATTGTAGATATATGTCTAAACTATTCATGGTAAAAATTTCAGGTCAATTGGACTTGTTTTGAGTGAGTTATGGTCAAAATACTAACTGCTGCCCAAATGGTCAATTTTCAGGCTTTTAAGTCACTAATCCGGATTTGGTCATTTTTCAAGTCACCTTCTAGACAGAATTTAGGTAAGCTTCCTTAATGAAAGTTGGCACATTTTGTGCCTAGTTTCACCTCCAATTGGAGACACACACTTAAGGTTTTAAGCTAAAGTGTATACTGCCCTGTTACACATTATTCAACACTTACAAATTACACATTCAATACTTACCAAGTTTACCTTTCATGCTAATTCTGATTTGGTACCATAATATTAACACACTTTACATCACATTTTGGTCATTTTGGGTAGCTTGTAACCAATCTCAACATACACATTATAACTCAGAATTTTCAAAGTCCAATTATAATAATTTAACCACATGAACATACCCCATTTACATGTCCAAATCCAAACAATTATTCACATACACATGCTGCCACCATAAGCAATATAATTCAACAATATTTCATGAACTTAAACACTTTAATCTTCTTCATGAGGCTGCCATAAGTTTACACATACCCGTCAACTTTTATTTTTACTTTTCAAGCTTACAAATCAAACTTTGCATATGGAATTCAACTTCAATACAATTAAACATTTAAATCAACATCCAAACAGCCATTTACATGCAAGGGCAAACTGTTCATGGTGAGGTTTCATAGCTGCCAAAATGCTCCATCACCAATAATTCATTAAACCTCAAATTTCTTCCATAATTCAAACCCACCCAAAGCTCAAAACAAGATCTAATGAAAGAAAATGGGGAGATTAAGCACTAACCTCACCAAACTTCCTTATTTTTGCTCCTAATATTCTGCCCAAGATGTGTACATCACTTTTAATGAAGACACTTATAGGAATCATGACTTGATCATGGAGGAGAGGAAGCTTGCATGTGGGATGGCCATGGAGGACAATGGGAGAGCTTGAATTCGGCAAGGTTTTAAAATGGGAAGAAGATGAAGTTTTAATGGAGATTTTATGGTCCTTATGTGGCTTGTATAGTCCACTTAGTGCTCCACTAACCTTATTGAATTAATTAAATAATTCAAATTCTCCATAATTGCACTAATGCCCTCTTTTTCCTTAAATTACATTTTATACTTAATTTCACTTTTCATTAAATTTTTACAATTTAATACTACTTATTTTTAATGAAAATTTAGGTCAAAAGTCCACTTTAGGTGTCAAATGACCAAAATGCCCCACTTCGGGTCAAATTCGGACTTTTTCGATGCTACCGATTTACTCCTAGTTCACCGATTCCTTAAATTTTCATTTTTGTTTATATTGACTTACTAAATTTTCTTTGACATTTCCAATGTCAATTACACCTCAGTAGACCTTTAATTATGTCCCGAAAATATTTTCCCGGGTTTCCCGTGGTCCAGGGCTAGTCAACGATCATCGCACTAACTTCCTAGTGCGGTCACCCATCGCTACGAGTTCGGCTCGTTTAACTTAGTTTCATTTCATTGCTATTATTTTTCCTTCATTTTTCTTGTATTTCATTATTTTATGTCTCCACACTAATATTTAAATATAACTCCAAGCATCCTAGCTGTCCGGACAGACACTGTCACCGAAATAGTAGAACGCACTACCGAACATAGGGGTGTTACAAGGAGAGAGATCAAGGCATTCTGGTCATAAATCCACTAGGCCACAATGTGGTAGTGAATAAGGTGTATAAAGGTTGCCCATTGAGGATTCAGGGGTATGAATTCTCAGCAGACCTAATTGAATTGCCCTTCCACGAGTTTGACGTGGTTTTGGGAATGGAGTGGTTGTCACGTTATCAGGCAATAGTTGATTGCAAATTGAAGAGGATTTCTTTGAAAACTCCTGAGGGAAATGAGATTTTAGGTGTGGGTGAAAGGACAGATTTCCTGTCCAATGTTATCTCAGCCACAGTTGCAAGAAGATTGATGAGAAAAGGCTGTGAAGCTTACCTAGCACACGTGGTTGATACTAGGCAGGCTAAGCCCAACCTGTGTGATATACCCACAGTAAGAGACTTTCCAGATGTGTTTCCTGAAGAATTGCCTGGTTTACCACTAGAAAGGGAAGTCGAATTTGCTATTGAAGTAATGCCGGGTACAACACCAATTTCTATTGCTCCTTATAGGATGGCACCCACTGAATTGAGGGAGTTGAAAATTCAGTTGCAAGAGTTACTCGATAAGGGGTTCATACGCTCCAGTGTGTCGCCATGGGGAGCTCCAGTGCTGTTTGTGAAGAAAAAGGATGGAACCTTAAGATTATGCATTGATTACCGGCAGTTGAACAAAGTAACCATGAAGAATAAATATCCGTTGCCCGGAATTGACAATCTATTTGATCAGTTAAAGGGAGCCGGTGTATTTTCAAAAATTGATCTCAGATCAGGGTATCATCAACTAAGGGTAAAAGATGCAGATGTGTCTAAAACTGCGTTCAAAACCTAGTATAGGCATTATGAAATCCTAGTGATGCCGTTTGGGTTAACAAATGCACCTGCAGCATTTATGGACCTTATGAACCGGATCTTCCATCCATATTTAGATCAGTTTCTAGTGGTCTTTATTGATGATATTCTGGTGTATTCCAAGACTAGGGAAGAACATGATAAACATTTGAGGATTGTTCTGCAAACCCTGTGAGAAAAGAAGCTGTATGCTAAGCTATCCAAGTGTAACTTCTGGATGAGTGAAATCTCCTTCCTTGGACAAATAGTATCAGTAGAGGGGATTAGAGTGGATCCCAAAAAGATAGAAGCAATGATTGAATGGAAGCCTCCTAGAAATACAACTGAGGTCAGAAGTTTCTTGGGCTAGCTGGGTATTACAGAAGATTTGTGAAGGGGTTTTCTCTTATAGCTACTCCAATAACCAAGTTGTTACACAAAAATGTGAAATTTGGCTGGAACGACAAGTGCCAAGCCAGTTTTGAGAGGCTGAAGGCTATGTTGGCAGAAGCACCACTGTTGGGAAAAGACTTTGTGGTCTATAATGATGCCTCGCATAATGGGTTAGGGTGTGTATTAATGCAATAGGGAAAAGTGGTCGCCTATGCTTCCAGGCAGTTAAGGCCACATGAACAGAAATACCCTACTCATGACCTGGAGTTAACAGCAATTATCTTCACGTTAAAGATATGGAAGCATTATTTATATGGTGAAAAATGCTATATCTATACAGACCGCAAAAGTCTAAAATATTTGCCAACCCAGAAGGAGCTCAATCTTAGACAGAGGCGATGGATTGAGTTCCTAAAGGACTATGATTGTGTGATAGATTACCATCCTGGGAAGGCAAATGTAGTTGCTGATGCCTTGAGCAGAAAGTCCATCACAACTTTAAGATCACTAAATGCCTGTCTGTCCTTAGCTCAAGATGGAGCTATTTTGGCTGAGTTACAAGTAAGGCCAAACCTGCTACAGCAGATACAAGATGGGCAGAAGGCAGATGAAAAATTAATAGCTATTGTGGGTAAAATTCCAGAGGGGAAGGAAGTTGATTATGAGGTGAAAGCAGATGCGTGTCTGTACTACAGAGGAAGAGTGTGTGTACCAGATGATAGGGAACTGAAGACTAGTATTCTGAAAGAAGCACACACTAGTGTTTATGCTATGCACCTGGAAAGCACAAAAATGTATAATGATTTGAAGCCTCATTATTGGTGGCCTGGTATGAAGAAGGATATAGCTGACTATGTTACTAAGTGCTTGACATGTCAGCAAGTTAAAGTAGAATATCAAGTTCCATTAGGATTGCTACAGCCTATAAGCATACCTGAATGGAAATGGGACCGGGTCACTCTGGATTTTGTTAGTGGTCTACCTCTCACCCAGAAGAAGCATGATGCAGTATGGGTGATAATGGATAGATTGATGAAGTCAGCACATTTTCTGCTAGTTAAGATTGACTACTCACTGGAGAAGCTAGTAAAATTGTATATCAGTAAGATAGTTAAACTGCATGGAATCCCACTTTCCATCCTATCTGACCGAGACCCAAGGTTTACCTCGAGATTTTGGAAAAAGTTGTAAGAAGCCTTGGGCACACAACTCCACTTTAGCATGGCTTTTCATCCTCAGACGGATGGACAGTCGGAACGAGTAATCCAGATAAACCTAAAAACTAATTGAATTGTCAAAATTAATAAATTGAAATGATAGTAACAATGTGAATTATGTGATAGATCCTGGAGGATATGCTGAGGAGTTGTGTCATTGAGTTTGAGGGGAGTTGGGATAAATATCTCCCACTGGCAGAATTCGCATATAACAATAGCTACCAAGCTAGCATTCAAATGGCCTCGTATGAAGCACTGTATGGGAGGAAGTGTAGAACCCCAGTATGTTGGACTGAATTGGGCGAAGATAAGCTGGTAGGACCAGACATGGTGAAATAGATTGAGGAGAAAGTGAAAATAATCAAAGCAAATTTGAAGGTTGCCTCAGATAGACAGAAATCTTATGTCGATTTGAAGAGAAAAGATATAGAGTATGCAGTTGGCGATAAAGTGTTTCTCAAAGTCTCACCGTGGAAGAAAGTACTGAGGTTTGGAAGAAAGGGTAAGTTAAGCCCTAGGTTCATTGGCCCATATGAAGTCATTGAACGTGTGGGACCAGTGGCCTATCGGCTAACTTTACCACCAGAACTGGATAAGATCCATAATGTATTCCATGTGTCTATGCTAAGAAGATACCGCTCAGACCCTTCACATGTTATCTCCATGGAAGAGATTGAAATCCAACCGGACTTGACATATGCAGAAGAACGTATACGGAAACTGGCTCAGGAAGTGAGGAAACTGGAGGCACCATAATACCGAGGAGGCAACTTGGGAAAGTGAAGAGATGATGAGGCAACAGTTCTCTCAACTGTTTGCATCAGGTAAATTTCGAGGATAAAATTTTTATTAGAGGGGAAGAGCTATAACATCCTCACTTTAGCTAGTCCGTACAGTCTACTGTTTCGGTGACCAATGTTGGTTTGAGCAACTAGAATATTTGAAATTATAATTAGACTAGAGTGAGGAGTTATAAATAAACCAAATAATGATCAGAAAAATCAAGGAAAAATTTTTAGGAATGAAATGCACTAAGGTTAAATGAGTCGTAACCCTAGTGACGGGTAACTCGAAGGGGAAGTGACAATGAAGGCCGTTAGCAACCCTAGACTCGGGGAAAACTTCATAAAATAATTTTTGAGACCTGAGGGAAGGATTATTGGGGTTCTAATGACAATAAAATATTAAGAAAACACAAGAAAAATTTAATCAATCGGTACATACAGTTTTAGCTCAATAAGCCAAACGGAGGGCATTTTGGTCATTTCGTCTTTAGAGATGATTTTTGGCCAACTTGTCCAGTTAAATAAATAATTTATATGACATAAAATATGAATAAATATTATTAAAAATTTAATTGAAATTAAGTAGACAAGAAAAGAAAAGAAAAGAAAATGAAAATAAATTGGATTTATTGCCTAATGCTTATGTAAGCATGAGGTAATTAAATTCTATGGCCAATCAAATTAAAGAAACACAATTATAATACATAGAAAAAGAGGAAAAGAGGTCAGAAATCCAGAACAAACCAGCAGCCCTCCCACTCTTCTTCAAGCCGCACCAAGCCCTCTCCCTCACTCCTCCATTTTCAAGCTAACCAAGCTTGCTTTTCTTAGTTTTCTCTCAGTAAAACCCTAAGTTGTCAATACAAAATCTTATTATTTCATCTTGGTGAAGCTTTTGGGAGCAAAAATAAGCGACAAAGAAGAGCTTTTGCAAGCTTGAAAAGTGACTCCATTAGAGGTTAGTGACCAAACTTGTTTTCTTTCTTTAAATTCATGTGGAAGGAGTAGAATTAGTGGATATTTACAAAGAAATTTAAATAAAATCATAAGCATATCTTCCCTAATACTTTTGGCAGCCTTGAACTTGGTAGGGTTTTGAAGATTTCTTAGAATTAAAATGGTATTGTGGCTGCCCTTAACACTAATCTATTGTTTAGGATAGTGAAAGGTTAGTGAATGCATGATTTGAGATGGTTGAGTTAGGGTTTGAGTATGAAATTGAGACTTTGATCATGTAATGGTGAAAGTAAGTTTTAGTGGTCAATTAGTGACCATTTGGTTATGTGTGAATGAGAAATGAAGTGGTTTGTTTAGTGGGAATTGAAGTTAGTATTGCTGCCCTTGGTGACCTGCAAGACTAGGTATGAGTCCAGCAGGTTTGGGCAACTATAACTAGAATTTTAGAGGTTCAATTGGTGCAAGGCCAATTGGACATGAAATTAAACATATAATGGCACAACTTTTGTGAAGAAACCCTGCCCAGAAAACCAAACCAAGATAACCTAAAAATTGCCCTAATCCGAGTGACTTGCATTCTGCCTGGGCAAAATGACCAAATAAATAGTATTTATTCATTTAGTCATAACTCAGTGTAGAAAGGTCCAATTGACCTGAAATTTTACTAGTAGAAAGCTGAGACATAAACCTACAACTTTCATGAAGAAATCTAATCCAAATTTTGACCATAACATGTTCAAAAATTGACCTGCAGTCACTGCATAAAACACTATAGATTTGGTCAGTCCAGAAAATCTGGAAAGTTTGCAATCCGGCCAGTTATGGTGTTTAGGTTATAACTTGAGCTACAAAACTCCAAATGGAGTGATTCAAAAGAGGAAATGTAACTAGACACAATAAGAAACAACTTTCATGTTGACAATTTTGCCAAATTTCCACTATAAAAATGACAAATGGAACAGTAAATACAAGGTTTGAAATCTGAAAATTTTGAACAACTAACACTAAGCTTAGAAATGGTATTGGCAACCAATACCAACAATTTTAGAATGCAAAATATGGTATGTTGGGAGTATTAGAACCAATATACCTATTGACTTTACAAAAGTCAACATTTCAGTTGACTAATAAAATGAATAGTAACACCTAAACTTAAATTTCAAGAATTGTACAATTTAAGAGTGTAACATGCCCTAGTACACCTAACAAGATTGGTTTGGATAGGTTGGCATGTCAATAGGGTTCTGTTAGCAGTACTACATATGGCTTTATACCATTCTGTGTTTTATGGCCTCCCGTGCCATTCTGTGATAAAATAGCATTTGGCTATGTTGATTGAGTTGTTATACTTGGGTTTTATCCCTAATAATTATTACAGCTTATTAGCTATTCTGTTGCACATCGGGAGACACAATGTGATCGATGGTGTGATGGTCCGAGGTACTTGGTACCTAGTGCCAGTTTACCCATTTATCCAATCTAGTCGACTAGTATAGGTTACTCGGGCAATTAAAATAAATCTTACCAAATTTAATCGAATAATACTGCAATAAATGCCAGAAATTAAGTCTACATAAAATGTACACATACATTCTGCATATTTATTTTAATTAGTTATTTTATTTTATATTGTCACCACTAAGCAGAATTGTAACACCCTCCCTGTAGTAACTCTGTATATTCTACTGTTCTGGTGACCAGTGTCGGTCCGGACAGCTAGAACGTCCGGAAAAATATTTAAACTAAATTGAGGAACCATAATTAACTCAAATATTAATAAGAAAAATTTATGAAAAATTTTAGAAATAAATACAACCAAGTTAAATGAGCCGGTGCCCAAGTAATGGGTAACTTAGTAGGAAGTTGCGGTTCTCGCAACTAGGAGCCCTAGACCCGGGGGAAAATTCATAAAATAAATTTTGAGACTCCAGAGAAGGGTCATTGAGATTTCTATAGCATTAGAATGCCAAGGAAATGCTTTCAATCGGTACAGAAAAATTTGGCTCAACAAGCCAAACGGAGGGCATTTTGGTCATTTCGTCTTCAGAGATGATTTTTGGCCGACTTGTCCAGTTAAGTAAATAATTATTATAACATAAAATATGAATAAATATTGCTAAAAATTGAATTGAAAATGAGTAGAAAAGAAAAGAAAAGAAAAAGAAAGAAAATTAGAAATTATGACATCACATTATGTCATTGGTGTGCCTCCACCCAATTACATTGTGACATATGTCTTTAAACCACTTAAAATGAGTTAAATGGGCAGAAATGAAAGAAAACAATCAGACTTGAGTTAAATGGGCAGAAATGAAAGAAAACAATCAGACTTCATCTTCTTTTCTTCTTCTTGTCGAGACCTCACTTCTCCCTCCCTCCATTAAAACTCAACCGAGCTTCTAATTTCTCTCCCAATTCACTTCAAAACCTTGATTTCCTTTCATTAAAAATTTTCCTTATCACTAGAGCAAGCATTGGACAGCAATTTGAAGAAGGAAAAAAGAAGTTTTGCAAACTTGAGAATAGCTCCAACAAGGTTTGTGTCCAATCTTCTACCCTTTTTACTTAATTTATGTTTATTGCCATGAAATAAGTAAAAAAATGTAAGAAAAACAAAATAAAATTTATGTGTGTCCATCCTTATAATTTTGGCAGCTTAGGGGTGGGTTAGGGTTTGATGAAATTACTTGAAAAAAAGTGGTTATGAGTTGCCCTTAGCATGAGATAAGTGATTGAACATGTAAGAGTAAGTGAAATGCAAGTGTAATGCATGAATGAACCTTTAAAATGTGGACACTTGAACAACATTAGGGTTTGCTCATGTAATGATATATTAACTTTGTAATGGTCAATTAGTGACCATTTGAATGTGTGTGAGGAGGAATTGAAGTGAGTGAGGATATTGGAGTTGAGTTTAGTGTGGCTGCCCTAGGTGACCTACAGAATTGGACATGAGTCCAGCAGGTTTGGGCAGCTATCACTTGAATTGTAGAGGTTCAATTGGTGCAAGGCTAATTAGACATGAAACTAGACACATAATGGCACAACTTTCATGAAGAAACCATGCCCATAAGACCAAATCAAGTGGACCAAAAGCTTGCCCCAATCCGGGTGACCTGCAGTCTGTTTCTGCAGAATGACCAAATGAACAGTGATTGTTCATTTGGCCATAACTCAGTGTAGAATGGTCCAATTGACCTGAAATTTTACCAACAATAAGTTGAGATATAGACCAACAACTTTCATGAAGAAACCTAACCCAAATTATGACCAGAACCTATCCAACAAGTGAGTTGCAGTCACTGTTCACTGCACTATAGATATGGTCAGTCCAAAAAAATTCCAATCCGGCCAGTTGTGGTTTTTGGACCATAACTTGAGCTACAAAACTCCAAATGGAGTGATTCAAAAAAATAAATTCAACTAGACAAAATAAGGAACAACTTTCATGTTGATCATTTTGCCAAATTCCCACTGCAAAAATAACTAATGGAATAGTAAAGATAAGGTATGAAAACTGAAAATTCTGCTCAATTAACTTTAAGCTTAGAAATGGTATTGGCAACCAATACCAACAAATTTTGAATGTGGTATGTTGGGAGTATTAAAACCAATGTACCTATTGTCTATGCAAAAGTCAACATTTTGGTTGACTAATGAAGTGAATAGTAACACCAAAACTTGAAATTCAAAAATTGTAAAACTCAAAAGTGTAAAATGCCCTAGTATACCTAATAAGATTGGTTTGGATAGCTTGGCATGCTAATAGGGTTCAGTTAGCAGTACTGCACATGGCATTATGCCATTCTGTGATTTCATGGCTTTTAGCCATTCTGACATTATGTTGATACTTGGCCTTGTGCCTAATGTTATTACTGACTTATTAGCATTACGATGCTGCCAGGAGACACATATGTGACCGATGGTGTGACGGCCGAGTACTTGATACCCGGTGCGGTTTACCGTTTATCGATCCGATCGTCCAGTATAGGTTACTTGGGCAACCAAAAATGAAAGTGGATAAATTTAATGAAATAATAAATATAACAAGTACAAAATAAGTAAGACTACCAATACTCATCGAAAATTTATTTGCAATGAGACATCAATACATTCACTGCATATTTACTTCCTGTTATTTCTTTTTATTTTATTATTGGCACCACTAAGCATTATTGCTTAGCGCGTTGCTTTTGCCACGCATAGGTTCTGGAGATACTGACCGAGAGTTCAGTAGACCACAGACTGGGTGAAACCTCCTGCAGCTCTGCATAGTGTCCGTGTCACCTCACCAACGTCAGTGCATTAGTAGGACACTAGGTTTCATTTTGGGTATTTTGTAATTAACTTTTATTTTCTCATATGTAATTGAAACTCATGTAATGTATTTTGGTATTGATGTAAATAGTGAGAATTGTGTTTATGAATGAAAAAAATTGATGACTTGTTTATGAATATCATATGAAATGAGTGATTGAGAAATGGAAATGTTGTTGAAAAATATTGAGATTTTGATGATGAAATGGAGTTTGGGATTGATTAAGAATTTTGGAAGTGTTTTTCACAGGTTCCGAAGAACTGTTTTCTCCATTTTTAGTCAGTACTCTGCCGGATTTTCTATAAAATTTTCGGAACCTCAAATAAATTATAATTTCAATAAATGACTTAAATGAATTATATTTCATAAATTGTACTTCATAACTATGAAAAAAATAAATTAGGAAGAATAAAAAAATGATTGAATTAAAATAGTGTGTTCCGATACACTGTGTGGCATATCTTGCTCGGCTACACTGTAGACGGGTAAGGGGTGTCACAAGAATTGCTTAGCGCGTCGCTTTTGCCACGCGCAGGTACTGGAGACATAGCTGGGGAGTCCCTCAGACCGGGTGAATTGTCAGATCTGCACACAGAGTCCAGAGTCACCTCATATTTGCAGTGCATTGGTAGGACATTATGCTACTTTTGGTATTTTATATTTTGTAAACTTTTATAATCACACCTTTATTTTGCCATGTATATTATAAACTCATGTAATTATGTTTTGATGTAATTATCTATAAATCATGTTCAGTAATAAATTTGAATATTTCTTATTGAGTTGAGTATGATATGAAAAGAATTGAATTTTGAAATATTGAAGTCATTTGAGAAATTGTGGAAATATGTTGGTGGTTAACTGAGATTGATAATATGATTATATTAGAAGTGTTTTTAACAGATTCAGAAGAACTGTTTTTCCAATTTACAGCCGGCACTCTGCCAAATTTTCTATAAAATTTGCGAAAAATTCAGATTAATCAAAATTATAAATAAATGAATTAAAAATGGTAAATTGTAATGGAAATATGATTTGGTGCTTCGACACACTGTGTGACATATCTTGCTCGGTTACACTGTAAACGGGTAAGGGGTGTCACACTTGTTGAAGAAAAACATTTGATAAGCCAAACTAGGAAGCAGATGGGCATATGGTTGGCCATGTTGGACTCATTTCAATGTTGCGCTTCCAGCCACACCTATAGCCAACCAAAACAATCACTGCAAGTGGCGTTGGTGATGGTGATGGCAATAGTGATGACAAGATTCACCATCTTCTTTTTTTCTTTTACTTCATCCTTTTCTTCCTCAAAATGATGCTAAGGGAGGAAATCTACAAGATCTAGAAAATGAAAGAAATACATTAGCAGATCAACATAAGCCAAAACAAACTAAATGAAATCATCGGTCTTTCTTCTCTGAGTTGATTTGACGATTAACTCATCAATCAAAACTTCAAAATTGTAAATAATTTCCCTCAATATCTTCTGTTTAATGGCATATTCAAAATTGTGGATATATGTTCTTAGTTGGGTTTTGATGCATAGAATTTGTTCTTCCTAATCTTTCTTTATTGATTCTTTTGTTAATGTTAATTGATTTTGACATTGATTTTTTTTTTTAATTTTTGGTTGTGGATTTTTTGAATTTTTTTAGTGTTCATTTTTCACTTGGTGTTTATTGGTTGATGAAGATGAAGTGGGATTTGAGGAGAGGGACAAATTGACGAGGAGAAAGGGGTACATATACATATATAGTGTGACTAGATGAGAGATTTCAATTGTCAATTCTCTCCTTTTGAAGTCTATTAAATCACAATTTGTAACTTGGAAACCTTTAGGCAAAAGTAGTTTTACCTTTAAGCAAATCAAAGTTAGGAGGCTTTTAAGATGTAAATTGAAATTTAAGTACGATACTGTTATAGGCAAACTTAGTTATGGTCTAGTTTTAGATTATGGCTGGAACAATCTTAACTAGACTACTTATTGTTTCGGTTAAATTCTAGTTTAATTTCAGTTCAATCTAAATTGAGACGATCTAATATTTAAATAATTTTAATTTATTATTAATTTTATTATATTTAAAGAGATTGACTAATCAAATTGCGAGATTTGATTTACTCTTATTCAAATTTTAAAGGGGGGAAAGATGGGATCAGCCATACAGACGATTCTAATTCAATTAACCCTTAAAACAATGGACTACACTAGATACTGCCTACTGAAGTAAGTGAGTTTTTCCTCTCTTCTTCAATGAGATTTTATTTTAGTGAGTCTTCTGAGGTCCGTTCTGTGGCTGTCCTTTACAATTTGGGTAGGGGATGACTAGTCACCAATTGGAGAGTAGTATTCCCTCGGCATTTTTAGTCTGGCTTTGTGAATAGTTTTGTCTGTGTTTTTCTTGTTTCGCATATTTGAGTTTAAAGGTGGGGGGTTTATTTTGATCTACTTCTATGGCTTGTCTCTTTGGGGTTAGTGCCCAGCTGGTTGGTGATCTCAAGGGTAGTGATGGTGCGGTCTAAGCTGTTGATTATTGATCTTTGCCTATAGGAGAATGAGATGCTTGCTAGTGACTCCATGGTTCTTAGCTCTTCTCAGACAGTAGCTTCTTCTCTTCAATCATTAGTGTCAAAGGCTTGATGTTGTTTGGGCGTGGTGCTTATTGGTTTCGGGAGACTTGTTTCTTATCTTGAATGTGCACTACATTCCCCGTTTTTGGGGCATCCTGTGCCATTGCCGTCTTCCTTGCAGTTGGTTGCTTCATTGTTGGCCATGGCGATTTAGCATTTTGCTTTATTTTTTGCTAGTTGTTGAGTCACCTATTTCTAGTCCAAGGGTTTTCTTTGTTTAGGACTTGGGCTTGATTTTCTTTGGGCTAGTTTGTTTGTTTGTTAGAAGAGCTCTGCTTGTAAGTTGGCTATGTACCATGGACCTTTTTTTTAATCTAATGAATTTTCTTTTCTCTATTAAAAAAAAAGAGCTTGGCCCTTGAACCATTTTATAAAAGGATAAGGAATACTAGTACTTGTGATATACTTCACTAATATACGAAGTAACCCATCATGTCGATGTCAGACTTTGCATACATATTAGGAAGATTAAATGATAGAATTTTAACTTGAGATATTGACTTTACACAAATTCAAAGTGAATACCACGCTGTATTTGGAATATTTATGTGCAATTCTACTAATTAAAGAAGAAACAGGAAAGTTTCATTCTGTTGCTCTTTGAGAACTTGTTACGAAAGGGTTCTTAAAAGGACGACTGATACTACTGCTATATGATGCATGAGAACCATTAAGGGGGTGTTTGGTTTACCTGTTGGGTGCAGCTGATAGCTGATAGATACCCAAACAGGTAAACTATAGTGTTTGGCAAGCTCAAAAAAATAGAGCTGATAGCTGATGGGCAACTGATATGATGCCCATCAGCTGCAGTTTGTATCAGCTCTATTTTTAAAGCTGTTTCTCATCAGCTGATAGCTGATTTGGTTTTATTTTTTATTTTGACCATATTATCCTTTTTTATTTAACTAGAAAATTAATATTATTAATATTTTTATTTTTTCATTTTAAATTTTAATATTTTAATTAACGTATTTTAATTTTGATAAAATATTTTTTATTAATAACATAAAATATAAAATATTTATTTATATCTAAAAACTTAAAATTAATTATAAATTTTTCTATTAATAATAATAATTATTTTATTATTTTATTTATATTTTTAAAATTATTTAATTATCTTAAAAAATAATTATTTTCTTATTTCAATAATAAAATAAATGATATAATATAAAAGATTAATAATTATATATTTATTTAAATAATATAATATATTAATTTAATAATTATATATTTAATATAATGTAATAAATTTATAATTTTATATTTATTTAAATAATAAAATAAATTATATGATATATACCCTTATTAGTCATTTCACATATCAACAGCAACAGCTAAATATAATTTTACCAAACACTTAACATAAAACAGCTATCATCAGCTATCAGTTATCAGCTATCAGCTAACAGTAACAGCTATCAGCTAACAGCTATCAGTTGTATTCAACAGTTAAACCAAACAGGCCCTAAGGCAACTGACTAGTGAAGCAGATAGCTAATTGAGTAGTTGATGATTGCCAAGCTAAAGCTAATTAGCTATTAACAATCTTCCGTTTGTTCAATATAAATAATTAGATAATTTACATTGAGATATAATAAAACTCACTGGTCAGCCTCTGATTTATTTTTAAGTAATGATTTGACCTTCAAATTTAAATTCTGTTAATAAATTAGTGTCTACTATTAATTGTCTTTCAACTTAAAACAATTTAATCCCTAAAATTTAGTTATTATTAATAAAATAGTTTCTATATTTAAATTTTATATTTTAAACTATTTTATATTTAATTAATTATAAATATAAAAATATTTAATGCTTTATAAAATATATAATTATTTAAATATAAAATAAAAAATTATATAAATAAAAATTTTAAATTTAGGGACTATTTTTGTTCATGAAATAACACTTCATAAAAACACATGGATTAATTTGTTAATAGAATTTAAATTTGAGGATCAAATTATTACCAAAAACAAATCAGGGATTGATCCACAAATTTTACTATATTTTAGAAACTTATTTTAATTTACCCTAAATAATTTTAAGGGTTAATTGGCAGAAAACCCCCGAAGTTTGGTAATTTTTATAGTTAAGCTCTAAAGTTTGTATAATTGCCTATCAAATTCTTACGTTTAATTGATATCTCAAATTGATCTGACCGTCAAAAATCTGTTAGTATATTTAATGGAAGTTCCACGTTAGCTGTCATATTATCATTGGAGAAGTCACATCAGAAATGCTAAATTAAGGTTCATTGCTAAAAAAAACCATTATGTTTGTTAATTTTTATAATTAAACCTTAAAATTTGTATAATTATCGATTTAACCTTATTGGATGATCCCAATTTACTATGTCCCAAGAATAATCTAGTGCAGTCAATAAATAACTGCTAGCTCCATGTGTTGTGATTTTATTGGTTCGGTGTGCCAGATCATTCTTGTAACATGGTGCATTGGGAAAAAGTAATTTCCCATAATTCTTAATTAATGTGCTAAATTTATGATTAGAAACTGCAAACAAATTAAACTTAGTACAATCTCTTATGTAGGACTCCAAAAGAGAAGATGATGAGTGTTTAAGCACTTAGATGCATATATATCATGCTTTTTTTTTGAATGGGGAATCTAACTTTGTCAGGTGAGTGATACATTTTTAATCACTGGTCAAGTTTGGCTACGCTTGTGCAAGTTAAGACCTCATCAACAATCTGTAACAAATACATTTAGTATGGGATCGATCTTTTTCTCTAACTCCAAGAACATGATAAATATGAAGACACTCTCTTAATATCATTTGAGACACATTTCATTCAACTCAAAACTCTCAATTATTATACTTTGAGAATTTTAAATACTATTCATATTCTTATATATTTTTTATATGAGATCTTTTTTTGAAAGACTTGTTAATGGTAAAGTAGACATTAAAAGAAAGAAAAATTAAATATTTACAAAGATGCTTGAATTGTAAGAGTTCAGCCTTTCACTGATCATATTTGGGTTTTACTAACATCTTGTAGATAAAGTATATATCTAAAGTCAATTCATCATCATCATTAGACAGTTGTGCTAATTAGATGAGTTCCCAATTGATAAAAAAAATCAATGGATTGCAAACCAACCTTTCTTTGTTGTTCTATGGCTTCTTCATCTACCTCCTCGTCATCCCCTCTTACAATGTCTATGACTTCACTTCTATAGAGTCTATGTTCATTTGGAGAAAATCTTAAAACTCAAAAGCCTATTTTTTACCTGCAGTATATTATATATGCATAATAGAAAATAAAACATGCTTAAGACACAACATTTATAATAGAACGTAATATATAGAAATAATATGTAGAAAAAATCACTATATTATGGTCCACTGACCATGTATATATAACAAAATTTGATTTATAATTATATCAGTAAGAAAAATATAGGGAAAATTATTATTTAGTCATTGTATTTTAATGAAACTAACTATTTTGTAACATCCTCCCAGTAGCAATTCCGCACAGTCTACTGTTCTGGTGACCGGTGTCGGTCCGGACAGTTAGAACGTCTGGAAAAATATTTAAACTAAAGTCAGGAACCATAATTAACTCAAATATTAACAAGAAAAATTTAATAAAAATTTTAGAAATAAAATACAACTAAGTCAAATGAGCCGGTGCCCAAGCGATGGGTAACCAGAGGGAAGTTGCAGTTCTCGTAACGAGGAGCCCTAGACCAGGGGAAAAATTCATAAAATAATTTTTGGGACACCAGAGAAGGGTCATTGAGGTTCCTATGGCATTAGAATGCCAAGAAAATATTTAGAAAATTTTTTCAATCGGTACAGACAATTTTGACCCGTTAAGCCAAACGGAGGGCATTTTGGTCATTTCGCCTTCAGAGACGATTTTTGGCCGACTTGTCCAGTTGAGTAAATAATTATTATGACATAAAATATGAATTAATGTTAATGAAAAATTAATTTGAAGTTAGTAGAAGAGAAAAGAAAAGAAAATACAATAAAATGCCAATTATGACATATTATGAGGTCATTTAAAATTGTCCACCAATCACAATTAAGTAACCATTTGACTAATTAATAAAAGAGATAAATAAAGACCAAGGAAGACCAAAAACAAGCAGCCATCTTCTTCTTCAAAACGTGATCCTCTCCTCCATAACCCTCCATGGAAGTTTTCTTTAATTACTTCCATTTTCCCATGAATTTGCACTATAAAACCCTAAGTCCCTTCACTAAAAGCTTGTCTCTACCTCTTGGGAAGTGTTTGGCAGCCTAGAAAGTGAAGGAAAGTGAAGTTTTGAGTTGGAAAAATTCTGCCCTACAAGAGGTTAGTGCACATATATACTTAAAACTCTTTAATCCCATGCTAGAGACTTGAAACAAGTATGAATTTGTAACTTAAATGAATAAAAGTTATGTGTATGTCCACCATGATTTTTGGCAGCCCTAAAGAAGGAACATGATTGAGTGTCTTGATGGACTTAGAGTGAACTAGAGAGTATGTTTAAAAAAAAAAAAAAAAAAAAAAAAATATATATATATATATATATATATATATATATGTAAGGAATGAAAGTGATTAATTAAGGTAGTTGTGAAAATTTATAATGGAAATTAGGGTTTTGAGGTGTGAAACTTGGATTTAGCTTATGAAATTGTGAAAGAACATTATAAGGGTCAATTAGTGACCATTTTAGGTAAGTTGACCATAATTTGGACTGAAATGTAGCATGGCAAAGGGAATGAGTAGGTTGCCTTGTAAGTGCAGCAGGGTGACAGAGATTTCAATCCACTTGGACTGCCATATCCTTGGCTGTGTTGGTCCAATTGGTGTTTGGCCAATTGGACATGAAACTAGGCTTATAATGGCACATTTTTGCTGAAGAAACCATGCCCAAAAGACCAAAGCAAGAGGACCAAAAGTTGGCCCTATTCCGGATACCCTGCAACCAGCATCTGCAGAAATGACCAAATGAACAGTGTTCATTTGGCCATAACTCACTGTAGATATGGTCAATTGACCTGAAATTTTTACAGCAACAAGATAGGATATAGACAAACAACTTTCATGAAGAACATTACCCCAAATTATGCCACTACAAAACTCCGATTGAGGTGATCCAAAAATGAGAATACACTTAAGACAATAAGGAACATTTTCTATGAAGGAAGTTTTGTCAAATTCCAACAGTAAATCGACCAATGGAACAGTGCAACTTCGGAGCACTAAAACCGCAAATTGGCAATTTTGCCAAAATGAGCTAAGCTTTGAGAAAGTGACCAAAACCAACAAGTTTTAAATGCAAAATGTGGTACATTGGGAGTGTTAAAACCAATGCACCTATTGTCTATGCAAAAGTCAACTTTTTGTTTGACTAATGAAGTGAATAGTGACACCAAAACTTGAAATTAAAAAATGTGATACTTAAAAATGCAAAATGCCCTAGTAGGCCTAATGTGATTGGTTTGGATAGTTTGGCATGCCAATAGGGTATTGTTTTAGCAGTACTGCGAAAGGCTTTATGCTTGTATTCATGGCTTTATGCCCGTATTCATGGCTTTTATGCCAGTATTCATGGCTTTTATGCCCGATTATGTGATATCATGGCTTTTTAGCCATACTGACTGCATACGTGGTTGACGTTCTGCATCCCATGGTATGACGGCCCGAGGCACCGCGGTGTCCAGCACCAACGACCCGTTATCCACCCAATCGCTCAAAGATAGGTTACTTGGGCATGGAAAAGTATAACTGTAATTGAACTGATTGTTAAAGAAAATACGAAAATTAAATATCAGGAATGATTATGATAGAATACAAAGAAACTCAAGATCATGAAGAAAATAATTAACAAAATGCATGAAGAAGTTAATATCATAAAACGTAATTAGCCCTCGACTAAACAATAAGTTAGTAATTACTCATTTCTTATGAACACAATAGCAAGGAAATTATTATTTTTATTTGCATATTATATTTTCTTGTATTATTGGCACCACTAAGCTTTATGCTTAGCGCGTCGCTTTTGCAACGCATAGGTACTGAAGATTTGGACAGAGGGCCCAGTAGACCACAGATTCGGTAAGGCAGTTCACAGTTCTGCATAGTGTCTGTGTCACCTCACCGTCTGCAGTGCATTGGTAGGACACTAGGTGTCATTTTGGCATTCTGTATTAAATTTTGATTTTCTCATATGTAATTAAACTTGTGTAATGTATTTTGATGTTCATGTAAATAATGAGAATTGTGTTTGTAAATGGAAAAGTGAATGTGTATCTGTAATTTATATATGATTATCACATGTGATGAATGATTGAGAAATGAATGGTTGAAAAATGTTGAGATTTTGATAAATGGAATTGAGATGATTGAATATGACTATAGAAAGTGTTTTTCACAGGTTCCGAAGAACGGTTTTCTCCATTTTTAGCCGGTATTCTGCCGGATTTTCTTTAAAATTTTCGGAACCTCAAATAAATAAAAATTTCGATAAATGGCTTAAAATGAATTATATTTCATAAGTTATATTCAAAATTATGATAAAAATTAATTAAGATAAAATAGAGTGCTCCGGCACACTGAGTGGCATTGCTTGCGCGGCTACACTGTAGTCGGGTAAGGGGTGTCACATATTTAATCCCTATATTTTGAAAAATGCACTATTTAGTTTCTGTATTATGCTTCTATTAAACTATTTAGTCTTTCCGTCAAGTTTTTCATTAATTAATGCTAGTCAAGCTATTATTTAATCATTTTATTTTAGAAAACTAATTATACTATTTTAGGTATAACAAATAATTATGGGACTAAATAGTTAACAAACCTAAATTATAGGGACTAACTAATATATTTTTTCAAAGCATAGAAACTAATTAATTACTTTCACTAAAATAGAAGAACTAAATAATAGTTTAACTGGTATTGACTAGTAGAAAAATTGACGAATGCACTAAATAGCTTAACGGAAACAAAATATAGAGACTAAATAGTATATTTTTCAAAATATAAGAACCAAGTAGTTAATTTCATTGAAATGCATGAACAAAATAGTAATTTACTCAAAACTCTATTTATACCTCCAAAGTGACTGGGATTTCACTGCTTTGGCAAAAGGATCAAATATAGCTATGAGGAAAAGTATGCTGATTATAATACTATTTTTGCACAAAAATAATTTTACTCAGTTAAATTGTGGTGTAAACAAGTGTCTACGGCAGTATTTATCGACAAATGAAGTAAGATTTGTAGTTTGGAAATTGAACAACACATGATCTTGTTTGTGTAAAGGGTAATCTATTGTGACAGCCTATGTAACAGTAGATAAGACTTATCATGACTAAGTGTAATCCTCTATATAGTTATCTATATGTATAGTTATCTTAGTGTACTGTTGTATATATATGACCTCTTCGACATTAATGTAATAATATGATAACATATGAGTTGATACTAATTATGGTATCAGAGCCTTAAGCGGCAACATTGACATTTGCAAAATGTCTGCCTCACAAGCATTAATTTCCTCTACCTCTCCAAGTTCCTTATCATCCTTAGCCAATGTCAATTAGCTTGTTTCAATTAAACTTACTCACTCCAATTATCTACTATGGCATACTCAGTTTCTGCCTCTCTTTCACGGGCACAATCTTGCTAGCCATGTTAATGTATCGCCCACTATCCCTTCATAATTGCTTGATGACAACTCCACCAATCCTTCTTATCTGACATGGTTTCGCCAAGATCAAATTATTCTTGGCTGGTTATTTTATTTTGTTTCAGAATCTGTTCTTTCATATATTGTTAATTCCAAAACGGCACATGAAGCATGGATTAAACTTGCCACAATTTATGCCTCTGGTTCAAGAATGCAACTGCAACAATTGTACAAATAACTCAAACCATTGAGCAAAGGGAACAATTCCATTGAGACTTATATGACAAAGGCCAAAACCATAACTGATCAATTAGCAGCTTTTAAATCATCCTATTATAGAGGATGATCTTGTGAATGCCATACTTAATGGCTTGGGACCTGCAATTGACCCTTTGCAAGGGTGATTGAAGCAAGGAATGCACCTCTTAGCTATGATGATTTGTATGCCCTTTTGTTACACAAAAAAGTTCAACTTGCTCTCGAATCTCTTTCCCTTAAAAATTTTGTTCCTCCAATAGTTGAAATTAGGAAGTATAATTAGTCTAGGAAGTATAATTAGTACAGGAAGTTTAGTAGAATTTAAATTATGAAGTTTAATAATTAGAGTCCTAAAAGAACTAGCTTTTTAGTGGCCTATATATATGAATAGTTAGTTGGCCATTATATGGAATGGATTATAGAGAGCTCATAAAGTGGAGAGGTGTGTTGAATTCCGTGAGTTTTGTTTGAGTGATTTTGAGGGTGAGAAAAATAGTTAGTAGTTGTAATTATTTTTCCTTGATAGTGGATTTGTTTGGTAGAGTAGGCTTATACCGAACTACGTTAGATTTTGTGTTCTTTATTTTGTGTGGGTGTGATTTTTTCACAATAAGTGATATCAGAGCTATGGTTTGAGATGTTAAAGATGGCGAGCACAAAATTTAAGGTGGAGCCATTTAATAGGAAAAATAATTTCAGTTTGTGGCAAAGCACTGTGAAGGATGTTTTTGTACAACAAGGATTAATAAAGCATTGAACGAGAAGCAACCGGTGACCATGAAAGATGATGATTGGGAGGAGCTTCAACAAAGGGCTGTGAGTATGATTAGATTGACGTTAGCCCCAGATGTTAAGTGCAATGTCTTAAAGCAGACTTTGCCAGTTGTTTTGTGGAAGAAATTAGAGAGCTTGTACATGTCAAAATCACTCACAAATCATTTGTACTAAAAGAAGGAGTTGTACCAACTCAGAATGGATGAAGGTATTGATGTGAGGAATCACCTTAATATTTTTAAAAAATTAATTACCCAATTGGCTAGTGTTGGTGTGAAGGTTGATGATGAAGATAAAGCTCCCTTGCTTCTAACCTCTCCCACAATCTTATAAAAGCTTGGTGACAGCCCTAACAGTTGGGAAGGAGACTTTGAAGGTGGAAGAGGTTACCACAGTTATCTTGGATAATGAAAAGTTTAAGAAGACAGGTAGTAGTAATGAAGGTGGAGCTTTTATTGTTGGTTCTAGTCATGGTAGAAGCAATTCACATGGAAACAATTGGAGAAGGAATAGTAGATTGAGCTTGAGACCACGTGTAGATCTTAAAGATAGAGAATGCTACTACTGTCATGAGAAGAGTCACATTCAATACCATTGTATGAAGATGAAGGAAGATCTTATAGAGTTTAAACAATTCAAAAAGAGTTATGGAAAAGAAAAAGAAAGAACTACTACAATTGCAATGGATGATAGTGTTGATGGTGAATGTTTGAATGTGGATGATAATAAGGAGAAGGCAAAAGATCCATTATAAGATGAGTGGTTAATGGATTCTACTTGCCCATTCCATATTTCCTCAAAGAAGGAGTGGTTTGATGTGATTGAAGAGAAGGAAGGAGAAAAAGTGAAGCTAGCCAATGGTAACAAGATAGAAGTTGAAGGTGTTAGAAGAGTGAAGATCAAACTACATGGTGATCAAGTAAAAGTATTTGATGGAGTGAGATATGTTCTTAAATTTGAAAGGAAGTTAATTTCCTTGGGTAAATTGGATTCTTTGGGTTATGGGTGTTCAATTCATAGTAGAGTCATGAGAGTTAACTGAGGTGCTCCTGTGATCATAAAGGGTGAGAAGATTGGCACAAAGAATCTCTATAAATTAGAAGGAAGCACATTGATTGGAAGAATACAAGTGGAAGCAAGAGGCAACATCAACATCAAGAGTGCAAGAAAGTACCCAAGAGAAAATTGACTTTTGTAGAAGTTGTGAAGACTAATTCCATTTAACTTTAAGGTGCAGATTGTTAGAGTCCAAGTCCAATTAGAATTAGGAAGTATAATTAGTTTAGAAAGTTTAGTAAATTTTAAATTATGAAATTTAATAATTAGAGTCCTAAAAGAACTAGATTTTTAGTGGCCTATATATATGAATGGTTAGTTGGCCATTGTATGGAATGAATTGTAGAGAGCTCATAAAGTGGAGAGTTGTATTGAATTCCGTGAGTTTTGTTTGAGTGATTTTGAGGGTGAGTGTAACACCCCAAAATGCATAGTCCTGTGCAAATCACTGTTCCGGTGACCAGTGTCAGTCCGAACAATTAAGGGGATTAGAACTATGTTTAAGTCATCTAGAAAAGCCCTGAATAAGAATTAATAGTGATTACCAGAAGGTCAAATACAGATAAGAAAAATAGAACATAAAAGGTTAAATGAGCTGGGGGTCACAGCGATGGGTGACCGCACTGGGAAGTGACTGCGAGTCAGTTATAACCCTGTTTTCGTGCAGGGTATTGTGACACCGCAGGCCTAAGAAAAATTGCGAAGCTATGGAAAATGTGAAAATCACAGAAAAAGATTGAGAACCAGATTAAATAATTAGGTCAAGGTTCCGAAAGAAATACTGAATTATTAGTAAGTCGGATCAGACCGGCGAGGGGCAAATTGGTCAATTCACCCCTAGAGGTGACTCATGACCTAACTGTCCAATAAAATCTGAGAAATGAAAAGTTTGAAATATGAAATTAAATTAAAGAAGTATGGAAAAACTAAGGAAAAAGAAAAAGAAAAGAAAATTGAATTAATGACATCATCCACATGACCTCACAAATGACATCATAAATTGATGTTTTATTTAATTGAAATTTTGACTAAGTCAATTCAAAATAATTGACCATAAAAACAAAAGAAAAAAAAATCCTCATTGTCTTCCCCATTTGGCCGGCTCATCCCTCTCCCATTTCTCTCTTTTTATTTTTTTTTTTCTCCATTAAAGCTTGATTTCAAGCTTTCTAAACCCCCAAATAAACCATAAATCCCCCAAATTCTCCACTTAAACCTTATTATTTTAACTAGAAAAGAAGATTGAAGAAGAAAAGGAAGGAAGAAAGTGAGAGAATTAAAGATTTGGAACTTCAAAGAAAGGTTAGTGATTAAACTTGTAAACTTTTAGTTAAATTCACATGTATGTAGTTAAATTAACCTAGAATTGAAGGAAATTGAAAAAAATCCAACATGTGGAACTAATTGTGAAATTCAGCCAACATGAATAGGAATAGGGTTTGAGTGATTTTGATGAATTTAAAAGGGTAATTTAGTTGAATTAAGTGTATAGAAGATGAATATAGACTTTAATTGCACTAATTGAATGAGTTACAAAAATTAGGGTTCTTGACCCTTAGGGTTTTCGGAGGAAAATTTGAGAATTTAGTAAATTGATGTATTTTAACCTAAGTGAGGTTTAAAATGGTTAATTGGAATCAATTGGCATGTGTTTGAATGTTTGGAATTAGATTGGAAATGGAATGTGATGCTGTCCCAAATTGGACAGTTTAACCTAGGTCCCTTTTAGGGACCAAAACTATAATTCTGCCATCCTAATTGGTGTGAGACCAATTGGATATGAAAGTAGATACATAATGACACAATTTTTGTGCGGAAACCATGCTTAGAAAATGACAGTACGATAGTGAACAATTAGGTCAAATTCGAGTAATGTGCACTGCCACTGTACCAGACTGACAAAATGAACAGTGTTTATTCATTTGGCCATAACTTAGCGTAGGAAGGTCCAAATGACCTGAATTTTATACTGATGGAAAGCTGAGACATAGCACTACAACTTTTATGAAGAACACAAAACCAAATTCTGATGATAACCCATCCGAAAAGTGAGCTACAATCGGCACACCAAAACTGTCAGAACCAGAATTGCGCCCAGAATTCTGGGTTGTAACTAATCCGGCTAGCTTTAGAAAAATGGCCATAACTTGAGCTATAAAACTCCAAATGGAGTGATTTAAAAAGAGAATGAAAGTTAAGACAATAAGGAACAACTTTGATGAAGGAAAGTTGGCCAAAATTCTATTGTAGATAGACCAATGGAATAGTAGAAATTTGTGACCCAAAACTGAATTTTTGGGATTTTACTTTGGTAGTTTGGAAATTTAATTGGCAATCAATACCAATAAATTTGACACCCAAAATGTGGTGTGTGAGTGCAATTAGAATTAATAAACATATTTAGTAGGAAAAAGTGAACATCTTGACTTAAATAGTGCATGAATAGTGACCCAAAATGTAAAATTTAAAGGATACAATTTTAAGCAAATTTAAGGCTATAATTAAGTAGGCATGAAATAAATTAATGGATTAACTATGAGATATGGTATTAAAATACTATAAATTGTGTGTTTCAGTTCAAAAGAGACTGGAAAGGGATCTTTGAGGAAAAATCGAAAATTGGAGTAAACTAGTCAACAAAGAGGTTTGTGCACAACTAGTTTTTAATTGATTTTGTTTTGAATATTTCATATGATTAAATGACGTTATTTTCCTTATGTATTATATTTATCAAGTATTGGATTTATTTCAATGATTATTGAAATTGTTATAGTATTCATAAATTTAGCTTTGTGAAATGGTATTTCAACAATTATTGAGCATTGTTGTGGATTGAATAACTTAGTTTTGGAAAAATTATGATAAAATATGTTTTGAATTGTGATGAGCATAAAAATTCTTGGATATTGGAATTGACATTGAATTGAATTGTATTGTGATTTATGCTAAAAAAAAAGACAAAGAGATTCATGATATTGTTTTATATCTCACTATAGATGCTTGACTAGGTTATTACTCGTCTCTCTCATTTGTTGAGGAGACAATGGAGTTAGCTTTGTTTTGATTACCATGGTACGTGCACATGCTTAGATTTTCCTCTTATTAGAGGTTAGATCTAAGTTTTCATTCACCATTTCGGAAGTTGCATTATTGTGTGGTGTAATGTGCACGATGATTCGACCTCCCCTACCATAGGGAGTTAGAATCCCGATTCGACCTCCCCGACCATAGGGAGTTAGAATCACCCTGACGATGGCCCTTGCGGATTAGTCTTGCACAGTTAGTGAGATAAAGAATGGTTTTTGAATAGTAAGAAATGGTGATTTAAAATTAGATTTGTGCATAATTGATTTTAGTGAAATTAATATTTATTTCCACAAAATGATGGAACTATTTTAAATGTTCAATTATGATTTGACAAATGATTTATATTATTGGCAATGAATATCTTGGTTTTTGGTATTTTGATGAATTTCAAGATTTCTAAATTATTTGCTATAATTTTGTCAATGTATATTGTATTACATTTTAAATTATAGTTATGCACTACTGAGTTCACCACTCAGCGATAGCTTTGTATGCTGTCATAGGTGAAAGTAAAGATAGAGCAGCCAAGTGAGATTTCCTGTAGCTGCTCCTTGAAGACACATTTGGATTAGCTCCGGGTAGATCATAGGTATACCCTTGTACATAGATTTTGATGTATGTATGTAATTATATATATGTAATTAATTTGAGTAGTTGTACAATAACTTTTGTAATATTATTTTAGGTATGTAATTAAAATGCAACTTATTGTAATATTCAAATTTATTTCTGAGTTTTGTAAAGAATGTAATATCCAAATTTCTTCCTGAGTTTTGAAATCCATGTATGGTTTTCTGTATGCTAAGTATGGCTTGAAAAATTGAATTGAGTTGATTGTGTTGAATTGGGATATTAAAATGATTTGTATTAGAGTTGCGGTTGAGAAAAAAATATTGGGAGTGCTTTTCTTTTCAGGTTTTGAAGAACTGTTTTCTCAAAATATAGCTGGCACTCTGCCAAAATTTTAAAAAAAATTTCGTAACACCAGATTTTAATCAAGGATTTGATCGATGACCAACATTTCAATAAAAGGCTTGTTAATAAATATTCAACATTGCCAACACTATAAAAATGATCGGAAATTATTTTAAAATCCCTTGTAGTATTCTTAATGAATTACCGATAGGCGAAGTATGGTAATTCATTAGGTGTACTACGGGATCATATTACATCTTACGAGGAGTGGGGTGTGACAGTGAGAAAAATAATTAGTGGTTATAATTATTTTTCCTTGATAGTGGATTTGTTTGGTGGAGTAGGATTATGCCAAACCACGTTAAATTTTGTGTTCCTTATTTTATGTAGGTGTGATTTTTTCACAATACTCCAATTATTTACTATGGCATACTTAGTTTCTGCCTCTCTTTCATAGGCACAATCTTGCTAGCCATGTTAATGTATCATCCATTATCCCTTCACAATTGGTTGATAACAACTCTACCAATCCTACTTATCTGACATGGTTTTGCCAAGATCAAAGTATTCTTGGCTGGTATCGATGATAGAAAGTCTACCTCTGAATATGTGTTCATTTGTAATGGAGGTGCAATCAGTTGGAAGAGTTCCAAACAGAGTACGACTGCAGATTCCACTACAGAGGCTGAGTATATTGCTACATCAGATGCTGCAAAGAAAGCTGTTTGGATAAAGAAGTTCGTGACAGAACTTGCAGTAGTTCCTTCCATTGAGTCAGCAGTTCCACTCCACTGTGACAATAATGGAGCAGTCATACAGGCTAAGGAACCCTGGTCTCACCAGAAATCCAAACATGTAGAAAGGAGCTACCAAATTATCAGAGAGATAGTTGGGCGAGGCGATGTAGCAATGTAAAAAATAGCATCAGCTGAAAATCCAGCTGATTCATTCACTAAGCCTATGTCACAAGCTCAGTTAGACCGACATCTTGAGAAGATGGGTATAAGATATTCTAATGAATGGCTCTAGTGTTAGTGGGAGATTGTTAGTAGTATGAGTGACAGTATTTCTAGCACAAAGTATCATAAATTGGTTCACAATCGAGGATATTTCACAATAAGGACATGACTTATCCAGAAAGATTGTAATCATGTTTGTTTCCAAGTTATTTATATGAGATGTAAATAAGATGGAATGGTAAGTCTCATGCCATATAACAAACATGATAGGCACTTATGCATGATAAGTAGGCTAAACCAGTGACACTTATGACAAGCACGTGGAGTTTACTCTTGTCAATGCATTGTCATAAATCATATCAGTGCTTATATTCTTTAGACTGGAGATAACACAATTATTTTGTATATAGGTGGTTTGAGTTTGATACTGCTTTCATACTTGTACTGTGTATGGGTATATGAGCATGTATTGGCTCCTACTAGTTATATATGGAGATAGGTGTTGATCAAGATAGAATCTGTTACCCTAAGTAAATAAGGATAAAATCCTATGTTCATTTTATTGTTCTTAATGTTTCAAGTTCCTAGCCAGTACAGACAGATTTAATCAGAAAAGAGTTTATGATAAGAAAATCTTTTTAATCAAGAATTGGAATTAAAAGAGAACATAATATTTATAAAAAATGGGGTTTGACATAAACCATGACTCCAGCTCGAATTGGGATTTTGTAATAGAGAGATTCTAGTGCATAGTAATATATGATTATAGGTTCATTTAAAGGTATTCCTTTGGGATTTTGTAATAGAGAGATTCTAGTGCATGGTAATATATGATTATAGGTTCATTTAAAGGTATTCCTTGTTACTGATTGGGTGGCCATGGCATGCTATGCTGGGTGTCAACCATGGTCTATGAGATGCTTAAAATGATTTAGAGAAATTATTTATGGTAAAAAAGAGTTTTGATGATATTAAGAGTTAATATTATATCTCATTGCTAATTAGTGATGAGCCTAGTAAGTCACACACATATACAAGATAATCACCAAGTAAAATATGATTTAATTGATTAATTAAAGAGTTTAAATAATTAAATAGGTTTGGTTTGCAATAAGATTGCAAAGTCCCTAGCATGACTTGAAACCAAATCTAGGTTATTGGATGTATAGTATAAGTTAAATTTATATTTAAAGTGTTTAAATATGAATTTAATTATGAGAAATTAATTAATAGAGATTAATTAATTAATTTATATTTGATATAAATTGATTAGAAGAGGAGAAATAATTATTTTGGGTTTAGAACTCAAAATCAAAACACAAGGGTAATTTTGTCATTTCACAGGGTGACATGTGACACCATGAGATGGTAACACATGGCACCATATAAGCTTGCCATTTATCTTCCAATTATATAAGATGACCAAAGTCAAGATTAAATCTAGCTTTGACACTTGGCTTAATGTAATTAGGTCAATTAAAATTTAAGATGCAATCAGGTGATGACATGTGGCAAGGGTTTTAAGTGATGACCTAATTATAAAAGGCAAAGAATGAAAAATAAAATACAAACATTCTGATTTTTCTAAAGAAGTGCCGCTACCCATAAAGCTCTCTTCCTCTCTTCTTCTTCTTCTTTCATGAATTCAAAGAGAATGGTCCATATTCTCTTGAATTAAAATTGCTACAAATTATTTCTAGTGTCCTATATACATTTACAACCTCTCTAAAGAAAAATCTCTAATTTCTAATTGGTTGGCAAGGCTTAAGAAGCTGTTTAAGGGACTGCCATTAGTGGTCTTGGTGTGGATAAACTAGAGGGACAACATTTGAGATCCTAGGTGCTTCCCAAAGGAACCAATCACATCTACAGTGTATCAAAAGGTTAGTGCACGTATTCTTGTATTAATCTAGGGTTCTAATGAATTAATATATTTATTCTAAAATCTTAAATGACAAATGTAGATCCTAATACATATTAAAAGTGTTTTAATATGCAATTGAACATTGAAATCAATTAGGTACATAATGAATCTTGCATGATGCATGAGACCCTAGAAGAAAATTTTTGAATTCAATGTTCTAATCTAATAATTTTCATGTTTCCGCTCCTTCAATGTGATCCTCCCTTTTATCTTTGTTGTAAAACTTGGAGACTAAACTCAGCAACCTCTCTTAATTTTAACCTACACACCCTCAATATTGTTGGAGTCAAATTATATAGACATTGAGGGTTAATATTTATTGTATTTTGTTAGCATTTATTCTCTTTTATGTTTACTTTTAAGCATTTTTAATTATTTTTTATAAAACCTGTTAATCCAACCTAATCCCTTGATTTTTATATTGTATCAGGTGTTTTGATGTGATACTAGAGCCAAGGATGAGTTTGGAAAACTTTCAGAGGTCAAAAAGTGAAAAATACAAAGCTAGAAGCATTTCAAAGGTCAAAAGTGAAGAACAGAAAGCTGGAAGCTTTGCACTGGCCACATAATGCATTACACAACCTGTGCAATATAACACTATAGAAAAGCCAATTGCATAGCCCGTGTAACCTCCTGGACCCTATGCAATTCTCTAGACAAAAGAAAACTCAAAGAACAAAGCTAAAAAACATTGCATGGAGTACCTCATGCAACACCTATGCAATGACTTCAAATAGCAATTCTAACTGATTTTTCTTCTTTCTCACTCGATTTGGGAGGATTTCTAAGGCTTTTAGGACTCTGAAACAAGAGTTTTTACACTAAATATAAATACAATAAGTCAAAATTTGAGGGAAAAAGAACATTTTTACATTCAAGAGTGCACATTACCTTTAAGAGAGGCAAAAGAGAAACAGATCTGCAAGATTCCTAGAAGAGATTTCCAACTGAAATTCCAAAATCCCAAGGCTGTAATTCTCCATCTGGGTTCTTTCATTCTATTTCTTCTCATGTCATTTTTCTTTTATTTTATAAACTTGATTTAAAAAACTTACCATGTGTGAGTAGTTTTCTTATTCTAGGGTTAGGGATATAGTCTTTTCAATTCAGTTATGGACTTGTTTGATTTTATTTAATAAATTTTGGTATTTTATTCTTTGATTTAATCTGTTGTGCTCTTAATGCATGTTTTATGTTTAGCTCCACTTAGTATTAATTTTAAATATTAATTGAAGGATTGAATGGTGAAGATTAATATTAGAATAATAAGATTTTAAATTGAGGGTTATTGATCAAGAGATAGGCTAGAATTCTATGTGGAATTTGTAACATCCTCATTTTCATAGTCCATATGTCATACTATTCCGACAACTAATGTCCGCCCCGAAAAGTCGGAATGTCTAGAACTACACTTCGGTGATAGTAAACATACATAAAATGATGAAATAAATAAAAAGAAAATACAAGAAAAATTAAAGAAAAATAAAAGAGAGAAAATGAAACTAGGTTAAACGAGCTGAACCCGTAGCGATGGGTGACCGCACCGGGAAGTTACAGCGATGACCGTTGACTAGACCTGGACCGCGGCAACTCGGGGAAATATTTTCAGGACATAATTAAAGGTCTACTGAGGTGTAATTGATATTGAAAATGTCAAATAAAAATTAATAAGTTAGTGTAAATGAAAAACGAAAATTTAAGGAATCGGCGGTACAAGGAGTAAATTGATAGCACCGAAAAAGTTCGAATTTAACTCGAAGAGGGGTATTTTGGTAATTTGATACCTAGAGTTGCCTTTTAACCTAAATTTTCATTAAAAATAAGTAATATTAAATATTAAAAATGTCATGAAAATAAGAAGTTTTATACATAGTGTAATTAAAAGAAATTATGAGGACATGATTGAAATAACCATAAGTTTAATTATTCTAATATTAACCTAAAGTTATTGGCAAATATTATATTCATTAATCTACATTAGTGGAGGGTATAAATACTTAAGTGGACAGAATTCATGACCCAAAAACATTCCATTTCTTTATCCAAACACCCATGGCCGAATTCAAGTTCTCAAGTTTTCCTCCATGGCCGCACCATGCATGGAGCTCAAATTCTCCATGATCAAGCCATTATTTCTTCAAGCTTCCTTCATGAAAAATGATCCTTACACTATGGGCAACCTATAGGCAGCAAAAAGGAGAGGAAATTTCAAGGATTTGTCAAGCACAAGTTGAGGTTAGTGCTAGTTTTCCTTATCCTACTTAATTAAACTTTGTGTTGAGGTTGAGACAAGTTGAATTGCTAAGAAAAATTGAGGAAATGATTGAGTATTGGTGAACCTTAGTTTTGGCAGCTATGAAAATGCATGGTTAGTGACTTATTCTTATATTTAATGGATGGGAATTAAGGTTGATTAACTCAAATGGAAGTTGTAGTAAGTTAATATCCAAGTATGTGTATGTTAGTGCTTGAAATAAGGGTTTAATAGTGGGACTTTAATGCTTTAGTAAACTGCCATGTTGGGCAACCTTAAATATCATGAATTTGTGTGTGAGTTTATGAAATTTATCAATAAAATATGATGGTGTTGAATGGTGAGCAGTTTGTGTAATTGCCATGGAAGTGTATGTGTAATATAAGTATTAATGTACATTGAATTTAGGTTGAAGTAAATGTTGAACTTTAATAGTGTATTGTGTGCATTGAGCACTTGAGTGTTCTACCCAAAATGCTTGCTAGAATTGTGTATAATATATATAGAAGTGCCATTGATTGAATATTGAAGTATTGGGAGGAGGAGGATTGTCAAAATTGAAAGTGTGATGTTCAAATGCAGGTTGTGTATGTTGGCAGCACCTAAATTAGGTTATAAGTGCAAAACTGTGAACCCAATTGGTATGAGGCTAATGGGAGGTGAAACTAGACACCAAATAGGCCAACTTTCATGTAGAAATGTTGCCAAAATTCTGCCTAGAAACTGACATTAAAAATGACCAAATTTGGAATGGCAACCTTGCAAACCCAGATTTTTGACCATATGAATAGTAGTCATTAGGATGACCATAACTCACTCAAAACAGGTCTAATTAACCTGAAATTTTTACCATGGATAGCTTAGACATAGAGCTACAATTCTTATGAAGACACGAAAGCCCAAAAATAGCCAGAACCAAGTCAAATAGCTTGCACAAGTTCGGGTACCAAAACTGCTAGAACTAAAAGTGACCTAAAATTAACCAAATTTTACACTAAAGGTGCAATCTGTCCAGCTTTAGTAAATTGACCATATCTTGGTCTATACAACTCAGAATGACCTGAAATTTTGCCCAGAGTGCAATAAGACATAGAGCTATAATTCTCATGAAGACACCAAAGCCCAGAAATAGCCAGAACTAAGTCCAATAGCTTGTACAAGTTCGGGTATCAAAACTGCCAGAACTAAAAGTGACCTAAAATTGACCAAATTTTGCACTAAAGGTGCAATCTGTCCAGCTTTAGTAAATTGACCATATCTTGGCCTATACAACTCAGAATGACCTGAAATTTTGCCCAGAGTGCAATAAGACATAGAGATACAATTCTTATGAAGACACCAAAGCCCAGAAATAGTCAGAACCAAGTTAAATAGCTTGCACAAGTTCGGGTACCAAACTGCCAGAACTAAAAGTGACCTAAAATTGACCAAATTTTGCACTAAAGGTGCAATCTGTCTAGCTTTAGTAAATTGACCATATCTTGGTCTATACAACTCAGAATGATCTGAAATTTTGCCCAGAGTGCAATAAGACATAGAGCTACAATTCTTATGGAGACACCAAAGCCCAGAAATATCCAGAACCAAGTCAAATAGCTTGCACAAGTTCAGGTACCAAAACTGCCAGAACTAAAAGTGTCCTAAAATTGACCAAATTTTGCACTAAAGGTGCAATCTGTCCAGCATTAGTAAATTGACCATATCTTGGTCTATATAACTCAGAATGATCTGAAATTTTGCTCAGAGTGCAATAAGACATAGAGTTACAATTCTCATGAAGAAATCAAAGCCCTAAAATTGACCAAATTTTGCACTAAAGGTGCAATCTGTCCAGCTTTAGTAAATTGACCATATCTTGGTCTATATAACTCAGAATGACCTAAAATTTTGCCCAGAGTGCAATAAGACATAGAGCTACAATTCTTATGAAGACACCAAAGCCCAGAAATAGCCAAAACAAAGTCAAATAGCTTGCACAAATTCGGGTACCAAAATTGCCAGAACTAAAAGTGACCTAAAATTGATCAAATTTTGCACTAAAAGTGCAATCTGTCTAGCTTTAGTAAATTGACCATATCTTGGTCTACACAACTCAGAATGACCTGAAATTTTGCCTAGAGTGCAATAAGACATAGAGCTACAATTCTTATGAAGACACCAAAGCCCAGAAATGGCCAGAACCAAGTCAAATAGCTTGCACAAGTTTGGGTACCAAAACTACCAGAACTAAAAGTGACCTAAAATTGACCAAATTTTGCACTAAAGGTGTAATCTGTCCAGTTTTAGTAAATTGATCATATCTTGGTCTCTACAACTCAGAATGACCTAAAATTTTGTCCAGAGTGCAATTAGACATAGAGCTACAATTTTGCTTCTTTGACCAGAAGCTAAAAACTAAGAGAAATAGGACTTTAGGCTAGACCAATCTAGCACACAAAAATTGAGAATTTAACAATTACATAAAATGATGCTTGAAGTAATTTGGCAATGAATGCCAACTTGTGGAAAGGGTAAATTACATTATATTGACAGAATATTGAATTGTAAATTGTGACATATTGATACTAGAATTAACTTATCCATGATATCTAAAAAGGTCAACATTTTCATTGACCAGTGAATTGTATAATGACCAGTAACCCCTAAAAATAAAGAAATAAATATTTAATCTTGTAATATGCCCTAGTTTGCCTAGTTAACTAGTTTGGATATGTTGGGATGCTAATAGGATTCTGACAGTTGTTCTGTAAATGGCATTACGTCATATTGTGTTTTATGGCTTATTATGCCATACTATGATTTTAATAGCCTATGGCTATACAGATTGTGTTATTATACTCGACTTAATGCCTGATTGATTATATGGCTTTTTAGCCATACTGTTTGCACACCGGGAGATACTTTGTGACCGATGGTGTGACGACCCGAGGTACTAAGTTTCCAGTACTAGTATATCTGTTTATCTAGTCTGGTCAGTGTATAGGCTACACGGGCAGTCAATTAAAACATTATTCAATTCAGGCAGTTAAGTTAAGTTAAGTTAAGTATAATGAAGTTTCTGTACAATAAAATTTAGTATTGAATGAAATGAGTAAAAGAGATTAGCAATAGAAACATAATAAAAATATAATTTGCAGAACCGCAAAGACTTAAAAGACAACACAGTTAGAATAATTTGTATACTGGGTAGTATTACTAAAAGGTTATAAATTTAGCACTTCCAAAGAGGAACAAACTTGTATATAAGATGGTTAATATTAGAAACATTCCAGTAAATCAAATTGATTATTCAATATTTAAGTTATGCTCTATCCTTTCTTTATTTGTATATATTATTTCTTGTTATACTATTGCACCACTAAGCAGAAATGCTTAGTGCGATGGAATTGCTTCCTCGTGCAGGTATTGAAGGTAAAACCAGTAGACTGTCGACTGAGATTTTTGGAGTCCAGATCTGCAGAAATGTCAAAAGAGCTCAAGATTGTCACCTCCTCAGCAATGCATGTAGATAGGGCTAATTTTAAGCATGTTTTCTAATCTGTACTTTATAATTATTGCTTATATTGTAATGTGAATTAGCAACTATAATTTCATTTGTATATCCAGTACTTGATAAATTTATATACTTAATTGGCAAATTATATAAGTTAATAAAATATAAGAATTCTGATATTTGAATTGATTATCTAATCATAATGATTTTGAATGAGATTGAATTTGAGAAATTTTGAGACTGAATTTGAGTTTAAGAAACTGATGAGAATGCCTTGAGATAATCTGAGTTATGAATTTGAGCATATATTGAAATTATTTTTGGCAAGTTCAGAAAAACTGTTAGTTCAAATTACAGCTGACACTCTGTCGGATTATCATTAAAATTTTTGAACTTTTCAAATTAGTCAGATTTTGATAAACAGTAAAAATAGCCTAAACCTCAGATAAAGTTTTTGAACAAGTCAATTAAGAACTATAATGAAATCAGATAAGATCAGGTGCTCCGGCATGCCGTATAGCACGCCTTGCTCGGCTACACTGTAGACGGGTGAGGGGTGTTACAGAATTAATAATTAATCAAAGAATATGATGGGTTTTAATTAATTCAATTGCCACAAAAGTAGGGTTTGGGTTAATTAAGATACAACTTAAGTGCCTTGAGAGAGGACTTAATATAACTTAGGATTAAGTTCCTCCAAAGTAATAATTTTCCATTTATTGAATAAATTAGATTAGATCTATAATTGATTGAAATGTGAACCCCTAGCTCTAGAATGTTGTTATTAATTGATATCCAAGTTTAATTAATTGCTTTAGATTTAATTTAATTTAATTTAATTTATATTTAATTGCTATTTCTCTAAAACTCGATCGTCTAGATAATTAAAATTATTATAGATTGGTACTCAACATAGTCCTCGTGGGAATAATACTCTATTCATAACTTTATTAGTTGTTCATGATCCACGCACTTGTGAGATTTTGCACAATAAATAATAATTTATTAATCTATATACACACATATACAAAATATTCTATTGGTGTTAAATATATGTGACTAAATAGAACACTCAAATTTTAAAATATATCAAAAGGGATAAGGGTATATATATAACAAAATATAATACAATAAAAGAATAAAATAACAATGAACTTTGGTTTAGTAGCACTGGAGTCGTCTGCAAGGTTGAGAGGTTTTGAATTCGAGTTCAACCAGTAAGAGTTAATTATTAAAAAAAATAAATTAAAATAATAAATCTATCCAAGTAAATTTACTTAGATTTGAGAATAAGGATTTTGTTTCATGGATAGTGAGAAAACTTCATATCTTTTGGGGTGAAAATATATATCAATAGAAAATAGAGATGAGAAATTTAATATGATCCAATATTCTAATTTATATATCCAACTTGGAATTACTTAATTTAATTTTTATAAAAAATAAAAATAAATTGAAAATTTGGTTTGAATTGATCCAATTAACTCGAATTTTTATTTAAAAATTACATGAATATTTTTTTTAAATATTAATGTTTTGATGTTAAATAGATTTCTACTTGTAAACGATTTAATTTTTTTCTTTTATACAATGACTCAATAAATACTTTAAATTAATATGCAATTCAATGTTACTCGTTCCAAACTCATTTAAAAAACAAAAACATGAGATGACACACACGCTAAAACAACCTAAACTCAAATAGATCAAATTTGATTTTTTTCCCTCTCTTTATATATATCATATTTATACCTAGTTAAATCTACTATTTTGGTACATGTCTATCCATATTAGTTTAGTTTAGTTTATTCATAAAATTGTTTAGATTTTTCTCCAAAAGAAAATTAATTACACTGAATTTGATTTTAATGTAAGAATGATATATATGATCATCTCTATAGTGTTGGAGTACCACATTGGAAAACTATAAGAAATTAAAAGAGAATACAAGTAAGGGGAAGCCATGACAAATGGACTTAAACCATTTTGGTGGAGGCAACCCCAAGTTAAACAATTAAATATTGCTAACAATTTTTAGCATCTTCGGGGTTAGAGCGAATCTCAAATGGTATTAGAGCAGGCCATAATTTAGGATCCGAAAAAGTATGGTGGGAAGTGCAACAACAAATCAGATCAAGGTGGATCCATAGGCTAGTAAAAAGAACTAGACCCATTGAGCCAAGACACAAAAAAGATGCCAAAATTTAGATGGGCGACCGCATGCAGATTAAGTGACAAATAGACCTAAAAACTTAAGTCCAGTCCAATTGCACTTGAGGGGGGGAGTGCTGGAGTTCCACATCGAAAAAATGCAAGAAATTAAAAGAGAATATAAGGTAGGGGGGAGCTAAGCCAAATTAGCTTAATTCATTTTAGTGGAGGAAACCCAAGCTAAATAATTAAATATTGCCAACAGTCTTCAACACTCTTCAAATCAAAGCGAATTTCACACACACACACACACACACACACACACACACATATATATATATATATATTCAAAATTTGCAAGCAATAATAAATTTTCTTTTTCATTGTAACACCCCTATGTTCGGTAGTGCGTTCTACTGTTCCGGTGACCAGTATCGGTCCGGACAGCTAAGATGCCTAGAACTACATTTAATTATTAGTGAGGAGACATAAAATAATGAAATACAAGAAAAAAAAAATGTAAGAAAAGTAAAGGAAAAATAATAGCAATGAAATGAAACTAAGTTAAATGAGTCAGTACCGCAGTGATGGGTGACCGCACGGGGAAGTTACGGCATAGGTAATAACCAACCCCAGGACTGCAGGGAACCCTCGGAATTTAGTTTCGAGACATAATTAAAGACTTATTGAAGTATAAATGTCATTATAAATATCAAAGAAAAATTAATTAATTAGTACAAAGAAAAATGAGAAATCGAGAAAACGATAAAACTTGGTATTACCGAAAAATCAAGAATGCAACCTGAATAGGGGCATTGTGGTCATTTGACATCCTTAGTTTTATACTTGGAAAATGTCATGAAAAATTAAAATGGTAGTACATAATCTAAATAGTAAAAGATATGAGGAAAATGTGGGAAGTTGGAAACTTTGGATTAATTAATACTTTAACCATACTTAGTGCTCCACTAAGTGAAGTTAATGGACATATAATATAGTATATTGGGACAGAAAATCTGTTGTCTTCAACCTCCCAAACAAACCAGCCGAAAATCCTCCCAAGCTTTCATCCATGGCCACCCACTTCCCAAGCTCAAATCTCCATGATCAAGCTATGCTTTCCACAACTTGTCTTCATTAAAGTTTATCCACACCTTGCAAGCAAGAATTTGATAGTAATTTCAAGAGGAATAGGTGAAGTTTGGTCAAGCTCACAAGGGGTAAGTATCCATTTCTTCAACTTTTCTTTGTTAAAGTTTGTGTGGGTGTTGAGATAAGTTGATATATGGAAGAAAAGTTGAAGTTTGGTAAGTTAGGGTGCTGCTCCATTTCGGCAGCCATGGAAGTTTAATATGTAACTTGTTTTCTTCATGTAATTGGTGATTTGGAGTGTTGATTTAAATGTTTAATTGTATTGAAGTTGAATTCCATGTAAAAAGTTTGATTTGTAAGCTTGAAAAGTGAAAATGGAATTTGATGTGTATGTGTAATTTTTGGGCAGCCTCAAAATGGAAATTGATAAGGTTCAAATTCATGAAATGTTGTTGAAATATTGTACAAAAGAATGGCAGCATATATGTGTGTGTAATAGTAGTGATAGATATGTAATTTGATGATGGAAGTTTGTGTGATAATTAGAAGTATTTATGTGTATATATTGTTGGGATTGAACTTTATGAATGGTGACTGCATTTGGTGTATTTGAAGTGGTTATATTCTGTCCAAGTTGACCTATAATGTAGAGAATGGAATGGTTTTAGTTAGTGCCAAATGCAGAATGGTATGGGAAGTGAAAATGTAATTGGTAAACATGTGTTTGGTTTGGTGTTTGAAAAGCATGTAGAGGGCAGTGTGCAAATGGACCTATAACCCTAAGTGTGTAGCTCCAATTGGTATAAGACCAATTGGAGGTGAAACTAGGCACAAAATGTGCCAACTTTCATGAAGGAAGCTTACCTAAATTCTGCCTAGAAGGTGACTTGAAAAATGACCAAATCCGGATTAGTGACTTGAAAGCCTGAAAATTGACCATTTGGGCAGCAGTTAGTGTTTTGACCATAACTTACTCAAAACAGGTTCAAATGACCTGAAATTTTTACCATGAATAGTTTAGACATAGATATACAATTCTTATGAAGAAACCAAAGCCCAGAAATGGCCAGAACCAAGCCAAATAGCTTGCACAAGTTTAGGTACCAAAACTGGCCGAACCAAAAGTGACCTAAAAATGACCTAAGCCTACCATTTTAGTGCATTTTGTCCAGCATTGGTAAATTGACCATATCTTGGTCTACACAACTCAGAATGACCTGAAATTTTGCCCCGCATGCAATAAGACATAGACCTACAAGTTTGTAGTTTGGACCGAAACTCGAAAACCGAGGGAACTAGGTCGTCTGGCTAGGTCAAAATAGTACACTGAAATCCGGTAAATTGCAATAAAATGTAATACACTTGGAAATGAAATTAGTAATATATACCAACACTAAAGGGCTATAAAATGTGACATATTGCTAACATTAGAATTGACTCACTTAGAGTGCATTAAGGGTCAACATTATAGGTTAACTAATTAAATGAATTGAAGGGAATAGTACCAAGAAAATTTAGATATTGAATTTTATTGTTAGAAACAATTTAACTGAGTACTGAAACACTTTAAATTGTGTGTTTCAGTTGAAAATGATATTGGAAAGCATAAGGAACATTGAGTCAAGGCCTAGGGGCGACTCAAATTAGGTTTGTGCACAACTAGTTTTTAACTGATTTTGTTCTGAATATTTCATATGATTAAATGACATATTTTTCTTATATATTATGTTTAATAAGCATTGGATTTAATTCAATGATTATTGAAATTGTTATAGTATGTATGAATTTAGCTTTGTGAAATGGTATTTCCACAAGTATTAAGTATTGTTGTGGATTGAATAAATTATGTTTTGGAAAATTGTAATAGAACATATTTTGAATTGTGATGGGCAATTTGCATGGAAAAATGCAAATTTATGATTTGAATTGTGATAAGCATAAAAATGATTGGATATTGGAATTGACTTTGAATCGAATTGTATTGTGATTTATGCTCACTAAAAGGATTGTGATAATGTTTTATATCTCACTATAGATGCTTGACTAGGTTATTACCCATCTCTCTCATTTATTGAGAAGACAATGGAGTTAGTTGTGTTTTGATTATCATGGTACGTGCACAGGCTTAGATTCTCCTCTTATTAGAGGTTATATCTAAGTTCTTATTTGTTATGGCCCTTTTGGAAGATTCATTATTGTGGTGTGTACTGTGCATGATGATTCGACCTCTCCGACCATAGGGAGTTAGAATCCGATTCGACCTCTCCGACCATAGGGAGTTAGAATCACCCCGAAGATGGCCCTTTCGGATTAGTCTTGCATATTTAGTGAGATAAAGAATAGTTTTTGAGATAAAGAATGGTTTTTGAGATAAATAATGGCTTTTAAGATAAAGAATGGCTTTTGAGATAAAGAATGGCTTTCGAAATAAAGAATGGTTATTGAATAGTAAAGAATTGTGATTTCAATTATAATTTATGTATAATTGATTTTGTGGGAATTAATGTTATTTCCTTATATTGTTGGAACTACCTTAAATATTTAGTTGTGATTTGATAAATTGAATTTCGTGATCAAAGTCATTTTATACAAATGATTTATATTATTGGTAATGAACATATTTTGATTTTTGGAATTTGATGAGTATCCAAATTTCTAAATTATTTACTGTAACTTTTGTTAAGGTATATTATACTATGTTTTAAATTATAGTTGTGCACCACTGACTTCACCACTCAGAGATAACTTTGTATGCTGTCGCAGGTGAAAAGAGCATAAAGAAATTGAGTAAGCTTCTTTGAAGACACATTCAGATCAGCTCCAAGTTTATCATAAGTATACCCATATACATAGGTTTTGATGTATGTATGTACATTATTTGAGTAGTTGTATAAAAACTCTTGTAAAATATTTGGTATGTAATTAAATGTAAATTATTGTGATATAAATATTGAGTCTTGTAATCAATGAAATGTTCTTTATGATGAGATTGGTTTGAAAATGAATTGATTGATTATTGAGATTTGAATTGTGAGTTGAAATGAAGTTATTGGAGTTGTATTTGAGAAAACATATTAAGAGTGTTTTCCTTTTCAGGTTTTAAGAACTGTTTTCTCAAAATACAGCCGGCACTTTGCCGAAATTTTGAAAAAATTTTTATAACACCAGATTTTAAGCGATGATTTAAATTTCACGAAAATAGTTTTAAAATCCCTTGTAGTATATCTAATGTGTTAGCAGTAGGCAAAGTACGGTAATTCATTAAGTGTACTACGGGATCATGTTACATCTTACGGGGGAGTAGGGTGTGACAAAATTTACAATAAAAAATTTACAATAAAAAAAAGGTGCTGCATCTATTCGTTGTGCCTTTGAAGATTATGTCATTTTATTAACTATTAGATTTTATGTGGCTAAAATTGAAAGACTATAAGTAGAAATCAATTGTGCTATAAGGTATAATTAGATAGGATATATTATTTGAGGGGTGCTTATAGTGTTGTTGAATATTGTCCTTCTAATTTATTTCAAAGTGATTTAGTTATGTGTTCCACTTCTCTTTGTTCTTACTCCTTAAGTTCTTTGTCATGTTGCTATGATGCTATAGATGGTTTATTCTGATTATAACTGCTCGTGGAGTTATCCTTGGTTGCTTTAACTTAGGTGTTTCCTCTTATTTAGTGATTCTTGTTTTGGTTCTTTTTGTCATTTTTTTTGTGGTTGCTTTTTAGTTAGTGTGAAGAAGTTTTGCCTTATAGTCCTTGTAACACCTTAATTTTTGAAGAAATATTAAATATGGTTATTAGAAATAGAAATATAATTTATTAAACTTTTGGGACAAAAGTTTAATTTAAATTTGGATTTAAAAGAAAAGCTTTAGAAGTTTTGGGTGAAAAATTGAATGTTGGAAAGAATTAAGGACCAAAATGAACTTTTCCTTTAAAAAGTGCAAAGTTGGTACTTGACCCATGTGACTTTCTTCTCCAAAAGAAAAAAAAAATGTGTTTTAGTTGGATTTATAGTGATATAGATATATTTTAAAATATTTTAATTGAGATTTGGATATGAAGTGTTGGATATAATATTTATGTGGATATGAGTTAGAAATTTGTGTAAGTTGATATAATTATTGAGTTGTAGATTTGAGTTTTGTATAGGAAGCTTAGTTTAATTTTAAGAAGAGATGCTATCAAATTTTCATTAGATATCTAGTATGGAAGGTTAAGTTTATGTTTGGTTTTAATTATGGTTGTATTACTATATTTTAAGAGGAGCTTTTGACTATGGCTTAAATGGATTGGAAGTGGATATGCTAATTGGTATATTGCATTACGGGTAAGTTGATAAATATATATATATATATATAGCCAAATCGTACAAAAAAGCCAAACCCTTGCCTGTTTTTGCATTTTAATCCTATTGTTTCAATTTTGGCAAAATAGTCTAAAATTGAAAGGTTTGTAGAAATTTTATCCAAATTTCAAATCCAATTTAGGAGAAATACACCTACCAATTTTTATTCTTAAATTGTGAGACCCACTTAATGTATCATATAATAATTAAAAAATAACCCTTCTCTCTCTTTGTGTGATATCAATTCTTCACATACAAACAATGAAAAGTTTTGGGCATATTTTCCTCTGTATAATCTTCCAAAAAGACAAAGCACTTATTCCCTTGGACAAGATGGTGAGTCAAGGTTCTAGAATCTAAAAACATATTTAAACATCCTTTGATAGGGCCACTAGCCACCTCTCATTGCTAGTTACGAGCCTCATAAAACTAAGAATCATGGTTGAGGCAAAGCCATCAGACTTCTATTGTTCCAAGTTAGGTTATATGCAAGGATGGAAAAAAGGATAATTTTATCTAGTCCATCTTTTTTCCACAACAAAATGCCTAATATTGGGGATGAAAAGGAAAAAAACAAAAAGAATTATAACAAATGATCAGACACAAATATTCATGATTGCCTTTAATTATTTTGCAACAAAAAAAATTGCCTTATAACTCTGTCCATTCTTCACTTTGTCATCAGAAATGAGGGTCTTAATGCACAATTGATAAGAAGATATTTTGCCTGGATGATGTTGAAGGGGGGATGTACATGAAATTCCAAAGTAATTAGCTCCTTTTCAAGTGACGTTGGTTTATGTGAGAATATTGGAAATGAATTAGTAGTAATAATAGTAAAGGGCATAATGGAAATGCTAATGTGATTGTCGAAGGAAGTAATAACCTGGGATCTTCTAAAAGTGATTAAATAAGAATGATATGTTTGTTAGTGCCGATCTTCAGCCTGCAAAGTCTCTAGCAAATGAACTTGCAGTAGTTGCTTAAGAAATCACACCTACTGAATTCAATGCCATAATTTATCGTAATATTAGTAACGATTACCATACCATTATCACAACCCTCAATCTGTGTGCCATTTGAGCTTTGTTATTTTATGTGGCTTGAATTTTAGATATGTCTTCATGGACCCAAATTGTGACCTGACCCCAAAGTTTTGCGTTGTGACTTGATTACGATAAAAAGTGAGGTCTGTGGTGGTTAAGGTTTGAGAGTTCTAAGCGATTGTATCTCGCTCTTTTTATCATAGTGGAACTTTTTCTCTTATTTTGCCCATGGACATAGACCTTCTGTTGAACCATGTAAATTCTGTGTTATTCTTCTTCTCTTCTCTTATTCTATATAATTGTGCAACTGTGTGTGTGCCTTAGATTTGTGTGCCTCTATAACAAGCTTCATGGACAGCTAGTGGCTTATAAAATTTTGCGTAATAATACACATGATACCTCAGTGGCAAACTCAATTATGTATCAACTTTCTACTGCTTCACAAGCTCCATTGCTTCTTAATCCATTATTATCTTCTGCTCACTTGAACTACCAGTCACACAAAAGATCTCACGAGCCATGACAAATTTATGGTCTTTGAAACCATACTGTTGATCAGTGTCATTGTTGTTACACACTAAGGAATTCTTTCCAACCTCAGGATAGTCATATTTATTATGGTTCTTATCCTATAATGCATTATTAAAATAAGTCCATTGCATGGTTTCCAGACATTGCTACCAACTATCATGTCACTCCTGACATTGCTAACAAAATACAAGGGTGCTGACTAGATGCTTGTCGATAATGGTGATGGTCTGCACATTTCTCATATTGGCAGTGTTTCCCTCCCTTTTGCAAATGGTAAATTACATTTAAATAACGTTTTGCATTTGCTAAGAATTGTTAAAAATCTCTTATCCATGCACAAATTCACTTCTGCCAATAATTGTTTCTTTGAATTTTAGCCTAACCATTTTTCTGTTAGGGATTAGGAAATAAGGAAAATACTTCTACATGGGCCAAGTGAGAAAGGCATCTATGCTTTACATCTACCACCACAGAAGCAGGCTTTCAATAGTGAATGGCACTCCATAGCTGATTGGCATGCTCGACCTGGTTATCCTTACTTTTGGCCAGCCAATAAAATTAATCAACAGTTTAATTTACCCATTATGCCTAATAAGACTCAATTTGTTTGCTCTTCTTATCTATTAGGAAAATTAGCTCGTCTTCCTCTAGTATTTGTTAAACATAAGAGTAATGGACCATTTGATATTGTACATTCAGATGTCTGGGGTCCATCTCCTATTTTATCTTCTTTAGGTCATTTTTTTTTCTCTTTGTTGATGATTATAGTGATTATTCTTGGGTTTATTTTATCAAGAATAAAAGTGAAGTTTTTAATGCTTTTCATGAATTCGAGGCTCTTATTGAACGTTAATTTAATCTCAAAATTAAAGCATTTCATTCTAATTAGGAGAAGAACACTGAAAATTGCACAAATATTTTAATTTAATTGGTATAATAACGAATTGCTTGCCCATAAAACACATGAACAAAATGGTCTTGCTGGACCAAAAATTTGGCATCTTATTGATATTGGCCTATCTTTATGATGCATGCTGAATGCACTAACTAAATAAAATATTCTACTAGACTAACTAACTTATAGCAAGAGTAAGCAAGGTCGATCCCACAGAGAATGATTGACTAATTAGTAAGGTGAACTCAAGTGCTCACACATACTAACAATAAAGAAAATAGGGGGTTTTGAGTTTTATTAATTCTGAGGAAACTAAACTAATCAAAATAAATTAATAGCTAAAAGTATGTAAATGTGACAAATAGCACAGTATGGTAAATGGCTTAGCAAAGAGATATGTATCTACCATGGAAATTTACTATCACTCATCGACACAAATGCAATAATTCATTCACTTAAACAAATTTGCTGTAGAAACCAAGCAAGCTTCAATTTCCCTATTTCTCCTTACTTATTAGACTAATCAAAGCAAGTATCTAATTAACCCCTAACCAATTGAACAACCCACGTCAAGCACAAGATTTAGCTCAATGGCAGCTTACATGCCAGAGAAACATCAGCAAGTCTAGATAACAATTACACAACAAGTGGCATAATCATTTAACCTATACTATGAGTCTCTAAGCAATATGATAAATTCACATAATATCACATTTGCTACTGATGTAAATTTAATTAAGTAATTACAAACTTAATCAATTATACTAGCATTATACATACATGAATAATCAAGTAATGGGCCTCCTAAATAATTAAACATACCATCTTTTCATGAATCACCAGAGAAACATAGATATTTAAGTTAAGAAAATATTGATTTAATTGATAGCTCAAAATAGTCTCATGATAATTATTCCATGGTTTCAACAATTCTCTCTACTAAACAAAAAAACTACTTACTCATGGTAATAAAAGATAACACCATAAAAATAATAAAAACAAAAAAGAACACGTTGCCCTTTTTGAATGGAATTTGAACAACTTGAATATGATGTTGATGATGATGATACACACTACAAAGGGATGTAGAAGTGCTCCACAAGCCAAAGAAGAAGAGGAAATCACACCAGCTGCTAGATCAAGCAGTTGACACCTTTGAATGTACAAAGAGGGAATTTGGCCACAATGAGTAGAAGGAAATATTTTTTCCAGATCTATATTTTGGACTCTTTTTATAGAAAAAAATAGGATAACTAAGACTCCATATCTGATTTGGAAGTTTTAGTCATATTCTGACTTAAAACTCTCTCAAGAATCCTAGTTAAAGTAGGAAAATGAGTTAAAAATAACTCTCCTTATATAGATATACCACTTGCATGACCTTGGGGACCCGTACACCTCTATTTTATTTATTTTGGGCCTTAAATAAAATAGTTAAATTCACCAATTAAGGCTTTAACTCCAAGCCCAACTTAACTTAACATAAAAAGCCCAAACACACTCAACATATGACCCTTAATGTAATCTTGCCCAGTTGCTCTCATTTTTCATATATGACCTCTAAATATGTCAAATAAGGTCCATCTAAGCCTATAAGATTAGATTCACACTCTAAATAGTAGATCACATACAAGCTCCATTAAGGCTATCTAAAGAAGCTAACTATGAGTTGATGTCTGAGTCTATTCGTTTTTAACCATTAGCCTCAAAATACCATGAATAAGACACCTCTAAGCCCATTTTATCATTGGCTAAGTCCTAATCAAAATCGCACCTCCTTATGCCTTAAAGTGCTTGATGTGTATTTTGCTTCTTTTTATGCTCAATTCACCTCTTTATGCTTTATAAGCTCTTCCATGCTCTTGTAGACACCTAACAACATAAAAACAAGTATTAACAAGCTAATTAAACAAGAAACAAACCCAAAAGACTAAGTATACAATGATAAAAATATGACATTTTAAGCAATAATAAAGAAACAAACCTAGTTGAGTTCTCAAAACACCACCCATAGACGTTTTAAGAGAGAAAGCTATAAAATTGAAGGAAGAGCACCTGATGTCTTGGAAGAAATTGTTGGCGGTATTCTGCAACACTTTTGAGATTTGCTATGGATTATTTTGTTGGATGATTGAATGGGTATCTTACATTTTGGTTAATACCTAGAAAAAGAAAAGAGCCATCTGTGTTTGACAAAATGCCAATTTAGTAGAAAATGAAGATATAGTGTATGAATTTAATTTTTCTTGCACATTTAACTATACTTCACTAATTATAGATCATATGGATCAAGTTTGCTAGTTATGAAAAAAAATTTTGGAAAAAAAAAAAGAATTTAGTACTTAAAAAATATTTAATAAGGTGAAATCGATTCAAACAACTTGCGTAGTTGAGGCTTTTGGGTTTCAATAACCTTCTAGTAAGTTGATTAGCTTTCTATGTGGATTAGTTTGTTGCAAATTACTTTAGTTTTGTGTTAATCACTTGGATTCTTTCTCATAAGAATAGATAATTTATACTTTTCGTGGAATATATATTTCTTTATCCTTATACTACAATGTGTTTGATGTCTCATCCACACACATTTCTAATTAATTAACTATATATATATATATATATATATTACTTTCAGAATTGAGATATAGGTGCTACAAAGTGGAAATATGCATAGGAATTAGAATTTGTTAAATTGTTATGCTTAGCTCCACCGCTGGACAAAAATTTATATATTATACTTATATAGGGTACTATAGCCTCTTTAAGTTAATTTTATTTCCTAGTCGAGATGTTTGAGTGCTAACCATTGTCTAATTTCCCTACTTTTTTCCACTAAATAGCAGAATTTTATAAGTGATGATCTAGTTATTATCCTTTTAACATTTATGTTTTCTTTACAATTAGTTGAGAATTTTTTTTTAGGTTCTTAGGACATTATTTCAGTCAGTTGTGACATACTATATATGTTTAACCTTAACCCAAGTTTACTATTTTTTTAAAAAAATATACTTGAGTTAGTATTTGCTATTGGAGTTTCAGTTGATTGGTTTTTGTTTTAAATTGCATTGTTATGCTACTTGTGATGTTTTTTGAGCAATTATAAAAGACTGGGGAAAACTTCAATTTTTTTATTGAATGCTATCAATTTTTTTTTTTATAAAAATTTTTACAGCAACATTTAGCAATTGTGTTGATGATATTGGTGCCCACTAAACTAAGGGCTTTGGAAATATATTTTACATGTATAGCTTTTTTACTCATTTGTTATGAATAGGGAGTTCAGTCTAGTTTTATGGGTTATTTTATTTGATTTTATGTAGAATATAAAAATATAGAATATGAAATTGACTTTGAGTAAATTATTTGATAAATATGTAGGTTTATTCATTTATTTATATATTTGTATAATGTGACAAGCCATTAGTGGAAAATAAATTATATTAGCTTGGTCATTACTAGCGCTTAAGAGCTATGTGGACCTGATCTTCCATAAAAAGTACGTAGGTAAATTTTGTTCTCTTTATTTTTGATTTTTTTTAGTTTCTTTTGTCATTCATCTTTCATATGTTATAGTTGGACAAACAATTGGCTCTTGAATTTTTGTGCCTTGATAATTTTATGGATTGAAAATATAAAGTCACTTATTGAATAAATACCATCATTTGTTTTGTTATTATAGGATTATTGTTTGAATGTGATTGTTAATTTCTTATGATAACTGTGATATATTCATTGGAAATTTTTAGAAATTTCATATATTAAATATAGATATTAGTGAGAGGAAACTTTTGTCTATAGTAGCTATTATATCTAATTAGTCCGTTCTTCTAATGAAATCTGTCACTTAGATTCAGGTTACAATATTCTGTTAATTAGAGAATAAGATGCGGCATTTAATGATATTAGAGCTTAGGTTATAGATTCTATAGACTCATGTCGATGATTCGTGTTTAGGTAAATGAGGTATTCAGAGTTGTTGATGACTAAATTTGGACTTCAACCTTTGCTAGCAATTAAATAGTTAGAGTCTGGTCTTGTAAGGTGATATTAATTGTAATAAGTTTTGTACTAATTTAGAAGTGTATTGGTTAAGTAGTTGCTTTTAGTTGATGGAAGAGTTAGTATCCTAGGTGTTAAGGTTATACGGTGAAATGTATTTGTGGAAGATGCTCTAAAAGAAAAGAGAAAAAGTTGTAATTGAAATACTTGACAAATATGAGTCTTGTTTATTAAAATGTGGATAAGTAAAAGAGAAGGTAGTGAATAAGAATTTGAAAGGATAGAAGAAGAAGTAGTTTTCTAATGACACATACGTAAAATTAGAATCAAATATGTTCCGTATATACCTTGTGATTATGATGTGATTATGCTACTTTAGGTAGTGTGGAATTATTTTCAACATAACCATGATGATGAATATGAACTTGAATGACAGTTATGATGGTTTCTGAGTTATACTATTAAATTCATGATATTGAGAAGTAAGAGAGAAATTATTAATATGAGAGTTTGATTCGAATGTTTTATTATGGAATGTGTATAACAGAGGAGTTGTGTAAGAGAAATATTAGTTTTATGAATGTGGTGTAAGACATGTTACGTTGTGAATGTTAGCAATAAAAGGAAATTTATATGTCACACCTTATCCCTCCGTAAGACATAACATGATCCCCTAGTATACCTAATGAATTACCAAACTTCATTTACTGATAACCCATTAGATATACTACAAGGGATTTTAAACATTTTCATATTTCTTTTTACAGTGGTGAGCACTTTTGATAGGTGTTAAAATTTTTTTATCGAAGTTAAATCACATATTAGGTCTGAAATAGTCACAAATTTTATAAAAGTTTCGGCAGAGTGTCGTCTGTATTTTGAATAAAACAGTTCTTCAAAAACCTGTAAAAAAAATACTTCCAATATATTTGTTCAATCCCAAACTCCAATAATAGTTCAACACAAATAAATTTCTCAACATTTGTCAAACTCAGTTCAACATCAATTTTCAGTATTTCCAAAGATAGACTACAAAATGATTGAGTAGTTCAAAAGCTGAGATAAGAAATAAATATATTATAACTTTAGTTTACAACTGCTCAAGACCAAGTACAATAAATACATACAATGCATATATATTACAACAAAAATTACAAAAAAGATGGTATACTCAATATACCCGGCAGAATCTCAAAAGTGTAGCACAAGTAACCTACTCTGCTGCTCTGTCTATTTGTCTACTTGCGACAGCAATGAAAAAGCTATCGCTGAGTAAAATTTACTCAGTGGTGCACAATAACAATTTAAAATGCGGTATATAAAACTTTTATTGACAATTTACAACTCAAATAATTCACAATTTCATGTCACAATTTTCAAAGCTCATATAACACAAATTTGATCAAACAATTTAATAACATAGTGTTGCCAATCAATAACACAACTTAGGTCATGACACAAATTTTTTCTGAATATGCTGTGTTATACACCAAGACAAGACATACTCACTCCACTAATCGAAATCAATGAGGGAGGTAGCTAGCTAGATAATGAACATCCATACTCACCTCAGACTGACAAGTCAAAGAGGGAGGAATATAGTCATACTCACCACATAAATGGAGGAGGAACATAGTGATATTGCCATGCCAAGTGTGAATAAAAAATAATTCTAAATCATAATATTTAAATATTTCATACAAACCACAAATCACATTTTATCTCAAAATTTCCATTTGCAAAGTAGGCAACACAATAATTTCCAAATAATATTCCCAAATCCAAAATAATAAAAAATTATTCATAACTCATTTCTCCAAATAAATTTTCTAGTAAAAGCAGTGAATATAAAAAGTATTGTGCACAGACTTGATTTGAGTCGCCTCTAGGCCTTGACTCAATGTTCCTTATGCTTTTCAATATCCTTTTCAACTGAAACACATAATTTAAAGTGTTTCAGTACTCATTTAAATTGTTTCTAATCATAAGGTTCCATAATTAAATTTTATTGATACTATTCCTTTCATTAGTCAACCTATAATGTTGACCTTTAATGCACACTAGGTGAATTAATTTTAATGTTATCAATATATCACATTTTATAGTCCTTAAGTGTTGGTATATATTACCAATTTCATTTCTAAATGTATTACATTTTATTGCAATTTATTGGATTTTGGTATGTTATTTTGACCTAGCCGGATGACCTAGTTCCCTCAGTTTCTGGGTTCTGGTCAGAATTACAAACTTGTAGATCTATGTCTTAGTGAACTGTTGCCGCAAATTTTAGGTCATTTGGAGTTTACTAGACCAAGTTATGGTCATTTTACTATTGCTGGACAGGTTGCACTAAAATGGCAAACTTGGGTCATTTTTAGGTCATTTCCGATTCTGGCAGTTTTTATACCCAAACTTGTGTAAGCATTTTGACTTGCTTATGATCATTTCTGGGTTTTCGTGTCTTCATAAGAGTTGTAGCTCAATGTCTAAGTTTTCTATGGTATAAACTTCAGGTCATTTAGACCTGTTTTGAGTGAGTTATGGCCAAAACACTGACTGCTATTCAAATAGTCAATTTTCAGGTTTGCAAAGTCATCAATCCGGATTTGGTCAATCTTTTTGTCACTTTTCAGACAGAATTTAGGTAGGCTTCCAACAAAAAAATTGGCACATTTTGTGCCTAGTTTCACCTCTAATTGGCCTCATACCAATTGGAGTCACACAAGTCCATTTATAGCCTAAAACACATACTGTCCTTTTACATGTCTCTCAAACAACAATCCACATACACATTAACCTTGTTATAAGTCCACTTCTCTACCAAATTTTGAATTGGTACTAAACCATAACCACTCAACACATCACATTTAGGTCAACTTGGGTAGAATATAATAATTCACAGTACATCAATGACAACTCAAAATTTTAAAGTTCTATTTCAACAATACCTACACATGAATACCTCCTATTAACACATCTAATTTCCCACCAATATTTACATATATATTTTGCCATCCTTAGTACCATAATTCACTAAACTATTTCATGAATTTAAACATTCTACCATGCATCACAAGGCTGCCCAATTTACACATATACTTCAATCTCCCATATTGACTTCCTAACCTCACTTTTAATGCACAATTCACACACACGCATGGTAATCAAGCTCTTATACATTTAAGCACTTTAATTAACCTCATTACCCATCAAATACAAGTGAAAATACATCAAGTTTCTTCAACAATCATGGCTACCAAAATGGAACATCCCATAACTCAACCATTTCTTCAAATTGCTTCACCCAAAATACTCCCCATAACCTCAATACAAACTTTAATGAAGTTAAGAAAATAAGTACTTACCTTAACTTGAGCTTGACAAATCCTTGGAATTTCCTCTCCTTTTTGCTACCTATATACTGCACATGGTGTGTAGACAAGAATTAATGAACAAAATTATGTGGAAAGTGGCTTAAAGTGATGTGCATGGAGCTTGGTTGAGGTACGGCAATGCAGGTTTTATGAGAGAAATTGGGTTTGGCAATTGTGAAGGTTAAGTGGAGAAGATGAAGTGCAGAATATTAGTGGAAGCTTTCTGATTTCTAATGCTTTATATACTCCATAGTAGTCCACTAAGTCATTAAAAAATTAAGTTAATGTTAAACTTTTATTTATTCAACATTATACCCCATAATTTTCCTTATTTATACAACAGATGAAATTTCATTTTTTCATGGCATTTTCAAACTTTAATTTCATTTATTTTTCATGGACATTTAGGTTAAAAGCCAACTCGGGGTGTCAATTGACAAAAATGCCCATATTCGGTTTGTATTCTCGATTTTTCGGTAGCACCAATTTTTATCAGTTTCTCGATTTTTCATTTTTCTTTGTACTAATTAATTAAAATTTCTTTGACATTTCTAATGTCATTTATACCTTAATAGATATTTATTTAAGCCTTAAAAATATTTCCTAGGGTTTTCCGCAGTTCAGGGCTAGTCAATGGTCCTCATCGCAACTTCCCAGTGCGGTCACCCATCGCTACGGTTTTTGGCTCGTTTAACTTAGTTACATTTCATTGTTATTATTTTTCCTTTATTTTTCTTGTATTTTCCTCTATTGTATTTCATTATTTTATGTCTCCTCACTAATATTTAAGTGTAGTTCCAGGCATTCTAGCTGTTCGGACAGACATTGGTCACTGGAACAATAGAACGCACTACCGAATATAGGGGTGTTACAATTCTCCCCCCCTTAAAATAAATTTCGTCCACAAATTTTACCCAATAGCCATCCCAACATAGTCATACGTTTGTTTTCTCATGTCTTTCATATATTTTCATGTAGCCTCATAATCTTCATAATTTGAATAATGGTCCATAACACCTTAACTAAACGTATACATTTATTTCTCAGCTGCTTCACCTCATGTGCTATGATCTTTATGAGCTTTTCCATCATGCGTTGAATTTAAATTCATTTCACCTTTTTAGAGGTAAACAATTTTGTATGGTAACAAATCCACTCTTTTTAAGACCTTGTGTGATCCTATGGAGTGAGAACTTAGTTTTTCTCCTTTCTATAGAATCGTATAATCTTCTTTCCTTTAAGTTTGTGTAAGACTTTTAATAATCTAATATAACATTTAATTTGTTTATACAACACTAATCTTTTCTTACTATCATTTTGTCTAATATTTCGATTCATGTTTCCTTATTGAATGACTATTGAGGTTATGTTAAAATTATTTATCTAATCATTGGTCCTCTGACCATTCTAGTCAAAAATCTTGCTCATATTCGTAACATTTCTTTGTTATATCTGAACCAACTGTTCAAATTTTTACTTCTACACCTCCTTTATCTATCAATTTTCAATAATTTATCGTATTCTATGAAATGTCTTTCGCTAACAAACTCTTCCAAAACTAATTCCAAAAAGACTAGTCACTAATATATCAAAATTTATTTTTATATGCGGGACAGCAGGAAGGCAAACAATACTGAAACTAACATAAAAGTATGCAGACCCCGGGTCAAACAATACATATACATATCTTAGTTAAAAATTGAGAAAGTACCGGGAACAATGTCAGAAGTCTCAGCCTCTTCCCTCTGCCATATAGTGTATACTCTAGTCGAAGCATCACCTTGTTCTGGCTGATTCACAGTACTCTGACTTCCAGGTATACTAATTGATGGTGAACTCCTTGGGGTAGAAACTTTAGTTGATCCCTCTGGTGTAGTAAATGATCCAGAACAGCGTGGATTTATATAATTCTTAGCAAAATGACCATTCTCTCCACAATTAAAATATGCTCCTATGGCTCTATAACATACCCCACTATGTGGTTTACCACAAGTTTCACAAAGTCGATCCGACAGAGCGTTTCTAGGTCTTTGCTGAGTTTACTGATGAGATTGGGGTGGTTTCTATCCAGAAGATCTATCACTACCAGATTCGTGTGAGCTAGATCCTCCAAAGTGCTTTCTCTTTCCTGACCCACTATAAGGAACTTGATCAGTAGTCTTTCTAATTTTCTCTTTTTCTTTTGTACCCTTTTCACCTATTTCTTCATTCTCAATTCTTTCTAATTCCAGGGCTTGTGATATTAGCTCTGAGAAATTCTGGTGTCGGAACCCCGCGACTTGCATTCTTAAACTAGGCCTTAACTCGGCCTCAAAACATTTACATCTGTTTCTAGGAGGGGTAAGCAGGCTTCCTGCATAATGACTTAATCGAGAGAAGTTTCTCTCAAATTCTGCCACTGTTTTGTTCCTTTGCTTTCAGGCTTAAGAACTCCTGTAGCTTCTGGTCCACACAGGCATTTGGGACATATTTTTGTCTGAACTCTCTGAGAAATTCATCCCATGTCAGCACCGGGGGTTCCACCAAACTGTGGGGAATGCTTTTCCACTAGTCATATGCATCCCCTTGTAGAAGTGAGACTGAGTATTCAAACTTCAGCTCATTAGTGCAGTGCAACTTCCTAAAAACTCTTTCCATCCTTTCTAACCATTGTTCTGCCTCTAGCGGATCCACTGCCCCCTTGAACTCAGTAGCCCCATACTTAATCAGCTTGTTGTACTGCCTAGCTGAAGGCTGTGGTTGTACTACTGGTGTCTGCAGTGGGGCTTGAGTGGGCATGTTACCAGCCATCTGTTGGAACATCGCACCCATCTGCTGAGCAAATTAAGCAGGGAACTACGGTATTGAGGGGGTTGGTGCAGCTGATCCACTCACATTTTGATGGGCTAGGGCTTCCCCTTGCACTTCAGCCTCTACTGATTGATCGACTGAACGGTCCCCTTCTTCCATAGTCAATTAGAGGATATTATACCTCCTGAACAAATAACATAAGGAGATTTCCTCCCGTTAGTGCATATTTATAATGTAATGTACTGTATGTATCAAACCATGACATTGAGCAGTTGTATTGTGAAGGAAAAATATTCAAATTACAGGTCAAAACAGAATTTAAAAACTAGCTCTGATACCACTAAAATATGTCACACCTTACCCCTCCGTAAGGCATAACATGATCCCGTAATATACCTAATGAATTACTAAACTTCATCTACTGATAACCCATTAGATATACTATAAGGGATTTTAAACCTTTTCTTATTTCTTTTTACAGTGGTGAACACTTTTAACAAGTGTTAAATTTTTTTTATCAAAGTTGAATCACATATTAGATTTGAAATAGCCACAAATTTTATAAAAATTTTGGTAGAGTGCCATCTGTATTTTAAATAAAACAGTTCTTCAAAAACCTGTAAAAAAAACACTTCCAATATATTTGTTCAATCCCAAACTCCAATAATAGTTGTCGCAATGGGATTTTGCGGTCGCCCGGACGATCACTCACCGAAGTGGGAAAGAGTGAGGAGTCGCCACCTTAGTTTTGAGGGAAACTAAAGAAAACCATTTGAGAAGTTAAATTAAAAATGAAACCACTTTAAAACAGAGATTCTAAGTTCGGGGTCCGTAAACGGGTGGGGAAGGTGTTAGGCACCCCACCTCGTCCCTTAATAAGGGTAAGTAGATTTAATTCTGCGTCCTTTACAAATTAGTTAGAAGGGCTTAGGCGGCAATGTTAATCCTTTTGGTAGAAGGAATGTTTGATTTTTCACTAAATTTGGATCACCCAGATACATAAGTAAATGAGACAACCTTAGTGAACGGGTGTGAGAATCGGATAAGAACTCTCCTCCGATCTTTTTTAAGTTGTTTATTTAAAGTTTTGAGGATGAGACCGGATAAGAACTCTCCTCCGATCTCTTTCAGATGTTTATTAAAATTTGAGGTGGAGACCGGATAAGAACTCTCCTCCGATCCTTATTTAATGTTTATTAAAATTTTGAAGGGAGACCGGATAAGAATCCTCCTCCGATCTCTTTTAAGTTATTTATTAAAATTTTGAGAGGAGACCGGATAAGAACTCTCCTCCGATCTCCTTTAGAGTTATTCGTTAATGTTTTGAGTTGAGACCGGATAAGAACTCTCTTCCGATCCCTACTTAATGTTTATCAAAATTTTGAAGGGAGACCGGATAAGAACCCTCCTCCGATCTCCTTTAAGAGTTGACTTAAAACTTTTAGGCAAGGATAGGATAAGGACTCTTCCGACCCCTTCTATTTTGATGAGACTCGGACAAAGACTTTTCCGACCTTTAAAAATTTAACCACAGCTACGGGTCTTAAGAACCTAAAACTAAGAATTCTGACCTTCAAAAATGCCGGGGATAAGGTTTATGGATATCCTGTGGCTGAACGGGGAACACTAGACTTGATTCACTGACCTTTTCATGTAGTCATTTTACCAATATCTATTAATGACCGATCCACTCTGTTTCGTTTACTTTGGTCTTATTCCATTTCATGACATCTTTGTCGAATTGCTGTTTACGTCGGCCTAATAGTTCAGCTATCTTCCTGACGTGTTATTCAGGTCCTCTTTTTAAAGGAGACCTCTAAGTTGCAGCTACCTACGTTTACCCAACCATTTACATACTACAAAGAGTTAAAAAAAAACTGGTTTTCAGAAATTACGGAGATCAATAAAATGAACTGATCACTAAAAAAATGATTTGAGAGTGACTTTCTTTGGGATTGCTTGTACAGAAATGGTCTAGATGTAAGAAGAACAAGTAAAATGTAGGAAATAAACGTGGACGCTTAATAAAACAGCAACATGAACTCTTATAACAATATTTTCTCTTGGGTTCTCTTGTACAAAATACCCTTGAAGAAAGTTGCAGATGTATGAAGAACAAAGGAAGTGCAGGAACAAACGTAAGATGAGTGTGAACTCTTACCTGTGAGGAGCCAAATATATTGAAATAACTGTGAAGTGGTAAACAGTGATGAAGATGGCGGATTGATCAGCCTGAGAGTTGATGTCTGTCGTGAAACCGAGAGATGCTTTAGCTAAAAGGTAACCAGGTAAGAACCAGGTGAAAGGAAGTTGAGCTTGAACAGCGGAAAGGAAAGCAGAGATGATGAGAGTATGACCAGATAATGAACAAACTGGAAATGTAGAGTTCCAATATTCAAAATCTTTTTCAAGAAAACACTCCTGAAAACTAGTTTCAAAAGTATTTTTAATCACTACAAAACAGCAGAGTAACAAACTGAATGAAGTTTCAGAGTTCCTCCACGATAATAGCAGCCTCTTGCCTATATTTTTGTCCCCCGAACAGTTTTTCATGCAGGTATTTATAGGAATCGGGTGCTCCCCATGAAGGGTCAGGATTTATTTTGAGGAAGATGGAGGGTCAAGATTTTGAAGTACATGATCGGATGTTCAGGAATTAAAGAGAATCAAAACGAATGGTGAGATCACTTCTCAAAGTATTTGTCCTTTTCCTTTTTAATCCGTGACCTTGAATCCTCTTGTCCGAACGATCCGAGGGCCGAGAGTGAAAACGCCGGTATTATCATCTTCTCTTTTGATCCAAGGGCTCGGATTCATCCTTACAAGTGAGATCAACGGTGGAAATTGGGATGTACAGACTGTCATGACATACACCGCACTGTCAAGATTGCGGCGATTCTTAGGCGTATGGTGGAGATCTCGCTCGCCACGCTTTAACTACCTACCCGATTCTCGACGACGGTTATTGGAATTTGTCTTATGCTTTTTGTCTTCCGATCCTCCCTAGCTCCTATTCCGATCTCTCATGCCGATCTCCTATCTCCGATCCCTTTATCCCTTGATCATGCCTGGATTCGGTCCAAGCATTAATTACATCTCGATTTTCAAGCGCCCGCTTGCTTTTCCGCCAGCATTAAATGCCCATTTTCCCTATATATACCTCGTTGATAGTGGCATTTCCTTCATTCGATTTTTCTCTTTCTCCTTGTTTCTTGGTTCTAGCTGTTCGGAAAGTTCCGCTACAATCGTGGTTTTGATCCTCTTCCGATGGAATTCCCTTTTCTCGATGAAAATTTACGATCCGGTGATTGGATGGTCCTAATTGACGATGGTGAGAGAACCGGATTTGACCGATCCGTATGCGGGCTTGGTTGTACCGATCTCGAGTTGCTCAATCGAGTTCATTCGGCTTCTCATCACATTGAGTGTTCCGACAATGATTCCGATCCACATTGGGTGTTCCGACAATGATGAAGCATCCGGTCGGCAATATCCTTGGGATCGATTATAAACCGATCCTTGGAACACACGGGAGTATCCTTGAATTAGTTATAAATCGATCCATGGATCTCCCGAGTATCCTTGGGATAAGTTATAAACCGATCCTTAGATCACCTCTTCAGATAGGATTTTTCACGGTCTCTAGAGATCACGTAAATGATGTGATCCAATGTTAGTAATCCGATCTCTAGAGATCGCCAAATGATGTAGTCTGTCAATGTAATCGATCTCTAGAGATCACCCAAATGATGTAGTCTGTCCCTTTATTGTAATCCGATCCTAGAGATCGCCCAAATGATGTAATCCGATCTTTTTGCAAATAAAGACTTTATTTTGCGATTATCATCTTATTATTTTTGCATTGATTATTTTACGATCACTAAGGTGGTTATCCGATCGGTTCTTTACTTGAATGACACTTGGTGATCTTTTATTCAAAATATTTAACTTATTATGCCGATCTCCAATTAACCGATCTCGAACATTCGGATATTTGAGAGAAGTGTCGAAATTGCCGAGTCTCACCAATCGATGCGCCGCCTAGAACCTCGCGAGCATTAAATGCTCGGACTAGTATAAATAGGGAGGGTTAGCCGGTTGTTCTCTCATTTCATTTTCGTCTCCTGCTCATAGCTTCAAGTTCTCTCATTTTCTCCGGTTTCTCGAGCCGATTAGACTCGTAAGGACTTTGATCTTCCTTTTTGTTTAAGTTCTTTGTTTCTTTTGAAAATGAGCGGTGCAGAAGGTCGAGAGCGAGCCCTCCTTCCATTGAGTTCTCTTGGTCATCGTCGATGAAGAAGAGCGGTCAGACCAAGCGCGCAACTGGACCCCTTAGGGTCTCGCTCCAGTCGGTCGAATTCGTACCATTAAAGCGTCTGCGCGCCTTCTTCAAGAGAGAGACCCTTCCTATAGACGAGCTTCCATCGGTTCTTCGGGAATCCGATGCAATCGCTTGTTCAAGAATACAACATTTGTCTGATTCATATGGTGATCAAGTGCCATGGCGATCTTCGTGTCGATCATTCTTTTGAAGAGGATGACATGGTCATGGTGTCTGAAGAAACGATTAAAGGCGATCGAGGTTCCCTCTAGCCGATTTCTATAAGGAGGTCCTAAAATTTCACCGAATATCCATTGTTCAAATCCACCCCAACTCGTGGCGGATCTTGGTTGCTTTCCGAGGTCTATGCCGAGCTAAGGGAATCAGACCTACAGCTAAAGTGTTCGCCAAGCTGCACCGGCTAACTCACCGAAAGGACGATGACCACTGGTTCTTTCAGGCGAAGCCTAATTGCGGGCTCTTTTCCGATCTGCCCTCGTCTCTTAAGAACTGGAAGAATCGTTTCTTCATTGTGAGGAGCAAAGATCCGAGCCGCTTTGAGGACTTCCCCCGCAGCTGGTGGTACCAGGGACCCTTGCTTCCGAACCATATTACCCTGAGCGAAGAGGAAAGTTTGATAGTGATGGATCTGAAGAGTGAGGCTGCCACTAAAAAGTATTCTTGTTTGGATTCGGTGACTGCCGAAATTTGCACCATTGGATCGGTGCTCATTGGCCAAGACCGCGAACTTCCGCTCTCTAACCTCGGCATCGGTATTTTCTATACCTCGGATCTCGGGACCTTAGCGATCTCACTAACCTTTTCTTTGTGCTGGTATGGCGGGTGGTGAGTGTTAAAGTAATTGGTAGAAGTAGAGAGAGATCTCCCGGAAGATAATGGAGATAAAGCGTTGAACGACTCAAACGCCGATCCACGAACACAGGGAGATACAAAGTGATCCTCCCCAACCTTGGTCCGCCGACCACTGAAGCTACCCGATCTCCTCCTAGATCGGAGGAGCGACCTCCGACTCTTGCAGTTGTTCCAAGCAGGGTAGGGGGGCCTTCTCAAGCTTCTGGGAGGACCTCTTCTCGGGGCGCTCAAATCGATCTACTGCTTGAGGAATAATCGGACCGTCAAGGAGAACTCTGATTTCGCCAAAGTCCTAGGGTCTACCATCTTCTTTCCGGAGGATCGGGACAGGCTATCTCAGAATGGTCTCGACGACATATTGACTCGGACCATGAGCTTAAGCGTGGAGTGTCCGTGAACTGACCATGATCCGGAAAGGATTCGGCGCACAGGTAAGGAGATCGGGAAGAAAAATCGGAGGTGGATTGTCTCCGATCCCAACTCTCATCCGCTGGGGATTATATATCTCAAGTCGAGGGACGGGCTAAGCTGCATGAAGACCGGTTGGCCGATCAGTATCGTGCTTTGGATGAGAGGGACCGTGCTCTTAAGGAAGTCCAGTGCTTCACGCCAACGGCGCTCAGGTCGCTCAACTTATAGAGGAACTTGAGGCGAAGGATAAGGAGCTTAAGGAGAAAGACAAGGAGCTTAAGGAGAGGGATGAGGAGATGGTGACGGGAATAGCCGAGGCCTATGTGAAGGCTCACAAGGATCTCTTGGCCGCACTCCAGGAGCGTTACCCAGAAGAAGACTTTTCTTGGATGGCGATGTGGCTCCCGAGGACAATGATGAAGACAGTGAGGATGAAGCCAGGGTGAGAGGGAGAGAGGAGTGATCCAAATGTAGATCAGGCTGGGGGTGATCCCCCAGCCGAATAACTTGTACAAATTATGACATGAAATGAAATGCCTTTTGTTCAATGAATGATTGTGATCGGAAAATTTTAAACCATTATTTGTCTGAGTATTTGATTGTATGAGCACAAAGAAACAAAAACTAAATGTGATTATTAATCTAAGTATGAGAGATCGGAAAGCACTTTGAACATGAGATCGGTAGGGAAGAAATGCTGAACAGAACTTGACCGAAAATTTAACTCGAACACTTAAGATCGGAATCGAACCAAAACTTTAGCTCTTAAACTTTCGGAAAGGAGGTCGACAATAAAGCGGTAGGAAAAGATCTAGTGCCGTTCATTTTATTCATCAACAGAGATCGGGAATATTCTTGACAGTCGAAATCCGACATCGGGTTTGAGAGGTCGGTAAAATGATTTTGAGAGATCGGCGAGGCTTTAATGAATGTGAGGACTTAGCATTGATTCAATTCTCTGTGAGGAGAGATCGGAAATGTGACCGCCTATCAAAGAGGGACTGGAAACGTGATTAGCTGTTCAAAAAAAGATTTTTTATTGATTCTAGGGATCGGCCAAAATATGGTGTCGACAATAGTTCAACACAAATAAATTTCTCAACATTTGTCAAACTCAGTTCGACATCAATTTTCAGTATTTTCAAAGATAGACTACAAAATGATTGAGTAGTTCAAAAGCTGAGATAAGAAAAAAATATATTACAACTTTAGTTTATAACTGCTTAAGACCAAGTACAATATATACATACAGTGCACATAAATTACAATAAAAATTATAAAAAAGATGGTATACTCAATATACCCGGCAGAATCTCAAAAGTGTAGCACAAGGAGCTTAGTCTGCTGCTCTGTCTGTCTGTCTACCTGCGATAGCAATGAAAAAGCTATCGCTGAGTAAAATTTACTCAGTGGTGCACAATAACAATTTAAAATGCGGTATATAAAACTTTTATTGATAATTTACAACTCAAATAATTCACAATTTCATGTCACAATTTTTAAAGCTCATATAACACAAATTTAATCAAACAATTTAATAACATAGTGTTGCCAATCAATAACACAACTTAGGTCATGACACAAATTTTTCTGAACATGCCGTATTGTACACCACGACAAGACATACTCATCCCACTAATCGAAATCAATGAGGGAGGTAGCTAGCTAGATAATGAACATCCATACTCACCTCAGACTGACAAGTCAAAGAGGGAGGAATATAGTCATACTCACCCCATAAATGGAGGAGGAACATAGTGATATTGCCATGTCAAATGTGAATAAAAAACAATTCCAAATCACAATATTTAAATATTTCATACAAACCACAAATCACATTTTATCTCAAAATTTCCTTTTGCAAAGTAGGCAACACAATAATTTTCAAATAATATTCCCAAAGCCAAAACAATTAAAAATTATTCATAACTCATTTCTCCAAATAAATTTTCTAGTAAAAGCAGTGAATATAAAAATATATTGTGCACAGACTTGATTTGAGTCTCCTCTAGGCCTTGACTCAATGTTCCTTATGCTTTTCATTATCCTTTTCAACTGAAACACACAATTTAAAGTGTTTCAGTACTCATTTAAATTGTTTCTAATCAAAAGGTTCCATAATTAAATTTTATTGATACCATTCCTTTCATTAGTCAACCTTTAATGTTGACCTTTAATACACACTAGGTGAATTAATTTTAATGTTACCAATATGTCACATTTTATAGTCCTCAAATGTTGGTATATGTTACCAATTTCATTTCTAAGTGTATTGCATTTTATTGCAATTTATCGGATTTTGGTATGCTGTTTTGACCTAGCCGGATGACCTAGTTTCCTCAGTTTTTGGGTTCTGGTCAGAATTACAAACTTGTAGATTTATGTCTTAGTGAACTTTTGCCACAAATTTTAGGTCATTTGGAGTTTACTAGACCAAGTTATGGTCATTTTACTATTGCTGGACAGATTGCACTAAAATGGCAAACTTAGGTCATTTTTAGGTCATTTCCGATTCTGGCAGTTTTTATACCCGAATTTGTGTAAGCATTTTGACTTGCTTATAGTCATTTCTGGGTTTTGGTGTCTTTATAAGAGTTTTAGCTCTATGTCTAAGCTTTCCATGGTATAAATTTCAGATCATTTGGACTTGTTTTGAGTCAGTTATGGCCAAAATACTGACTGCTGTTCAAATGGTTAATTTTCAAGTTTGCAAAATCACCAATTCGGATTTGGTCAATCTTCATGTCACTTTCCGGACAGAATTTAGGCAGGCTTCCAACATGAAAGTTGGCACATTTTGTGCCTAGTTTCACCTTCAATTCGTCTCATACCAATTGGAGTCACACAAGTCCATTTATAGCCTAAAACACATACTGCCCTTTTACATGTCTCTCAAACACCAATCCACATACACATTAACCTTGTTATAAGTCCACTTCTCTATCAAATTCTGAATTGGTACTAAACCATAATCACTCAACACATCACATTTAGGTTAACTTGGGCAGAATATAACAATTCATAATACATCAATTACAACTCAGAATTTTAAAGTTCAATTTCAATAATACCTATACATGAATACCTCCCATTAACACATCTAATTTTCCACCAATATTTACATATACATTTTGCCATCCTTGGTACCATAATTCACTAAACTATTTCATGAATTTAAACATTCTACCATGCATCACAAGGCTGCCCAATTTACACATATACTTCAATCTCCCTTATTGACTTCCTAACCTCACTTTTAATGTACAATTCACACATACACATGGTAATCAAGCTCTTATACATTTAAGCACTTTAAT